>NC_133157.1:68167500-68792500 GCF_040802235.1 Manis javanica
ATTCAAAATAAAAAACTTAAAAGGGGCAAGTACAACATTTTTTGCAGATGATTTATTCATAAAGGGTTGTTAGGTTTATATACTACCAAAGTAGGTGCTGGAATATTTTTTTTTTTCTGGAAACTTCTCTTACAAGGCTTGATTATTGGTCTGAAGCAGGAGAAAGGATTTGGTGACCACTCTGGGTTCTCAGCTTTGAGTGAAGGCCTGAAAGGAACTGGCGTGCATTCTGTTTGACCACAAGGGGGCGATGTTCACCTACCTCAGTCCAGTGAGGCGCATCCCTCACCAGGATTTATTCGCCTGTTCGTTTTACGTGTGTAATAAGGTGAAGTAAACGAACACAGAGCAGGTTGGAGGATTTGGATAAAAGGACAGATCAGATACTCTCGTTGAAGGGATATCCAGAAGAGGGAAAGCTTATTTTACCAAATACTGTGTTTGAACTCAGCTTGCAAGATGTGACTGCATCTGTTTCTTTTCAGAGGCTTTTGGGAGAAAAGAAACTAAGGGAAGTTCATTTGCACATTTTTTTTTCCTAGGAAAAGTGGAAGCCTTCTGGGAAAGAAGACCTGAATTTCATACAGTAAATAAAGTCAGGTACAATTTAAGCCTCTTGTGATGGCTGTGTCCTGGGTGAACTCTGAGGGGGTAAGAGCATTGGTGCATGTCTGAGGTGCTGGGTGATGGCCTTGACCACCTGCAACCTCAGCTGTCACAGTTGTGCAGAGAATAGCCAGCAATACGACCCGACGGTTGAAAAAACACCAGGCTGGTGTCCTGTTTCTTTGTCCCTGACTTATGCTACCCTGAACAGATCACTTCCTTTCTCTGTACCTCATTTACACTCTGAAAACAGGCAGTTTGGGCACAGAAACATCTAAGATCCTATCTATTTCTAAAGGCCCCATTGTCTGACCGTTCCCTGGCAGGCTGCTCTTATTTCCATGCTGCCAGGCCATTGTGCAAAGACCCTAGTCCAGAGCGGCCAGAGCTGATGTATTTCCAGAATCCCCTGGAGTTTTGTTAGTGGAGCTTGGGGCTCAGAGACAAGGGATGGTAAAGGGACAGACAGGGGTGGGGCTGAGCTTGTCACATCCACTTCTTCTGGAAAAAGCAGCCTAGACCACAGGTAATGTCCAACAACCTTCTGCAGGAGTCTTCCTCTGCTGGGGAAGTCAGCAATGACAGTGGAGTAAAACGCTGTTTGCTGTTTCTGTTACTCCCTGCTTCCCCTTTTTGGTAATTAACTGGTAAAGCCTGACCACTTATTTCCCATTTCATGGTAAGCCACACGATTCAAATAATTTGACTCAGAGAATCAGAGAAGTTTGGTCTATGGGTAGGTACAATTTGACAACAAACCGTTTTTTTCATGCTATCAGCTACTACATTGGAGCTGTTTTATTTCAACCCTTGCCTAGAGATGACTTTTAATTCAAAGAATAGTTTAAATTCATTTATTAGATCTGCTCTTTGAAATGCACTGTCCTTCCAACGTCAGCTCCTGATATCCCTATCAGATTTCAGCTGGTTAGGAATTTTTATTTTTCTTGTAAACATCATAAGCCTTCAAAGGAAGACTGTTTCCTCCTGATGAATATAAGGTGTGAAATGATTGCTGGTTGTGGGGCTTACCAAAGAAGAGTAAGGAAAAGACTATCCTGGTGAAAGTTTATGGAAGAGGAGGACATACTTTGCTATTTGGCATGGCAACAGACTGGGCAATCGATCTTTTAAAAAATAAGAATGCTTTTGCAAATTTGTATGAGTTTGGCAGATAGGATGATGAATGTCCTTTCTTTACCCAAAGTATGTCTGAAATGCTTTTTTTATTTCATTCTGCAAAGCTCCAAGTCTAGATTCCCATATGAATGAACTTTCAGCAATCATAATTCCAACACTACTTCTATATGGTACTCAAGTATCACCCTCCTTTGGTGGGGAGGAATAGTGCAGGTCATCTGAAGTATTATCAGCACATTTAGTTTTAAAAAGAAAAACTACTACTTTAAAACATACAGAGGCACGAAGTGAGCAGGCAGCTACTAAAATGGCAAGTTAGAGTTCATGGTAAAGCAGACAGACTTGGCCACTCTGGTTTAGTATGACAGCATTGGTGCATCCAATGGATTTATGCATGAAAACAGTTCGTAGAACTGGGTCGGCTTACATCATTTCAAATTTCTGACTGATGCTGAATAGCAGCTCCCTACCTCCCTGCTCCTAGCTTGTTCCCTTGATAGAAATAATTTGAGATTTTAAAACTAGCTTGTGAGGATTTCTCCCATTCAGCTCCTTTGGTTTCAAAGGATAGTTGAACCTGGACAGGTCATGCTTGTTAATTTATCATGGACTGATAATTCCTAAATGCATTCCCTGGATTCCCAAGAGTAATTTACATGTAATTTTATAGACATATTATCAAACACCACGTTTAAGGTCCGAAACTGTTCATAACATATGAACAGCATTTTGTAACAGGGTTTACGACTTACTTAATTTTTGTCACCAATAGATCAATTAATTGTACATAAAGTCCTATAGTTGTTATAAAGCACAAAGCACATACTAATTATTACTATCCTCCTTAATTTTGAAAATTGCTCAAACTGCCCAAGATTTTCTTGGCATTTTAAAACCTAGTTTTTGTAGACTTTGCATATCTTATTGGTCTAAATTGCTGGAAGTCTTTTGGAACCATCTGAGGAAGATATGTACAATATTAATATCCTTCTCATTCACTTCTTAAGAAAACACAAACAAAGGCCCTCCTTACCAGCTCCCTTCATCCACATGGCATAAAATGTAGAGACTCTCATCTCCTTTGGCTGCTTTCCTGCTCCCCAAAAGCCAGTTGCTCACCTTTATCACAGAAATTAGAGGTGTCTGCATTTCCTCCTATTTCTTCACAAGAGAAGAAATGAAACATAGACTTTGTTTCTCCCCATCTTACTGGCAGCCTCTTTTCCCCAAGTTAAAAGCTAAATTGTTCCTAAACCAGTTTAGTACTGTCCTGGGTGATTTGCTATAATTTTCTTCCAGTTACTACATTTGTAAGTAAATAAATTCTTACATAACTATTCTTGCTCCAGTATTAGGATAACACTTAAAAATAAAACTGCTCCTAAGTAATACTCTTTCCTTCCAAATTCTTACCATCCTATTCTTTCTTGTTAACCTACATTATTTTTGAGGCATATCTTTAGCTGAGAAGTTTATTTAAAAAACAACAACCATACTTTAAAAATACTCTACATGCCTTCTAATAAGGGATATGAACAAATGTAAGAGGCAGCTGATGAGATTTCAGGAAACAAAATGATATTTGAAAGCAGAGTTCTATGAGGATGATAACCTAATAGGAAGGCTTTTGGTCATTTCTACTCAGTGAGATCTAACTGCAAAAGTTCCTTTGACACTCAGGCAAGATATTGAGAAGCTGGGTGGTGGAGGTGGTTGAGTGACTTTACTTGAAGGCTGGGATTGGCTGATGGCCTGGACTGAGGGACAAAGCCAGAGCTACCTCCTCAGAAAGCCTCACAATTCTTTCAGAGACACAGATTAGTTTACGGTGAGGGGAATATCTGTATTTGTTATTTTAGAAAAAATCAAAGATGTTTTACTGAGCAAGAGCAACAAGTATCTTGGCAAAGAACACGCATTATATGCACACACTTTATCTTCCAAGATACTGCTGCCTGTTTAGCTTCCAGATAATTTTAAGCTAGAAAAAATTAAACAAAATTGGAAGGCTGGAGGGAAGGAGAAATGGGTTTGTTGAGGGCAGGTATGCTTGCAGCTTGAAATGGGGCAGACCAAGGACAGAAGTGAGCTTGGTAAAATGGTTGTTGGGTCAGATGTACAGACTACGCAGTCTGTTCTCTTACTTTGAAAGATCCACAGGCGTCACTCACACAGATGAAAAATCTAATAGCAAGGTTGTGTGGAGATGGGAGGAAAGTTCCCAAGGCCAGGAGGGGTTTTGTGTACCCTTTACTCATTACTAGCAAAGGTCCAGCTGGTTAATAGGTACATTCTAAGCAGCCCCAGGGCCTTTGCTTGGCCTTTTGAAGGAAAAATTTAAAAGTGGCTATGAAACACCTAAGGGTCAGTTCTATTTGATGACTTCCTATGAGATGAAGGAATGACACTTTATTTTTGATGTTACTTTGTAGCTTTTTCTACATATATCCTTTGTACATATAACTGTTATAAACTGGTGGGTAGGTATACATGTGAACGGGTGTGCATGTGAATGTGCGCACATGTGTACCGGGTGGGGGAAGTGCCACCATCTGTTTATCTTTGGAGTTAAAACACCTCTTCCTGGGAAGCTATCAAGTGTTCACAACTGAAACTACCTCTGAAAGAGACTGTATGGGGCAAATGAACAGGCCTGTGGTTAAGATTACACGTAATCTTTACCTCCCTGTACCTCACTCTTCTCAACTCTAAATGGGAATAAGACTATACACTAATAATGTAATAATAATGAAATAATAATTCTACTTAATAGAATTGTTGTGAAGAGGAAACGAGTTCAGGCACATAGAAAGCTTAGATTAGTCACATACCTACTCAACAGTGCAGCGTAGGCATTACTATTTTATTACTACTATCAAAGAATCTGAGGTCGAATCCCAGGTTGTCACCAACCACTTAGTAAAATACTGAGTTCTCATCTCCTTGCATTTCAGCCTCTTTTGTGAAATGAGAATAATTCTACTTGACTCAAACCTACTGGCTTTCCCCTCTCATTTGGTATTTTTCATTACTAGCAAAGGTCCAGCTAGTAAATAAGTACATTCTGGAAAAAGTAAAGTGTTGGAAGAAGGAATGCCTTTATGTGTTTTAGCCTCTGTTTCTCTGGGATTAAGTACATTCTGGAAAAAGTAAAGTGTTGGAAGAAGGAATGCCTTTATGTGTTTTAGCCTCTGTTTCTCTGGGATTTTTTTAGCTGCGCGTTTTCTGCTCTGAATGTCAGAAGCAACCATGATGCATTGCGCCAGGAAGCTAGCAAATGAGGCTGCCCCTTATGTCAGTCGGACAACATGGAAACTAGTTCCCCAAACAGTAAAAGGCATATGAACAGTACAGGCAATGGCATAAATCCACATAGCATGGAGGAAAGCCTAGAGTTCCACTATCCAAAAACACTGTCTCCAGTGAAAGCATCTAAAACCACAGAGCCTGGAGATAAAACCGCAGCTGCATTGTAAGCAGAGACGTCAGAGTTAAAAGACATATACACACACTGTGCCCTGAAATGAGGGGCTTGGCAGGTACAGAAATACTCTGGCAGCTCATGCAAAACACAAGCGCTTTCTAAACACAGGAAGCAGTCAACGCCCAGCCTCCGACCTGCGGCCGGGAGGGTTCTTACCTTTTTGACATCCCTGACCAAGTGGTACAATGTGTTTGAGGGCCCATGTCTCTGAAAACAATAAAGAAGAATCAAATGGTTTTGCTGGTCAGGGGCTCTCATCGGTAAGGCAAGAAGGGTCTGGAAAGGATTCTGGCCGGTGGAGGGGTGATTTGCCAAGATGGACCTTGTTCTAGTTGCTCAGTTGCACCTGTCTTTTCTAAACAAATACATTGGCAGATTTTTGGATTGTGGTTTCTGAAGGAAAAGCATCTGAGGTTCCAGGTTCAAACTCTATAAAGGAAGCAATCAACTCTGCTAACAGCTGGGCCAAAACAGCATTGAAGGGACTAGTTTTGCCACAGGAGACAAAGGGGCCAATTTACCCCACTGGAAATTCGCTCTGGCACATTGCCAGTTACAGTTTATTACCCAGAGTGAATGGGAAATTGTCTAGAGCAGGATTGAGGCACTTTTTCTGTAAATGGCCAGAGAGTCAATATTTTAGACTTTGTGGGCTATAAGGTCTTCATCACACCTGCTCAGCTCTGCCATTGTGCAAAAAAGCAGCCAGAGGCAAAATGTAAATAAATGAGCTTGCCTATGTTTCAATAAAACTTTATTTATGGACACTAAAAGAGAGTCAAGTTTCAGATAATCTTAATATGTCAAAAACATTATTCTTCTTTTGACTTTTTAAACGTTAAGAAACGTAAAAAGCCACTCTTGCAAGCCATACAAAAACAGAAAGAGGGCTGGACTTGGCCCTTGGGTGGTAGTTTGCTAATGTTTGGTCTAAAGAAAAAGCCACAGGCTGTTTGAAGAAAAAGAGAAGCCAAAGTGAAATGACTTGCCATCCTGTTGTCTTTTAAAAGTAGAAATTCTAGATAAAATACAGGATGCCCAGTTAAATTGAATTCCAGACAGACAATGAATAATTCATACTATAAGTATGTCCCATGCAGTTTTTGAAGCAGCCTTATACTAAAAATCATGTGTTGTTTATCTGAAATTCAAATTTAACTGAGCCTCCTGTATTTGTTCTTTGCTAAATCTGGTGAACTTCCTGGAGCACATCGAGCAGGGATGGTAAATCCTTAAGCGCTGTTGGAACACATTCTACTATTGGGACAATCCCTGTGTACCACTTCAACTCCCTACCCATTCATGTGAACATACTCATGAGAACCCCTTTTTCCACTGAGGGATGCAGAGCTGTGTAGGGATTGAACATGTAGACTCTGCAGTCAGAATGCCTGGCTCCAGATCTGATCTGCTGACCAGCTGTGACCATGGGCACAAGCTACTTAACTGTGACTCAGTCTTACCATCTCTAAAATGAGGAAATTAATTCCACCTAACTGGCAGGGTTGTTGGGAAGATTGAATGTTTATGAAGCTATGAAAGCAGCACTAGCTCAGTAAATGTTAGCTATTGTGATTTCTGAGGCCGTTCACCGTTGCTTCCCCACAGAGTGACGAACTCCACTGGCCTTTCTCAATGTGGAACTTTTCTGCTTATTTCTTTCCAATTATTGGAATAGCCACTCTAGATCCTTGATTTTCTGGTATGCAAGTTGTTAAAATCTGTTTTATTTTATTGAAAACCCTATTCTTTTTTTGAGCTATAACTGACATATAACTTTGTATAAGTTTAAGGTGCACAAGATAATGACTTGATACTTTTATATACTGTGAAATGCTTACTACAAGTAGGCTAGGAAACACATCCTTGATTTCATTTTGTGGTTGTTATGAAGAGAACATTAGAGCTCTAACCTCAAAGCCATTTTCAAGAATACAGTACAGTAGCTTTATCTATAGTCACCATGCTGCACATGAGATCCCTGGAACTCATAACTGAAAGTTTGTACCCTTTGGCTAACATCTCTACTTTTCCCCCACCTCTCAGTCTCAGATTATTTGAGGAACCTCCACTCTATTTTTTATATCAGACTTCCTTGTCAAATATTAGTCGACTGTATGTGCATGAGTTTATTATTGGACTCTGCATTCTGTTCCCTTGGTCTATGTGGCTGTTTTTATGCCAGCGCCATACTGTCTTGATCACTCTAGCTTTGTGAGACAGTTTGAAATCAAGGGTGATGCTTTCACTTTTGTTCTTCTTTCTCAAGATTGCTTTGGCTATTCTGGGTCTTTCATGGTTCCATGCAAATTTGAGGATGGTTTTTTCTATTTCTGTGAAAAAAGCTATTACATATTGAAAGGATTGCATTGAGTCTGCAGAGAGCTTTGGGTGGTACAGACATTTTAACAGCATTAACACTTCTAACCCAGGAACACAGGACACCTTTCTATTTATTTGTGTCTTCTTCAATTTCTGCCATCAGTGTCTTACAGTTTTTGGTATATAAATATATACCTTTCATTTCTTTGGTTAAATTTATTCTTAACTATTTGGTTAAATTTATCCTTATCTAGCTTTGACAGGATAATGCTTGTTTCCTAAAATAAATTTGGAAGTATTCCCCCCTCTTCTATTATTTTGAAGAGTTGGAAAAGTATTGGGTTAATTCTTTAAATGTTAGGTAGGATTCACCTGCAAAGCCACCTGGTCCTGGGATTTTCTTTTTGGGGAGATTTTTGATTACCAATTCAATCTCCTTATTTGTTATTGGTCTGTTGGAATTTTCTGTTTCTTCATGATTCATACTTCGTAGGTTGTATGTTTCTAGGAATTTATCAGTTTCTTCTATAGCTAATTGCTGATCTCTTTGTGGGGATGAAAGCTGGTGGGGCATCACTCCACCATTTTGGTCCATTATTGTTACTCAAAGTCTCACTATGCTGAACCAAGAAAAATCTGCAGAGAAAACAGAAAACTGGAGCTCCTCTGCTAACCTGTTTTTCAGCACTTCCAGCAGTGAGAAATGAGATACAGCCAGGGTGGCATGGGGTAACCTATCACTGGTTAGGCACAGGTCCTTAAGCTTCATCTCATTAGTGTGGTGGGTGGTGGGACAAAGAAATAGTGTGACAAGTGAGGGGAAGGCTAATCTCTGAGACAGCAGCTTTCTTTGTTTCACTACTGGCTATTTTCTTTACTTAGGAGTTTGGTGACCTGGAATAAACCAATTCACTTCTTGACTTCAGTTTTCTCATCTACAGAGTGGGGGAAAACTGTACCTACTTTTTAAACTTCATTGGATTTTAGTGATTACCACTCAGAGCCAATATACTTAACTTGCTGAATACTGTCAAACACTTCATGAATAGTTTTTCTTATGATTGCTCTGGGGGATCCCTAGTGCATGAATTAACCAATCATTATCCCCCCAATTTTTTTTTTATAACTTCGAAAAGGAGTTCTTTTACATTTTATTGCAATAAAATGAAAAAGGATGAACATAGCTCTGAGGATAGCAAGATGGTACAGGATAGCTGATCAGTTTCCTTTGATGCTGGAGTTAAATCAGTCCCCCTCTGTTGATTGCTTCAAACCCCCTCTGGGCTTACAGAATAAACTATGTTCTAATTTCCAGAGCCTTGTGGTTTTGCGTAAGAATCTGAGAAAGTTAGCTTTTGGCAATCCCATAACTTTCTGCCTTAGATGCTTACAACCGAGCAGTTAAAACAAGTGGAATTTTGGTGACTTGGTGTTTGTTATCTACACAGGTCTAAGGGGACATTTGTGAAAATGATCCATGCATTTGGAGAGGAGGGAGGAGACTTACAGGCATATGGTGGTTGGGGGTGGGGTGGGGCGGAGAACACAAAACAAAAAAACATAGAGAAAATAAAAAGTGCTTAGCTTGGTCCTACCGTATTGTACAATTCCTCTAGTCTGGAGATGGTGAGAAAACGGTGCATGCTTACTCCATTCTCTATGAGTAATTTCACAAAATCCACTCTGTCCAGAACTAAGGCATCCAACATGGCTTGCTCCAGAGAACCCACCTGCAAATCAAGTCACTGAGTTAGTGTGCTCCAGGCTCAGGGAGGCAGCACTACGGCAGTCACCTGGACAGTTTAGAAATAGATGCAGTTGACATCTGGTAAACCTTCAGCACCTCAAAGAGCACGCTGGGAAGACTGTTGCCACTCCACTCTGGGGGCAGCCTCGGTCTCTTTTGTGTTTTGGGGCCTGTCTTTGTAAATAGAATTCAAGGGTTTTTAGTTCTAAAAGCTATTTCTTCCTTGACTCTCTTTGCTCTTCTGAATCCTGAGAAGGTGCAAAGGTTTACAAGGCTTTTCCTCTCCCAGTTCTCTGACCAAACTTCTGCCATGCCAGTGAAGTGCCAAAGTGGGTACTTTGCTGTCTCCATTTTCCTTTCTTAGCTCTGAATCAGACTGCTGGCTGAGAAGAGGGACCCCAGTGAACAGACCAAAAAGTAAGCTGTTCCTTTTTTTTTTTTTTTTAGTTAAGTGTTATTACCTATCTCCACTAGGTTTATTTCTACATGGAGACCCAGCAACTATTTGTGTCCTTATTTAATTCCTTCCACAAAAGCCTCCCAGCATCCAGACTCCTTAGCAAATCTTTCCACACTAACAATTCACTAGCAGCACCAGGTGACAGTGTTGACAGGGTTGAGACCCTAGGCAGACACTTTCTGGGGAAAAGGCAAGATTAAAAAAGATCTGTATACCAGGGTTGCCCGTCAGTAATTCCAGGCACAGAAATAAAATTTCAGGCTGCTGGCGGCCTTCTGGGGATGCATACATATACTACCCAATGGCCAGTTTTCCAAGTTTTTATTTTTGGTAGAGCCAACTGGGGGAAACAAACCGAGAACAGTTATATAAAGCTTGGTTCCCTCTGGGTTGTTTTCTGGGACTAGGGAGAACCAGGACCAGATGGCACCTGCGTGAGGAAGCTGGCTAATTCCACATCCTGAGGTGCAACCCAGCTGAACGTTAGCACAGGTGCCACCACTTGGAAGCAGCAACTTAAAAGACCAGCAGAAACAAACTGCTAATTCCACTCCTTCCGACCTTTAATTAATACAATTTGTCTTACGTATCTTTTTGGTCATGTAAAAGAAATGGCATCACTTGCAGCTGAAAATTGCTACCAGAGGCCACTCAGCCGAGATGGAAATGTTTAATACTGGGAGTTGTGCTTTGTCATATCTCCCACCAGGTGGCAGTGTTTTCTTAAGCATGAGACTAGGGCGTATTGCCATCCCAGAGAAAAGGCAGCGGTTTTCCGAGCCGCTCTCAGAGAAGTCTTAAGCAGACGGCCTTGCCCAAGCCAGCCGGGGGGCTTGTCGGGGGTGACAACATATACTCTACCGGCCACTGTTGCCCATAAATAAAGATCTGGCTGCGAGCGATGTCGACTCTGTTCCAGGCTAAAGCTAAGCTCAGCTGGTCTGGGGCCGAGGCATTGGCTCCTGTGTGCAAACAAGTAGGAGAAGAGAGTGGGAGAGAGAAAAGAATCATCAGTTATCGTACCAAGAAGACCTACTCCATCGCTCTCCCATCGACCCCACCCTCCTCCCTGAAGCGTACACTCAGCTGTGCCGCACAGTTTCTCAAACTTAGCACTGCTGCCATTTGTGCAAGATAACTGAGGGCCCTGCTGTCCTGTGTAGCATATTTAGCAGCATTCCTGAACCCAACCCGGTAGGTGCCAACAGCGCCCCCACCCAAGTGACAACCAGGAGTGTCTCTGGACATCGCCAAGTGCAGCTGGGGGACGGGAGACAGAGCAGCCTGTTGGGGACCACCGCCCGGTAACCCTGCTCGCTCAGGGCCCGTGGAGTGCTTGCGGAAACGCAGAGCCTCAGGCCCCCTCGACACCTCCTACACGAGATTCTGTGCTTCATCGATATCCCAGAGGATTCCTGTGCATGTTCAAATCTGAAAAGCGCTGCTCTGCAACATCTTTTGTCTCTGCTGGCCAATCACTGGCTTTAAGGCATCATTCGAATTGTGTATTTCATGGTGATGGTGCCCTCATCAGCTAGTGGGCCGGCTTGGCTGCGCTACTGAAAATGGGTTAAGATCTTTTAAGGAAAAGCCAAAAAAGGGGTTTAGCTTGGATCTGTGGGTAGAAACCACTGGAATATATTTTCAGTTTCTCATTACTCTCCTGACTCTGTTGCACTGTCCCCATGTGGCTTTTTACATCTAAATTAATTAAAACTATTAATAGAGTTAAAACTTCAATCCCTCATTTCCAATAGCCACATTTCAAGTCTCCATGCCTCATGTGGCTGGTGGTCTTTGAACTGGAGAGTACAGATACAGGACATTTCTATCATCACAGAAAATTCTACTGGGACAGAGCTGGTCTAGATCAGTGTCCTGCTCACAGATGCAGTCGGCCAAGCAGCTGGATGTGGGCTGAGGGGTAGGTGGAGAGAACCCTGGGCTACAGCCAGGGACCTGAGCCGGCCATTTTGCAGCCGTGTGACACTGGTCGCCTTTAAGACACTTTTATTGTCTGTGAAATGGGGACAATAAGCATCCCCCTGCTTACTGGCTGAGATGTGAGAGTCAAATGAGATCATATAATAAATTTACAAGTGAACAGGGCTTTTGCAATTCATCAACACCCTTGGAGCGCTGAGCAAGAGACACCCCTAAATCCTTGCCCAACTGACTTCCCGCTGCTGGACGTCCCACCGGCGGAGAAGCAGGACAGAGATGACACTCTTCCCTGACTCAGACTTTCTGAATGGCTAACATGCAGTAGGCAAGGTATTAGGCGCTGTCACATGTTATCCTATGTGATGTCCCGAAGAATCCGGGAATTGGGTCTATTATATCTGACAGATGAAGACACTGAGACCCAGAGAGAGAAAAGATCAAACAGCTACTGACAGAGGACAGACAGAACAGGCGTTCCTCGTGCCAGAGGTGAGATCCAGACTCAGGGACTCTGGCCTTCATTCCATCACCGCTGATTCGGATGTTCGTGAAGGAAGGAGGACTAGCAGTGCTGGCACTGCCCATTCCTTTGGATTCTTCGGCAGTGGGAGGCCGCAGCAATACCCTGGGGATAGGGTTGCTGATGATGAAGCTGTTATCAGTGATTTCCGAATTCTGCTGCACAGTGGAGGCAGCTGGGAAGCTTTTAAACATCCCTCTGCCCGGGCTGCACCCCAGACCGATTAAATCACACTGCCGGGCTCTGACCATCTAAAAGATCTCCAGGTGTTTTCTGTGCAGCAGAGTCTGGGGACCACTGTGCTATCTGCTTCCTTCCCCTGCTTACTCTTGCCTCTTTTCTCTGGGCTCTGAGATACTGAGATGAAGAATTAGATGAGCAAAATGTTCAAATTTGAGCATGCATAAGAATGATAACCTAGAGAGCTTTTCAAAACACAGATTCTTGGGCCCCACCTCCGGATTTTGATTCAGTGGAGGTGGGGCCTGGGGTTCTGCATTTCTAACAAGCTCCCAGGTAATCGTTGCTCCTGCAGACCTAGGGCCACCCTCTGCATACCAAGGCCCTAGAGAGCTGTGGTGCTGTTCCCATCACAGATCAAAGGACATTTCTGATTTGGGTGTCTACACATTGATGGAATCAGTATAAATTAATTGTGTTTAGAATGTTAAATATTAATTCAATTTACACAGGGATTTTTCCATTAAGAAAAGTGTCATGTCAGATAACAACAGAAACTGCAAACTCATACCAGGGTAACTGGCATATACAAATGATAAATAGGAATGTGTCAAAATGTCCTGTCATCATTTAGAAGGAAAAAAAGTGAAGGCTCATTGGGTTGCATTTGGGAAAGCAACACTTCATGTTTCTTTGCTTCTTTAGCTGCTCTCCTGGTCACTGTTGACCTGCTATAATGGTTTGATCATTCCCTTTGCCATTTGTATGCCACAAATTTGTACATCACCCAAGTCCATAATAGCAGCTCAAATCTGAACAAGAACAGATAGCAGGAAGCAGTCAGTGAGGTCAACATGAGCCAGTGGAGCATAATTGGGTAAGTGTCAGAGGCAAGCATGAAGCCCATGAGTCTTGACTTCTCAAGAATTGAAAATACATCCCTCAAGATCAGTCCTGGGTGAAGTCTGGATCAGTGGATTCTCAACTAGGGTGACCAGCCATTCTGGTTTGCCATATACATTCAGTGTTAACACTAAAATTTCTGCATCCTGGGAGAATTAGTCCTGCACAAACTTGAACAGCCAGTCACCCTACTCTCAACTATGGTTGTACACCAGAACTGTCTGGAGAGTTTGAAATATACTCATGCCCAGCCGTATCCCCAGAGGTTTTGGTTTAATTGGTTCTGGAGATTATGAGAACTTTTAAGAACCAAAGGCCCTTATCTTCACATTAGAATCCTGAAGACAAGGATAAGAACCTCAAGTCTAGATGATATATGTTCATTCATTCATTCATTCATTCACTCATCTGTTTATTTATTAGTTTACTTCTGCATTCAAATACTGATTTCATGCCTTGTCACATGGCATGCACTGTGCTAGTATGAGAATCCTTTGTCTTGAGAGCCTGAATTCTAGGAAGGAAAGAGATCTGTACTTAAATATACCAATTCATGCAATCATTCATTCATCTGCTCAGCAGGTATTTACTGAATCCCTGTTTTGGCATTAAACATCCAATTGTGAACAAGATAGCTAACGTCACTCTTTTCACAGAGCTTAGTACTTTAACTAGTGGAGGAGCATCACTCAGAAGACACATCAATAAAACTAACAGTGTACATTCCGATTGCTTAAGTGCTATGAAGGAGCAGTGTTCTCCCAAGATACGTGGGACCTCTGTCTTTATAAACAGTTTGTCACTCCAAATCAACATGGCAACACCATTCTAGCTACCCAGTCTCATATGATCCCATGACAAAGCATTGTGCCAGTCAGCTGGCATGATCTGGCCAAGCTGCCCTCCTGAAATCAGGGCTGGATATGGTATTATTGGATAACCTCATAGGCACAAGTCTGGGAATGTTTGGGGCATCTGGTTGATCATGTGTGGCAAATAGGCCTTGGAAAATGCTCTGATGTATTGATGGGCCTAGGATCTATGCAGGTCCTGATTGGTGCATCCCATCCATATGGCACTACAACCCCAGCTGGTGCCAGATCCCAGGTGGGCAGAGAGAAGGCCCTTTAAAGCAAGGGTATAAGTGTGGTACTGATAGTGACTAGGGTGGCGGTAGAACTGCTTTATTAGAATGAGTAGACAGGAGACCTACCTGAGAGTAACATTTGATATGAGACCTAAATGATAAAAGAAATAGCCATCATGTGAAGATGTGGGAGGAAAGCATTCCAAAAAGGTGTAAGACATAAAAATTATGGTTTTATTATTTCTTCTTTCTGCAGGAGTTCAAGGCAGATTTAAGTGCTTAAATAAATCAGTGCTTTTCTTTCCTCCACTGCTTAATTTTAGAATATTTTTAGTGTTTCACTTAGTGCTGTTAAAAATGCTTACATTTCTATTGCTAATATTTGAACTGTCTTAAATTATATTCCTTTTATAATAGATTAAATGTACAGATACTATAAAAAGGAAAAAAAGCCTACCACCACTTCCTCCATCCTTTTCTCCTCTCAATATTTTTGTATTATTTCTACCTTGTTACAGCAAGTAACACATTTCTTTATGTAACTCCAATTCCCATTTTTAATTGTATCTTAGGTCTATGAAGATTCTAGTATCAGTGCTCACAATTAGTGATTTTTCCAAAGCGTACCTGAGCATTTCTTGGTTAGTAGGCCGAATTCTTCTTCAGTAGTTTTTTCAAGAGTTACTTATGAGATCTATATTGCCAGATTTCTAGAATGTTCAAAAACTCCTTTTTTTTTTAAGTGTTCTTTACAGCTGAATGACATTGGCTCAATACACTATCTGTTGCTCTATTGTCTCCTGGCATTGGATATTGCAGTAAGAAAGTCTGAGGCCAGCTTGATTTTCCATCCCATAAAAGACTTGATCATTTTGCCTGGAGGCCCAAAGTTTTCTTAATTTTTCTTTGAAGTTCAGTGACTTCATTAGGACAGGTCTGGGTGTCAGAGGATTCTCAGTCAGTGCTTCCTAGCATAAGGCAACCCTTTCAATATTTAGGTCAAAGTTAAATTTTTTAAAATATAAAAATTCTTAAATTGTTTTTAAAAATGATTTAACTACATTTTGAAGTATTTGTTTTAATCCACTCTTGGTTTTCGTCTTTGGAGACATCAATTATTCTTATGTTGGATCTCCATTTTCCATTTTCTATAAATATAATTTCTCTTTAATCTCAATTAACTCTTTCTTTCCATTTCATTTTTGTTATGTTCCTTATTTCTTTCCTTTGTGTCCTGCAGTCGGTTTTTTACGATGTATATTTGATCTTGTATCATTTCTCATTTATCTGTAATTCTGTGATGATTTTATTTCCTCCCCTCACCCAATTTCATACTAGAGTGCTAGTCACATTTTATCTCTTCTTGCTGACCTACCTACTCTTACCTGAATTTTGGTGTTCCAACTTTGAAATA
The DNA here is from genome assembly GCF_040802235.1 of Manis javanica. Classification (NCBI taxonomy): domain Eukaryota; kingdom Metazoa; phylum Chordata; class Mammalia; order Pholidota; family Manidae; genus Manis; species Manis javanica. The sequence goes on from NC_133157.1 coordinate 68,183,308, forward strand.
TTTGTTCATAGATAAGTGCTTCACTGAGATTTAAATTTTTCAAAGTTCATGGTAAAGAATTTATTCATTATGTTCATCTGTCCCCCAGAAATATTTTTATAGAGTATTATTCTTCTGTGAATACATTTTGCTCTTTTGTTATGCTTTTCCTAGAATATATCTAAATGCTAATCCCTTTTCTATTATTTATCACTTAGTGAGTTGGGTTATAATGGGCCCAGGCAAGTATTCCAGGCTAGTTGTTATTCACAACTGGAAGGCTTTCTTCGCAGCTCCTACAAAGACAAACTCTCTCCTGCAAACATGGCTCATCTGCATAATTCTGTATGTAGCCCACCTACTCTATTTCTGTGTACTAAGTCAGGATCAGTAGGGTCTCCTGACACCATCCAACTCACTCTTGTTCCTGCACTTGCTTTACAGACAAAGGAGAGAGCTATATTCCTTAGTGCGCTCCTTGTCTTGGAATTACATTTTTGTTAACGCTTTCTTAGGACTGCTGCTGCTGCTGGCTTCTCTCTCCTCAGTTTTCACTCTTTCCTCCCACATAGCTCCTGCACATACACATATTTTGGAATATTTCCTAGTTTTACCAAAAATGGAGGTTGCTTGTTTTTTCCTTTACTTTCTATTATTGGTTTTTGAAGCTTTCTAGGAGGAGAGAATAATGAATTTATGTTACCATATCAAGACTGGAAGTCCTGAGGGCTTCTGTAGATAGAAGAGTGTTCTGATTAGATCTTTGCATCAGTGGTATTCCTCTAACTGAAGCATAGAGGGATGGATAGGAACATGCTCAATAAGAACAGGAAGACCCTGTAAGAGGCCATTGCAATAAATCAGGTCAAAAGTCCTGAAAGTCCAATGGCACTGAGCAAGAAAGGAAAAGAACGGATAAACATGAAAGATATTATGGTAGCGAAAATGCCCAGAATTGGTAAGAATTTGCCTGAACAAAAGCAGAGAAAAAACAGATGGAAGCTTTGAGCCTGGAAAACTGCAAAGATGAACATAAATGGGGAAATCAGGTAGAAATCAGCCTTTCTTTGGAAAGACTATTTATATATGACAATTCATGTGATCCAATTTGAGGTGCTTATTGACACCCAAAGGAGTTGTCCAGTAGGTAATTAGAACAGGGGGTAGGAAGGGAAGCTGGAGTCGGAGGTAAGTCTGGAGGCTATTCAGGCAGATGTCATATTTAAAGCTGTCATGCTTTATATAATTGGTGGAAGGCAGAGTGAAAAAGTAAGAGGGTCTGATGAAGGAGACAAAGAAAGGCAGAATACTCAGTATCTCTGAGACCATGGAAAGGTAAAAATAAATATAATTACTATCTTGCATTGACAGCCAATTACATGTATTATTTTTACATGTATTATCTCATTTAATGCTGGCAGAAAACCTGTACAATGAATATCTTTGCAGATTAAAAAGAGAAGCTCAGAGAGGTGGAGTAACTTGTAAACTGGTGCTTTCTTTCAAAAAAAAATTGGTGTCAGTACATAACACTGTCAAAAGTTGCTGAAGTTTCAGGAAGATAATTGGAGTTAGAAGACTATTTGGGATAATCAGGAGTACTGAAAGCTGTGGAGTAAACTGGATGGGATAGGGTATGGAATGCAAGAATCTGCAGAGAAGGTGAGTCAGTGAGTCAAGAATTTAGAGTGAGTAGAGGGTGAAGAATGTTGGTAGAAAGGCTGACTACCTTTCAGAGTTTGATGGTTAAGAGGAAGTAAGATGTTTCTTTGAGGGTCTTGGTGAAGAGGAGTTAGGGTTTTCTTAGGTGAATGTGTTTATAGCAGAAGGGAAAGAGCCACCTGAGAGGGAAACATGAAAACATAAAAAGAGCAAGTAGGTGATGGATGAGGTCCTTTTGAAGGGAGTCCAGAGTGTAGCTGGTTGTAGGAAAGAAAAGTTTTTGGAGTGAGGAGGAAAAGCTATGAGGCTGAGTAAAGAAACATATTCATTAAGTAGCAAAGAAGGGAGTTTGGATGGATCTACAAACTTTAAGTACGAGGGGGTACCATCTGCTGAGAGTCAGAGGACTGAGGACCTGGAGAGAAAGGAGGAATGTGGGCAATGTGTCAGAGGATGAGGCTTTAAAGAATTAGGGTTTTCAGAGCAGAGTTAGGACCCAGTTGAGGTAAGACATAACAAATACATCCTGGTACCAGTGGGTACATGTGGCATATTTATATAGGAATATTTGTATAGGGACTTGAGCATCAGTGTGTGGGAAGTTTTTAATCTCCAACTGAGGGTCACTAAACACTTCACTGGGTTGTAAATGGAGCTGTGGATTCTGTTTCAGAGACTTTCTAAGAAAAATCACGTGTGCCACCTGATCTGGATGGTTTCAGTACGGTCCTGCTTGATGGCCTGGGTTGGGTGAGGGACCAGGATTTGCCGACCTTACAGGGTTCTTTGTAGCATCATGATTCTGTGAAATATAGGATGGTGTCACCCATCCCTGTGACTTGAGAAGCATTTCTTCTTGTTGGAGGTCTTTTCTTATCTAAAGTATTCTGTCTGGATTAAATATTCTTCATAAGGATCTTGTCATTTCCATCAATTGACTTTATTTGTAAATGTTGCAACTAAATGCAATCTGGTCTTAGTCAATGGAAACCCATCATCCTCTATCACTTAAAGACATCAGATTCTCTATATGAAAACACAAAGGTGGGAAGAAACTAGCTGGAGGCCCTATCATGTGACTTGGGTTGCTAGGATACACCTTCAATTGTCTCCCAGAGCAGGACACCACCTATCCTGGTGGGCCTTTCTTAGGAATGTGGCTGCTACATCAGGAAAAACCCAATTAAAGGTTTAAAACAAACGAAAAAGTGGATGAGATCTGCATATAATTTATTCTTTGCTCTATATTCTTGCCCTGAATAATAACTATCTCCTCTTGGTAAAAATAACTTTAAGTGGACTCCCAGGAGAAAGTTACATGGAATTAGGAAAACTTGGATTAACTTTAGCTGAAGAAATTCAGATTTGGCTTTTAAAAGACAAAACAGCCAGCTGAGTAAAAGAGCCCTTTGCAGGGAGGCGGTTTTCTTTCTTGGTTTATCTTTGGTCAATAAGAAAGATAACAATAATGATATTTCTTTCATGCTTAACTTGTGCTAGGCACTGTTTCTCAGTGTTAATGTAGCAAAGTTTCAAAACAAACCATGAGATGCCATTATCCCCACTTTACAGATGAGGAAACGGAGGCACAGAAACCTGTTGAAGGTGAAGTAACGAGTAAGTGCCAGAGATCAGATTAAAACCCAGACAGTTGGGTTTCAGAGCTAGATTTTGTTTTTTGTTTGTTTGTTTATGGAAACTTAGGAAATTTTGCTGAACTCATGATGCCCACAAAGGAGAGCAGGCAAATAGGCTTTTGTGTCTCCTTTCACGAAACAACCTGTGTTGCATTCATGAAGGAAGCCAGAATATTCTCTGATGCTTTATGATTAGGGCCCTAATTGGTAAAATGTTACCTAAAATTCACATATCAGCTACTTTAGTTCTTTTTATTTTTTGTCAAGCAGGCCATTTTGGCTTGGAGATTTATTTATTTATTATTATTTATCCAGTTTTATTGAGATATAATTGACATTGTATTAGTTTTAGGTGTACAAAATAAAGATTTGATATATGTATATATTGTGAAATGATCACCACAATTAGTTTAGTTAACATCTGTCACCTCACATGGCTACAGTTTTTTTCTTTGGATAAGATCTAGTCTCAGCAACTTTTGGATATGCAATACAGCATTACTAACTATGGACACCGTGCTGTATAGTACATCCCCAGGACTTATTTATCTTATAACTGTAAGTTTGTATCTTTTGACCCCTTTCACTCACTTTGTCATCCCCAACCCCTGCAGAAATTCCTGATGCTTTCATTTCACTGCTCGTGGGACTGAGAAGAGGGAATGGGTTAGTTTTAAGGGAAGAGAGCTGGATCCCCAGATGGTTTCTTTTACTCAACAGATTTTTGTTAAACTCAAATTCTCTGCCAGCCTTTGTAGTAGGCACTAGGGAAACAAGGTTGGACCAATGTTTCTACTCTCAAAGAAAAATAAAACCTCTTTCTCTATAGATGACAGACAGATGATAGATAGAAAGATGACAGATGATGATGATGATGATGATAGATAGATAGATAGATAGATAGATGATAGATGATAGATAGATGATAGATAGATGATAAATAGATATAGAGAGATGATAGATAAATAGATGATAGATAGATGATAGATATAGATAGATGATAGTTAGATAGATATAGAGAGATGATACATAGATAAATAGATAGATAGATGATAGATGATAGATATAGAGAGATGATAGATAGATAGATGATAGATATAGATAATAGAGATGATAGATAGATAGATAGATAGATAGATAAATGATAGATATAGATAGATAGATAGATGATAAGGATAATAGATAATAGACAGATGATAGATACAGGTGTTTTTCCTCCTGAGCCCTCCTTAGGTTCTACTAGTGAGTCTCTGTCTCTGTTTTGGATAGAGTTCTTCAAAGGCTATCTGTCTATGTCAGTTTCTGAAGTGACTCAAAATGAAGTCAGTATTCTTTATTTCCTATGGAACAGCAAAGACTTGTTCCAAATTGGACTCCATCCACTCCCCACTACCATCCCTATTGATTTTAATCATTCCATTTCTATTGCCCCCTCTCTGACAGTCATCAACAGGAATTCTCCAATTTCAACAGTCATGCTGCACAAATGAATACTTACAAAACAGTGACTTGGGTGATACTTACTTTACAAAAGGAATCTCTTTTACAAAAATATTTCTCATTCTTTCCTTAAAAAGGAATTTATAAGTTCATCTCAGGTATGATACAGTTCAAAAGACAGTTTGCCAATATATTTAGAGCAAGTTATTGATTGGATAAAATGATGTGCACCTATATGAGCAAAATGAACCCTGTTTGGACATTTTTTTATCTTTTTATTGGAGGCTCTGATTTTCACGATTAAAAGGATTTTTTTAAGCAGCTTCTTCTTGATTTTAAGTTCCTCTGAAAAAATAATTGGCATACTGTATATTTTATATTTCTCTAGGTTATTTATTTGACATAACAGGCTTGGCATTCTTTACTGCAAAGAGGTACTTCAAATGCTGCCTCTATAATAAAATTTCTCCTGAACCTCAGTCTCTTTCATTTGCACTTATCTGGCTTATACTTTTATTATGGTGTGTACTTCTACCATATTTTAAGAATTTGAAGACTTTGTAGAATTTAAGACAATGCTTTGTACATACAGTAGATGCTTGGGTGATTTATCCCTGTTGTTAAGGCTGATACACCCTGGCTGCTTGGAGAGCTGAATGAGTACCAGCCAGATGGCCGCTGCCTGGGTCGATTCTGACCCCTGTCAGGTTACCCTTTACTGGAAAGCAGGTGTGTGGTGAGTGAATATTGGGGCTGTGACTACTTCCTTGGGTGGAAGAGAAAGGGCACTGAGTTTTGTTATTACCTGCAGGGGTTTGTGAAAGTTACCTATCCTCTACAAGACTTAGTTTCTTATTTATAAAGCAAGGTCAATAATTTGTCCCTCAAGGGATTGCTTTCTAGATTAAACAGAAAAGCAGATGGAAAAATTGCTTTGTTAAATGAAAGCACTGTACAAATACTTGTAGTGTCTTATATATTCCCAACAATAAATTTACCAGATTGATAATAATTTTAAAAATTTATCAGGTAAATAATGTCATTGCCATGCAGACACTACTGGATGGAGAACAATTATCAGCTGGACTATTACTACAGTTCCTACTCTGGTTGAAAGATTAGGAGTTATTGAATTTTCGTAAAGGGGATACTTATTGTGTAGTGAAACAATAATTCTCAGAATTAAGTACTGACAGTCCATAACTTACCCAGGGTTTATGTGTATGTCAGAATTGCCAATGCACATTCCAGTGGTTCTCTGACAATGTGCAGAGTCAATCAAATGCTACCTTCTATTGAAGTTTTCTGTTCAGACACTCCCCTAAGTGAGCTGAAACTGGGAGGTGTTAACATATAAACAAGAAGAGGTAAATTCATTACAATGGAGGAGTCTGAATTTAGATACTAAAGTCCTGTTTGAATCACAAGAATGTGATTGTTTTGTAGGGATGTAAATTGAGAGGATTGGTGGTGTATTTATGCCTGGGCAGCCCAGGCCACAGACACTGGATGTTTTCCTTAAGAGCCATATAACCATGCTCAATTAGGAAAGAGCCTCCCGCCCCTCCCCGGCTGCCTGGTGTGACAGGACAGGGTTCCTGTGCTTGGCACCTGCTTTGCCCTGCTGAGGAGTGGCTGAACCTTCTTCCCTGGCCCTTCAGAGGTGACCAAGGGCTCCTGAGTGACTGAAGGCCACTCCTCCTCTTAGTCCTGTGCTCTGCCTGAAGAGCTGGATTTTTTTCTCTCCTGGGTCTCTATTCTTCCTGGAGCTAGAGGGGGCCAGAAGTGTTGATTAAACTTTGTTTTTCTCTTATTTATTGGGTCTGCATTTTCTGTGTAAAGTCTCACCCACATTGAAAAAACTTCTTAGTTTCATTTTAAGAGCTGGAGTGCTACACTTTTATGAACCAACGCTATATAAAAACCTCACAAAATCAGGTCATCTGTGTGATGCTCTTTGCCAAGAGTTCCTGCAATAAATAGTGCCAGGATTTCCTCATGTCCTGATAACATATGCAAGCAGAAAGGAGAAAGGAAATTATACGGCTTATGATTAACAGCATTGTAAAGCACTGCACTATTTCCTTCATTTTGCAGACCTACCTACAGGGATGAGTCCTGTTCATTGTGCCCTTCCTGCAATAAAGGAAGCCGATATTTCACAAACATCTCCCATTAACATGTTAAAAAAGCTTTATAAAAATGTTCCTGTATTGTGCACAATATGCAAAACTGAGAAACATGATCAGTGTAAGATACAGGGAGTGAAAGAAAAAAACATTCTAATGGGTTTTTCTGCTTTCTTCTGCTATGACAGGAATGAATTCATTTACATAGCTGAGTAAGTGAAATATTTGCATCTTCCATATTGTGATTTTTAGCAGGCTATAGAAATGCATGCCCTGGAGTTCTAGAACCTTTTCTGAAATTACTGCCTTGATGATTTCCTACCTTCTGTTCTCTTTATTTTTCTTTTACTCATTGTGTCTCTTTGAGAGCTAAGTAATTCAGGGACTATTTTGTACTTTATTTTTATTAAGATTATACAGAATTTAGAGTCTTCTATTCCTACAAGATTTGTTATAAAAGTCACAGATCTCATCATCCCATGCCTCTTTCCCCAGAGGCAACAACTTCCCTTCTCACAGCTGATTATTTTGGTCCTCTGTGGTAGCTGGTCTTCAAGATAGGTTCCAAGGAACTGTATTTCCCAGGATTCCCAGACTTCGGGCAGGTCTTATGACTGGCTTCCGCCAACAGAACGCAGCGGAAGTGACTCTATGTCAGTTCCAGGCTGAAGTCTTAAGGTCAGGTAGCACCTAAGCTTTTGCCTCCTATGCCTGGCATCACCATGAGTCTCTCTTCCTCATCACCCAGGGATCTCCAACATCTCTCCTGTGTTCACGCTCCTGCTTCCTGTGTTCCACATCTTGTTTTTTGTTTGTTCCCTCTTTCATTTTGGTGGAGCATATCTTCCCTTCCAGTAGTTTCTGAAGAAATAGTGCATGGGTAGTCAATTTTTTGACATTCATGTCTGACAATGGCTTTATTCTACTTCCTAAGTGGCTGGTAGACTAGATATAGAATTCCAGATTGCAAATAAATGTTCTTTGGAACTTTTAAGGCATTGCACAACAGCTTTCTGCATTGTTCTTTAGAAGTCCAAAGCATTCTGGCTTCTGGTCCTTTGCACGTGCTTTGTTTTGCTCTTTGGAAGCTCTTAGGTGATATCTATCCATCTATGTAACTATCATGAGTCCTGGTTTCCCATGCTCTGCAGTATGATAACGGGACTTGTATGGATTTGTTTTACCCACAGTGTTGGAAACTCAGTGGGTCCTTATAACCTGGAAATGTGTATTCTGTAGTTCTGGGACCATTTCAGGAATTATGGCATCGATGATTTCCTACCTCCTGTTCTTTTTCTTTTGTTCTTTCTTTCTCTTTCTGTACATTCTGGGAGAGTTCTTCAAGTTTATCTTTTAATTCTTCCATTGATTTTTTTACTTGATGCTATCATGTTGAAATTCTAAGAACTCTCTTTAGTTTGTGAGCTAAATAAAAGGTGTTGTTCTTTTTTATTAAGCTAAAGTATTTTCTTCGATTTGTCTGAGGATATTAGCGATAGTTTTGGTAAAGTATCCCTCTCCCTACAAAAGCTCTGTTTGTTCCAAGTAGCATTGCTCGGTTTCTATATCTATCTTCTATGTTAGAGGTCTTTCTTATATACATGGTTGCTCTTGGTCATCGGCTCATATTTAAGAGTGAGGCACTGAAGTGCTGACTGGAAGCCCTGAGTGCATGAGTGGAGGTTATCAACTGTGACCTTCATTGTAAGATCAGCCAGGTAGGTTTCTTAGATGGGAAATCATTCATGTTTGTATCCTGGGGATCAAATTTTACAGAAAGGTCTCTTCAGTCTCTTGCCTAGAGAATAAAGACCCCAGCCACCAGCATGCTGGGAACTGTCGGGGAAGAGGGCTGGGGCTCCGCATCTACTCCGCAGTAATTTACCTGGTACATCCCCCATTTTCAAGATTATAGCCCAGCTCTCGCCTTGCACCTGGTTGTCTTCTGGTCCAGAGAATCTATTTAACCTTCTTCAATCTTTAGTCTTTGGTTGAAGAGGTCTTTGCAGAAAGGATATGCCTTCTGGCTGCTGCTTAAAAAAGGCTCAACACATTTTTTTAAATATTTGCCTTCCTTCATTCCCCTTTCTTGAGATTCTAGGTACCCCAATATCTGGGCCTTTTGAGCATTCTGAAGTGTAAGTCAGCTTGATACCAGCTTAGTATTCAGTGTTTTCTCCCCCAAGTCATATGGTCCCACCTCTTTATACTGGTTCCAACGTGTGAGGGGAGAAATCAGTATGGCGAGCACCAAATACTATCTCTGCCCCAGTGTTTTTAAATAGTAAATAATGCTTTAATATTGTTTCAGAGATATTCAGAGGAGAATAATAGTAGACTTATGTGTTCAGGGGACTATATCTAGGAGTCTGTCTACAGTTTCATTTATTTATTTATTTATTTTTATTTTGTTATCATTAATCTACAATTACATGCAGAACATTATGTTTACTAGGTTACCCCCTTCACCAAGACCGCCCCCCCCCACTCCCCAGTACAGTCACTGTTCATCGGCATAGTAAGATCTATAGTTTTTATGCACCAAGAAAGTTTAGTCATCATTGATTGTTCAAAACATGCCCAAACTGGGGCAAGTCCTTAATCTCCAGTCCTGCCATAGATATCCAGGATACAGAGCAAAATTCTGGACTCAGATCTTCTGATGAGAGACTTGAGTCCCAAACTCCACTCTCTCACTTACTATCTATATGAAAGGAGCTGAAGAAGTCACTCTCTCCTATGAGTTGGTACCAGAACTCTGGTTAGGGAGGAGAATGTCTTTGTAAAAATATCTTGCAAAGCTATTTAGGGTAGATGAGCTCTTCAGGGCTGGGGCCAACACATCAGAAAACAAGGATGAACTGCTTTGTCAGAAAGTAGAAGATAGGTTTGTTTTACTTTTAAGGGGAAGCATAAGGAAGAAGTGAGTAGTGGGAGAAGGTGGGAGGAAGCCCATATGACACTGTGCCCTTGGGATTGTCAGGGGTGAAGGATCCATGGAAATTCCCATGTGAAATAGTCAGAGGATGTCAACGTGGAGATGCCTGCTGTTGTTAGAAATTATTGAGAACTAGATCTCTTTCCCATCACCACCTCTATTTTTAGAAAAGTTCACTCTATCTATTAAATGCTTTGTATAAGTGAATTCTGTTTTTCATTTTGAAACTGTAGAAGGTCTGAGGTCTACACTGTGACTTCTATGATGAGTAACAGAAATAATACATATGTAATCAGAAACCTGAAGGTAGGGGTGACCAAGAGAACATGTCTCCCAGGAATCATACAAATGATGAAAGTGTCAACATGAATGTCTCTTTTTTTGGCCTTAATGAGGCTATCTAAACAGTTTCAGTTTAAAAAAAATTATATTAAAAGAAAACCAATCATGCATGTGTTATATTAAGCTACCTACAAACAGGAAAGAGGGATGGGAAAGATTGAACACATAATTAGAAATATTTTTTTATTTTTAAAGTAGGGTCATAATTAATTTTCATATAACCTATTCGTGAATCATTCAAGTTTCAGCAAAGGTAGCTTCTTAATAAACACTCCAGGATACTAGTTGCTATGAGATCAATCTGGTGCATGAAATTATCTGGCATAAACTACTTCAGAAGATACACCAGAATTTTTGTTTTACTAAGGATTAATTAAGCCATTTAAAATAAGATGAGTATTTAGACAGACTAATTGCCTATTGACATCAGTACCATTTTGTGATAATAACTGTATTTTTTAGTTAAGAGACAGAGGAACATGCATTCAGAAGTAGTTTCAAAATATTAAAATACATTTTACTTAATTTTATCCATTTTTATTTCATGTTTAGTTTTTTAAAGATAAATTTTAAAGGAAAATATTTCAGAATATAGTGATTTTCCATGTTTTTTATGATCTTATCTAATTAATGGCATGCTTGTAATTGTTCTAGAGCATATAGATAGAATATATTGGCTATTCTTGCATTTAAATTTTTATCTCAAACTTTTCCTTTATAGTTTGAACAGACTTATAAATGCATATCTTAAAAAGAAGTTGTCTTCATCCACTTAAGTATCTATGAGTAATTAATTAGCTTATTAATTATTGATAGCATTAATTATGTCTGATGAACCAAAATATGTAAGATAAAGTGCTAGGAATAGATAATCTTCTCTGAAATGACCGTATGAGTCTACAGGGAAATCTGATTTCATACAAATTGTTTTCTGTTAGTCCTGCATTTGTATATATCTTACTTAGGACTTTGCAGTGGCATTTCTAATCATTTCTAAGATCAATAGCAACCTGTTATTAACTATCTGCATAGATACCTTATAATAAATAGTGCCAGCCTGTGTTACAGTACTTTGATTATATATGCACTTGATGTTTACAGCTAATTCCATAGATGCTTTCTCTTTTTTATTCTTTTATCATGTTGACTTGAAAGAAGTATGGTTTTCTTGACTACAGTAGGTCTCCTGCTCAGATCCATAATATATGCTAGCATAGCTTTCTTATTTTTCCCTTAACACTTCAAAAATACTGAAGTCCATACTTACTCACATTTTCTTGATTTTTAACCTAATGCTCTTCCTGTTTCCCTCTTTGAGGACCCCATTCAGGCAACCACATTACATTTAATTGTCATGTCTCATTAGGCACCTCTTTGCTGTGACAGTTTTTCAGACTGCCCTTGTTTTTGATGACCTTGACCATTTTGAAGAGGAACCTATTGTTTTGCATTCTCTTTTAAAATGCTTTCCAGAAAAAAAAGTAAGGAATAAAGGTTACTCATTCCCCATGCCATGGATGCACTTCTTTACCAATGAAGATTAAACTCGAAGAAAAAGAATTTTTCATTTATGGAGGACAGGTATCGTCATGTATTACACTTTAGTGCATATACATGAATGAAAAGTATACACTCCCATAATGTATCAGCTTCCAAGGTATATGAAAAAAGATGAAAAAAATTGGGAGTGATTTTATCCACAGAAAGGGTCAAGGGACCCCTTTTAATCACTTCTGGTATGAGCTCATGTTTTCTGGCTTCCTAGAGCTTGGAGCAAGTTTATGCTGCTGCATGGCAGATGCGTCTAGGGTAAGGCGGCTGAGAGAACAGGTTGGTAAGCACTGGGTAGTTAGTTCATTAAGGCAAGTTTGGAGTCCAGGGAAGTCTTTTCTGGTTGCTACTGAGACAGGGACCATGCATGGGCTTAGCCAGAGTAGGGTGAGGGCCTCCGGAAAATGACCCCTACCAAAACTCCATGTTAAATAATTAAGCAAAGCCAAAGTCAAGTTAATTCTCTAAAGTAAAAATATCAAACTAGAAATATAAGCATTCTTCAGTGAGATTAGTTAAAACTAAAAAGCCAAGAGCAACTTGACCTATAAGTTTGAATACTCCCCAGATAAAGAAAAGTATCTCAGCATAGCCTACATTTTTACTGTATCAATTAGAACATACCATTGTAAGATTTACTTTAGCACCTGCTCAAAGGCTCAGCTTATTCAGGAAGAATTGTATCTTAAAGCTAAGATTGCATTTTAATCAAAGGGACAGTGGCTCAACCCACATTAGAGGCAAGGCAGACAGTCTTGATTAATATGCTTCCAGACAGAAGCTGATATCCTGGAAAAGAATCAAAGCAGTAAATTTCTTGTGTTAAGCCAACTTTGAAGAATAACCCACTGATAAGAAACTTAGTATCTCTTCAAAAATAAACATTTTGGGACCATCTAGCAGGTGTGCATCCCTAGCCCTTCGTCTCTCAACCACCTATAAATCCCCAAGACAATGCACCACTCTGGGCTCTCTTGTCCCTCCTGGCATGAGTCACTAGCTCTGTCCTCTCACTGTATCTCTAAATAAAAGTCTCTCCCTGGCTCTCCTACCTTGAGTGTTTGCTCAATTCATTCTTCGACTTTGCAAACAAGAACCTTGACATCACTACGATGTAGGCAGGGCTTGGCTGACAAATGGAGGCAGACAGAGGGGCTGGGTGATCTCTCTAGATTCTTGAGTAACTTTTCCACAGAACCTCTCAAGGTCTCTGCATTCTGGAACTATTAATGGCATCACACCTCCTCTGAGTAGGGTAGCCTGATTTAGCAAGTAAAAACACAGGACTCCCACTTAGGGTTGAATTTCAGATAAACAATGAACGTTTTTTTTTTTTTTTAGTATTAGTATGTCCCATGCAATATTTGTTTGTTTATCTGAACATGTAACGTCCTATATTTTCTCTGGTAACTCCTCCATGCCATTTCCTTGGGTTCCCCTGGATAAGTGTGGTGGGGGTGGGGAACGATTGGAAAAAGAAGGGTGTAGGGTGTAACTGTCTCTAGGCTCAGACCACTACACTTGGAGAGCGGTTACCTTAATGTGAAAGACAAATGTGGCATCACTTATTCTCAAAAGCTACCCCAGGCCAGCATTTGAAGAAACTATGGGCCTCTCAGGTCTCTGCAACAGTGTTCTTTTTGTCCCCTTTCTCTTTTCATTTCTGGACAGATTCTCGGTAAGGCTATGTCATACAGACAGTATCCTTTGATATATAGAGATCCTGAAGAAAATCAAACCCCATGGGATCAGAAACAAGGGGCAGCAAAGGTTTATCTTCCTCATAGACACCTCGTTTCCATCTGTCCTTCTCATTTCTGTCTGGGCTCTGGACTTACGGACTAGGACTAGTGCTTCATTTAATGCCCCTCTCCTCCTCCTCCTATCTAACTTCTGGTTTTCTCAGATGATGGAAAGAATAAAAACTGGGCTGTATGAAGATTCCTCATGTGTTAAATACTTGAAAACAAAGTATAATTGTAAAAATTAAGTGTTAAACCATGTTACATGCCCAGGCATAATTTTAAAAATACATAGGAAGAATAATTTAACAAACTAATGAATTTGAAACTGATGTAACTATGCTTTTGGCCTCCAAGGAAGTCAGGAAAAGCAATGCTTGATATCCTTCACAAATCAACTGGGTCAAAATCTGAGAGCATTTAGAAGCCCTTGCAAAATAGAGTTGACACACCATAATCTTTTAATGGCATAAATTCCCATTAGCATCAACTGCTGCATAAATAATGTTCATTATTGTGATTAGAAATGTTAATTTCTTAGAGCAGTCATAATTTCCTTAATATTCTATGGCAGTGTTTTTTAAGCTGCAGGTTATGGCCCATTAGTGGGTCATGAAATCAATTTAGTGGTATATAATCAGTTTTAAAGAGAACAGAGTAGATTAGAATTGAAAATATCCAATTTTATTGCATATGGCCAATGTAAATATTATTTCATGTACTTTAATTTCAGTTTTCTAAATGCATATGTATAACTACTTGGTTATGATATAAAATGTATTTCATATGGTCCATCATACACAAAACAGTCTGCCCATAACTATTCTATATTACAACAAATACATTCTAAGACTGATCTGAAGGTGAAGTGCAATATAAGTTTCACAAATTGGTGAAAGAAGAAAATATTTTCAATAGAAGATATTATAAGACTAATATCTCTTAACGAATAATTGGGTCACTTGTTCATCTGCTATGAGTTTTGGTTCAAGGTGACAAATGTGGTATTCCACTTCTTTTTATAATGGGATATGGGTGCTGTGGTGGCGTGTGTAAGTGGGGGCCATGGGGTCAGCTGTCTATACTCCTTACTGGCCAGCTAATCTTGGGCATGTTACTTAATTGCCCAGTGCCTCGATTTCCTTACCTATAAAATGGGTCTTGTAATGAACTGGTCAGTTATAAAGTTATAACTGACCAGTTTATTATAACTTTATACAGTTATAAAGAGTAAATGGATTTACACATAGAGCAAACGGATTTATACATAACATGGTGTTTGGCAAGACCTCAGTAAGTGTTAGTTACCAGTTTTATTACTTTTTCTTATTTTTATGTAGGTATAGCAAATATAGAGTTACTTGCCTCAAACTTATAATTTTGTTTCTGAAAAATGGAGAATGGGTTTTGGAGTATGCTTTGTGGTTTAGCCCATGTATGGTCCCTTAATTCTTCTGCATTTATGTATTTTGGGGGATGAAATGCTTTAAAGCAGAGGTTCTCAACCTGGGACACACAATATGCTTCAGAGGACTGTGAATTTCCTGAAATGTGATAGGATCTTGAATGAATGTGCATATATGCACGGGGGAAGTGGATGGAGGATCAATAGCTTCTAGCGTCAACGGGTTCACACGTGGTATAGTAAAGAGTTAGACATGTCTGAATCTAAGTCTAGGCTTATTAATTAGCATGGTAACTTTGAGGAAGTAACTCAATTTCTTACTGCTCCATTTACCCCTGCTGTAAAATGGGGATTAAAAATAGCTCCTACATGACATAGCTGTTGCAGTAATCAACATTCCCAGTATCTGTGAAAAACTTAGCACTTAGCTTAGTAGCCGCTGCATGGTGGATACTACTCAATAAACTGTTAGTAGTAGAAGAAGGGTAGGTAGACTGGAAATTAGAATACAATGGTTGCTAGTCCGAGTTTGAATCTAGAACACTGAATTTATCAATGAATCATGGAGAAATCCATTCATTTCCTTGTTTATTCACAAAGATTGATTGAATGCTACCAGGTGTCAGGGATTGTGTGAAGTGCTGAGAAAGCAGTACTGGCAAGACACATTCTCTGCACTCAGAACATATGATCTCAGGACATTTACAAACAGGCAATGGGCCATCATGTGATAAATGCTGCAGCAGGCCTACTGTGGGGCTCAGGGAGCAGGGTGAGACATCTCTGCCCCAGAACCACATGCAGCAAGTTTGAGATTTTGTTTCACCTTAGTTCCAATTCTCATTTCAGTGCTGAACAGAGACAACATCCTTTTGTTTATATTAATACTGAACATTATTAGTCAAATGTAACAAACTTATCAAGGGACATTTAGGGTGGGATTTGACCTGAAGAGGAACTGTTCTTCCCTTGGATATGGTTCCAAGGATGAGGACATGCAGTGAGATCATTTTATAATATTGAGACTAGAGAACAGGACAAACACCTTACAACAGAAAACCGTACAACCCAGGGCATTTCTATTTCTGCCTCAACTTCAGGGAAACTTAGAGTTATATTTAATGCACAAGTATAATGAGTGTAGTAGGCTAACATTTTGGTTTTTCTCCCTTCCTCTCAGTGGTTTCGATTTTCCATTTTCCATGTATTATGATACCTATCTACCAACTATTATCTATGTCATATTAAATTGTTTTTGAGAGTAGACAGGGTAATCTTTTATTAAATAACCTCAGTAACAGTGTCTTACATATTACATTAGCCTTTTATTTTCTATATTTTTATGATCCAATGGACATGACTAAGTTGTAGCATAGTTAAACTTTATGAAATTGAGTCACCCCAAAAGCCCTATTACAGGAGAATTTAATAGCAGCAGCAGTGTCTTACAGGAGGTCTTATATTATCAATAATTCTATCATTTAGGATTTATCCACTATTAGGAGACAAAGAATTGTGATTTTAATGCATTTAAGTTATTTTTGCACTCTCTGGACATGGACACTGTCTTACCTTTGAGCAAAGCTGTCAGGATAGCTAAATCAATGTCCTGGTGTCCTTCTGATCCCATCCGAAATACCGTAATCTGCAATGGGAGACAATATAGCTATTAGCAATGCACTTTTTCCTCCAAGAGAAATTAGATTAATGACACCATATATCTGACCACAGGCTATCTTAGTATCCATAAGGTAGATTCTTAATCACAAGAAGGCATACACAGCAAGAATTCAGTTAGAGAGCTCTGCAATTCATTAAGTGGGCAATACCTCAATAGCCTAACAGAAACCACCTTAGATAACTGCACTGATTATGGTTAAATAAGGAGAAACCAGAGACCAAGGAAAATGTCCTGTCACTTCAGTTTTAACATGAAAACTTGCCAGATTTACAAAAATGCATAAGCCATAATATAAGTTATGAGTTGAGAAATTATGTTTTTAAGAACAGCTGCTTAGTATGCTTTTTGGTAAATGGTCCTACTGTGTGTGTATGTGTGTGTATATGCACATGTGCAGTATAGTTACCACTGCATTTACTCCTCAGAAACAGTTACTCGAGGGTTTCAACATTTTGAAGCCTCTGGATTCTTCAGTCCTTTCAATAACCTTGAACCCTCTTGAGAATAACTTAGCTGTATGTCTGGGTTATAAAAAGGGGAAAGCACACAATACAATAATGCCTTTTTTTGGTAATGCAGGGGAGACAAGTACTCTCTGGGGACAAATAATGGGGAGGAAAGTAAAGAGACAGTATTGAAGCATTAATACATGTTGGATTAATACAAAATCCCAAAATAATGTTTCACAATAATGAAGATTTTTTTCCAAGTCAAAAGGAAGCTTCTTAAAGAAGCCAAAAGGTTATTTGAATATCTATATCAAATTACTATTATACTAAACTCTTCTAGGCTTCAAATTTCTCTATCTGTAAAATGGGGAAGTAAGAGCAGTTGCCTATTTCCAACTACACAGAAAGTAAACTTTACAGAATTTGCTAATATAAAATTCTGAGGTTTTGCCACTAGGGGGGAAGAGAATAGACACATAGAC
This sequence comes from Manis javanica, assembly GCF_040802235.1. Classification (NCBI taxonomy): domain Eukaryota; kingdom Metazoa; phylum Chordata; class Mammalia; order Pholidota; family Manidae; genus Manis; species Manis javanica. The sequence goes on from NC_133157.1 coordinate 68,200,745, forward strand.
TCATAGAATCATAGACTGTTGAACTATCAGCTGCCTTAGAAATCTTCTAGTCCACTACCCAGAGATAAAGTAATTTAGTTAAGGCCCCAAAAGAGAAAGACAGTTGTGATGAGAACTCAATAGCTGTCCCCTTTTGTCTTGTGCCTTAACCACAGGAAGAAGTGAGGGGAAGGAAGAAGGTCGCACAAGTACCTGGCCTGTGAACTGCCTAATTCCTTTGTATATGTTTATGTCCTGAGGTCAGAGCATGGGATGTGTGTAAGGCGGCAATTGCAAACTGAAAATGCCTTCATAGGTGTTTGCTCAAAAGTGTAAAAAATATAGGGAGCAGAACAAAATCCATCTATGTGCTGTGTTTGGCTCATGGGCCATAGCTGAGATCTCTGCTAAGGACCATCATGCAGAGGTGTGGCCCAGCTCCATTAGATTTGCACTGAAATCTGCTTTTGTACAACCGTCGGTTTGGCCAAAGTGCCATTGGGACATTCTCCCAAATGGCTATTAAAGTCCCCACAGAATCCACCTGGGACAGGAGAAGCCGCTTTTCTTTGCTCTGAGCTCAGAAAGTGGTGCCTGAACTGGAAAGAAAATCTGAGGTCCACTGGATTAAGAACCCAGGGGGCAGAAGTGGCATTTTGGCTACCTCTAAGCCAGAGATGGCTGTGGTCCAAAACACACATCATGCTGCATTAGATGTGTTAGACGTGTACATTGGGTACTTAGCTGGTAGAGAGCTGAGGAGAACCTGGGTAACAGCGAGGCTCATTGTTTTAGAATTAGAGGTCCAACCGAATTCCTTAAACGTCTGACCTACTTGTTTCGCACATGCCTACATTTCACTGCCTAGTTAGTGATCACATTTCAGATGCAAATTCTTCCAAGGCAGCAAATAGATACATTTAATTTACCCTGAAATGTAAGAGAATCAGGCTTTCCTAGGAACAGATTTGGGGAGGGGAAAGGAAGCCATATAGTGGAGGGTTTCCAAAGGATTTTGGGGTGGGGGTGGTAGAGACATAGATACAGGCGCTGTTTGTCAAGAAACCTGAAATGAATTTTACTCCAGGGCTTCACAGTTTTTCGGGAAAACCCATGTGTAGGGGGTGGTTGCCTGCCGGTCCCTGCCCCTCTCCTGTGTATTTGGGCTGAAGAACTCAAAGACCCCAGGAGGGACAGGAATCAGCAGCAGGGAGGCTGGAGGATCCAGATATGAAGTTTATTCCATCATCTTGCCTTGAGCTGATCTGTGGTATCATGGCATCATCACTACTTCAAAACTTTATTTGAAATTAACATTAAAAAAAATACTAATCACACAGTGTAGATGTCTGCTTCAGGAAAAAAAAGTCAAACAAGAAAACTAGAGTCATCGTCTCTTACCACTCAGTGTTGGCAGAGATGCAGAAAATCAGGTATTCTTAAATATTCTTGGTGGGGATGTGAATCAAAAATAGCAAAAAAAATAAAACAATGATAGGTTGATATAAAATTCCTTGGTTTTGGTACATTATTCTTGAGCAGCACTGAATTTTATTTACTAATGTTTTATCTAGCATCTTTCCAAATATGTTTGTAAGTGAGGTTGGAACATGTCACCAACCTTGCCTGGATTCGGTATTAGAGTTGCACTAACTTCTCAATATGAGTTGGGAAGCCTTTTTAATTTACTTATGCCAGAACAGTTTACATTAGCAAAGGAATTCTGCTTCTGGCAGATTTGGTAGGACATTTATAAACTAACTTACACGGAAGCATTTTTAGGGGAAGATCACTGATCATCTTAAATTTTTCAACAGTTATTGATCAATTTAAATTTTCTGTATTAAACTCATGTATTTTCCTATGCAATCAAACATTTCATCTAGATTTTCAAATTTATTGGCATACAGTTGTACACAGAATTATTATAAAAATCTCCTTTAAATCTAGAATTATATGGCAAATTTTTCATTCTTTTCTATTTTTCACTTGATCAAAAGCATGGTCATTTCAAAGAATCAGATTTTCATTTTATTGATAACTATTATTACTTAAACTGGAAGTTATTATTTTTTGCTTTTATCGTTATCCATTCATTTCTTCTCTTGTTGCTTCCTCAGCCCTTCTTTTTCTAGAATTTTAAGCTTACTTCTTGGTCAATTTTGATTCCTTCTTGTTTTCTAATAAATCCATTTAAAATTATGTATCACAGATGTTTTTATAGGCATTATGTCATTTTCATTCATTTTTTTAAGTGTATGGAACTTATTTTCGCTTAAAATTGTTTTAAATATTAGGGTGTATGTGTATTTATGTGTATCTATTTGTAACATTTTGTAAACATGCTGTCTTGTTTTAAAAAACTGTATTCTTTATCTACTGGATACAGAGTTCAACATATATAGATAGGTTACACTTACTAATTTTTTATTCAAATACTCTATATATTTATTTATTCATTATTTCTGAAAGGCATGTTAAAATATCTATTTTGATTATACACTTAACAATAATCCTTGAAAGTAAACAGTCTTTGCTTTGTGTTTTGAGGCATTATATAAATGTATAAAGATTTGTGACAATCTGTTCTTGGATTGCACTTTTATCAACATAACTATCTCCCTTTCCTATTCAATGCTGTTGCTTTGTATTGTATTTTATAGAGGATTGTAACTGCCACACATACTTTTATGGGCAACTAGGATTTGTCTGACATAGTATTCCATGTGGTTATGTCACTTTTCTGTGGTCATTCTGTTTTAGGTGTGTATCTTGTAAAAGGCTAGGCTAGATTTGTTTTCTAAAACTGAATCAGAACTTCTCTCTCTTCAAGGCAGAAAAGAACTCAGCTCTATTTAATAGGACTTCTGATTTTTTTGTTATCTCTTCCATCTTACTTTATTTTCTATTTTCTAGATTTTATCATTTCCCTTCTACACCTTTCTTTTCCTTTAAAAAGATCACATATTTGCCTAGATAACACATGCACATGGTAAAAAAAAAGTCCCAGCAGTATAAAGAGATACATGGCAAAAATTAAGCATATAATTTCTGGCCTGTAAACAAAGGTAACCAGTATTAACAGCGTTAGAGATGTTCTACCCATATATCAACATGCCTCCCTTTTACACAAGTGGTACCAAGCTGTATGCACTATTCTCCACTTGGCTTCTTTTACTCGGCAATCTATCCTGGGGACCGTTACAGTCAGCCATGGAGAGATGAGCATTTTTATTTGTTGACTGCCTCATGTTTCATTCTATGCATGCGCTATGATTTATTTAACCAGTCTTCTACTAATGAACATTTGGGTTGTTCCCAGTCTTTTGTCCTGATAAATACACTGCAGGGAATACCCTTGTATGAACACAGCTGAATGTATCTATGGAATAAAATTTGTAGATAGGGAATTTCTTGGCCCAGCTGCTCTGAGAGAAGTTCTTTAATTCATTACCCTGATTCTATTCCCAAGGCCACACATATTTCCTGCCTTTGTTTATTTTGATCCTGTATGGTAAAAGAATAAACTTACAACTTTACAAAATACATTTTTCTCCTATAATGATTCAGAAATTCTAATCTGTAAAAAAAAAAAAAAGAAAACAAATTGCTCAAAATTTCTTGTCTCCTAATATAACATCCTTTCTTTTCTCTCTCCATGCTGAGCACTGTTACAGATTTGTTTAGGAAATAATATTTTTTGGTCATTTTGACTTTTTTTTTGTCACTTAAAGGGTGGGAACGGAGATAGGCATGTAGGGTTTTATCAAATCTCACCAGCGTAAATTTCATACAAGAATGGTAATGTAGCTAAAGTGAATGGGTGTATTAGGCTATAGACCAAGAATGTATTTCAAGAGTCCATTTTAAAACAAGAGTCTACACATGTCATTGCTAAGCACTTAGTCAAACATTATGTTAGAGTAACTGGGATGCTGTGTTTAGAAATTATTTGCTGAGGCTCAGGGTGAATGTGACATTTTTGAGATACAGGTAGCACTAATTAGCCTAGAAGTATGTTTCACCAACATATTTGAAACTTTGGTGCCATGTATATTAACTGGAGTATAGAAAAGCATTCAAAGCACAGAAATATTACAGAAAAATGAAAAAAAACCCCAAAAGCATGAAAATGATTTGGGAACAGTAACTTTATGTTTGAAGATGGTATGAATCATTTTCTGGGCAGCAAACAAGTATATTCACCACCTAAAAAACAAAACAGAGTATATGTAGCTGAACTAACCTGGACTTACTGCTTCTGAGACCCAGCAGGCCCCGTAGTTGAACAAGATGAGGGTATAGAAATATATACTGGGAAAATAGGTGTTTCAAAACATCTATTAATTAGCTTAATTTGTGATTTATATTTATGTCACGGTGACCAATAAATCTGTGAAAACAGACATAGAGATTGAGGCGAGCTTTTGAAAATGAAAATAACCATGATATTAAACTGAAAAACATCTATAATCAGCAAGAATACTTTGGTTCAATGTATCAAAAATAGAAAGGAACATTCCATAATCATTTCATGCTGTGTTAGATGTATAAAACATGATGTCTAAGTTTGACAGACCACTTGTAACATGTCTGAGAATTTTAGAAAACTACCATAGCTACATAATACATAAACAGAAAAAAAATTCTCACAATTTCCTCAGGATTTAGAAAAGTCCACCTATAATAATGTTAACCAATAGCTTTGACATTAAACATGGTTCATGTGGAACTTCCTTAAAAGAAACATCTCTAAAATGTTTCCCATTTACTCATTCAATTTCTTAATAAAATCTGGAGATATGTTTCCCAAAGATAGGAGCAGGGAAAGAGGGAGAGAACTAAATCCATAAATAAGTCATCACCACAATTCAATGACTTTTAAAATCACCAGTTTGAGAATATTTCCCCAGTGAATTATTAATATTCAAAAGAATTTGAAACAATTGAATGATTAATAGAAATTTGAAAATCCATGTTCATCAAGATACAGAATGATACAAGACCCCTGACTGGATCTAAACAGGAATTCTGGTTGGTAACAAAAGGCCTGGAAGTAGATACTGGCTTAAGTTTTCACTTTACACAAAGGTCACTTGGCTTAGGGGAGAACAATGCAGCTTGATGAGTAGAATACAATGCACCTAAGACATACTCCTATTCGATTTCCAGCATTTGTGAAAATGAATTCTTTTTGGTTGACAAAATTCTCAAAGCTAACATTTTGCCTAAGGTACTGACTTCTAGAAGTGGACATTCTGAATTAAATGCAGGAGGGAAAGAAATCAGAGGAAATTCAGACACACCTGGAAATGAGCAAACCAAAGATCAGTGGAAAGTGATATGTAAAACTTTTGTCAGAAAATTAATATCAAACAAGTTCAATTATTTGTTATCAAGTTCTGTATAAATTATATTATTGACTTCCCATGAAATCTTTTTGACCAAGACTCACTGTCTCATCCTGAAGTGAGTGAATAAAAGGTGATGTCATGGAGACAGAAATTGGAAGAATTTCATACAGTTCTGCTGTGTCCTAATTTAAAATGACTGTCAGGTATGGTAAAATAAGTGACTATTTGACTTTTAAAAGCATATTTTATTATACCACAGATTTTCCAGTTTATTTTGAAGGTAGGTGTCTTCCTTCCACCCTTATTAGACAATTCAATTGACGTTATTTACTTTTAGTAATAGTTTGTCTCATATATTAAAGCACACCCACATTACCACCCAACCTCACATTCTCTCAGGGGACCTGCATGCATGAACAGCTTGGCAAGTGGTGACCAGTGCCAGAGAACAGAGGGAGTCTTACTTTTTGACTCTGATCTTGACTCCCTTTTCTCTTTTTTCTCCCACCATAATCTAAGAACACTAAAGCCTATTGCTTCCTCCAAGAATTGCAATTCAGAGGCCAGAAGCCCACTGGTTCCAATACAGGAAATTAAAATTTAAAACGTTTTCTTATTATAAAAGCAGTGCATGACTCTCATTAAAAATTGTAGAAAGTTTAGGAAAAAAACAAATGAAAAAAAATTTCCAAAATCTCAAGTCTTACCCAAAGACACTGGGTGATATTTTGGCATATTTCCTTCAAGTCTTTTTCTTTTTCTTTCATAGAGTATGCTATGCACTTAAAACATATTCCTATTTGATTCCCAGCATTTGTAAAAATGAACTCTTTTTGGCTATAAAACTCTTAAAGCTAACATTTTGCCAGTGTTACTGGCTTCTAGAAACGGACTGGCTTCTAGAAATGGACATGCTGAATTACATGGAGGAGGGGAAGAAACCAGAGGAAATATAAACAGAATTGACAGAATATGTATGTGTGTGTACGGGGTGCAGGGGTTATCTGTGAAGTACTATTCTGTATACTCATTTTCTTTTCCATTATCATTATAGCTAAGCATTTTTCTATATTACTGGGAACTCCTCAAAAACATAATATTCACTCTCTTCAGGGTATTCTGACTGATGAATGTTTATAGCTAACTTAATTAACACTCCCACTTCTGGACATTGACAATGGGTCTAAGTGTTTGGCATAAACAATGATTTGATGAACCTCTTTGCATGTAAATCCTCTTCTCTTTTTGGCTTTCTGTCCTTAGGATAGATTCCCAGAGGTCTGGGGCTCTTGTCACAAATTGCTTCATAGCTAGAAATGAGTATTTTAACACATTATAAAAAGCTAGATGAAGAAAAAGGAAGCTCGTGTTATCCTTGAACCAGCTTTGCTATAATGCCTTCCATCCACTTTAGTGAAAGTGCTGGAGAGAGCGAGGCCGCTCTCATAAAGCTGGTCAACCAGCGGTGGTGAGCAGCATGGCGCCTGCATGGGCTGCCAGCACAGCCTTCACACCTGGAGGCTGAAGAGCTATGACCAGGAGCAGTCTTGCTCCCTCTCGATTTGTACCACTGCCGACCCCAGGATGAGCTTAGGCTCTTGTGTTTGGAAAAAAAAGAGTCTTGAAAAACAGACTGACCTTATCACTTTCTCCAGGTTTCACTTTTCTGGTTTTTACTCTAGCCCTTTGAATGCTGCCTCCGTCCCAACGCAGCAGTGCTGGTTGGTGCAAACGATGTCATTTGGTAAATATGAGCTGTTGTGGATACATTATTTTTTAGCACCTAAGTCATGTCACAGGAAGGAAATATGGATCAGGAACTCAACCAAGGCTCCCTGGATCCATGACTGACATATCCTTCAGTGTCCAAAGAACACTTTGTGATCCCAATGTGACACACAGGGAGGACAGGAAGAAGCAGCCCAGCTGATACTGTGATGAGGGCAAAGCAGGCTTAGTCCCTCACCTACTCATTCTTGGGAGAAATTTCAGCGGGATCTCTAGGGGCCTGAACTAGATGGCAGCCTGTCATTTACTATCTCCTGCTTTCGGTTCTTTCCCCCTCAACTGGTATTACCTCTTTCATTTATTACATAACCACATGAGGGACCCCACTGGATGCCAGTGTGACAGATCTGACAGGGCCAGCAATAATACTTGAAGCTTCTTTATATGCCTCATGGCCTTGCCTGGCAGAGTCAAGAATATTTGACATTTACCATCTTGTCAGCCAACCAGTTGGGTAAAAATACAGTTTGACCCAAGGTGATATTTTCCACGTCAGAAAGGACATTATTGGATTCATGTGCATTCTCTTAAATACTTAAAAAAATAATTACACATCTCATTGAGAGGAGTATGTGAGCCCACAGATGGTTCTTACAGGCTGACACCAACAGCAGAAGCGACTCACGCCCATGACTACGCGTGTAACCTTAGGTACCTCTCTGAGCCTCAGTTTATTCCAGTGAGAAACAGGGATTATTCCTTGTCTAGTATCACTGCAAAGTGCTTTGTGAGATCATCTTTTACAACCATATAGATTTCTAGAATCTGTTGTGGGTTCAACTGTCAATTCCCTTCCTGTTTGCTATCCTTGGCACATTCCCTGGGCCTGCTTTCTCTCCCATTGTGGGGGCCTAGTTCTGTTTTCTCTGCTGGTATGTCTTGCCCCTAAAGCTCTGCTTGGCTATCTGCCCCTTGTCCTGGCACAGTTCAAGCATCATCTTCCACAAGCCCATCTTGATTCAAGTCACCCCTCACCTGGGTTAGGCATCCTCTGATGTGGGTGAATGTACCTCTCACAGTACTGAACTACCCTGCAGACAATGCCAGCATCATGACTGTGGTACCACTGAGGTTGTTTACGGTGTATTTGCAGTGTTCCAGACTCTGCAAGCTCCTCATGAGCATGACTTTGGATGATCCCACAAAAAATCTACCATCTTGTGACTGTTATTATTCCTATTTCACTGAGGGTGACCATGAGGCCAGAAAGTTTAGATACCACATGGAAAGCCACACGGTTAGGAAAGGCTGAGGTGCACTGAAACCCAGCCAGCCTGGCTCGAGGGCACAGTCTCCCATTTGCTTGTCTGCCTCCCTCAATGGTCTCTGATTTCCTGGAAGGCAAGACACTTCCTCCATCTCTCCATCCCATCACCCAGCAAAGTGCCTGGCACTCCGTGGGTGCTTGATGAACGTTTGCAGAGTGAATCCTTCACTCTGAGTTTGAATCTGGCCTGTAGTTCTCAGATGGGGACTGTGTATGACAAAGACTCTCTCCTTGATCAATGTTTTGTTGGGCTCCTTTGAACCCTCTTCTCCACTAGGCTCTGACCTTTGGGCTTCCATGTGCATCACGCACTGCCCAGTTTTAGCAAGAGTACTGCTAAGTCAGTTTATCGAGAACCTTCCACCTATAATATCTGACCACATTCCTCATCCTCTGCCATCCCCCAGGTGAGAGCTGGTCATCCTGGCCCTCCTTTAGCAAAAATCCCTTTACCCTCTTGGGAATCATCCATCTGCTGACTCCCTCCCCTGACTCCTTGGCTATATATTCCCACTTTTCTTCCCTCTGTTCAGAGTTGAGCCTAATGTCTCTCCCCTACTGCAAAACCCCATTGAATAGTCCCTTGAATAGAGGCTTCCTTACTGACTATAACACAGTGTCAGAATACTTTTTTCTTTAACATATCTGAGATTGAACTGGCCTAATTGGTCTCAAGGAGAGCAGGTCTAGGGTCTTAGATGCTCAGTGTCTGAGTTTGGGTGCCTATGTGTCTCTGCATTATTTCCCATTCATAGACCAGTCAGGTGTCCACCTAATATCCATCCCCAGTCACACCAGGAAAGACGAGACAGGTTCAGGACTATATTCCAAGGGTAGTCAAATCCTAAAGAGTTAGGATTTACTTCACTTGTAGCCTTACAGGCTAATCATAAGCAAAATAGTGCCATTTTGTCAAGAATGTCCTCATGTGGTCATAAAAACCAGAATTAAAATAAATTCTTAGCCTGAGACAGAGTAAAGACAGAAAACATTCCAGGCTGCTTCATGGATGAGTGCATAAAGCCATGTTTGAATGATATGTTGGACCAATTCCAGGACATTCTGGCTTACGTGTCAGACCCAAGACCATCCTGAATTTTGTGTGTTTGAGTTAATATATTTGAAAGCATTTGCAATGGAGATGCATATTTTACTATGATGATTAATGTCTTAAACAATGGCAAATAAGAGAAAATGAGAAAGACCATTTCCTGGGAGTCAAACCTTCCTCAGACCCCCCTCTTCCTTTAAGTTTGCATGATGGCCAAGGGCTGTTCTCCTGTCCTGGTTCCTGTGTGTCTGGTTGTCAGTCACACAGACAGAGAAAAACCCTTGTTTATTTACACAATGCCCAATGCCCAGCCTGGAGAGGCTGCATTTTTTTCTCTTTCTTTTTGCAGTTTTCGATTTCAATTTGTGCTTCCTCCACAGCTTTTTTTCTAGGGCCACTGAAGAAGAATATGAAGCAAGAGCTTCCTTTGTCAAAAAACAAGCGTGGATGTTCAATGGGAAACAAAGAGCAGCCCCGGTGGGTTTTACCTTAAACCAGCTTGGAAATTAAAAACAAAGTCAGTGGGAGAATGGACATTCTCCCCTGAAGCCACATGTTCTGACCTGACAATGGGAAAACATTTGTTAAATGGTAAAAGAGAGTATTGGTGTAGGGCCCCTCTTCTGTCCTATTATACCAGCCAACAGTGATCCTTATTTTGAATAAAGTCTTCTATTCTTTCAAGCTCAGATGAAACTGATTCAAGGAAAGAATAATACAGTTTATCATCTCTATTGTTTCTCTCTAAACCCAAGTAATTGCTCTCTGCTCCTTGGGCGGCATGGACACACAGCCCTGTGTCCTCCCACTGAAGGTCAGGTCTGTTCTTGTTGCTCATTGCACACGCCATAGTTGCCAGCTATTCCAGGATCAAAACTCTGTGCATAACCGTTGCATGATGACTGACTTGCTTGAGAGTGACTGTTCAGGAGGAACAGCTTTTCTCTCAAGAGAACAATTCTTTCCACTCTGTCTTTCTCAGGATTGCTTTACCGTTTCATGTCATCCATACATATGTCAAAGGTAGAAACGTTTGGGGAGAAAGAGAGATTCATAGATCATCAAAATCAGGAAGATGTGATTAGGGCCATGAGAAAATTCTAACTAGGGAAAGAATATAAGGGCTAAGGAGACAAAGGTCATTTTTAATTGGTGTGACTGAGAAGACTTCTCACGCAGAAGGCCAGGATTTGAGCCAGACATTGTAGGGTGATACAAATTTCACTAGGGAAGTGTGGTGGTGGAGAAGAGCAGGAAGAAGAAAATGTTAAGAGAAAATGAGAGGAAAGGGAACATTAAAAGCATTACACATAAATATTCAACTGGCTGGAGCACTGGGTGAAGGGAAGATGACTTAGGAAGCAAGGCTAGAAAGGAAAGTTGGGGCCAATGATCTTCAGGGTTAAGGAATTAGGACATAATTCACTATGCACTAGGCCTTGTGCCAAACACTTTATATATTAGCTTGTTAATCCTCACATCAATCCTAAAGAGGCTCAGGGATTAAATAAATTACCCAAGAGTTCTTAGCTAGTAAATTTCAGAGTCAGGATTGTATCTCCAATCTGTGTAACTCCAAAGGCTAATTAAGCTCACAGCCTCTCCAAGGCTGTCTTACTTAAGTCAAACACTGTTAGAGACAAATTAACCTTGGGGTGGGGACTGGAGGTGGGACCCAGTTTCAGGGCTCTTGCAGCAGGCTAGGATGAAATAACAAGGGCCTGGATTAGGAGGTGGCTGGGTGACAGAGGTTGGCACTATGCCAGGATGTGAAGAATCATGTAGTGGGCTGACTTTTGAGGTGAAAGAAACAAGGAGGGATCTTTAAAGGTGACTCTTAGCTCTCCAGCCTCTGAGCTGACAGCATGGGCATGGACAGGGAAGCTACCACCATCTGAGAGAAGGTGATAAGTTTATCCATCACTCTCATCCTTTTTGACTCAAAAGTTGAACGCAGACCTGGGGCAGCACCCTGAAAGTTAGGGGGGTTATTCAGACAGTGCTCTGCCCTGCAGTGAAACCAGGTTGAGTGGAGCCTCTGCTCCTGGATGCCTTATTACTGGTGAGCAAAAAGAATGAGCTCTTTGTTAAAGTGGCTTTGAAGAGAGCCACATCACAGCCCTGGGGAGCATCTGAAGAGTGGGGAAAGGGAAGGATCTGGCAAAACTTACAGGCTGTCAAGAGCTTTTTTGGGTTATAACTGCCATAGAGCAACATGTGTGTAAGTGGAGAACCCCAAGTCTAAGAAAACAGAATTTCTCACCAAAACTGTAGGGAGATTTTACACTTAAACCGCACACAGCTGTCATGGCAATGAGAAGATATGTGTACATGCACACACATGCACACGTACAGAGCTTTTGTGAATCATGTGACTGGGCAATGCTAAACATGCTAACCACTGTCCCAGAAAGCAGCTCTATATAATTTGAGCATGGTTCTCACTGATGGCAGAATGTACGCTTCAGCCAGCATTGCATTTCCTACAAAGGACCCTCAGAAAAACTTTTGACTTTATATTTATCTTGTCAGCCAAATGCTAGCCTTTTTGTCACATCTTCCAACTGCATTGACTGTTCAGTTAAACAATGATGTCTATTTTATTTAGAGTTGTTAATGAGTTCTACAGAAGTGAGTTTTCTAGTTAAGTATGGGTGATCCCTTAATGCCAATTAAAAACAAATTAATTCTCTTGGATAGAAACTTTTCTAAAATGGAATAGACACATTTGTCTGCTTAAGAGAATCAGGGAATAAATTAAATACTTGAATTTTAAATAAATAGAAATCCATTGTTTTCTTTGGTTGTCACTTAGTGATGTTCTCATTGACTGTCAAGAAAGGGAAGTGTGCTTGCCTGAATCTAAATGGCCCAGACTGCTCACAGGTAGAGTTCACGTACCTGCTATTTATAGGTTCCTGACTCTATGGTCTGGCTATTCTTAGAACCCTCATTCATTATACCTTCCTGCTTCCTGACTGCAAAGGGCAGGACTACCAGACCAAAACTGAATAGAAGAGTGGTAGTTTCTGTGGCACTTAGTGCCTATGACTGAGAAATTCAGTGTACAAGTTGTCTGATATCAGTGCCAACATTCAAATAAGTTTCCTCCCCCACCCACATTTCTTATTTCCTGGCTTGGAGTTGAGGTTTCTGTATAGCAGATCTTTAGATAAAATAGGTATTAATCATATTTTTAGCAGAAAAATTTCTAGCTCTTTCTGCTAATCCCTACCAGGGAATAAGGAATGGAAGAGTTCTAGACTTTAAGGAGAGTGGTTGTTGAGAAAAATAAGCATATTTGCTGAAGGTGGGAATAGGTAAACTCTTAATCATAACAATAATAATAATAGCAGCTGTGGTGTGCAAGCACTCCTCCACACAATATACATGTGTAACTCTCACATAGTCTTCCCAATGAGTCTCAGTGTCATCAGTCCTATTTTCCTGAGGCTAAAGAAGGTACAGTGACTTATTCCCACACATAACTGGACTCGCATGCTGTGCTCTTACACATGACCCTGCTGATGGCCTCCACTTTCTGCTGATGGCTCATCTGGGAATCTGCATTTCCTGGATTCTCTGGAAGGACAGAAGGAGAATGAGTGGAAGCCACACTGAGGTCCAAGCTGGTATTCCAGATTCAATGCCAATGGCCATTGCTTCCCAGCAAATAAAGCGCCTGCTGAGGGAATGGGTGGAGCAGGAGCAGAGCCCCAGTGGCCACCCCAGAGGCCCGCTGGCTCACAGGCCATGCTGACCGGCGCTTTGCCCCACAGCCTCACTTCCTCTTATTTTGTGCAGTGCATCTCTCTGCTCAGTGGGCTTGAAGGAAAAGGAAAACCCACTAGAAAGAAAGAATCATGACTGTTGGCCATTCTTCCTCTGCCTCTCTAAAGCTCTTCTTATTCCCTGGAAAACTATCAGCTTAGAGGACAGGGTGAAAAGAACCTGATTACAAAGAAAGAGACAGGATTACTATCCAGTTTTGAACTTCCTCTTTACGGCTTTGGCAAGAGCACCTACTGATTGGTCAGATTATCCCAACAGATTTTTTTGTAGATTGTTGGCTCCTTTAGACTTCGCTTTTTAAAAAAAGAATTCCCTAGATGCTCAGAAATAGAACTAGCACAGAATATAGCAAGCTGCTAAAGAAAGTCAAATTCCCAAAAATAGGCATATGGTAGAATAGCACAACAAGGTGTGTATTTTTAGCTAGCAATTAAAAAGCTACTGCATTTAAGGGGCGTAATAGTGGCACAAAGTAGAATGAATTATTTTCTGTCCAGCACTGTCTTTTGGTCTATCACTTTTTTATTCACTTCTGGACATCAGTGGGAGATGTTTCTTTCCATTTTAACCTCTTTCTTATCAGTCCAGTGCAGTAAGACATCCCTTAGCTTGAACATTATGTACAGATGCATGGGAAAATTCAAGAAACATTCAAATGCAGAGTCCCTCTCTCATACAAAGCCTACATTTCTTTTGGTTGTGTTTTCAGCCTTCCCTTCTCCTTGGGTACAAGAGTTCCTTCCTTTAAAAAATATTAACTAGGAGCCTTTAAAGTGCCAGGCATCATGCAAGGACCTAGAAATATATGAGTCATGTCATATGTATATATATATGACACACTAACTAGGCACCTTTAGTTAAAATATTAACTAGGAGCCTTTAAAGTGCCAGTATAGTTGTTGGACAGTGACTTATTAAAGGCTCCTAGTTAATATGTGTGTGCACATATATACATACACATGCATATTCATACCTTCACACACCTAGGGATATATCCATATTATATATAATATCTCTATTTATGTAAATATAAATTTATATTTAAGTTTATATTTATGTATTTTGCCTGTTTATAGAACAACTTGCCCTTTATCTCATCTTTTGGGTAACTGAATTGATATAATTTAATCAACTCTTAACTAAAGTTTAGTGACACTGTGATTCTAGATAGGTATGTCTGTCTATGGAATGGAACTATAGCTAGGTGAACCTCAGTTCAAAGTTTATAACCTTAAAAACTATATCATAAGAGGAATTTTTTTAGTTAAAAGAGCAAATATAATTTTTATAAGATGAGAAAACTATGCCTGACTTTTTTTTTCTGGCCATAGTTGTTTAAAATAAGAAACAGTGGAACATATATTAGCAGCTAAATGTAGCTAAATTTAGTCCTGGTAAAAAGTTACAAAATTATGTACTACTCAGTGGGGCCCTGAAATTCTGAATAAAAAGAAAATTAATGGGTTTATATCAGGTACAATGGACAGTCTTAATTCCTCGAAATCAGGTTTTATTTTTATTCACCCTTTAGACAAGAAAACCTAGTTTTTATTAGATAGTAGAGTCTGTTTGACCCCATTAGTGGCTCTTCACAATTACGTTGTCAATCTGAAAGAGGAGGTAAGGCCAGGTTCATGGACACCATAACTCCATGGACCTAAGATTTGATGGAAGTGGAGCAGTCCCTAAAATAAACCTGGCAATGGGAAAATTTTTTTTCCCAAAAGAAGAAATATCATGTGAATGACAAATCTTTTAGTTATTCAAGACACTGTCTCATCAAGGATCTCATCATCTTTTTAAAAATCCACCTAAAGCACAACCACTGCAAACTAATGAGGCAGACAGCCCATGCCCACCAACATCCCCGACGCTCCAAAGGAGGGGAGGCTTGGGAACATTTTCCAGGTTGCTTGTTTTTTTTTGAGTCTATCTGTCAGGCTAGTTCAATTCCTCCAAGAATTCCCAGATGTGACAGGCAGTCAGCAGCTTCGCTGGGCATGACAGGTTTCATTTCCAAGAGTCCAGCCTGTAATTCCAAGTAGACTGGCTGCTGTTACAGGCCCAGTCAACCTGAGGTTTCCACTGCTTTCAAACACTGCTTCACTGAGCAGTCCGCAGTCACACAACCACCCAGGTCAATGTGGCAAAGGCTGGAAAAGAATTCTGAAGTCCCTTAAACAAAAAGGATGTTTTTGTAGCTTTCTGAAACAAGCATCCTAAACATACCTTTTTATAATGACTGATCCTATACTTTCTGATATGCACAAGGAAACCTAGTATTTCTGGAACCGGCATGAAATCCAGGGAGGAGACATGCTCCTCATCATTGCTAACTCCCTCATGCCGACCTGTGAAAAAATAGTGGATGCTCTTGCTCCCTGACTCATATTTTAATTGGGTTTTACCTACCATTCCTAAAATGTCCAGTTTTAAATGTTTTTAAATGTTTGACTAGGTATCAAACAAAAGACATCAGAAACTGGCATGCTATATTTTACACTGACACACACTGAATACACAAATTATATACACGCATTAAATACATACATTGACTCTACAAATGGAATTTTCCAGAACTGTCCCTATTGCAAATATTCTGTCCAGTTGTTAGCTCACATCCAAGGCCATCTAGTCTAGATTTTAGTTTGGAATATATGGTCTCTGGACTTACATGATCCACTTTTTTGACTTAAGAGTGAAATTCAGATTTTGATTCAATAGACATTTTCTGAATACTTCCTCCAGAAGTAAGGCTGGTATTTCAATTCAATTACCAGGTGAAATCAGAGAATCTTTATTATGTAGGATATGGCATGTTATTTTTTCTCTTTTTTTCCTGATTTTCCTTACCAATTCATGATGGGTATATTACAATATTCTTGAATGAAATAGCCCTCCCAGTGCATAGAACCTTTTAGAAAAGTGAATTTTTATAAGTTTCAATATATAATATTTATTATTAACATATAATTTTATTATTATATAATGTTATATATCATCATATAGATAACATGTTACAGGTAATATAACATGATACTATATAACCCCATAATATATTAGGCCACTTAACTGGCTCTGTGGCTTTGAGCAAGTCATCTGTTTTACTAATGATACACTAACAATCTCACCTCCATAAGGTGTTGCCAGAAAAGTGAATTAATATGTGTAAAACAGTCAGAAAAGGCCTTGGTATATTCTCAGAGAGGTCAAATGAGCTGACAGGCTCAAAAAACCAAGCCAGCTGGAAAATCTAAGTATTTAGTAAGGACTGTTGCTGGTACTGTTATTTGAAGTTCTAGTTTCCTCATTAGTAAACGGAAGGGGTGGGTTTAATATCAACTGCCCCTACAGTGATAGTTCCTTTCTTTTGGTGATCTTCTGCTGTCCCGTCCTGTAACTTTCTCTGGAGTGACCGACATCCTAGACGAGTGGGTCAGGTGAGCATTTAACACAAATGAAAATTGACGTTGAGGCATGAAGAATCCATTGTAGCAAACAGGAGCATAAGAATAACTGTTTTGTCTTGCTCCGTGTAAATAACTTCTCTGTGTTGGCTCTTTTACAATGCCAGAATGATGAAGTGATAATAAGCAGGTAATTTCCCCTGGGGGTTTAAAAACTTGGCTTAGCTTTGAATACTTGGGGATCCAGGAGAGAGACCCAGCTCAGCCTTAACAGGGGGCAGAACAGCTTGTCAACTGCTTGTTCTAGCTCCCTGGAGGCTCCTTCTGATACGATAATTTTATGTTATAAATCTGGGAGAATGTTTGGACAGGCTGAGGGCCAGTTGTTCTAAAAACTGCTGCTGTAAATCTTTTATTCCCCAAATAGTTGCTCTCTTTCTCAAATATCTTCTTATGCAGAATATATGCTAGTCATGGAGGATGTAAACTGCATAAAGTAGGCTTGGAGCTAGTGAGTATGTCCCCTCCTAAAAAAGACATCTTTTCCCCTTACATTTCCCAGGATTTTGGCTTCACCAGAATCCAAGGTCTGTATTTCTTGCCCCCAAATTCATAGAAAGAATATTTACAAAAATACTGGTGAGAGAGAAAGGAGTCTAAAATAAATGGTTTTTCTAGAGAACAACATTCCAGAAAAGAAAAGAATACCATTTATCAATAGCTCCACCTGAATGGTATTTTACAAAATGAACCACTTCTGATCAGACATAGATTTATTGTCAATACCATTTGCAAAACAATTGAAAAGGAAAAGATAAAAAGAGAAACAGTGTGTTTGAGAGCAAGAATGAAAGGGGGTTCTCAGTGGTGGTTCTGATTGTCCCTGACAGATTTTGTTGCATGTAAAGAATGCACTGTACAGTGACTATTCAATAATAGGTCACTGTTTTGTTAGTCAAGTGCTAGTATGCAAGTAACCTTGCTGGTTCTATCTACCCAGGGAACAGGAGACTTTCAATGGGATTTTGAGCAGGGCCAGCATTATAGCCACAACACAAATGCAAATTCAGCCACTGTAGGGCTTGGGGGAGTACATCAATGGGAAGCTGTTTTCATCACAGATGTCAGGTATAGGCTGGGTCTACATATTTCTTTCTGTCATGCAATTTCTTCTTATCCTGTAGTTCCTTCACATGGACTGTGTATTCAGGGCACAAAAGTTCTCCAGTAAGCTTTGACTAAGGTCAAACTCCATGATGCCTCAGAATCCAATACATGCACCAACTTGGGAAATTGCCCAAGAAAATGTTTGCACCTTAACTGAATTATTAAAACTGTTATTAAAATTGTGTTATATGAACTTCACGAATGAAAAGGATCCATTAGTAAGGGTCATCCCTGTATTATAATATTTAATAATTATTCTTTGTCCACATGTTGGAATATGATGCAGTCTTGAGTAGATAAACAGCATACATGTGCAACGCTAATGGTTAGGAAGGGCTTTGTTAGCCAGTTGTGGGATTGACAAGCTACTAAACCCTAAGTGTTTTCAAGTGTTCTCAACAGACTCATAACATTGATAATAGGATGACCCCCAAGTTTATACTTGCCAAAGCACAGCCCTTACAGAAAGTAGTTTTGAGAACCTGGTGGAAATGGGCTCCCACTCAGGGAGCCATATAATCAGACACTTACTTTTTCTAAAAGCATGGTTAGGATTGCGTAGGAGTTTTATCTGTATCTTCTCCCAGGTTAAAACTCAACTAGTGTCATTAGTGGGAGAATTCCACTAGGACATAATTAATGATTTTACCTTAAAAATATGTGCTTACGAACTGTATAAAACAATGTGTTTTAACGCTAAATGAAAAATCTCACTGTATGAATACATTATATGATTACAAATGTGTTAAAAACAAAATAAATCTAAAACTTTACACATAGGGAAAAAAAGCCTTAGAAGTAAAATGCAACAAGCATGATTGGTGCTTGTGGGGCTGTAGGTGATTATTTTTCCTCCTTTTGTTTTTTGGAAGTCTCCAAACTTTCTGTAATAAACATAGTTTTAAACAGCAAATACTACTTTCACAATGGAAATAATGAATTGTATCAAAGCTACATTAATATTCAAGTTCAAGAGATGTGAAATTTGAAATAGGAAAGAAAATTCTTAATGTGAAAATGAATCACAGAATCCAAGAAAAGAAGTGCCAGATGGGACCCAGAGACGATCTAGATTGTGGAGTCCAACGAATCAGGATATTAGAAGGTGAGATTTTAGGGCTGGAGAGGTAAAAGTCAGTTCTTATGTTAGAAGAAAGAAGAGGAAAGAACACTAGATTTTTATTCAAAGAAATCTGTATTCAGATCTTGATGGGGCTTCTTAACTCTGGGTCCTTCAGGCAAATTATGTAGTCTCTCTAAGCTTATGTTAATTATACATATATAATTGCCTAGTTCCTAATAAGCACCCGATAAAGGGCAGCTTAACATTATTACCATTAGAGTCTCCAATTCCTCAGGGGCCCCAGGCTAGAAGTATTTTTATGCCATTTCTCTTGAGTTGAGAAGAGAAAGAAGGTAACTACTGAGATCTGTCCTGTGTCTTCCAATAGTGGATAGGCTAAATACTTAAGGTCGTGGGGTATTATTTATTTATGGAGAAGAGCTATTGTGATATCATCACTAGATTTTTATTCTCCTTCAGCTTCATTCCCATTTTTTCTTTTTCTTTATTGAAAAACTCCTCAAAAGTACGTTCTCTTCTTCCTGAGTGTCCTCCTTGCAATCAGTCTCATTCTGTCTTGAATGGGCTCCTGTCCAGATTTTCTCCCAGAAGACGACTGACACCACACTTCTCAAGGTCACCAACAAACTCCGCTTTGCTAAATCTGGTGACAACTTTTCAATCCTTGTAGTACTTGATGTATTAGCATAACATTCCTTTCCATATATAACCATTTCTTTACTCTCTCTTCTCCACTGGAAGGTGGGGTGAATGAGGACAGGGACCACCGCATCCTCAGCCCCTGAAACAGTGCCTATCATGTGGCAAGTGCTCAAGAAATGTTTGTGGAACGAATGACTACAAAAGTAGTTTGGGGAACAGAAGGCTGTTGCGACACAGAGACCTCACCTTGCCCTGTGTGACTTAGAAGGGGACCCTAAGTGGAACGTAAATGAATGCTCCAGGCTGAGGCTCACCTGATGGATGCCACTAGAAGGTCCTGAATTCATTCTGGACTTGTGTTCAATCAGTTCTTCATACAGCACATGTGATGATTTGGCTTCAAAAAGAGATGTATTTCCTCGTTGGATTTTCCACCGTGAGAAAAACATGCCCATGTTTATTTGTGTACAATGTGTGCTGTGCCTGGCATCTGCTCCACTTCCCGCCCCTCTGTGTGCCCCTGCCCACGGGGCGTCTGGGAGTCCGTCTGCATGTTATAAAAAGGTTTAGAAAATTCTCCTCTCTGAGCCCTCTAGCTTATCCTATCAGAGCTGAGAAAGCCACCAAGTGTTGCTCAACTGGCAGAGTGACAAAATGCACCCACACAGGAGATAAAACAGCTGCGGTGGGGATGGGGAGCTTCAGAGGACCCGTGAAAGAGGAAGACAAAGAGATTATGGCACATGGATGGCAGATGGATGAGGTCTGGTTAGAAATCAGGTTGTCAAGAAACATTCTGTCTTAGGCCGATTGGAACATCAGCATTTCAAACCACACAAATGCCAGGGACAAGCCCTTGCAATCTCGAACACTGTGGCAGGGTGGGGTCCTCTCCTCCACCATCCTGCCCCCACGTTTCATCCGAGATGGATCTTACAAGTTGGTTCTTGTGAATCCTGTGTTTTGGGGACGCTGGTGCGTGTGTTATCGGGGCCTTGTGCCGTTTCTCAGCACACTCAGCCGTGGCAGAGACTGCATGTGGTGCACTGGCATTGGCTACACCGAGGCCCTGGACACATAGGGACTAAGAGAGAACATTTCCGTGAGAGCCACAGAAAAGGAGCTTGCCATTCAAAGTGCCTTTCTGTCTTTAGTGTTTCCAGAAAGAGCTGTTTCTTGACAGGGGCTATTTCTATGTTTCTTGCCAGTGAACATGCATGGTTTTGGCAGTGTGAAATTGGGAGCATGTAGAGAAGGAACAAATAAAAGAAGAGGAGGAACAATAAATGAGAAGTGCTGTTGTTCAGTTCTTGGAAAGATTATCCACCCTCCCTAGTATTCATCTCTTTTCCTTAGATGAAATGTCACAGAAAGAAAAAAGCACAAGCTTTGGAATTAGACACACCTGTGCCTGTAAACTGGCAGTTGCATTATGATGCTGGTGTAGGCAAGAAACCTAATTTGTCAAGCCTTAGTTTCTTAACCTATAAAACTGGATAAAAAACACTTATCACATAGTGTTGTTTTGAGTCTGAAGTGGAATATATGTGCAAAATGCTTACCATAGGGTCTGAAATAGAGCCCTCCCTACATAGTAGTTATAAAAAGAGCAGGAGGAAAAAGTAAAGCATCAGATATGGCAGACCTGAGCTTCATTTAGTAATTTACTCAGCAAATATTTAAATTGAGCATCTATGTTGTATCTAGAAGTGTGTGACATGCTGGACAAGACAGACGTGACTTCATAGAAGCTAAAGGTGCAGAGAGACAAAAACACATGCAAACATAAATAAATGAGAGAAGTGCAAAGTGTGGTAAATGCCATTACAAAATGAATAATGGGATGAAAGGGGAAATTGCTTTACACAGAGTGATCAGGGAAGGCTTCTTGGAGGAGGAGACGCTCAAGCAGAGAATGAAAAATGGCAAGGATTCAGCCGTGTAAAGAATGAAGGGAAAGCATTTGGGGTAGAAGGAACGTTGCAAGCAAATGTCTGAGACCAACAAAGACTCAGAGGTGTTTGAAGCATTGAGGGAGGACCACAGTGGCTGAGATGAGAGACGATTGCTGGAGCAAGAAGGAGAGAGACGATCAGAAAGTACTGGAAATCATTCTAGGGATCTCTCTTGAGGGTCTGCCATTGCCCCCTGCTGTCCTCCACATACTAAGAAAATGCGACTTTGTAAGTGAATCTCTCCCTTTAACCTCAAATCTATCCTCAACAGTTTGGGAAACAAAGTGATGTCATTTCGTCAAAGTGCAGTAGCTTCCCTATGTTCAAATCATTAGCAGCTGATGGTTTCTTACTGTTAAAGAGGATGGTGGGCTTTTGTGAAGGCTCTGCTGTTCTCCAGAGAACCAAGGCTGTCCCCAGATTGGTTCGTAGCAGAAGTCCACCGCCCCCTCCCAGGGAAGCCTGAGGAAGGCCTCACACTCTGGTCTTTGCATTCCTGTGGGACCTGCTGGGACCTGCTGGGGCCTGCTGGTGGGGTATCTGTTTTTCCCCTGACTCAGGTCTCTGTGGGGGCCGACATGCTGCCAGGAAAGCTCAGACTTTGTTTTTTGGGTCCCAAGTGAGCTGGGCTTCACCCAGAGGGCTGAAAGCTGCAATCCCTGCCTCCTCTGGGCAGAACTGCCCTTCCTCCCACCTGGAACCAGGGTGCTGGGAAGTAGTGAGGGAACTTTACTCCACTAGTGTCTGCAGAGTCTATGTTCTCTGCCCTTCAAAAATAGGGCAGTAGTCTGTGAAGGGATGATGATGTGATGGCAGGAGTGGTAGGAAGAGGCTTAATCGTGCCACTTACCACCTGAGTGACCTCGGGTCCCTTCAAGCACTTTTTTTTTTTCAGTAAGATAGGGACGATATTATCTGTCTCTTGGTGTTGTAAGATAACACCTGCAAATAGCAACTGGTAAGTTAGGGATGGAATTATGCTTTGTCCCCTCCTCCTTCTCCTCTATTTCCTTCCCTCCACTAGTCAGCAACATCTTTTCCCTCTTGTCTGTCTTTACTGAATGGCTCACCGCTGGCATGTGCAGAGAGCCCTCAGTGTGTCAGGGAATCCCTCACATTCTCCCTGCCTGTTGTAAGTCATGGCCAAGTGCTTGGAGAAGGATGTGATCACAGTAGAGACAGGCCCCCATTTATGATGGTTTGATGTATGATTTTTCTCCTTTACAATGATGCAAAAGTGATACCCATTTAGTAGAAACCATAGTTTGAAATCCTGGGCTAGCGACATGCGGGACGACTCTCCCTCATCATGCTGGGCAGCAGCGGTGGCCACAGTGCCTGGTCAGCCACTCTGAGCAGGAAGATAAGCAGCCGCTACACTCGCAACCATTCTGTTTTCCACTTTCAGTACAGTATTTAGTGAGCTACATGGGATATTCAGCATTTTATTGTAAAATAGAGTTTGTGTTAGATGATTTCGCCCAGCTGCAAGCCAGTGGGGGTGTTCTGAGCATTTTGCAGGTAGGCTAGGCTAAGCAAGGATGTGCAGTTAAGGGTTTTAAATGCACTTTAGACTTAACATATTTTCAACTTACCATGAATTCATTAGGATTTAACCCCAAGGAAGATCTGTACTTAAAATCAAGTCAGTGGGGGGCCAGTTTCACTTAATTATGCTCTGTCTCGTGCTCCAGTATGTTTGTCTTCCCTGACGAGGGCAGTTCTCTCAGGCCCAGGTTTGGGGTTGGCAGAGGTAGAAGATAAACTGGAGGATGATGTTGGGGCAACATGTGATCCACATCAGGCTAATGACCCTGGGCGAAACTCTGGAATTTGATGAATGTATTCATTTACAGAGCATTACGTCTAATAAGAAGCATAAATACTAATGTAGATGGAAGTGCAAGTGAACGAGTTCATATGGTAGGAAGTACTGTATACATACTGATTAGCATGGAAGAGAAAGCAGAAAGTATCTGGATTCCAGACACCTGTTTATAACAACCTGTGCACATAAATAACCTCTCTAGCTTCTTCTTGTTTATTTTCCCTCAACTCTCCTTCCAAACTCTCCTGTTCCTCCTGTAAACACTATGGATCAAAAACACAACACAATTTACGGGTTTGAGTAAATTTTATGAAATGAGAAGTAGAAGAAGGAATACATTGGGAATATCTGTCTTTTTGGAACACTGATTTTCAGACTTTAGTTCAATGACTTTTGGTCAAATAAACTGCCCCTGGGAAAAGGTTAGAGAACTAAGAAATATAAAACACAGGAAGGATGGGCCAGCATCTGTCATGGTCAGCATGCTTGTTCTCCTGGCCTCTACCCACTGTGGAGAAGCTGTAGGAATTAGTAGTTTGACATGATTTGAATATGAGAGTTGTTGTCAGAAGTTTTCCAACTGAGAGTTGAGCAATCTGTGTGAGAGTCACCCTCTCCCTTGCCTCTCATCTGTATTTTCCCCTTCACTTGTGACACTACCATAAAGTCTGCTAATAATCAATAATTCCTTTGATTGAATATGTGACCTTTACTGGAAGTTCAATATGTTACAGAGGTCAAAGAGCCATCAGTCCTGCATACATGAATGGGAATTCAATAATGCTGGTGGCCTCCAGACTTCCAGGTAAGTGCATCTGCTGTGAGGACAGGGAATGGTAGACGGTAGGAGCTGGCTAATGCTGGAGGAAGGAGATGGGGAAATCCTAGTAGAGTGTCCTAACAGGATTTTGGGGGTCCCTAAGAGCAATACTGCAGAGGAGGAGGGAGCAGGAACTAAAATGTTAGCACATGAACAATATTGCCCAGGGCCCATCCTGTTGCAAAGCAGGGGATGCCAATCTTTTTCTTCTTTCCTACTACATTTCTTGCTTTCTCAATGTTGTTATTGCAAAAATAATTTTGTTAAGTTATTCACATTGCTTTGTGAGAAAATGGGTTCTGGGTTCTAAATAGATCTTTGGATCATAGCCCATTTATAAACTGGTGATTTCCTGAAATGCATGATTGACAGTTTAGCATGGAAGACATTACTTGCACAAAAACTGTTAATGAGAAATGTGGAGTTCATGCATTTAAAAATCGCTCAGAAGTTAAATGTTTATCCAGATGGGGTATCTCTGAGGCACTGGAAGGAATGTAAGATGATGTCTGTGGCACCTGTGTTCCTAACTTGGTTGCTGCCATGGAGAGGTTTCTTAATGAAGTGGTTCTTACCTCTTTGGAGTTATTCAGACAATGGGGAATTTGAGAAGTGAATGCATTCTTCCCCTGATGTGCCTATACCCACAAAATCTTGCATATATTTTCAGGGGATTCGCAGAACTCCCTAAAGACTTCTAGTTTTCTTGGACCTTAGGCTTAGAATTCTTACTCTGATGAATTCAGGGAAAACACTGGCCCACGTGTTTCTTATTTGGAATAGAAAAATTCTTATTTGGGAATAGGCTGTAAGGTAGGGGTAGTTAACCCATCTCAGTGCTTATAGGACTTACTGCATTTGACACATGAGGATGCCAGAGGTTGCACAAAATACATAAAGATATATGATCAGAGTCTTTTTCCTCAAGGACAATTAGATTTGGTTAGACTACAGTATCGGGATAACAATAGTAGCACTAGTAGATGTGGCTGGAAAGGTAGACTAGGTCTGGGTCATGGAGAGTCTTGAATGATAGGCTAAGAAACTGAAACTTAATTCTGAAGGCCAATATGTTCTGACTTAAAGTCATTCTTGTACAATCTTCATCTTTTTGCCATGTCTATAAACTAACACTACAATTAGCTCTTCAAATTAATTCCCTTTAAATTTTGTATTTGTTTGTAATTAATAGCCATGGTTTTGTATTTTATTATAGTTATTTGTAATACATATGAAAATAAAAACATACCTCTTAAAATAAAAATATTATTTGCATTCCAATGATCTCATATGCAAACAGCATTCCTCACTTTGGGAAACATTAGTGAGGTAACAGGGGTTTCCTGATGGGGGGGAGGTTATGTTCTGGGAGCTGCTCTTGCTGTCAATTGGGATAGAAAAGACTCCTGGTGGTGAGACCAATGGAGGTGAAATGTACAGTCTCTGAGTCACTCCAGTTTATATGAAGACTGTCTTAGAATTAGAACTCAAACTGCCACGCAAATTATTTAGGAAGTCAGCTCTTAAAGGGAATAAAATAATAGAATAATAATATATTTGTTTTATATATTTATGTTTATTATACATTTTATTTATTTTTCTCCATAAACGAAAGTACTTTCTATGTTTTTCTATTGCCTCTAATCCACTGATATTTTTTGGTGATTGTGGCTGAAAAAGATCAGGGGAGTTTTTTTTTTTTGGTTGTGAGAGAGAATCTGAGACCTGGGAAGTGAGGTGGAAAATCAAATGGGCATTTTCTGTACATGTCTGTAGTCTTCCAAATTGGTTTTACTTTTCTGGTGGGCTGAAAGATAGACACAACTGTTGCCCCATGGCTGTGCAGCTCAAATAAACCAAGGAGTGCCACAAGAATTTTGTCTATTATAAGGTGTCATTATATATTATACCTCATCAGATGGAAGGTGGTGGTACTATTATTAGCTCTCCTGGCAAGGAATTGTGTCAATGACATTTCCTTCAAATTCCTTTTTTATTTCAGTGTCTATTTTGTGAGAAGGACTAGGATGAGTTGATCTCTAGTTTTGGGCTTCCAGTTATTCTGATTAAAAATATTATGCTAGAAAAGAATAATTTCAGTGTGCTTGGATACAGAAGTATTGAGTGGTATGGACACTGGGCTTACATTTTCCTTGTAGGGTTACGATGACTGCTACATGGGATGAGAGGGAATTTCAGAAACACGAAACAACAATATATTCTTTTCTTTGCAGGAATCTGGAAGTCTAATAAATAGTAGTTTAGGTTATTCAAAGAGTGAGAGAGAAAATGACTTTAAAGTCATTTTTAACTTGGTCATACCTGATATTTCGAATATGGAATCAGTTGAAATATGATGGGAAGAGCCAAGGCCTTGTAGAAAGATGCTCTTGGGTCACGTTTTGAGGTTGTCACTACCTAGATACATGACTCTGGGCCTGTCACTTAAGTCTCTGAGTCACTGTTTCTCTCTACAAAATGGAGATAGAAATAGTGACCTTAGCACAGTCGACTGTAGTATCAAATAAGATGACACAAAAATGATTTTTGCTAAATACAAAGTGCTATTTAGATATCATTGTCATCATCATGATAAAAGTAGTTATTGAGTACTTATGTTATTTGCATATGTTAACTCATTTAATCCTTATAATTAACTCCATAATATAAATATAATATAAATAATATTATTATCCCAATTTTCTGGAGGAGAAAACAAAGGCATCTAAATATTAAATAATTTGCTCAATGCCATGTTTTAAATGGCAGCTCTGAGGTTTGAACCCAGGCAACCTGACTCTAAAGCCAGCATCGTCTTCCTCCTAGAACGTGGTATTCTAATCTTCTAAAAGAGTTTCAGGATTTCCCCAAATTATCCTGCAACTGTGTGTTGAGAACATTTTTCATGGGGCAATCCTTCTGTATCCTCTTTCCACTATCTCATTTGAAATATTTGGACTTAAATTATGTTAAGATGGTATTCAAATGATCTTAAAAGGAGTTAGGTACAATTCAGCATCTATCTCGAAGGGCAGTTCTACTTCTGCCCAAACTATGTGTGGGAGAAAACTGTTTTTTAAACATGCTATGGGACTCCGCATCTTTCAGCACTTTGGCCTAAACTGCTTTTTTTTCCAGCTCTGAGGGGTTTCTCTTCCTCGTGGCCGTAGGAGGCCCCTGTGCTCGTCTGGTGGCTGGTCAGACAGGGAAGGCGCTGGTCGTTTCCTATCACGTTGGAGGGCACATACATGTTTCCTCCTGCCTGTATTCTATGTCCATTAGGATGGGCAAAGAGGGAAGATGGATCTGAATATGGGAAGACAGGTCACCGAGGTTCAAACTACCTCACTGACAATTGTAGCCAGGACTGGAGAAAAACCAAGGGTAAGAGATGCTATCTGTGCTCATTCTCTGATCAGCTCCTGTAGTTACTCGTAGAATAACTGTGATGATGGCTAAAGTTACCAAGGGCTTCCTGGGAGCCACCCACTCTACAACACATGGGTGTGATTATAACTTCCCTCTTAAAGCTGAGGGTCCTGGGACTTGGTGGAGGTTAAGTGACTTGATGGATGAAGCTGAACTGGGACCCAGATCTGCCTGCCTCTAGAGCTTGCTCCTCATAACCACCACATTAGAATACCTCCCACAGGTCCAGCAACTTAAGCAGATGGCCTGAACCAAATCGAAGTTCATAAACCAAGTCTATGACTCCCTGAGGAGATGTGCCACTGTGTTAGTGGAGATTTTAAGACAATTTATGGATACTGAATATGCATCTCTCCCACTAATGTATATTCAACTGAATATATTCCTTCACTTACTCATCCATGAAACAAAGATTTATTGAATGTCCACTAGTATATGCTCTACTACCAGGCACCATAAGGGATGAATCAACTCAAGGAAAACAGAATAATGAATTAGACACAGACTCTGCTCTTTAGATCTTACTTGGGAAATTAGATACATATATAAATAAGGTATAAATGATAAGAGAGTTATAAGTAAAAGAGCGAAGTGTATTCTGGGGTATGTGTGTGCATGTGTACATGCATATGCATGTATGTGCATGTGTCTGGCAATTGCTTATGGATAAAGAGAAAGCTCTAAACTTGACCAAATGCAGGGAAGTAGGAAATTTTTTACAAATGACTGAGAAATTAAGTTTGGTTAACATGAAGGGTCCGTAAAAAAGCAATGGAGTTTAAGACTGGAACTATAAGCAAAACATAATACTTTACATTCAGAGGAATGATGTAATTGGTTCTGTGCTCCAGCAAGAAGTATCTGGCATTACTATGTAGCTGGACCAGCAAACCACACTTCTGGGTCAAATTTGACCAATGGCCTGTTTTCCTATGGCTAGGAAGCTGAGAATGGTTTTTATATTTTAGGGGTGTTTAAAAACAAATAAACAAACAAAGAAAAATATGTGACAGAGATTGTATGTGGCACACAAAACCTAAAATACTGACCACTGGCTACTTCAAAGAAGAATTTGCCACCCCCTGCAGTGTATAGCATGGATTGTTGGGGGGGATTGGACTAGGGGAGACCAGTTGAGGAGGGACTAACAATAGTGCAGGAGAGGAAGAATAAGGGTGCAGGTGATGGTGTGCAGGGGTTTGGAAATGCAAGAGCTTGGAGGAGGATAAGGCCAGTTATTTGTGCCTTTGGGAGTTATCTCAAAATGATCACTGAAGTCAGAGTAGAGCCAAAAATTGATCTTTGATAAATACCTATCTATAGAGTGGGGAGGAAGAAGAGAAGCTAGCAATGGAAAGGTGAATGAACTATAAGAGAAATGGCAAGGAAATCCAAAAAGAATCTAAAGAGTCTAAAATCATCATTAGAATCCATAGGAAAGTCACTTTGAACAAGAAGGAGGAAGTTGACAGCGTCAAATGCCACAAAAAAGTAACTGAAAAAGGAGGCAAACCCGATGACCTAATGTCGTTGCTTCCTTTTATTGCATTAGCATTACTTGTTATGGCTGTGGCTCTTCCTTGCCTTTAGGTGTCCTCCCCAAGTGGAGAATGTGATGACATGAGATGCTACGGTGTCACCAGCTAGGCCATAACTATGACCTATTTCTTATGTTTAGCTTCTCAGGCTGGGTGTCCATCATCTTACCAAGAAACGTAGATACCAGGGTCCCTCTGAATCTCCCCAAACTACCTTTTCTCTAAGTCTCTATGTCTCTAGACATCCTTGAAAGTTTCTACACTGATGAGGTTTAAGGAAACAGTCTATTTTCATTCTGTACCTCCCAAACTGATGGACTGGGTAGACACACTTAGGAGTCTAGTTGCAATGTTTGCTTCTAGATATTAGAATCTTTATTCCAACAAGACCCAGATATAGGAAAGTAAGAAGGAAGTTCATCTTGCCATAGCATAAAGACTGTGTGAAATGTGCTACAAAAGCCCCCAGAGAGTCAGGAGATTAAAATGTGAACAGTCTAGAACAATGTAAGGATTAGGAAGGGTTATATACTAAAGATGAAGAAACCAAGTGACTTGGCTTTGGGACTGGAATAGAGAAGCAGGACAGAGGAACAGGTAGGTAAGAGGACCCAGGTGAGGGAAATAGATAGCTTGGATTCTTAACTAGGAGGACAAAGAAAACTACTTCAAAATATAAAAGCTTCTGCAGAGGTTATCTCAGGAGGATTATTTCACACTAGTGAATTATACAGAAGCTTGGCAGTTGAGTTTGAGATGAATGAAGTGATGGGGGAAGTGGAGGCAGTTGGTTTGGGAGCACAGAATAGATTTTAAAGTCTTGGGCTTTGGTGCAGTCTCAGTTTGAGCGGATCAAACTGGCATCAGGTGTAGCTGGGAAGAGGTGGCAAGGTGAACAGCACTGGCCCCTGTGAGACCCAGCAGCTGGGAGAGGAGGGCAGCAAGTTGGAGGAGCCATCAGTGTGGAAATGGAAGGTGGTGGACTAGGAGCTGGGCAGGTACCACCCTCCGCCGTGACTTGTTCAGGGCCACACACACCACGGGGCTGACGTTGCTGAGTCCACACTCCTTCCCTACAACCAAAAGCGAATGTATTGGGCCAGCCTGGGGCTGAAGGGTTGGAAGTGGTGACAGAGAAAGGCTTCTGCAGGAGCTTGGCGGGCAGACAGGAGCTGAGTGAGGCGGAAGCAGAGGCCAGGACCTGACACTGTGCTCTGGAACTAAAAGACTCTGTGGTTTCTATACATACGATCAGCCTCAGAGTGCGCCTTGCCCCTTGGGGTCCTCTTTTCCTGCTCCTGATGTTGGTTATGATCAGACCCCTTTGGAGGAAGAAGGGGGTGGAGGAGCACTACATCCTGTCCCTTACATCGGCCCCTAAATTAATATGCTGCAGTGAACAGTTTTGGTGTCTTTAATTTTTATGTTTTCTGGACCACAATGGAACTCAGCTCCCAGGTTGGTTCTCTGAAGGTGACAGGTTTTGAGATGTTGTTCTGACCATGGTGGGCAAGAAGCAGAGGAGAAGTGGATTTATTCAAGAACAACATGAAGGGAGTAGAGAGAGAGTATCCACACAGATGGCTCACCAAGGCATATCTTCCATGAGGCCACACGGCCCAGGTTTCATGAGCTAAACATGCATCCCCAGAGCAGTTTCTGATGACATAAGTTAGTAGGATGCTGGGATGAGAAAGATGTCAGAGTTCTAGAACCACACCCCTCAGCTGAACCTGGCATGGCTTAGACTGGCCTCAGAATATTATATCTCACTTAGTTTGTTCGGGGGATCGACAGAAACTTGAGGCCTGTGGGTGAGGAGGAACTCCACCATGAGCTCCCTTGCGTGTGCGCTCAGCTAAGCAGGCAGTGGGCAGATGCCACCTGGGCTCTCCTGCGGCCTGCGTGGCTCCGCACCCCTCCCAGCCTGTCCCGTCCCGGCTCCCTTCCTACGTGAGGTGGGAGAAAGACAGTGCTCACTTCAGCTCCTCCTCCTTTTTAAAGATTCTAGTACTGTCCATGCTCATACACAGTCCCTCAAAAATGGAAATTATTTTAATTACTTGTATGATTTTAAGAATCCTAACGAATGCCTACCCAGATGTGGAGATAAAGACAGTTTCTTTCTTGTGAAGATCACATTGCCTTAGACTGCAGTGAGTGCTGCCTCACATTTCTTGCAATAAATATTTCACACTAAAATGCAGCTGACTTTTTCAGTAGGGGCCATGATTATGTGACATGTCAGTTATCAGGCAGAATCCCAGGGAACAGCCTTATGAAACGCTCAGAGAAACACATTCAGCCTCATTTGGTTTTACGACTTCCAACTGGTTCCTCGGATTTAATCCTAACTGCCTTTCTAGGAAATTTGCAGGACTGCTGAAATGCACAGCTCTGGTAAGTTTTCACAGTCAGCGTTGGCCTTAAGCACTGGAAAATCATTAGGACTCAAGAGAAAACCCACACTATGACAGGCATGCGGGAGCTCAGAGTTTCACAGGCCTCCTTGCGGGCAGAGGAAGCCTTTGAGCTGAAATGCCTTGAGCAACCACATCTGAGATGGGAGAATGCCAGCGGCATTTTTGGGGTTGATAGAGGCTCTCCTGGGGCACCACCTGCACTGGGAGGTGATGACTGTGAGCTGCACCTGCAGCACTGGACTGCCTGCAGGTACGGATGCCCAGGGATTAGTGTCCCAGTCTCCTCACCCTCACTGCTTCCCCCCAAAACCTGGAAGCTACTGTAGGCTTCTCATAAAGGTCGCATGAATGCTTTCCGGAGATGGGTCTTGCTTACTGGAATCAAGTCCTCTTTTTCTAAATGTTTGGCTTCTCAAACTCAGAAATTGCCTCCCTCCTTCCTTTCTGGAAGTCTCAGGGACCCCCTGTGTGTGCCAGCCACTGTCCCAGGCTTAGGGACACCACCATGAACAGGAGGGCTCCAAGCCATGCCTTGAGGAACTTGCCGTCTAACAGGGGATCTGGTTGAAGGCAAATCGCTCCAGGTCCTCCCATCACTATGTACCTCCCTTGGGGCTGAGCCTTTTAGGGTGTGGCCCTGGTGCCCCTCTGAGGCAGAAGTGCCCCCAGTGTCCTCAGAGAGAACCATTCAAGGATGCCCACACAGATTTGAGATTGTCCAAAACCTGAGTGAGGACACTGCTCAGGTTTAAATTGCTCCTTCACCTCCCCTGTCAGCAGGCTGGTTCAAATGACCTTTGAGAATAGTCTCCACTTCCCAGACGCCTGCTGGGGATCTACCCAGAGTGGGCAATTTACTACATTTGCTTCAATGAGACAATTTCTGAATAGAAACATTTCCCAGAGATTAAATACCACTAACACTCGTTTTGAATCCTACTTCCTTACTTACTAGTCAAGTGAGTGTGCCTTTACGCATCTGTAAGGTAAGGATAATAATCGTACCTCTCTCAACAGGACAGCTGCAAAGATTACAGGAGTTTGTCCAGTCTGCCTGGCATACAGCAAGTGCTTCTCAAGTGTCAGCTCATATTATCTCCGTTCACCCAAACAGAAGGGCCCTAAGTCTACACCACACTTGTTAAGACACTTTTCCCAGATGTGAGAAATATTTCAGTAGCTATTGGAGGACACTTCAGACACCACAGAAGTTGCCAGCATTCCTGAGGAAGTTTCTCCATTTTCCGCCTGGACCCGGTGTCATTAAGATATCTGACAACAAACACATCAGTGATTCACTGTTCTCAAGCAAAGGGCATCCCCAAACCTAAGAAAGGAACAACTGAAGCACTTCCAGGAGGAGACCTGTTTTCTCCTCTCAATTCCTTTGGCTGAGGCAATGAGAAGCATTTGGGTGAGCTTCCATAGGAAGTGATGCTAAAACCCTGCGGCACACGCTTCATTAAATCTGGGCAGAGACAACAGTGTCTGAGCTCCTGAGGGAAGCAAACTACAGGAGCCCATGGAGGCAGGAAGGCTGGGAGCTTGGCTAGAAATAAAAAGCAGTTGGTCGGTGATTCAAGAAAAAGCTTCAAGAGAGGGGACGTGGAGAGGGCGCTGCACCCGTGGGGAACCCCACTCACGTACCAATTCCTTCTTCTTCATGCACTCCATGAGGATGATGAACAGGTGCTGAGCCTGGGTCCGAGTGTATGTGAAAGTCTTCTGGATGGTCACCAAGAGCTGGTCCCTCAAAGATTCATTTATGAGTCTGCAATTAGAACCAGTGTCAAACACAGGTCAGCCCAGCTCCTGCTCAGTGCCTGTTTGGAGAATATCATAGAACACAACAAAGCATTAGGAGAATTTACTTTAGCTAGGAGATACATCTTCCTGTATTTTCCTAACAAAAGCTATTTTGACGGCAATCACTTTAAAAAGCAGTGCATTTAAAAATAAACCCATTTCAATGTCTCAGAACCTAAAAGAGTAAGAAGACTTAGTTCTTTTTTTGTCTCTCTTTTTCTTTCTTTCATATGGCACGTGTCTAATATTCTCTTTCCTTAAGTGCTGTTTATCAAAGAATGCCTTAATTAATCATTAGCATTTTGGTTAACATTTATTATATTACTTATCTGAAGTGATTTCAATTGATCTCTAATTGTAGAAGGAAAGGTTGTATCTCAGTAATGGATTTTTGAGCATCAGTGAGGAGAAACAGGACTTACGTTTCCTCTAAAATCATTCCATGTAGGTGATAGCTTATCTGGACTAGCATTCAGGTCATCTTTATTTATGCCAAGCTTTTGCTGTGTAATAGCCAACAAGAGTCTGACCCACAAAGAGGTATGATGCTGAGCATGTTATTAAAAGATTAATAGTTCTCATACTATAGAAGAATGAATAAAAGCAAAGGAGGTGCATCATTTCCAATCAATGCTGTATGATCTCTTGAATTTGGACCAATCATAATCAACTTTTAACTCCTCTCTCACCAGCCTGGAGGGAACTGGGATATCTCTACTAGCCATCAAGTGTCAGGAAATAAAATAAATATTGTTTATTATTAACAATAACTGTTCAAAATCAGGAAGACAAAAACTGCTTTCAAAGGCCAGTGACTAAATTATCATAATGTCTAGTATTTTATAATTTACAATTTTTTTCACAGTTGAAATATTAGCAACTCCTATATAAAATAGTACAATATAATTATTACCTCATGTGGTGCTTACTAGAACCTTATAGGCAAAAAATTTGTATACCTTAAAAGGGAGAATATTTTAGCCAGAAAGAGCCGGATGCTTAAGTTCACTCAGCAAATAAGTGCTGGAGCCAGAACCCAGTCCTTCCGATTCCTTGCTCAGTACTCTTTCTACTACACCATGGTGCCTCTGAGCCCTCTTGCCCCACAGGAAGGTCTATATCATGAACATACACTTTTAGAAAAAGAGAATGGTCTACATCAAGTTGAAAAATGATACCAGATCCTCTCAATATTGCTAAATTATCCTGGAGGATTTGGTGGCTTTAGGTGTGGACCGGTCTGAAACCATTCATTCATTCATTCAAAAATTGCTTAGTGTTTTCTATTTTGTGCCAGATACTACAGTGTCTGCTAGGGCTACAGGGATAGATGAGACATATACACTCCAGATGATGAGACTTCAGTGAGTTTACACCAGTGGAGTAGAAAGACATGAACCAGCAATTCAATTGTGATTGACAGTGGTAAAGAAGTGGAGAAGCTTGTGACTATTGAACATAATCTCATCTAGGGGCTTCAGGGAAAACTTCTCTGAGGAAATGCTGCTTTATCTGAGACTTGAAGGATGAAGGAGCATTAGTATGGTGTGTGTGGGGCTGGGTTGGGTAAGAGCATTCTTGGCAGACAAAGCAGCATGAACAGGCCTAGTTCAGAGAAAATAAAAGGTCAGCATGGCTGGAGCACAGAGAACAAAAGATAGAGTGGGACCAGATGGGCTGCAGAAGGAGTGAGCAAGGACGAGATGGTGAGGAACTTTCAAGATAGTGGTAGAGATTTTGGATTCTATAAATCCTCAGGCAATGAGAAGAGATTGAAGGATTTAAGTTGGAGAGTATGATTACATTCGTGTTGCCAATTAATTTTCTCAAAGAGTCAAGATATGGGCACTCATACCTGGGCATGTGTCTACTTGATAGGTAACCCATGTTGGATGGGTCTAAAGAGTTTTGCAATATCAAGTGTATGTAAATGCTGTGCATTATCAGCAACAGAAGAGACTCCCCTGATTAGCCACTTGATAGGTACAATCATTCATCTGTAGGTGTTTCACTTTGACAACTCAAATTTTTTTTCCCATTACCAACCATCTGCAATGAAATCCCAGTTCCCTGAGGTCATTAACTGTTTGAGGGATCTGCCACTTGTATCCAGTCTGTCACTTTGTGAAAATTGATGAATGACATGCAACTTGGCTGATTGTGGGCTTTAGCAGTTAGGAGAGCTGAGACACTAAGCCTCTTGTATCTTGTAGCCTTGTTTTGCACCTGACTGAAGTTGTGGCTTTGGGTAAATCATTAAATTCTTACTCAGAACCATGGCATTCTACTTCTAGAAGTACAAGGATTCTCTAAGTCAGTGTTTCTAAAGCATGGGATGCCTGTCACTGATGGAGCAGAGATGGGTTTAGATGGAACAAAAGTGATTTGGTCCTTCCAAAGCATTGTTACACTCTTTAAACATTAAATAACTGTTATTCCTGGTTTAATTCTTTTCCCATTTTCCTGAATGCATCAAAAGGACCATATCGTTTATAACACTTCCTCATTTTTAACAGCTCACAGACATTTGCAAATCTCCCCTTTTTGAGCAAGAAATAACAGTTATTAAGTCCCAATGCTTTTTGCAGAGAGTTTAAAAACATTGTTTTAGAAAAGATCCTGTATAACATTTGATGCATTCATAGTGCATAATGGTTTATGACACACAATGGGCTACAGAGATAATCTCATTTGATTTCCATAACAATCTGTGAGAGAAGCAGATATTAATTCCATGTTGCAAAAGAGGAGACTGTGGCCCAAAGAGATTAAATGATTTGTGCAAAGTCACATAGTTTGAGGATCTCAGTGTGGGGCTGAGTCTATTGAATTCAGCCTTTCTTCCATTGGGCTGCTTTTCCTGTTTAATCTATCAATATGTCTTTCAATTTCCTAATAATCTGCATGGTAGGTAGAAATTTAAGTGTATTTGTTGTAGAAAACTGCCTTCCCTTTTTATTATATTCAGAAACATCTGAAGGAAATCAGATGAGTTTGGAGAAGATCAGAAACTGGTAAATAAGGACAATGGCGAAGTGCATTTAGTACACTGAAGATTGTATTTGCTTGTAATTTTTCACAAGTATTTGCTACATTGAACTAGATGTTTTCCATTTGGTGCAAAGCCTTCCTCTGTCTTCACCAGGGACCCTTTCTTATTTTGTGGCCATATTCCACTCTGGGAATTCCATAATGGAAAGCCTGCTTTGTTAAAATTATTGCTTCCTTAGATTTTCCCATTTTTTTTTCTGTCCAACACTGTTATGCTTTCAAAATCTTTACTGTGATATTTAACCATCCACAAAAATAGAAATAAGCTCATTTTAGATTTCTTTTTATGGAATTAGAACAGTGATTGAAAATTTCTTGACATCAAAACATGGTCATAGTATTATGTAAAATTTTAGTTCTAGAACTGTGTCTTTGACAGAGCAGTGGGTATTTATGGAAACTGTTCATTTGTAGCTCCATATGTACCAATGCTATTTTTGGTACACCTCAAATTAGAAGGTTTTCTGATTTAGGAAGTGTAGTTATTGAAGTCAGGGAAAATCTCTATACGATGGCATTTATTTTTCCATTGAAATGCTGTATTTGTTATCTGGAGCTTTTTAAGGTGAGTCATAGAGTTATTTGAAATAGGCCAGCATTCCTCAGTGCTCAGAGGAATCAGCAAAACTTCCCCCAGTTTGTTATTAGTATTCTGCTACAACAAATGCTAGCAATACAACCCACATATTCACACTTTTCTCAGAATGAGTTTAATTACCTGCAGTATCAGAGTTTTGTTTCTACACTTAAAACTTAGAAAATGCGTTTGGAATTCAATGGGACTTGAATAGCTAAACTTAGGTTAATGGCTTTTGAGGAGAGAAGCCCTTCTCATGCCCTCCACAGATGCTATTAATTAATTCAGCTACCCTATGAGAACATTTTACTTATGCAAATATAAAAGATGCTTAATAATACCATAATTTAGTACTTAGAAGGCATCATTTCCCACAGAGTCTCTGGTGCTCTCAAGAAAAATGCAATTCTATCATTTGCTTAAAACCAGAGCAAAATAGTAAATGTAACTTTAAGGACATAGAAAGATTACATGTCTCACCTAAGATCACAGAAAATGGTAGTTTTCTCTTTTTGTTCCCCTTCTCTTTCTTCTTCTTCAGTAAAATTTACTCCTTCCTCCCAAATGCCATGACTCTTCCTGGGCAGGCAGGATGGCTTTGTGAATAAAAGCCCCATGGCCACCTGGGCCACGCTCTCTGGAGTTGAGCTGTTGCTTTCCTACTATGTGATCTTGTGCAAGTCATTTAGTTTTCCCATGTCATGTGTTCCACATGTAAAATGAGAATTACAAGAGTATTTATCTCATAGACTTGTGAATATTAAATGAATTTATCTTTGTACAGGGCTTAGAAAAGTGCCTGATGCATAGCGAATCCTACGTGAGCATTTGCTACTATTAAACACAGTTCTACAACACCCTTGCTCACTGACGTTCCTCTACTTTCTCAGAGTTACTTCTCTAGCCTATCAGAGGCCCAAAGTTACTTTTAATGAACTAAAAGTCAAACATATTTTGTTCAACTATTAGGAACCCTAAAAGCAGCTGTTGAGATTAGTCAGGCTTTATGTTAAACTCACACTTAACTGGAACTGACTGATGTTGATGGTTTTTAGAAAACACTAGTTGGATAGAAAGTGGGAGAAGATGTTAATGGAACACGGAAAAGTGACCAATAGATGGAATGGGATGGGTAGGAAATTACTTTGCCTAACTCTTTGATGAGGATCAACTCTAGATACAAATGGCCTCTATCTGCTAAGGCCTATGAGAAATAGTACCTCTGACCTTGTTTTAGTATCAATTCTAGAAAAGTTGTCCACCTGGGCTTTTCCAGAAGGTTCCATCTAGCTAGCGTATGAGATAGAACAGTCTTAAAGAAGCTGCCTATAATTGGGAAGGATGCACACAGCTTGATGGTATAGTCTGTTCAACAAATTTCATTTACCACAACCCATAGTATTTCTTTTTATTTTTAATTTTAAAACTTTTTTTAACCCACTTTAGATTCCTGATCCAGATATGGTAAAATAGAAGGCCAGATCCTCATACAAAAGGAAACAGAAGGTGGGTGAAGTGGCAGGGTTTGAGGGCTTAAGAGAGACACTCAGCACTACTCTAAGACAAGATTTGCTATTTCATAAAGACATGGCATATCATAAATGCAGATTAATCTAAGAAAATCCTAACAAGACTGTAACTCCTTGGACTGTACGTTATATTACGTATGTATTCCCTTCTCTCATTACTCATCAAGGTGCTGAAGAGAGGCTTTCCCACTTCCCCCTCACCCTTCTCTTTTCCCACAACATACCATCTTAAGTATTATACAATGTGTTACTTACATTAGATACTTATTATCTACCTAAACCTGCTAAAATATAAATTCTGCTATTGCAAGAATTTCTGTCTCTTTGGTTCACAGGTCTGTTTTTGCTAGTGCTTAGAACATAGTAGGTGCTTAGAAAGTACTTGTTGAATGACTCAATACTTATTGCTGGTAGGATGAAAGAATGTAATTTAAAAATGAAGGGAACAATGTCAAATAATATTGGAAATCAGTCAGACACTCAAGGGCTCCCAGTCTGGTGGAACTCAATAGCCGTAATGTTAGAGCCATGCTATCCCATAGTTAATTACAATTAAATAACATTTAAAATGCAGTTCCTCACTCATATTAGCCACAATTCCAGTGCTCAGTGGACAGCACAGATATAGAACATTTTCATCATCACAGAAAGTTCTGTTGGACAGAACTGCTCTTGAGGCAGAGCTGCCAATCTCTCCACCTTAGGTAGGACATTTAGATGGAAAATTCTGAACAGTGTTGGCTGCGTCTCTATAATTTCTCCTGTTTCCTTTGCCTTTGGTTATGGTTGTGAATGTGCCCAAGAGTAGAAATTGAAGTGTTGCCAAGGGATACAGGGACTGCCACATGGTCAGCTAGCTTCTCTGCTGCCAACATTTTAAGGAAAAACACACCCTCTGTGCTCATTCCAAGTGAAATCCCACCAGCGACTATTGCACATAGCCAGGCAAAAGGGATAGTCAAATTTTCATTGTTTTAGGTCCCATGTAAAAGACAGAATCAGGAATGGACTTAATAAGCGGGACTTATATGTGTAGGCCCCTTAGGCAGGCAAAAACACTGGCACCTCTTTAACCCACATGCTTTAAATGATGGTCCAACATTTATTTGGAGGGGATATTAACCAGTATGTGAGAGAGGGAGAGAATATGGAAGCTGGGTGCAGCCTCCTCTGTTGTCCAGAATAACTCAACTCTGGAGCAAGCAAACCTCCTGCAGTTCCTGGGTCCCATCTTCCTAGCAGGCAATATGGCATCGCTGCTGAAAGCATTAGGTTCCAGCCCCAGTCGGCCAGGGCAGACCACTCTCTAGCTACGAGATGTTGAGCAAACTTCCTAACATTTCTGTTCTCGATTTCCTCATTTCTAAAATAGGGATAATTATCAGAGCTACTGCACAGAGTTTATGAAATAAAGTGTTCAGATCAGGCTGTTGCATGCAGAGCTTTAAAAAATATTAATGTCAATTCCTCAAATATGCTGTTGGGGAGAGTGTCAGAGGTGTGGGGAAAGGAGGGATAAATCTCAATTCCCTTTCAAAGTAATTTGTCAAAGTATTCCTTCTAACCCCCATATCTTACTCTATGAGATGTTGGGACAAATATAATTTTCTCTTTTTTTGTATGTATTCTGTGATGGATTAGTTCCTAGCTGCTTTTATTTTTTAAATTATTCTTTTCCTAAGTATCTTTTAGGCAGAAAAGTTTCTTATTTTTCCCGTGGCTTCATAATTCAATGTGCTATTTGATGACTGCTTGGTAGCGATATATGTGGCTATCTACAAGATTTTGTCTTCATTCTGAAGTAAGAGTAGACATCCATGGCATGTTGACTATACATTTCTTTCTTTGCATCACTGTTAATCTATCATAGTAATCTTCATCTTTAGCCCAAATGTGGCCTCAGATTCATTCTTTTTTTTTTAATTAAGGTATGATGGATATATACTCTTGTGAAGTTTCACATGAAAAACCAATGTGGTTACTACATTTATCCGTATTATCAAGACCCCACCCATACCCCAATGCAGTCACTGTCCAGCAGTGCAACAAGTTGCCAGAGATCCACTATGTCCCTTCTCTGTGCTACACTGTTCTCCCCGTGACCCCCCACACCATGTGCACTAAACATAATACCCCTCAGTCCCCTTCTCCCTCCCTCCGCAACCACCCTCCCACACCCTTCCCCTTTGGTAACCACTAGTTCATTCTTGGAATCTCTGAGTCTGCTGCTATTTTGTTCCCTCAGTTTTGCTTCATTGTTATACTCCACAAATGAGGGAGTATAACAGATCTAAATATGTGTAGTTATTTAACCCTATGCTCTCCTTAGTTTTTACCATTTGATAGAGTATTAGAGATTTTATTATACACATCATTTGGTATTTGTCTTTCTCCACCTGGCTTATTTCACTAAGCATTGTGTCCTCCAGCTCCATCCATGTTGCTGCAAATTGTAGGATTTGTTTCTTTCTTATGGCCGAATAATATTCCATTGTGTATATGTACCACCTCTTCCTTACCCATTCATTTACTGATGGACACTTAGGTTGCTTCCATATCTTGGCTATTATAAATAGTGCTGCAATAAACATAGGGGTGCATCTGTCTTTTTGAATCTGAGAAGTTGTATTCTTTGGGTAAATTCCAAGGAGTGGGATTCTGGGTCAAATGGTATTTTTATTTTTAGTTTCTTGAGGAACCTCCATATTGCTTTCCACAATGGTTGAACTAGCTTACATTCCCACCAGCAGTGTAGGAGGATTCCCCTTCTCAGAATCATTCTTAATACATCATTCTAGGAAGCCAGTAACAACTGATGATCGTTGACACTCGTGATGAAAATAGTTAGTCATCCTTGCAGTAGAGATAATAAAATCTCTAATACTCTATCAAATGGTGAAAACCAAGGAGAGCATAGGGTTAAATAACTACACATTTTAGATCTGTCTCCAAGACACTGAACTGTGGCTTAAGTGAATTTAGAGGAACCAATTCTTTACTGCTTACTTTAGACCTCTAGGGGTTCACTGCCCATGGATGGACACCTGATTTGCACTGAGCATGTGCAGAAAACACAACAAATGTGTATACCAACTCTAGGACAGTTGTCCAACAATTGGGACAATACAGAAAAGACTATATTGAAACTGATTGTGGAGGCTGTTCTGTACAACAGCAGTACAAACTTAAGTTAACCTTGGAATGTTACTTCGATGCATCTTTAGTGTCTCTCTGGCTGAAGAAACTTTTATAGCAGGTAGTCACCATTGTATTTAGTTTTCATAAATCTTGTGTCCATGATCAACAACTGAGATTGCATGGGGACTCTAGGGGAAATCTATTAAGAACATTGCAAACATTATCTATTATTAATGATCCCTTTGGTGAGATATTAATCCACTACATTTCTAGCAGCTACAGGTTCTAATGTTGGGTTGTTTGAGAATTGATTTCCTCTAAAGTAGAAGGATTATGTACCAGGATATCTTACTATCTGTACCTCATACAGGTATGTCTTAATGTACCTGTTGATTTTAAATCCCTCACTACCTCTTTTCATGAGAGAGATGCTATGTCACAGAACTTGAAAAAAAGTTTTCCTAGAAATCAGGTGGGTAAAGAGATGTATATTGAGGCCTGTGGCAGCTGCGGGAGGACAGCTGGGTTTCTAAGGGAGAGGAAGGTTTGGTGGGATGCCCTAAAGAGAGGCCAGGGCCAGAATGTGGGGGGGCTCAAGTCCAGACAAAGGCATGCAGACTTGCCCTGTGGGCTGATGGTCTTCTGGCACCCCAGTCCAGGTGCACAGAATCAGGATATTTAGGGAAGCCTGTGTCTCTTAACACTTTCTAGTGATCCTCT
Source organism: Manis javanica (assembly GCF_040802235.1). Classification (NCBI taxonomy): domain Eukaryota; kingdom Metazoa; phylum Chordata; class Mammalia; order Pholidota; family Manidae; genus Manis; species Manis javanica. The sequence goes on from NC_133157.1 coordinate 68,243,090, forward strand.
GGCACACTGAATTTTATTTTGAATATTTTCTGCATACCCAGTGGCCAAGGATTAGCCAAACAAATCTCAGAGGAACATAATTAAAAGATCCTTTGAAACCTTCACATGGCATTGACGGGCTATCTAAAGTTGTGGGCAGTAGTTCTTTACAAGAGATTTCTTTGTCATAATCAATTACGCAGCTCTGTGTTTTTCTAATGTTTGCTATTTGGGTGACCATACACGCTTTCTCAACCTGGAGTTCAGCAAGTCTAAAGTAAATTTAATCAATGTGGAGAAATGATTGGCCAATTCAGATCAATAAAACTTTTCCCTCACTAGTACTTTCTTTCATGAACTCTAAATAACTGTTTTTAAATCAATGCTTCATTCTCCCCATACTGACACAAAATGACCGATCAAATACCAAACTGTAAGACATAAGAATTTATTTTATTTTGCACTTCCTAAATGAATGAAGCTTCTCCATCCTTGTGGAATGTGGATACAATGACATTGGTATCCACATAGCTATATCTTTATATATTCCACAGAGAGAAAGATTTCAATACTACTCTCTTCATGAAGCTTTTCTACTCCAACCTATGTATCTTTCTGCTGTCTCAGAACTCAGAAACTAACATCTAATTGAAAATTATTTATTATATTAGTTTAAATGAGATTATAAATCTCTTGAGGAAAGATACCTTCTTGCCTAAAACAGGCATTCAAAAATATCTAGTATTGATGTGAGAAGTTATATTATCAGTCTTATCTTTAAATTTTCACTTAAGTTATAAACATATATATAAAACTAATTACAGGCATCAGTAGATATATGTAAGGACATATAATTAAATTAATTTTTATCAGATTACATTTGCCAGTTAAATCAATTTCATTAAACTGAATTTGAGTATATATAAATTCAATGTGATAATATATATACATGCATACAAACATGACACAAAAATTACACAAAACACCACCACACTATCTTCTAGAATTGTCCTGTTTACCAACTTCCCTTCAATTCTATTCAGATTGATTCTTCTTTCTGTGTTGAGCTACATGTGAGATGGTCAAATACTAGCTTTTTCTCTGTCATCCAGGCTGACCCTCAGTTTGGATACAGTTTTTGAAGGAAAAGGGGAAGAGAAGCAATAGAGTCAGTAAACCGCTACTCTGTGGGTAATTAACATACTGTTTATTAGTATTCTGCTGTAATTAATATAATGCTCTACTGCATAGATTTTTGTGTGAAATACTACACTAAGTACTTTGTCGTCTATGCTCTTGAGACCCTTCAGGTTTATCATAGCACATGTGACCCTCTAGTTATCTCTGTTCACATCTGTGGCTTAGTCTCCATTATCAAGTCCCTGACAGGGCTATGTCTTGTTCACCTAACAGTTCCATGCATAGAGTAAGCACTCAATAAATGTTAACTTAGAAAACAGTTTACAAAAACACTTTTTATAAAAAAAGTCACTGATACTCTTTGTCTGTACAAGATGTTTCCAACATTCCTTAACTTCCCTTCTGAGAAAGTTACAAAACAGAATCAAGTTTTGACATGCTTTCTTACAGAAAATTCTAGAAAAGAGACAAGGTAAGATGAAATTAATAGAAACTAAAATGGACACTTGAGTCAACATGGCTGATACTTGTTTCCTTCTTTCTCACTTGACATTCCAATTATGTTTAAATCATGCTGGAATACAAACCATTGAGATCAATTACTTTCTTTCAGCAGAACTTACAGAGACAAATGATAGGGCTGTGACATTTTTCAGCTTTAGAAGAAAATCTCCTGAGCAGCAGCAGTAAATGTTAGCACCCACTGCAGAGAATGTTACCCATCAGGAATACAGACTACACCTGATTTCTAAAATAATCGATTTTCTGGTGACTTTCTCTTGTCTTTGGTCATTTTGATGTGTATTTGGAGAGAAACAAACTTTGTCACATCTCTGCTAGGATAGAGTTACATAATTTGAAGCCATGTAGCATATTTTTCCCTTTTGTCTCCACTTTGTATTCCATTTATGCCTTTGTCTCAGTTAATAGAAAAATGTAGGGCCCCCTATTAAGGAAAATCAGATTTTTACTTTTAATACATTATCTATTCCCCTGATCTCAAGAAGCAAGTCATTGCTTTTTTTTTTCTTCACAATATCTAATTCAAATTCTGCTGACTGACACATAAGAGTATGAAAAGTCTATTGGTGTTTGGCCTACTGATAAATTCCCAAAACTTACAGATTACTTGGAAGCTTAAAGGCTTTCTGCTACCTCAAATTCTGCTTCTTGTTCTGGGGTATCTAAAAATGGTATATCCAGATAATTATTTTTGGGAAAAAGACACCAAAATAAATATAAGCATCAGTAATAAAATCTGGATGAATGAGAGTCATCATCTCAGAACAAACATTCATTCAGATGCCTTTTCATGCTGGTATTTTTCGTCTGTGAAGTATTTGTTCACTGACTGATAAAGGAGGAGCTAGACCACATTTCTCTGCAATCTGAGACTTCAGTTGACAATTATCAAATAAAATAGTATCAGACTTCAACTTCAGGCTCCTACAGTCTAAAAAGTATTCCTGACTAAGGGCAATGCTGGTCATGCTGCTTAGTCAACACAGCAAGAAGTAGAATCTTAGTATTTTAAAACTTAGGTAATTGAATCTAATGCCACTTGTGTAGCATTAATCTATTTATATTTATAGTGCTTAATTATTCATGATTGAAAAATAAAATTTCATAATATTTCTAAAAGAATGAAATTGGGTAAGGAAAGTGACTTGTGACTCCTATTTTACTACAGATTAGGAATAGAAAATCCAGTATGACCAAAAAACCAAAGTTTGACCATTTCTTTTTGGTATTATGTGCCAGAGAGCAGACATGGGAAGAAAAAACAAAACCAAGAATTTAATTGCAATCATCTCCTAGTTTTTCCAAACCCATTTGTGTTGGGATAGATACAGTTTGTCTTTTTCTACCTCAAGACTTAACAAGTTTTGCCCGTTATAATTTAATTCCCAAGTGATTCCCTTTCAAATTGATATTCTTGGAAGGTGGTTAAAAACAAGGAATTTAAAGGCAAATATCAAGTTCACAAAAGCTAAAATATAAGGTGTATAAATTTCATTTACTCCTTTAGGATTATAAATGAAAAAGTTTTATAGCTGAATATACACATTTATAGTCCTTGGACCTGCAATATTTAACAATCTGTCAGAATGTACAAATTTTAAAATCATATTTGAGTTACTAAATAACTGAAAAGTAAAAATCAATGATTTCAAATCCTGATTCAGGTTTCATAAATAGGGTGTATATATTTTCTATACCCAATTTTATATATACAACCACATACATGTATTTATATGGGTTTTTTCACATGAACATGAGTTATGTATTTATATTTAATTGCAGTAAAACATGTCGCAACTCTGTCGGACTTCATTGGAAATCAAAGACGGCATTCTTCTTGGTGAATGAAGTCTTAGGTGGGCCAATAATTTTTTTTGGCATAAAGAAAGCACACACCTGAAAAATAATGTTCTTTGGAAATGATTTTTTAAATTGGCTGCAAATGTGTGGCTAGATAATTTCTTATTAAACTAAATAAAACAAGATTAATTCTGGCAGTTATTCAGATGGCCCACAGAAACATCTTGAATTCATTTGATTATGATAAATTTATGATTACTTTCCTGGAGCAAAAGCATACTTTAATCGTAACACTAACTCTCTCTCTCTCTCTATATATATAATATGTGTATCATATGTATACACACATACACATACATACATACATATATGGATGAATGGCAAATACAAAGCTTCTCTTTAAGATTCTATTTTTTAACCATTTCCAAATGTTTCTTTAAAATGTTGAAGTTTTAATTTTTAATAATTACCAGGATATGAAATTTATCTGAATTCTTTGTCTCCACACTAGTTATATGCATGACTTCATATTCTTTGATAATCATCCATGGTTCATATGTTGGTACAGAGCCCATATACATTGTGCTTTTGCACATTTGACTATAAGATAATTAGAACTAAAACTGAACTTTGGTTTTAAAACTAAAATTATCAACTAAAGTTAAAAGGTAGAACGTATTTCTAACTTTCAATATAAGGAAATGAATCCAAATGATGTATGGCTGATCAGCTGGGACACTGGTTTACAACCAGGAATACATTGATTTTATCTCTTTGGAATACACAAATGCAAAAAGAATTAGAAATTGTAATGGAAAGACGAAGCTGCAAGAGGTTAAATTATAAAGAAAGAAATCATAAAGAAAGAAATTATAATGAAAGAGGAAGCCACTGAAGTGCCATGCATATTTACAAGACAGTTTCATTGAAGTATTATATGAGAACCAGGAAGGCACACATCATAAAATATATTTCAGTGAATTTTTATAATTCATTAGAGAGAATTCTGCCCTGGGATTGTCAGCTGTGTGGCCTTGGGAAAGCACTTAGTTTCTCTGTGTTTGTCTTCTGGGTTAAATAATACAGACTCCCACCCAGCTCTGAAATGTAAAACAGAATCAGTAAGGGCAACCTATTAAAGGTTGTAACTTTCAAGGTATACAACCCGAGACAATGACAAAAAAAACAAAACAAAAAAAACCAGGCATTAAGTCTAGACCTGAAATGTTGAGATGAACAGCTTTCTCTTTCACAATATTTTTCTCAAAAGAAAACATGCATTCTGGATGCAAACTTGTATTTACTTTGTAGGAATATGAAACATAATTATAAACACTAGGCAAAATAAACCCAAAGCTAAAAACTGTGTAAATTCTTTAGCTGTTTTTGAAAAAAGAATAAATTGCTGTATTTAAATCATTGAGAACTACGCCTAAATTTTCAATAAAAGCTAAGCATAGTTGAGGATCTTAAATTCTCATTGGACATGGAGGCATTTGGGAAAATGTTCTTTTTGGAAAGAGCAAGCTGCAAGAGGTTTAATTATAAAGAAAATATAATTAGCTATAAAATGGACCAATATTTACTATCAAAGAAGAAAATTAAGATAAATTTAATTAAATTTGCCACTAAGCAAAACTGTGGAGTGCTTTGCGGCTTCGTGCTTACAAAACTTAGGGTTTTTTCCTTTAAATATCAAAAACTTTAACAGGGCCTAAAATCACTGTCAGTGTCTGCGGGGTTAACCCAGAGGCCCTGTGCCTCCTTTGCTAATTAAAACCTTTGGTTCCTGCACTTACCAGGGCAGAAGGCTGTTTTAATGGCTCACCTGCAGGGTGGGTTCCTTGCAAAGACCAGGAAAGGGAAGGGGAGAGAAGGGATGGTACTGAGAGCCCATGCTGAGTCGCTGCTCTAAGGCAGACAAGATGAGAGACGGGGGAGAAGGGAATGCCTGAAGTGGGCAAGCGCCCCTGTCACTTTTATTGTTATAATTATAAGCTTGGCTACTTACTTGACTTATGATGAGTTCTTCAAGGGTAGGAATAGCATATTCTTTTTCATGTCTCAATGCATGGCACCCAGTAGACACCTGCCCCATTTATAAAAGGGATGAATAAAAGACCTCCATCTCCTTTGGGGATCCTTTCTCCACTAGTTTCATGTGTTAAGAGAATAGATCAAGAAATTCTTTATTTGAAAACTTTAATGACCTCTCTGGATTTTCCTCCTTAAGCTCATTCACACCTTGCAATGAATTATTTTGATCTAATAATATGCAAGAGTGCCTGGATTTCATGATTCACTGAGTGGAGCCTCAGACTGGAGGGGAGGGCTGTGAAGGGAAGTCCTCCTTGGGGTTGGGGGCTTTGGACTTGGGGGCTTTGGACTTGAAAAGAGCATCAGGGGGTTACCAGAACAAGGAAATGCATCAGGAGTTCAAGAAGCGTACTATACAAAGAACCACAGTGGTTACCACTACCGAGATTCCACTTTCCAAACCAACCCAGAGGGATTGGCAGCACAGGCCACCGAATGTTCTTAGAGATATTTAGCGTTTGTAAACATCTAGCAGTTTGCCAAAGCTGGTGTTTGGAGGCTGAGCCTGGAAGCTGCACATCTTGCTTCTCCCAAGTTACTAACCTGCACTATGTGGTGCAGATTAGCTGTGCTTTGAGTGTTAAAACCCAATTCCTGCTCCTCCTGAGTGGGAGGAGGAAAAGAGAGAAAGAAAAGAGGGAGAGGAGACCTCATTCTATGCCTCTCTTCCCCTCATCCTCTTTGTCATCAGTGTGTGCCAGTGTTACCTGCCCGCTTCACAGGACATTCAGAATATCTTCCCCTGCTTTTCCTGCCATGCTCCCATGCCACACACCTTAATCTTAACTAATACCATCCTTTCCAAGCTTGGAAAACAGGCTTTGCACTCATAGGTCTTTGGGGCCTGGCAAATTACCTACCCGCCTTCTTCTGAATATTTATGCCCAAATGCCAGGATGTCAGATGCCCGTCCACTCCCATCACAGACCACAACCGGCACGGGAGGGGTGTCCCGAAGGTACTCCAGGACAATCGAGATCACGTTCGGTCCTCCTTCCACGATGAGAGCCACCACCGGAACGCCTTGACCGATTCCTGCATTAAAAAAGGAAAGGAAAAGGAAAAAAAAAAAAAAAGGGAAAAGAACACAAAGCCAGCAAACCAAAGAAACAAAAAGAGAAACAGAAAGCACAAACTAAAATTACTGAGCCTGGGGGAGGTAACAATATATGAAGGGATAAAAATGAAAATCTACAGAAAATCCTTCCACAGGATTTTCCCAGCGGACTCTATTCGATGCTGTTGTCCTCTGCCCGCAGCTCCCGGAGCGCAGGGTCCGTTAAGGCTCTGATTGCTTTACTTTCAGGGGTGGGTGAGCGGTGGGAAAGGGAAAGCAAGAAATGGGTTAGTGGGTGAAGCTCTGGGCCCGCAGCCCAAGGACTGGAAGCTAAATGTGATCTTAAGCAAGTCTCATCTGTATCCAGGGGTTCCCTTTCTTACATGAAAATGGGGAGGTAAAAACGCTGCCTTGCTGACAGTGCTGAGAAAAATGCCTGAATGGTTCTTTTTATTGAAGACCATCAAGATCAGCTGGCGACATATTTTAACTTGGTGCATCAATTCCTGGCTAAATTAGGGAGCTATCTATAGCTGACCACAAATGCTCAGCTTGGTTATTGATTCTTAACAGGATAGCTGTCCCCAGAAGACACGGCTTCTGCCATCTGCCATTGTTGTATCCTCCACTACTGAGCAAGGTGCCAGGCACATGTTGGGTAGTCAGTAAACATTTGCTGGATTCAGTTGAATTCAGGGGTTTCACAGACTTCCTGAAGTATTTAAGCTATTTATGCTTAGCCATAAGACATTGCTATCTTCAAGTCAAAACTGTGCAAACCTCTGCACTTACATAGAGTTCGTCCTAACATATTAAAGTATTAAAAATAAATGTCCATGAGAAACATGATGAAAAAGAAATTAAATTCACTTGTGACATCTCAAGTGTCATCATTGTTCATTAAATAACTCCCTTTTACTCAATTTGGTGCCACACTGTATTTCTCACTCTACCACCTCAGAACAGAGCAGTGCCATAAACGTGAGATGGTTTTGCAGGGTATACAAAGCAGTTTTCTTAAAAAAGAAATAATCAAGATTCTGTACCACTTCTGTAAATATGAACTAAAAAAAGCCCGGAGTCATCTTAGTTTTCCTCTTCCCCCTTCTGCTATGGTTTTATCTTATATCAAGAAAATGCTTCCCTGTGAGAAATAATAGTTTGGGGTTTGGTTTCTTGCTCCATTAATAAGAGATTTTTATCTTATTTGTGTGGCTGTTATACTAAAGTGTATTTAAATCAGTGTCCTAGGGCCTTATCTCTTCTCAGCTGGTGTTTTTCATGGTTTGATTTTCATCTTAAAGGAATGGTTCAAAATGCCAGTTACACAAAATCGGTGCCATTTTAAACCTATGTTTTAAAAAGGTAAGAAAAGGATGATTGCAGTCAAGGCAAGATGCCGAGATATCTTTTTGTTTCCCAGAAGGAACTGAAAGAGAGAGAGATGACCTGAGGTCTCATAAGAGTTTTCCATGGATGGGGAGGTTTTGAGAGTCACTTCTTCAATCCAAGGAGCAGGAAGAGAAAGTTCATACTGTCCCCCTTTGACTCAGAAGGCCTTAATGACTCAGACAAAAGGTCACTTTAAAACTCCTTTTGGGTATCTGTGAAGGAGACATTTTTCTTATTGCTGCTGATTATGAGGATTAGGTAAATTCCTGTTGAAAGGCACTTTGAAGATTTAAGGCTAACTTGAAATGTTAATACAGCATACTTCTTTTGGAGGAGAACTTGCTGACATAAAAAATACCCACCCCTATATGCATTTGTATTTTAATGGGCCTTGGAAAATGTTGAATGTTGCCTTGTGAATTATTTCCCAAAGTACTAGGCTATTTAATTTTTCCCTTTACTGTGCTCTAACACATGCTCCCATATTGATTCATATCAAGGAACAATATGCTATTTTACATCAAATGATATATTTAGACTCATTCTAGGATCTTCTAAGAAAGGCCTTTGTCAAATTCTGACTCTTGAACACTAATCCTGTCAGTAGGATCTTTACTGCAACTCACAGATCAACTATGATCCACTCAGTGTTCTCATTGAGGGAGAAGTCCTAGAACATACCTTCTGGAATGTTCCAGCAATCTAGAATCTAGCCAACCATAAGCAAGAAACCTCTCTTCCCTTTGAAAGGATACATAGGTGCAAAGGACCAAATTTTCACAGGATGACTTAAGAGCAATAAATTATCAATTGATTTTCTGCCAATGTATTTGTCAATGTATCAAATTGTTGTAACCTTTAGAAATACAAAGGTACATTAGATGATCAGGTTTCCTACATTTGGAATAAAGCTGTTAACAATTAAAATGATGAAAAACATATTTTATATATATATATATATAAATTGTATGGACCAAAGTATCAAAATATCATCTACTTTTTCGTATGTGTTGAATATATCTATGCCTCTGAGTTCTCTCCCATTTCCTTTAGTGATAATACATGGAAATTTGTTCCATAGGCAATAAAAGCCCTTATAGTTTAAAACAAAAGCACCTTTGGATTTCTTAGTTATGGGATGTAAAGAATTAGGTTATTTCTAAAACTATCATGCTTTGTGTAAATTAAACCTGCTAATATATGGTAACAGTAAATTTTTCTGTCAGGACACATACATACACACACATGCATGCACATGCACATACTGTTTTTGTATCTAAGAAATGAAAATGGTATCAGATTTTAGCTTATTTTTTGGAGACAAGGATCTTTGAATACTTTTGTGAATGTGAATCTGATGAAAGCTAGACCCTTTCTCCAGAAAAACAAATGTACATGTGGATAGTTACAAAAATGGTTCTATGCAATTTCAAGAGGTTCCTGAATCCCTGAAGTCTATTCATGAAAAACTTGCTAAGGGACCCTTAAAAGTCCCACCTTAAATAAAGCACAATGATATAGCTGCAAAGAGTATCAGTTTGTGTTATTTTATGAAGCTCACTGAGATCTCTGAGACAAGTTCTAGAATGGGTTATCAAACAAAAACTGTATGCCCAAGGGAACTATACATGTTATTACTGCCCAGCTATGTTGATTGGCTAAATGTCCAGGGTGAAACACTGTCTATAAGGTATATCTGCCCCCCCTCCAGTCCTCTCTCCCTCCCTTGCTTTTCTTTATTTCTTCTGTTCACACCTTATTTTCTAAGTTACATTTTGGTCATAGGATATTTTAAAAACTCTAGGGAAATTCACAAATTTAAAAATTAGAATCTATAGTATATGACTTCATTAGGAAAGAAAAAGCTTTTTAAAATATCAAGAATGGTAATTTTATAATTAACAATATAAAGAAGGCATTTTTCTTTGCAGAATCCATGGCATTTCCATCCAGCTGGATTCATATGGCCCACTATACCATTTTCTTCATACCCATAAAAAATTAATATAAAATCCTTTGAAGATCCTTGCAAATTTATGCCTTGTTTAGCTAAACCTACCCTCAGTGATTTTTTTTGTAAGTACTTATTCTTTTGATTTTGGGGAAAAGTCAGCTAATTCCTTAATTGATTGAAATAATTTTTCATTTTCTACCATAACCAAATAGTTGCAGGAGTTCTCAGAGACTTTCCATTAGAATTCAATTTTAGAGCAATACCCAGTTGCTTAAGCAGAAGGAGGCAAGATGCTTGCCACACTCTAGCTTTTGCAATGCTGGAACTAGAAGCATGATAGCCTACAAAAATGGGAGAGGTAAGAGTTTTAGCAGCTACATTCTAGCATCTTAGGTTGACCCAGGGCTTTCAGATTATACAGGGAACCCCAATTAATTGTTCTTTGCAGAAGGTAACTTCTTGGATTTTTGTCACATTTTGTACTGACTTCTGACTACTATGCAATTTAGTCTGGGCTCCCAATAAGGCAAAAAGTATCAGAATTGTTTAAACAAAGACTGGGTTCGGTATTTTGAGGAAGGGAGGCCACAGAATGTAAGAATGTCATAAAATTCCAAAAGGCTTTTTCTTCTCTCTGTCTCTCTGTGCTCACATGAGACCCTAATTTATGATCACTGCAGGCAACTGTGAGAACATTTGGTGTGTTGTAGTGATATATCTGGATAATTAGAATTTTGATCAAACTAATACTTTGGTTTTATGTCAAAATATTACCATATGTGACCTAAAATGCCAATAGGTCTAAGGAATAATTTATTTGACACTGGAAAATAGTTCATATCTACAGGGAGATGGAACATGGACAACTGATCATTAGCTAAGTCTTAATGATCAAGGCCACGATTATGTGCTTATTATATTTTAGGTTATTCAGAAAGGAGAGTTCAAACTCTATGGGAGAAATGACTTCCTGAAGATCTTAAGCAATTCAAAACTGAGTGTGTCAGTGGTGGGTAGACCTTTCTGTTTATCAGCTAAAGCTGCATAGCAATAATGTGAACACAGTTCATTCACTGGCCTTGCTGGCTCTGGAATTATGTGATTCTCAGTGACCTAGAAGTTTGTGCAGAAAATTCATGGGCTTTGAAATTATGTATATAGTGAGGCTTTATCAGTGTATTTTACGTTGCACAATTTTAAGTTTGCATAATTAAAATTTGCATAAAATTATGAAGCATTGAGCATGCCTCTTCATCTAACTTTGCACTTGAATAACCTGGTCTTTGATTCAGTAGTTGACTCTACCAACAGAACAACCTTACACAGACTTGGGGGACATTAGCAATTACAATAGTGATGGAAAGAGAAGGAGTCAAGCTATTTGCCTCATTTTAATTGATACGTTTTGATGTCTATTTGAAGTCTGCATAATATCACAGCTTTTCACAAACAGTTTTACAGTTAGATTGTTGATGTCCTTAACTAAGGATGAGGCATTTAGTGCATCTCTTCTGTGGTCTAGAAATTGGGGCATGGATTTAATGAAAGTTATATAAAGCTGGTAATCAGTTGTGTTTAACTGTCACTACTCAAAACTATTCTTGTTTATTAAGTTTCAGGTGCTTCATATGATTAGGAAGATTCCCAGCACATGAATATTTAGGCACAACTATAGAATACCATTGTCCATAAAGAGAATATCTTAATATGCTTTTTCTTTGCAAAAGGAATGGGGTGAGCCCAAGAAGACACCCAGGGATGACAAAAGAACAAAAAAATGCATCTCATTTTAAGCAAATTATTTATTTGGTCTTCTATGGAAGTAAATGTTTTAGATATTGCCTTCGGGTTTGAGAGGTAGGATACATTATCTATTCAAGACAACAGAACTATAGCTGGAATGTGTCCAAACTTCCTTGGAAATGGGTAATAAATTCAAATATCTTTAAGTGGATCCTGGTACATACCCAGTTGGTGAATGCCAAACCCAGTGCAAATCAATCCTGCATGTCATTATTACTATGCTCTCTTGCCACTATAATTCTGCACCTAAATTGATGCTTAGGAAAGCATTTGGAAAGGTACTACATGACCTATTACACAGTCAAAATAAAACCACACACAAGATGCTTCACTTCTAGATACTTATGGTTCTCTAGAGGGAATGAAACTTCCTGCATGATGGCTGGGGACTTCCTGAGGCATAAATTTCCAACGCACTTTAAGACTAATCAGGGTTAAAAATAATGTGAAATTCTTAAATGTCTTTTCCTGTCATCATCAATCCCTATGGCTACTTCCTTATTGATAGTTAACTTAATGGTGCCCCTCCATGTGCAATCTTTCCATATTTAAAGTCCATGTGACTATTTCAGAATAAACATACATATGTATTTTATCTTGGCACTTAAAATCTCAGCAGATTTGGCTGGAGTTAGATAGCTGTCATGACACTGAGGTTATAGAGTTTAGATTAATGCGAATGTCTCTTTCAGGCAGTGATAAAAGATTGAAAATTGATGGTGTATAGCATTTCAGTCCTGGGGACTGAAAATATAAAATATAAACCTACTAAATTAATATGTCAAACCTCCTTTTTTTCTTATTTGTTTTCAACACTGTCGAATCCATCTATTTTGCATATTATCAATGATACCGGTATTTTCTTAGGAATCCTGTACTAGTCCCCACCAGCTAGCTTTCATTTTGGACATTGTCTTGTTTTGCTTTTCTGTCTGGCAATCAGAGGGCCAAGTACAGAACTGGGGTGGGAGAGTGGGTGAGTGGATTGAATGGAAAATCTTGTAAGCCAGCCAAGGAGGACACTGTGGCATGTATGTCCTGGAAAGACCCTCATCACTTCCCCATCCACACTGCCCTGTCAGAGCACTGACCCATCCACAGCCAAGGACGGTAGCTTTATTTGGCTTCTTTCAAAGCTGGTTGGAGTAGAGGTAGATTCTAGATCTATAGATGGCCAGATTTGCCTTGCTGGAATTGAGATGGAGACCCTAGGCTTAAAGTGAGCAAGTGAGGTGGGATGGGTGGGGTGTGGAGCCTATATCAGCAGTGGCTCTGATGGGACCGTGGGAGGGGGTGTGACTGAACAAGCAAAGAAGGGAGCAGAGAGCCCGTGGAGGAGAGATCAAGTGGCTTAAGTGAGAGGGAGGGAGGGAGGGAGGGAGTGTGTGTAAGAGAAAGAAATTATTTATAATTAGTTACTATTTATAAAGCACTTAGAGTCTGGCATTAAGTAAGAACTATATGGTTAAACAAACACAAAGGTTCTTATTTATGTTTATAAGCTTATAAAAGATTTCTACTTTGAATGTATAAATGATGCAGGGAAGAAAAATAAATGCACTTAATATGTTTAAAACAAAAGGATGCTCTATCAAAGAAATCATTTGAAACATGCTTTTCTAAAGTTTGAATACTCTCTCATGCAGAACAATAATATGCTTAGGAAGCCAAATTCCTTTAAATTGTATCCAAAAAGCTAAAACTTTCTGTTTGGGGGTAGATGACGTTTTGTATCACCCTGCAAATATCATCTAACAGGAGCCCCTCTTTAGTGCTTTAATCAGCGTGTTATGTCTCTTAATTCTGTGGGTTGGACAAAGATGTAAATGCTAATAGCAAAACCCAGAAAATGACTCCATGTGTATTATATGCTAATAAACTAACTTAGCTTTTGACTTAGTCAATGGGAAACAGTTATTCCCTTATGGCCAGACAGCTCTGATGAAAATATTCTGCTATTGATGTCTATATACTGCCAGGATATTCAAGCAATGGGCCCTGTGAATCATTTCAGTAGAAACGAACAGCCAGTCCCATGGGCTGTAAGGCAAGTATTACTTTCATAAAAGGAAAGAGCCAGCATTATTTTCTTGGAGGCCATTGTTTGCAGACTGAATGTTTTAATGTAATTGATCAAAGTCTGCAAGAAAACTTGCCCGAACAAAACTGTAGTCTTCTTAGTTTCTGCTTTGTTCAAAACCCACATCAAAAGGCGTTTCTTGCCTTCTCAAATGTAAGGTAATCAGAGTGGTTGTCACTCATTTTACTTTATAATAATTTGCTCGCACTCCCCTGTAAATGTGCCAGGATCTAGGTTCACAGTCCACACAAGTTTCTTGGGCTTTTTGGCAGAATTAGTAAACAGCAGAGCAGCTAGGGGAATTATGGATTGAAAAAACATGGCAAGACCCAGCCTACAGTGAAGGGCAGAATTGGGCTGGAGAAGGAGAGATAGAAATGTTGCTGGTAGAGGCGAAATGGTGGTATGTGCATTAATTTGCCATTCCAAAAAAAGAAATCTCTTTGCATTGGGTGAGGGAGGCTGCAGTTACTTTTCCCTGCCCAAATGTAAAACGTTCTATTCTCTCTTTAAGAAATACAACTGTCAATGAGGAATTTATACTTATCCTGTAGTTGCTGGGTTCAAATGACAACTCTACCTCAGACCCCTCCCCTTCAACCCACCAAGAAGAATTAACCATTCTCACTTGTGTGTTCTTGTAGTATTTACTTTTTTTAAAAGCCCATGCCAATGAATATATTCTGTAAATTTGTCCCGATTACTATGACATCCTAGTACCTTACACATCTCTTGAAGTTTTAGCTCATTAATTACAGGTGTGGGTGTCTTGTTTCTCTCTGTTAGGTTGGTTTAACTCTGTGCTCCTAGCATATCATACAGTGCTCTACATGTAGTAGTTGCTCACTAAAATTTGGAGCACAGAAGAAAGGCAGGAAGGCAGGATACTGAATTACCATCAAATATATCCTGATTTCTCATAGGTTAAATGAAAACAATGTAATTATTTCTACGTACATTTTTAAATGTTTTATGATATAAGTAATTTTCTCTCTATCAACTAGCCTGAGATTCAGGGTACTCAGGTTTGAGTTAAATTTTCATGAACTCGGGAGTTATCCCAAAAGCCCAGTTTCTATGATCAACGATTTTCCCATAAGCAATGGAAATTGTTTCCTGATTAACTTGCCTCCACAACAGCTGTCACACAACTGCTAATCACCTGTAAATACAATCTTTTCCATAACAATTCTTCATAGGTTCCCATTGCTTATAGAAAAGAAGCTCAAATCCCTTCACATGACAGACAAGGCACCCCATATTCTGGCCTCAACCTTTATTTGGAGCCTCATCTCCCCCAGAACTCTGTTCATTCTGAGCCTGGTCTTATCAGATTATCTTTACGATCCTCTCTAGAATGACGGTATTTTTCAACTTCCCCTTAAGCCATCCAAATTTTCCAGGAGGACTGTCTTTCATGGAGACTACAGGTTTCATGGGCAAGAAATGTTCCTAAGCACATCCTTGGGCTTTTTATACTCTTTCACTCCCTTGGGTCCTTGGTATATTTAAGAGTGACTGGCTTTGCTCACTCAGCCTCACTCTCCGTCCTGTTGGCATGAGCCCGCCTGCAGGAAGCCCGAGGCCCTTCACTGAAGGGGTGTGCGGTGGGGTGGGGAGGGGAGGGCTCCTCAGGAGCTGCTTCCCAACTCAGGGAGTCACTGAGTCCACTTGGCTAGTAGACTTAAAGCCATGCCTGCCAACTTGTCCCCCAACTAAAAATGATATGCTGAATTCCATCAAGTACTTTTTAAAAATTTCTCAAGTGGTTTAACACTTGGATGAGGAAGAGAGGTGCTATTTATTGTGGCCTTCAGAGACCCCAACTCAATTGTCAAAGTCCAGTTCAAGTGTTACTAATTCCTGAGGCCTTTCCTAACTCCCCAAACAGTATTAAATATTCATTCCTTTGTAGTCCCATTGTTGATTTTTAAAAAAATACATCTTTGGCAATTATTTTATTCTGCCTTGCTTTACTGAATGTTTTATCCACTCAATTGTAAGCTCTCTGAGACAGGAGAACCCCACCCCAAATTCTCAGGCATGATTCTGGTTTCTACAGTGCTTCACTTGTGGAAGGAAGTTCAAATAAACTCTTGGGAAATAAAACAAAATTAAAATGTACAATACCCAGGGTCTATACATTAGGACTAGTACAGCTGAAGAGATGGGAATAAACTGGTGGCTATAAAGGTATTGAGAGTTATATCTCCACACTACTGACGTATACTGCTGAAGGGGGATGACAGCCATTTAAGTGGCCCCACTGTGTGCTTTCACAGGCCTTAACTGCTGGCACTCAGCAGTGGATGGAGACCTAGAGAAGAACATGCTAGGTGACTAAGAAGGGTGCTTACATTTTACTTGTCCATCTGTATTAAGTAAGGAGGAGTCCAGAGACTTAGGGATTCAATAGCCAATTTTGGTTCAGTTGTCTTGTACTTTTCAAATGAAGTCTTGCTATTTCTCAGAATTGGACCTAGCTGGAGTGACATGTCCCAGCCACTGGGGAGAAAGATGTAAACAGAGGTTTACATTCTCCCTGCTGGAAGGATGTTCATGAAAGGTGTTACTGCCCCCAGTTGAAATGAATAGGGAACTACATGACTGAAGTGGGAACCTAAATCTGCTCCCTCTGAGGTGATTGCTCTGTTTTAGCCTAAGATGATGTAGCTAGACGTGGCCTTCATTTACCACCTAGGTGATTAAAATAACTGACTGCCATTGTCATCTCTGAGACAAGGGAAGGTTACTGATTATTTGGGATCTAGGCATGGTCTCGAATCCAATTTCTGATCAACAGTTGGGAAAAGAAATAAATTTGTATTTGATCATCTAGGCATCTTTTCCAAAAGATAACATATCAAGTCCAACCTGATAAAATCCTTTCATCAGATTTACTAAGTCTTCAGTGAAAAATACAGATGACAATGTCATGGGGAACTTCTTTCCTCTTAAGTTTCAAGTTTCCACATGGAGGGAGCTCTGTTAGTGTGACACTTCTAGCCCCTTGTCCTGCCCTTACTCGTCTCCTCATACAGCACTGAGTAACCTGATCGGTGGGGACTACTGTCTGTCTAGTTTCTTGACTGGATAGAATTAATCTACTGAGTGTTTTGCAGGGAGGGGGATTTAGCTTCTTTCTTCTGTTTCTTCCATGAACGAGGGCCAGTCAGTGATATTAGGAAAGGCATTTGTTATAAACCCAAATTTCTCCTCTGGTCCACTCTCTGGGGCCTTTGGCGAGCAGGCAAACCCATTTGGCTCTCACATTATGGTGTTATCTCTAAAAATTTCATTATTAATATTAATAAAAATATATTGCTCTCCATCTGCCTGGTCCCAGCATCCAACTCTCATTCAATTGAAATCCTGTCCTGTCAAGAATGAGATATGATTTATTGGGCTTCCTGAGGCTCCAAACACCATGCATTTCAATGCTGTCATGTCTGTTCCTGACATTCACCTCACAGCAGCATTTACAAGTTGAGCCTCTGACTCATGTTTCTGAACATGAACTTATTCTTTCAGTGCAAATACAGTTGTCTCAAGACAATTTTTTCCTTAATATCCTTTTAAAACTCCTTAGAAGGGTAAAACAATTCCAATGTGTTAAAAAGCTCATTACAGAGGGAGCCAAAACAAGGTCGCTTATGAACTCCAGGGTTGCAGTGAAATGACCTCATCTAGTGAAGCCCACTCAGCCAGCTGACCACAGGCAGTTTCTTTCTCCCTTCAGGGAGCAGCAGTTGCTGAGCACCTACCAGGCTGGGTGCTCAGTCAGCTGAGATGCTTACTCAGTCTGCTCAACTCCATGAATGAAGTATTATTATCCCCATTTTACAGTTAAATAAACTGAGGTGTGGGGAGTGAAGTGCATGTCTGAACTGGGCTTCAAACAGAGCCTTGTTAGGAAATGCAGTCTGTATTCCTGGCAATCTGCTGGGTTGCTTCTCACTAAGCGTGACCATATGATTCACCATACAAATACCAGGATGCTTTTGCAAGTGAAGGGGTCATCATTAATCATCACTCTAGGATGACAGGTATAAATCGAAACTATTTAGTCCTGCACAAACCAGTATCTATAGTCACTCTTGCCCTCCCTCACATCTTAAGGTCTCAAACTCATTTCTGGCAGATTTTACAAACAGATGCCAACCGCAGATATTCTGAAAGGGGTCTGAGTTTGTTCACTATTCTTTGTTGCATTTTTTCCTAGCTTAACAAGGCCAACACTAGCTGTTGTCCCTCCCTGACTTCCTGGGATCAGGTTACTGGCTCCATCTAAACCATAGCTGCTCATTATCAGAAATAAGCCTTCCTTTAGATACAGGGAAGGATGAAGCCCCAGGGAAGGATTAGATCATTAAGCTAAGGAAAAGAGCAATAACAATACAGTGGCACCTGCATAAATTCTGCAGGGGGAAAATACCAATTTAAAGTTTTTCTCATGTTTTAGCAGATCCTTGATGGTGCTAGAAATAAATTCCTTCTACTTGTCTTTCTTTTAAGTGAATGCCTCATTACATTCTACCACTTAAGCAAAGGGGAGTGCCTTCAGGAGGGATCAGGAGACAGTCATTGCCCAGGGGCAGGCAGTGGGTCCTTTGGGTCCTTAATCACTCTTTATCTACTCTGCCATGTTTGTGTGGAACAGCCACTTGCTTTATACCTACTACTGTCACCAAGAGTCATTTGACTGCAAGAGTAAGTGCTAATACCATCACAGAAAGTGGGCTATCCTAACGTTATACATAACAAGGTAGCACTCTGAGGAATGCTCTTAAAAGCCTGATTCCAATGTGCAAAGAACTAGCTTGTCATTGAAATTACCACAAAATTATCACAATTATGTGTAGAAATGCTCATTTCAAGTTGTCAGTAATAAAACAGGTTTCATAAGCAAGAAACGTTCCTAAGCACATCCTTGGGCCTTGCCCAGGCCCGGGCCGCCCATCCCCACTGCCGGGAGAGCCATCATACCAGTGTCTGTTCTGGCACAAGGGCTCTCAATTTGCATACATCAGAATCACCTGGGGGAGCAGTTAAACTGCACACTTCTGGGCCCCACCTCCAGAGCTTCTGATTAGTGGGTCTAGACTGGACTGGAGAATGTGCATTCCCCAAGTTCCCAGGGCACACTGTTGCTGCTGGTCCACAGACCACACTTTGAGAACCACTGCCCTAGCACAAAGCTGCAAGGAAAGGAGGTTCCAACCTGTGAAAAGAAGGGCGCTCTAAGATGTGCCTCCTGCAGCAAATTAGGATGAAAGGCCATGGAGTAGGACTGAAACGCCCGTTGTATATTTCCAAGAGTCTATTTTAACATCTAAAGCAGGAGTTAGCAAACTCTTTCTGTAAAAGGCTAGATGGTAAATATTTTCAGCTTTGTAGACAAGTCTCCATCACAAGTACTCAACTCTGCCGCAGTAAGACAAAATCAGCCTCAGACCATACATAACAGAATGAGCATGGACATGGTTGTGTTCCAGTAAAGCTGTATTTATAATGACAGATGGCTGCTGGATTTGGCCTATGGACTCTAGTTGGCCAACCTGTGGATCTAACTAACCTGATAAAAATGATTCATATAGGGCAACATTGTTATTTTGCCAAGCCCAAGTATGCCTACAATGGATGAGAAACTAAGCTGGAATCCTGACTGTATACCAAGCACTGACTCCCATTTAACTTGCACATGATTGATATAAAATTGCCCTTATTGGAA
Organism: Manis javanica; assembly: GCF_040802235.1. Classification (NCBI taxonomy): domain Eukaryota; kingdom Metazoa; phylum Chordata; class Mammalia; order Pholidota; family Manidae; genus Manis; species Manis javanica. Next base: position 68,262,645 of record NC_133157.1, read on the forward strand.
GACAGATGCTCTTCTTGCAATTCAACCCTGAGGACCAACTATTTAAAAAGGAATGGCTTACCACTTCATCTTACTGCAATAGGGGTTTCACTGCACTACTGGAAATTATTTACCTATATTTAATATTCTCTACTTGGTACTTTGCGTTAAAGTAAATAATATCTTCTCTGTGTAGCAGGAATGTTTATTGAGTTATTAGTTCATATTTTGTTTTCCACCTGTTTTTCTTTTTTATTTCTAAAAGGGCTCACTGGGCTATCTTTTCTTAGGGGAAGTTTGCATTGCTGGACTGAAGATAAGCTCTTTTGATGGCTTTTGTTAGAAACCTAAATTTACTAATGCTCTGAAGAAGAAGAAGGAAAAAGGCAAGTGTCTTCGATGGGAAGAGATGGGAATACATGAAACCAGTTGGAAGCTACATAACTCCTAAGACAAGGAGAAGGGACTCACAACATCCCTGATGGTCCTTCCAAAGTCTCTTCTTACTTGAACTGTCAACAGCATTTGACACAGTTGGACATTCCTTCCTTTTGGAAATATGTTCTTCACTTGGCTTCCAGACAGTGCTCTCTCCTGGTTTCTCTCTTTCCTCAGTTGCTGCTCCTTCTTCATCTCCTTGGCTGGTCCCTCATCATCTCCCTGGCCTCTGCCTGGAGTTCCAAGGCTCAGTTCTTGGTCCTCTCCTATCTTCTCTCACACACCCACCAGATAACTACATCCACTCACACGGTTTCTGTGAGACCATCTACACACTGATGGCTGCTGCATGTATATCCTCAGACCAAATAGCTCCACTCAACTTCAGTCTCACCTAACCATGTCCCTCAACCTATCTCCACACATGCAACAAGACGTATCAGGTTTGATGTGCACAAACCTAAGCTCCTGCTGTTGTCTCACACCTGCCATCACCAATCCCACGGTCTTTACCATCCTAACAAATGGCAACTCTGTTCTAGCATATCTGCTGCCAAAACTTAAGAGTCATCCTTGAGTCATCTTTTCTCTCTCACATCTCCTATCTAATTTAATGGTAACATTTACCTTTCCTACTTTCATATTAGAGCCTGAATTTAACTCCTTTTCACCTCCTCAACGGCTACACCCCTAGTCTACGCCACTACCAGCTTTTGCCTGGACTACGATCATGGCCTCTGACTGGTGCCTCTGCTTCCTCTTCGGGCTGCTCTCGGTAGGTAAAGCGATTCTGTTGAAACATGAAAGACCACCCCTTCCTTTGCTCAAAACACTGCTTGCTCCCATTTCACACACAGTGAATATCAAAGCCAGAGGTCCTAAATCCTCACTGGATCCGGCCCTTGTTTCCCCTCTGGCTTCCTTTCCTGCTCTTCTTGTTCCTGTTCATTTCACATGGCCACACAGGGCCTCCTGAGGTTCTTTAAACATGCTGTCCGCATTCCCACCGCAGTTCCTTCTCTGCTTTATTTCACTCCCTAGAACTTAACACTCTGCAATACAAATGTGAAGGTAGCGCAACATATATTTTACTTGTTTATTTTCTGTCTCCTTCTACCCAAATGTAAACTTCATACGGGTGGGATTAGCACAGGCTAATTTTGTTGTGCACTGGTTTGTGGGGCACTGCTGAGAAGTGCACTTGGGGGCTGAACTGTGGCGGCCGAGCACCGGGCGTGGGAGGGTCGGGAGAGTCGCTGTAGCCAAGGTCCCCCTGGTGTCACTCAGCAGGAGGGCTCCGGAGCCTTTGCCTGGGAGGGGCCAAGCAAGTGTTACTGTTGCAGGGGTGACCTTGGCTGAGGGAGGTTAGGAGGCCCTCTTCCAATCTCCCAGGTACACTATAAGCATGAGAGAGTGGGTAAGGAGAGAAAGTGGAGGTCGGGGCTGCGGGGCGGGAACGGAGGAGAGGCAAGAGTTGTGGTGGGGAAAGAAGAGAAAGGTGGAGGAGCGGGGAGACTAAAAGAGATTAAAATTGACTTTATCAAAACTAGATAGACAGGGGGCTTGGAATTGGATTTACTTGAAATGAGGAAACTTTGTATTATATGACATTTCCTACATACCTAGGTTTATGCCCAATAATTCATACTCACTACAACAGTTCTTAGTACTTGAATAATAATGGAAAAAAATAAATCAACAGAACAAATAGTGCTACATGCATGCCAAGAAAACAGAATCTCAGAATGGAAAGACAAGGGGGAAGTGAACTTTTGACATCTCCCAAACTGATGTAGGCATGCCACACATAACTGCCACTTCCTTCAGAATCTCCCCAATGATTTCATCGTAAATTCTGATGCGCACCCAAGTTGGTATTCACGTACCGTGTTCTCCCTGTGGGTGGAAGAAATGCTGCTAATGAGAAAGGGTTCAGCTTGGATTTGTTTGATGACCAGAAAAGCTGACTCTTCAATCCTTACTGTCCTGTTTTAGGAAAGGCACGCCTGTGTTTCTCAGCCTGCCTCATTCCAGCAGGAACTGCCCACAGAACTGCATGTGGACCCAGAGACCCCCACGCTCATTAGCCAGCAAGAACTGTTGATTCCTCTGGCTGAGATTTAGGACTTCTGTGTTTGCCTGCAGGGCTGTGACATGCGGAACTCTGTGCAGCTTTTGAAATCTGGCCTCCTCGCAGAACAGGGACAGCCTGTTCGGTGAGGGGAAGAGTTGCTTATTTATTTCAGTGATGGATGCCAAAAAAGAAAAATAAATCAGCTGCTCGCTTATTTGGCCAGTATTAAAGCATTAACATCTCTATTTTCTCAAGAGTTAATGATCTTTAGCAGAGGGACCAAGGTTAAGAGATTTTTTTTCTGTTAAAACCTATGGCAAGTTTATCACTGACATCTTGGAAGCACTATTTGTAGCCCTTTTTCAAGGCCATATGAAATACGCTTCACTTTTACATCCATTAGTTTCAGTGGCTTGAAATGATCCAAGTAGTATTTTGAAGGGATGGGCAAAATATTTTAAATCCTGGGAAAGGACTGACTTTGAATGATCCTATGACAAATTTTACAGCCTAACTCATCTCAAGCAAATTAAAAGTCTCAGCCCACTTCTTTTTTTAAAGACCCCTAGAGAATGAGCTACCTTACTTCTCTAAATAAGTCCCACTGCAAAATCGTTGATCATGGCAGAAAAGTACTCAGCATGTTTTCCCATTTTTTTATGTTTGTGTAACTTCCCAAAGTTAGCTGCACATTTCTATGGACTGGTTGATCCTAATCTAGGCTGAAAAGCAGCCATAGGCAATTATCACTTTAAGTAAATGGGGAAATAAATCGATAAGGATTTGTTTTCCCATGTCGATGGAAATAATGAAGCCAGGATGACACTGGCTACTACAAAAATATGTATCCTTAGACTTTCCACATTTATAAGATGGAAATGATTTAACAACAATCACAGTTCAACAAGAACACAGTCAGATTTCCAGGATAAATGCTTTCATGCCCAAGTCCGAAGTATGCTGATGCTCTCTGCCTAGATGTGTTGTTCCCTTTGGTTTACCCTCCCTGGATGTGCCTACGTGTTATTGTTTTATTATGTGTCCTTCCTTTATAGCTTTTAGTGTCGAACCTCCTGCACTACATTTGGTATGTCAGGCTGGAAACCAGAGCTAAAATAAGGCCAGAAAACCGAATATTAGTGTTTACAATAAAAATTTATTGAGCATCTACCTGCATGTGCCAGGCACTGTGCTAGGTTTGCAGGATGACAAAAATAAGTAAAACTCAGGTTCTGCTCACAAGGAGCTCACAATCTATAGGTGACAGGGGCAAGCATGTGGACAGATAACCACCCTACCAAAAGTCACAGTGCATGTTACACAGTGCTGTGGTAACACGGGTCATGTGGAGAATAACTGAGCCTTGGAAGATCATGGTATGTGTGTATGTGTGTGTAGTTTCTGATAAGGCTTCATACAAGAGAAGATTTTTAAGCTGCTACTTAGAGTGTAGGGTTTTGTCAACAAATAAAGTTGGAGAGGTGCTGGAATTTCAGCAAACATCAAAATAGGACAGAAACAAATCAAACTGGGGTATGTCATTTAAGGGAAACTGCAAGTATCTTGGAATGGGTAGAATGTAAGATTGCATGTGTTTTGTGGAAGGAAGAAAGGCTAGTAGAATAAAAGATGAAAGGATATGGAAGGTCTTTTGGTTAGCAGTGAAACTAGGAAGAGATTGGGTCCCATCAAGAAGACTTATGTTATCATGAAAGGAACCTATTAGATTTGACCAGCAAGGGTAGATCTTGCCAACTTTGAGATCAAAATGCCAATGAAACATTTCCACCCAAACTCTTTCTAATCTGAAAGGAAATCTCAGCCTTCTTCCCTGCATATAAAAGAACTCTACAGATCTTATCAGAATCGTGGACAGGTCCCCTGTTCAGGCTCATTTGTTAAAAGGAACGATCCCAGTCCCTGAACAAGTAATTCTAATGTGGTAAAGGCTCTTTTCTAAGAAACAGGGAGTACACAGCTTGAACTGGAAAATGAGCCATATAAACTAATAGGCAAACACCAAGAAATAGGTTTCACTAAAATTGTTCCATTTCCCAACATTATTCTTTTGACTCCATTATTGTCATGATTGACAAAGGGAATTTTTATTAACAAGCATGACAAGCATTTCAGTGACACAGCAAACTTGTGTCAAGCCATTACATAAGATGAAGAGAGGACAGAGGTTTAAACTGTACTGCCTTCTTCACACAACCTAGTCTTCAGAGGGAAATTTCTTTAAAAGGCAGAGAAAACTTTGAACAACATGTTCAGTTGAGAGCATCTGGAAAACAGCAAGACATCAGAGTCCAAAATTAACTGATAATGAATTTAGTATTTGTATTTTGGATGGTCATTTATTTGATTGGTTGAGTTTATTGGTAGTAGAAAATCTGAATGATTGGACTGAACAGGTTGGAGGATCTACACAAGGCAATGGGACATTCCTGATAAACAATATAACATGCCCAGAGGAATTTCAACATCCTTTTCAAGTCACATGATTTAAAACAGAGCTATCAATCTGTGAGAATATAAATTCACTGCTCCCTACTTTCAGGGTTCCTGGATGAAGTTCCACTATGACCTTTAACTTACAGAATTGTTATTTATCTCATGAAACAGTGATGGGCTGAATGATGGAAAATTTCATGTCACGGTTACCCCAATGCATTTGATGATGGTGCAATGATCAAAAAAGATGCCAGTGATGACAATTGAACGTCCCTTTGCCTTCCCAGCCTCCTTCATATATTCTCAGGCATAGGATGACAAAGGGAAGTCCACGAGTCACATGAAGGAAGCCTGTAGCCATGGGCACACGACCAGGAGCGCCTCTGCCTTCACTCCCACCTTCCATGCCATGCCATCGCCCTGACCTGCATCCTCCCCATGTTGCTCCTGTGAGTTTTCCACCGTCTTGCTGTTAACCACCGTCCCCTGCCCAACGTTCTGCCGATGAGTAATGCCACTTGAACTGATGCTCAACCATGCCTGGCATGGAGTTTGTGTCAAAGAGTTGTTGAATGAAATAATGACCCCCCAAAGCCCTCCAAGGTAGCAAGATGTTGGGGAGTGTCTTTTGGATGAAATAATGCTTTCTCACGTGGAGTGAAGAGAGCAAGATTTTTGGAATCATACCAACCTAGGTTTTAACTGGCTATGTCACTAGCTGGATTTAAAGCAAGGACTTAATTGCTCTGAGATGCCATTTCAATATAAAAAGGAAAGATAATACTTCCTACCTGGGAGGCTTTTTGTGAGTATTAAAAGAGATAGTTTATATGAAAATGCCTAGCACAGTGCCAAGAACATACTAGGACCTCAATAAATGCTCATTTCCCTCTTCCCTTTCTTACGTGGTATTTTAGGATGGTTCATAATAGGGAGTGACTTATCTCTGACACGGTTGGGTATCTTAGAAGAGATAGAGATCAAAGCAGTCATAGGGAGGGATAGTGTTAGAAATTTTTAAAAGAAATGAGTGTTTCTATGGTTAATTTTCTTGGTTGGAGTTTAAGAGGAAATTCATGTTGTCCATTAATTATACTTACCAATTGGGTCTAATTGGCAACTACCCCAAAATGAATAAAACAAGCGGGAGTCAAGAGAGAAAAACGGCAGGCATCCTGTCAAAAAATAAAATCTTTGAAATTTCTACAGCCCAATGGTCAGATACACATTTTATTAAAGCAGACTGATCACCCAACCTATGAATTCATCCATGGGACAGCAAACCAAGTTGCACATTTGGACTCAATTAAAGGATCAGATAGCCCTCGGGACAAGCCATAGCTCTTGTCTTATCACTCCTTCCCGGGAACAGGTCCTTAATTTCAACATGTCCTACGCTGGAGGGAGCAGCCTTCATTATTCTGTCTCAGCCTAGCTGATGGCTGTGGTGGTGAAAGGGTTAAAGCAGTTACTCGATGTTAGGTGCTTGCTTATACAATGCTTGGCACCAAGTAAAAGCTCAAGAAATATTAGCTGTTGTTATAAGAATTACAGTAGTTAAATATGAATCCTTCAATTCCATGTCTTCTAATACTGAACAAGAACTGGATTCCCCTCCTACCTCCTTCTTAAAACATTTTTCTGAATTCTGAAGATAATGTGTCCTATTCTCAGATGATTAGATACTTTTGACCTAAAAGAAGTACTTTTTCAGAGGCTAATGTACTTAATTTCTTTTATTTTAAAGAAGAATCAAAACTGATGCCAACATGTCACTCAACAGGCATAATATTTACTGAAGAGATCCCCTCATGCCCTGCCGTCTCTCATTTGCCAAGGAAAGGACTGATTAGATGGATATAGTTGTATATGGAGAGTATATGGCTATCTATCTGTCACATTTATTTTTGTCACCTCTTTTCCATGTATGTATGTATGTATCTATCTATCTTCAAAGAAGTCATCAAAGCCATTTCATTATAAATAGGTTTCCTATCAGTTTTGCTATTCTATCCCAAACTGGGAGATACACTTAATGGTAATATCATGTCTCTGGAGTTGTTAAGTTACTAAAAAAACTATCTTTGGTCTAGATGACTCAGGCAGTATCTTGCTCCAAATCTAGGCCTCACGGGGAGTCCTGTGAGCATGAACAGCTCTGCTTCAGCTCCCTTATAGTTTCCTCCCCAGAAGCAATATTTGTGGAGGCCTCAGATGCTCAGGGTAGGTCTTCTGGCCCTAGCTTCCTAGGATTAAGCCAGACTTCTGGAGCAGCTTCAACTTGCAGATTGTTTAGGCTGAGGGTAGCTGGTTGGCGAGAGGCATAGTGGGAATGGGGTCTCACATCACTTTTCATGGAACATCGCGTGGTAATTCCTTAGTGCCACAGTCTGGCAGAACTGCCTTCTCATAAGAATGTACTCATTGGGGAAAACACAAAGCAATATTCCTGCAAGCACAAAATGTGAGGGTTGGTTCCTCAGTAACTACTGTATATTTTCCAGAAAGTTATTAATTAGCATATTCCTGAGAACATAAATTTAGCTTGGGAGGATTCTCCACCACTGTGTACAACAATTAGACTATTTGCTAAATACTCTGAGCAGAGCCTCAAACAGACAACACAAACCCTCCTGAAAATTTAGTCCAAGTACTTGTTTAGGGCAAGCATAAAACTGGCTTAGCTGTATCTTTCCTGCACAGTGTTTTCACTCGGGTATTTTTAGTTTATCTTTTTCCCCTAGGTACCAAACCCTAAGGAACAAAAGCTAAAATGATATCTTAGTGAACATCAACCAGATTTGTTGAAGATTTCTTGCTCAGTTAAAAATGGAAATGCCTGGACATGTGATGACTGTTGATTGTGACCCCGATTGTCTTGATATTTCCTTGGTCACCTTTCAGGAACCAGTGTAGGAAACAATCTCAAGGGGAAAAATGGGGGAGAGGGTATGGATTTTGCATACCCTCTCCCCCATTTTTCTCTCATATATCTCTTTCTAGATATACAGATACAGATACATAAAATCCCATATCCCAGTTCTGCTTCTGCCTCCATCTATGTATCTATACCTATCTAGATACCATAATCTTCCATTTTATTATCTTATGCTATAGTTTACCTTCATATCACCTTATTAAGGATAGTCAATAAAAGGGAAACAAAAAATATATATCTTTTCTTTATGATTTGATAATAATATTTCCTAAGAAATTATGTCTAGTCCACATGTAGACCTTACTTATATTTACAGCTGAAATTGTGCTCATGCAGAAGGGATTCAGGGAAGTAAAATAAATTTAATTAGACCATTTGTTGTGCATTATATTTCAGAATATTGAAAGCTTTCATCTACAAGGCTTGCAATCCATTTCCTGCATTCCACCTATCAAAATCTTATAATACCTCTGTCACTTAACTCCCGTGAACATTCCCCCAGAAATGCTCTGTCTGAAGTTCTCTTGTACTTCATTTCATTAAAGGGCATGTAACACTTGTTGCCTTATAATGCAGCTAGTTATGGTTAACTTATTTGTAAAACCAAGTTCTTAAAGTGCACAACTATGCCTTATTTATCTTGCAACCTCTACAGATTTTTGTATATTGTAGACACACAAGCAAATACTGGTAGAGTTGTAGAAGTACTGTCAAGGGGAAATAGAACAGAGAGCAATCACAATTTATTTTAAATGACACATATTTTGAGTCCTCATTTTTGCTGCATTTGGAAAAGCTAGAGAACTTTTGACATGCATTTTGGCTTTATATGAAGCATCTTAAAAGTACAGTGGAGTAAAGAATATAGTGGGAGCTCTTTTATCTACAGTGAGCATTACAGACAATACTCAGCATGAAACAGCTGTTAAATGAAATGGCTGTTGTGTGAGCCAGCTCCATCACAGGGACTAGGACCTGGGGAGAGGGGAGTTGGGCTTTGGGGGACCCAGGAGCACAATAAAGGGAGATTGACAATTCTAGCTCTGCTAAACTGTACCCATGGCAGAGATATTAAAGTAGGTCATTTTCAGTAACCCCATTATACTAGGATATCTAGTTATGGCTAAGGATTGGGAATAAATTAAAGCTGTTTTGTCATTCACCCACTCCAAACAGAGAAGATAATTCTGGTTCTGATTTTAGCTGTTATCAAATAGTAAGCACCAAACTGTTCCTTGGTCTCATAATTTTTGTACACATCCTTTATGCATGATTTTAGAGTATTATTTTCTGTGATGTGTCCTTAACCAGCCTCTTCCCTTAGGTTTCCTGACTTGACTCTTTCTTTTTGTCTTAGATGAAGCAGAGGATTGCCAGCAGACTGAGTGAACAAGAGAAAAAAAAGTATGTGAAACACAGCTGTGCTAGCTCCTTACCCACAGGTCAAGGGTGAAGTACACACACTTAAGGGAGGAGATGCTGAACTCCTACATTACAGGGACAGGCTGACTACTTCCGAAGGTTCCCCTCGTCCCTTCTCTCTCATTTTCTCACTTTTCTCCTTCCCTTCCTCCTTCATTTCCTTTATTTTTTCCTTTCTCCCTCCCTCCCTTTCTTTCTTTCTTTTTTTCTATTATAAAAGCTATATTTGCTGATTATAAAAAACTACATTGAGAAGATTTTTAAAGATATAACTTCAAAGTGTCAGTTCCTATCTCCCTCACCTTATCTCACTCCCTACAAGCTGTGACTAATAATTGTTAACCTGTATCCTTTCAGATATTTTATAAGCATATACACATACACACACACACATATAATTTTCTAAAAATATAAATGTGATCATAAACACACAGTTTACTATTGTACAATAGGCTTTAAGTAAAAAATTACCCTTGGATATTTTTCTATATGAGGACAAACAGAGCTACTGCATTATTCATAATAACTTCAGTGTATTCCACTGTATACCTACATATAATTAGTCACTTACTGGTGAGTCTTTGGGTTATTTTCATTTTTACTTCTGTAAGAAATATGTAATAGATATGCATAGAATAAATTCCTAGAAGTAGAATTACAGGACCAAAGAATATTCACATTTACAATTTAATAGGGGTAGTCAAATTGCCATCCAAATAAGATCGACCATATTTACATACCAGTACATATTTCCACATATAGTTATTGGCACTATATATTTTTTCACCTGCTTATTGCCAATCTGATAGGTTAAAAAAACATCTCATTGTTGTCTTAATTTTCATTTCTTTAATTTTGAGTGTGGCTGAGCATTTGTATTTCTTTCCTGGTGATATTTCTATTGATATATTTTGCCCATTTTCTCATAGGACTTTTTTGGATTTATGGTCACCCTTTGTTATTGTGAAAATTAGCCCTTTGTCATGATTGCAGATATTTTCTTTGCTTTGCCATTTGTTTTTCCAGTTTGTTTATAGTATTTTCTAATGGGGCTGCTAAATGCTGACTCTATTTTTATAGCAACTTAGCTTGTATGAGTGAAAAGTCACAATCTCTCTGAGACTGGTATTATAAAAAGATAAAGGAAAAAGCAGGCAAGACAGAAACAAGGCAAAGTAAACTATTCTACATATAGAAATTCTAGAGAGGAAAGGTGAGTTGTTTTTTTTTAAAGCTTTTGCCTGTGGTTTTATTAAATCTATAAGGCAACAGCTCCTTCTAGAATTTGTTCACTTAGCAAGAGAGAAGGGAAAGCCCAACTGTCTATAGCTCTACCTTTGAGGTTCTATTGAATAACACAAACTAAAATCAAAAGAAAAACTAACTAGGGTTGGATCAATAATGACACGTGTATTGGTCTCTAAAGCAAGGTGACCCAATTCACCATTTATTAAGGGAAGCTCCACTGAGTAACATTTTTATAACTTTCAGTGCCAATAAACACTCTCAATTTTATATTTAAGGGCATTCAGAAGGTTTCAAGAGCCCTTCAGCTGTATTTTGCCAAATTACTCATTATCACTTAGGGATTATTACAATGTAGGAATGTCAAATTGGCTAAGGGGTATAAGAAGGTTTTAAATCCCTCACAACTCATCGGTCATCATGTCTCTCCTCAAACATTTACTCGGCAGAGATAGAGGGCGCTCTTGTTTCCCTAAGACAGGTCTGTTGTCCTTTTTCTCCAACAGGGTCAAGGCCCTGTTATAACCTTTCCTCCTCAGGATGGATATGAGAGGCTGACCAATTACATTCTACTGCCTGTTAACAAGATTACAATCATGTGTAGGGCACATGAGGATTAATTTCCAGGATTTCTCTTTGAAACATTAATATTAGTAGTACAGTGTCACAGAAACACAGAATCTGTTCTAGTTATTTTTGGTATTTTGGGACTTAAATTGTCACCAAATGACGTGCAACAAAACATGTGGCTACGGATCCATTATCAATGCACACGCATAATGCGCAGCACGCGTACGTTATTACTTCAAGGGTAAGGGGATCTGTCTGTGTTAGTTAACTTAAGAAGTTCACTAAGCCAGCATGGTCTAAAATAATCTATATGATTTTAGAAACCTGTTTCAATTGGACTTCAAGACGAAATTACCACTTTCAGAGACAGTGCAAGACTCTCACTGCATATCACTAAAACATTCACAGGGAGGGGGAGGAGAAGGTACAAATTGTATGTAACAGGAGCTAGTTATGGACAAGCCTCTCCAATCAGAACATATGGACACATTTATAAATGGCAGATAAGGTTTCATCTCATTTGTTAACTCCAGCCTATTCTTAGTAACCATCTGGAATGCTATGTTGAAAGGTGTGGCAAAAAACCACCAGCTGTACCCTAAACCTTCTCTTCTTCCCTTCCTTCACAGTAGTAGAATTGTAGCTGTCTATGTGATTGCCCAGGATAAAGACTACATTTTTGAATCCCCTTCTAACTAGATGTGAGCTCATGACCAAATACTGGCACACAGGATGCCAAAATGGTGTGCACGACTTCCTCACTGTGCCTTTAAAGGGAAAGGTTATGACTTTCCCTTGCTCCTTTCTCCTGTTTCCTTCTGTCCAGAATGTAGTTATGATGGTGACCCTGAAAACAGGGACGGGCAGAGCAAAAGAAAGAAGGAATCTGAGCCCTCAGTGTTGTGGCTACCATCAGGTCTGAAGTCATGTTCAGAATAACATATGTGTAAAGAATAAACTCCTGTCTCAGTTAGGGGTCCACTGTTAGGAGTCATTGCTGCAGCCACGGAATCTGTGGCCTAATGCATTCAAAATGGTTCTGAGCTGTACCAAGGCTCAGTGGGAAAGGTGTCACAATAGGTTGGCAATGTCAATCACAAGAAAGAGACTGATGGTCTCATGCCAACTCTGACCTCTTACTGTACGGTCTCCAACTTATGCCAGAATGGAAAACTCTCCAAAGAAACTATCATGTAAATCATACCTTACACCTTCCCTTGGCCATTTGCCTTCCTTTGTGCTACTATTGACCACTTCAAGCTTGGCTTCTCTGTATTTGGTATAATATAAGGAAGTAAGACTGACTTCATAATCATAGTAAGAACAGAAATAAATAATATATATAGTATTTATGATATATCATTTATTTACATATAAATGGCTATACTCCCTGACAATTGGCCTCCTGAGAAGCTTAATGCTTATTTCAATGATGCGGTCATTGCTAAAATATTTTTGGAGTTTTTTGAAATTGAAAATTCACGCATTTCTTGCAAATTTTGAAGCTACAAATTCACACATAATATGTCTGTGTCAAATCACTTAAACTTCTTTCATGCCAAACTAGCAACTCTTTGTTGAGCACTTACTATGTACAACATTAACATTAGTTTGGGTGTCAGAGAGGTTGATAAATCTAAGGATTTCAATATATTTAGATATTCTGTGTTAAATTTGCAAGGAAAGTTGGATTCATAATTTACTAGAAGGAAAATACTAGTCTGTACAAAGGGCCTACTACAGTCCAGGGAAATGAGAGACATATTCCAGAAACGGAATATGAATTTTTAAAATGTACTGCTTTGTGGTATTTTATGTCATGAATTTATTCATTCACTCAAGATTTATATTACTGCTCTTGTCCTTTCTTTCCAAAATAATTCTCAGTTAATTTATAGATTAAAAATTAGAGTTCTCTTTGTATTCAATTTCGAATCCTGTTCTACTAGAAACTTGATTAATTACAACATTCCCTGGGTAATGAATTCTAGTGAATAGGCTCTCCAGGGGCCTATGGATATAACAACCACATCTGTGGGCCTCTACATCTACCCCCAAACCAGCAAATGACTGTGGGCTGCAGGGCTTCTCGGGGCACCCAAGGACTCTTGACAGGAGAGCTCTCAGCCTCAAGCACACCTCTGGAGTCACTGAGCCTGAAGTATACATACCAGTGGCTCTAAAACATCACTGCTGAGTTGGAAATGCTGATCTGACTGACTTCATGAGTCAGTTCTGCCTGTTGACCGGGTTGGCATGTCTCTTCAAATGAAAAACCTTCCTTATAGCCTCTGTGGCAGATAGGTCAATTCAAGTCCATTTACAGTTTTCGAATATGCTGAGAGTGCCAACATAGAGGATGGCTTTGGTTCTCACCCAGGAGAGAACAGATTCAGAGCAAACGAGGTTAGATATGAGGGAGAACTTCCCAACAGCAAGTAGTGTCCACACCTGAGGGACATACCGGAGCTAACATCCAGCCCACGCTGTTGATTTAGGGTGCCAACGTCTCCACAGGTTGCTGAAGATTTTAAGTCTTACCACTGGCCCTCCCTTGCTGCTTCTCCTACATGTCTTTAAACTAGGACAGAGTATCTCGGAAGGGTGTGGCCTTGCAAAATGGGTGTGGGTTCTTGGAAAGATTTTAGAAAAACAACAGAAGAATATTCAAGGAAACATACTTGGGGTAGTGTTTCTTATGTGAGTGGTATTTGCACCAGGCATTTTTTTCAAGTAAAACTGCCCTGCACATAGGAGAATATTAACATTTCTACCTCCTCCTCCATGTTCAGGAGCCCCAGGAATTGTGTCAGCCCCAAATCCCTGATTTATTTTAATGCTTCCGAGGGTTAGCAGTGTCGCCCTAGTTGTGAACCGCTTGAGCCCATGTTTACGATTTATCATCAAAAAGTGGTGGTGAAGAGCTGGGATATAAGTGATGCAGTCACAAGTACTTATTTCTGATATGGAAATTGCATGGAAACAAAATGCTTTAAATTGGTGTGTGTCACCTCCCAGAGAGGAGCTTTTATTTTATTTTTAAAATAAAATCTCCTGGAACCATTGGACTTTATCAGTATTGACTCTTTCTGAGCATTAGTGTGTTCATGGGGCTCGTGTACCACATAACTCAGTGGAAAGGGAATATTTGGCCCATAATAAAGCATAATTTATCAGGGATGACATTCTGTACTACTTGGAGACATTATCATTATTACATTTGTTAGTTTGTGTGAATAAGCATATGATCATATATGAACAGGTGTGCTGGCTTAGGAAGTGCATCATAAAACATGTTTTTTTCCAGAAAACTCTAAATAACAATACCCTCAAATACCAGATTTGATTATATTTTATGAATTCTGCAATCGTTTCTGTTACTTGTTTACTTAGAAATGCCAGGCCCATTTTAATCTGCTGCTTTAGAGAAAAGTACTCTTAGTGGCTTCATTGGATGGGGCTAGACTCAAATGTCAATCATTACTCAGTCAAATTCTCTTTCAAGCAAACCCCGACAGTAGCAAAAATACTGGTTGTACCTACTCAGACACCTTCATTAACTAATATCACAAAATAAGTGCGTCTTTGACGACTTCGATGGGGACAGAACCCTTAGACTGACACAGATTTCACTTTATAGCTTGGAGATGACAAAGTAAAAAATTCTAGCCTTATAATGAAGCTTCCTACAACCAAAGTTGATGTTCACAATACAATTAGATATGCAATCTGAATAAAACTTTGCATTCAGCCAAACCTAAAATAAAACTTAAACACAAAGGAGTAACACTTTAGTCACATAGAGCCCAAAGATAGCCAGATTTCTGTCCTCTTCCGCCAATCTCCTTTTTAAATAAAATAGATTATAAGAAGAAAATCTGATACTGGCCCAAATCTAAATCTGCAACATATATTCTGGGCCAGTTCACATTTAGCCCAAGTTCTAACACCTCCACCACAGAGTATTCAACAGATCTACCAGACAGTCCTAATGACTGCTCCAAGACACTGGAATGGCTTGAATCTCTAAAGAAAGATGAAATTCTCTCCATTATGTTTTGTTTACTCAGGCAGGACAAACAATTATGGTTTAGAATATATTTTCAACAATATAAAAAAACAGAAGAGTTTTCTGTTACTGTCATGACTAAGACTTTAAATCACTCTTTAATGAGTAATATTAACAGAGGCTTGATGATATGTTCCAGAATGTAATTTGGAAGCCTCCTTTTCCCCTTTGAACCTTTTCTGTAACTACAGGGATACATGGCTTCTCCTTAACAGGCAGAGCCAGGTTCAGTTTGTTCTAAAGATACTCTGATGAACACCCTCAGCTATGATGGGCTTTGAAAGAGAGTGACCGGGTCTCAAGTCAGAATCTATGGCACCCAGGCTATATAAATGCAGGAAACGGTTTCCACTGGTGAGCTGCTGTACCACTGAGAAGGCAGAAAGAGAACCAATGTTTGTGAAATGTGACATGCCAGAATCCTTTTGTATGTTGATTCATCTAATCACAACACCGTGAGGTATTATTATCCTTGGTTCACAGATGCAGAAACAAAGCCTAAGAGAAATACGGTAATTTGCTGAAGGTCACAGAGCCACGCGGTCTGAACTCCCAGGTCACTGTGCCACTTCCAGCTTATACCACTGGCAAGGGTCAGAGACTTCCTCTTTTCCCAAAAGTTCTATTCTTCCATTCAAACTCTTAAAAGGAAAGAAAGTCAAAATTGCTGTGGATTTTTCTAATCTTCCTTTTTTAGGAATTACAAGGTAATATTTGTTTCAAATGCTTTTTTTTGGCCAACTACAAATAGAATTTGGGACTGAAAAAGATGATTGCCAATTTCTTTAGATGAACTTTAACATATGATAATGTAACTCTTAATTTTTATTTTTGGGAAGAACTGTTAAAAAATTCTTGGATCAGTATTTGCCATTATGTTGCTACTGAGTTACAGAAATACTTTAAAACTCTACCCAATGTGTGGCCAACGCTTGTTAAAAAGATGCTTTAGTATTGAAATATTTGTGTATGAAAGGATATGCTGTCTGGATTTCCTTCAGAATTATCCAGAGGAGAATAAAGTTGGGTATATATACTGAGAGACAGGAAACAAGATTGGCCATTGGGCTGAGCAATGTAAAGGGTGGGTGATAATTATGGAAAGTTACTATAATATTATCTAATTTTGTTTCTTGAAAACTTTTAACAGTAAAAATAACTGCAGAAAATATGCTTGGGATTTTAAAGTCTCATTAGGCTACTTACACACTACTTTCGGGAGCAGCCCCTTGGTATGCAGTCTTTCACTAACCTGCTTATTGAATAGTTACTATGTTCTCAGCAATGTGCTAAGTGAACATGTGATGAGCGATAACAATGAGATGAGCACTTGTTCATTATGGACCTGCTTGGCAGCATGCACTATACTTAATAACTCTCTTGATCACTTCTTGGTACCTTAGTCTAATCCTTTAGATGAATGATTTCATGTTCTCGTGGTGGTCAGCCCAGCATTGCCTTCTTGTGGAGACACTGATGGTCCTCTGGGGAGGTAGGTAGCCTCATTACCTTGCCTCTCTCCCGCTTTTTCCCTTGCCAGGAAAAAATCCCAACAGGCACTCAAACCAACTCTATGCCTGTTCTACTGCTCTAGCTGAACATGGCTGAGAAGAAAACACACTATCTCAGTGATTTCTGCCCCTTTACATTCATGACCACCGATACCAAGTAGGTGCAGATTGCTGTGGGTTAATCCTACATTTCCCTCATCCCTTCACCCTCCAAGTGTGTACACTAAGTAGAATTTTTTTCTCTCCTTAATTTCCTATATCTCTTCCTTTCCACACTCTCAGATGATGACCTGTATTTTCATAACTATAGAAGCTACCCACAAAAAAATTACCTTATCTTCCCTGAAGAAGAAGTTACCTTATTTTCCCAGAGAGAGAATGTTATACAGGGTGGAACTGTCTCTGTCCTAAGGCCCCATCTTCATTTGTGCCCTGAATCTCATTCCTCCCTCCCTCTCAAGTATTTTGTTCCAGCTCCCCAAAGATTGATCCTCAACTCCTACTTCTCTGTAAAACATACTCCTTAAGGGTTCTCACTAGTCCCATGGTTTTAAGAACACACTGATGTCTCTAATGATGGCCATGCATCATCCCTGGTGTGTCTGAACACTCAGCCCATTAGCAAGTCCTCTTGAGCTATCCCTTCAAAGTGTATCTTAGGACCATTACTGTATGATTCCACTTACATGAGGCACCTAGAATAGGCAAATTCTTAAAGACATCATGTAGAATAGTGGTCACAGGGGCTGGAGGGTGGGAGTCAAGGGGAGCTCGTGTTTACTGGGTACAGAGTGTCAGTTTGGAATGATGATAGTTCTGGGCATAGAGAGCCCTGATGGTTACACCCTGTAAAGGCATTCAATGCTACTGAACTTCATAGTTAAAAATGGTTAATATGGTAAGTTTAATGTTATATGTATCTTACCACATTTTTTAAAAAGATCAGTTCAGAAAATATGTATGTATATATTTGAATCCAACCACTTTTTACTACCTCTTGTGCTGCCATCCTAGTTCAAACCACTGTCCTGTCTCACCTGCATTGTTGCAGCAGCCTACTCAAACATCTCCCTGCTTTTAACCCTGCCCCCTCCCTCAGTCTGATCTCTGCACACAACAGCAGAGTGATGCTTAAACCATCAGGGAGATCCTGTAATTTGCCAGATCAAAACTCTAGAATAAATTCCCTCTTTACAAAGGCCTTGCTCTCATCAAACCCCAGAGGCCTTTGTCCCTGCTTTCAACTCTCTCCAGAATGTTCTCCCCACGGCTGACTCTCTGACTTCAGATCTCTGTCTCCAGGTCACCTTCTTCTAGAGGCCATTCCTGATCACCTGATCCAAACTCTCCTCCCAACACACACATGTGCTTACATGCAGACATGTGCACACACGCCAACATATGTATGCCTTCCTCTGCTTTATTTTCCTTAATAGCTCTTTTTACTTCTGACATCATATGTTCACTTGTTTGCATATTTACTTACTACCCTGTTGGCCTCTCTTGACTTAATCTCAATGAACTGCCTATTGCTACTCTTCTAGACTTTACCCATGACTGGTACTAACAGGAATTCAAAAAATATTTGTTTATTAAAGGCATAATCATAATTATTTGAGACTTTGCATATATGAAGTTTAGCAAATTGAAGATGAAGTGTTCTAAAGCAGGTAACTGGTCATGTCTGAAATAATTCTCCTTTAAAAAATAAAGCCCTTCAGGAACCAGTGACAATCGTTCAGAATGGACTGATGACAGAAGGGATGAGTGGAGAGAAGAGAAAAATGAGATCATAGGTGCCAGAGTCCTGAGAAAAATCCAAGACACTGGTGCTTGCAATATTATTTATGAAAAACTGACATGTTGATGAGACAGGGTTTAAAGCTTCCCTAAGCAGGATTTACTTAATATGTAAGGAAAATATTCTTCAGAAGATTAGGTCATTTATGCAAGAAAATAGACTTGTTGAAAGGTAACTGTGGTATGCAGGTCACCTTTAAGTGATCATAAGGAGGGGCACTTAAATGAGGAAAATACTGAGTGTATTCAGACATCCCCAGGGTCATCCTAAGTGTAGTCAGTGGCGAACAGTATTATTGTGGAATAGTGGTATAGTGTCAAATTTTCCGTAGATTCAACTGGGGCCTCCTGAAATTGAGTTCCAACTGTTGTATTTTAGATTTCTTAAAAGTGTTGAAGGAAATGAAAAAGTAAATGAGATTTTTAGAATGATCTTACAGAATAAAATTGTATTTTTAGTAGGAAAAACTATATTACTGCTAATTACAATATAGAGAAAAAAATAGTGCCCAGACTAGAAAGCAGAGTTGCTGCTCTAAAATATCAATGGGGGACTGCATTAAATATTTGTATTCTTATTTCTGCTGTTTCCTATTATAACCACGTCACCTTTTCCCCCTTCTTTCTCCATCCTGTTCTGGAGGCTCCTGTGTTCTCAGCGGGCACTTGGCTTCACTGCCAACTGAATGAAGACTCTGCTCTGCCTCCTACCTCACCTGCTCCCCTCGCCTGGGCCCAGGCCGCTTCTGAAGCGTGGAGGACTTGCTACTCTTTCTGGGCTTGTGGGATGAATACAGTAAAAAGACAAGTTGACCTATGACTCATGTTGGAGGGTGACCCACAGTCTCGGTTTGCCTGGGACTGTGGGGGCCCAGGGCCATGGGACTTTCAAGGCTAAATCGGAGAAAGTCCCAGGCACCTTGCCCTACTGATCACCCTTCCACTATTACGTTCAGGGATAGAGCTGGTGTAAGAGCTACCATGGCACCAGTCACTACAGCACGTGGGCAAATTCCCTGACCCTGAGGATTTTAACTTCCTGTGATGTCAGGGACCTCCTCCAGGCATTTTTACCCTCCTCTTCCCATTTAATTATTTTTGCCGAATGGGAACCTGTGGGTTTCTATCAAGCCTTAAATATAGTCCCCAAAGCAAGGAGAATTCTGTTTATAAATTATGATGATTCTGATGACCATCTGCCTCCTCTGCCCCCACCCTGTTCCACCTACTGTCACTTAACCTACTCTAGGGGCTCAGTTCCTACCCCAGACTCTAAGCCTAATTCTGTTTGTAGGCTTGGAACATTTCAGGAGTCTCAATTCTGCTTCTCCTAGCTTGGAAGCTTGGTCTGTGCTTCTCCCTTACTTTGTACCCTGCACAGTTGACTGGGTCCCCACTTATCAAAGCACCTGTGTGCACTGTCTTCCTTGATGATCCAGCAAGGATCCAAGGTCTTCAAGCATGGCATGAAGCATGTGCACTTGCCACGGCTCCTCCAGTGCCCCTGGTGGCCTGACCATCAGGACCTCATTTATGTATACTTGGCCTGCTCTGTGCCTCCATGCTGCTGGGCTCTGCTCCGCATGAGGCCAGGCTGCTACCCCTGAGCCTCTCTCGCAAGGCCATCCACGCATACAGCTCTGGAGAAAGGTGCCCCTCCAGGCATATCGATTACAAAAGTGTACCTGCCCCTCTGACGTGAACAAGTAGAAAAAAAGCTTCCTTTCCTTGGAGCAGCCTGGAAGGTACAGGACTTGGGAAACAGAGTCAGTCTGGGTTTTAACTCCCACTGGCACCGCCTCTGTTGAACGTGTAACTCACAAAAGCACAAACCTAGCTTTCCTCCTCACACTACTGACTAAGGGGCCCAGCTGCCACCAGGGCCTGCCACAAGGACATGCTTTGCTTGTCTGGACAGATTTCATCTCATTACCAAGCACTGAATTTGACCCTGAATTTGCTCTTTGTCTGCCCTGCTCTCATGTCCTTCCGCTTTCAGGTCACTTCTGTTGAAGCTCTTTTTCTTAATTCCATGGTGTTAAAAAAAAAATAGTGCTATAGCCTGTAAAAATCCAAACAGATAACACTATTATGTTACATTTGCCCTTTCTATCAAATATTGTAATAAAATTCCATGACAGTATCATAAAACCTATGCCCATTGGTTATAGTGCTTTGTCACATTTGATTTCTGCTGGTTCCTGGATCGATTTTCTAGTCTTTTTTAGTCATTTTTTCCAAAAGGTGTTTACCCTGGGAGATAATCCTATGTTTCTCTTTCCAAAGACAATTGAGTCTCAGATAGAAGAGTTTCTTAATACAATTTCGACTTTAGGCCTACACCAAAATGTATTACTTCCAGATTTCTTGGTGAAAAAGACAAAGGTATGAAACTTGACTACTCAAATAGCAGTAGCTCCTAAAAGATGGAACTAGAAGAGTACAGGAAAGAGAAGTTGTAGTTTGATAGGTTGGATACCCCAGTTCTGGGAGGAAGGTGGCTATAGCAAGGAAGAACCATTTGGGACAGACGCAGAGGAAGACTAGAGAAGGGAACAGCCATTTGCACAAGCTAAATCACATTTCACTGAACTTAAAACTACCTAGTCAAAGAGAATCTTTTGACATTTGGAATTGCCAGCTTTGAAAGTTCAGTCAATTAGATCCAACTTTCCCTGATGGAAGAGACGATTACCACAAAGTTTGAGCCTGCCACGAAGTCTCATGTGTTACTTTGTGAAAATGAATTGAATTTTATCTTGTGAGGAGGGACGGTAGATTATTTTCATACCTCTATCACATTTAAATGCAAGCCACTTAGTGACTTACAGAGGATTGCTGTTCGTATAATATTTTAAAATAGTTAAAGTGCTTTTTATAGTTATAAACATATGAAGCAGTATAAAATGTTTTTTATAATTAAATGTGCGCATGGTTAAGTATAGCATAGAACACATAAGTACTTAAGAGATGATTTTAGTGTAACCATCAGATATGTATTATGTGGTTTACATAAATATGCATGTATACTAAATACATATATATCTGTGGGCAATGAATGAATTCATACATAAAATTAAGAGAGAGTTTAGAGTTTCATCAAGATGATGCTTTAGTTTAGGCAATGTCAGTTCCCTTGAAATGCCTTCACACAGCCAGATCTGTGCTAAGATCAAAACCATTTTTTTTCTTCTTTTTTTTTTAACCATCAAAGATAACTTAATAAATGGAAACAGTTTCTCTAGGGTGCCTTTCCTCCTTGGAGTATTGTATAAGGGACGTAGGGAAAGTTTGGAAAGGAATGGTTATCTGCATTTTTAAACTCCAAATGGGGTGAACTTTTCATGCATGATCAATGAGCTTTAGACCACTCACTGGGTAACACCTCCTAGGCCTCCAATCCTCCTCCTCTGGGTGACATCCTCTGATTCTAACCACTGGCACAGCAGAAATAATGATCCATGTTTGAAACCTGCTCAAGTTTTTATAATATTGCTGCATGGTATACTTGAAGTTACTCATTTTTAATTTATTTCCTATGGTGCATGGCAGTGAGAACAGTGGCCTACTTACTTGTGTTTATCTTCTGGAGGGAAATATGTTTTTCCAGTTGCCTCCTCAGCTTCACCTCCGCTCCGTATTTTCCAGTGGTCCCATTGTCAGCCAGAATGAAGTGGGAATGCATGCTGTTGAGGACAGTGAGCTTGCTCATGGGATTGGACATGGTCTGATATGGCCGGACAACCTGCAGGATTTCAAAAGGAAGAGGAGGAAGTCAGAGAAAAGAAAGTAAAATATGACAAGAAGAACCAGACAGAGGAAAGAGGGAGAAGGAAAAATCAAGTCTTTGATACAGAAAACGTATAGTCTGCATCTTCCTAACACTGCTTTGGGTAGAAGCAAGATTTATAGTCAATGTTCCACTCAAACCAAGATTATACTTCAAGGATTATGTAATTATTTATTTATTGAATTTACGCAGAAAGTAGAATTTGGGCTTGCACTGGACTCAAAACTGGCATGTGAGTGACTTTTGTTTTGAAGTCTATCTTTTATTTGCTGAGGAACTAAAACTAATGTTGGTATTTTGCTACTTTCTTTCCTCTATCATGCCCACACTAATAGGCCCAGCAGAGTATTAGGATTCTGGAGTGTGGTGATGGGTGGGGTGAGAGCAGGGGTGATCTTTTCAGTCAAGCCTATATAGTAATCTGAAGGTCTGTTACTTAAAAATCAATACTGTGCTTATTAGATACCTTCTTTAAGTGGAAATGTTAATGTAAAATAACTGTCTCAGGAGAGGAATGTAAATCAGGCCCAAAATATTCATCTCTGTCTTATCTTTTGCTGTGTTATTTTGATTTCATGGTGACTTACACTACCTAAAACAGAACAATTCTTTGTGTGGTCTTCCAGAGTCTTGATACTAAAAGAAAATAAAAACCCATTGTGAGCTATTTGCTTTCTATGCATTACCTATATTCCTTGCAGCAATCCTGCAAGGAAGATACCATTATGATTACTGTGTAGATGAAGAAACAGAAATGGAAGTAAGGTAGGTTTACCAAGAGTTTGCTACACACAGAACCAGAATTCACACCCAGGTCTCCCTGATGCAAAAATCTTTGCTTATTCCCCTTTCCCGCACTGCTTAGACACAGTAGAAACATGACAGTGTGTTGGAAATCTACCCCTAAAATATTTAGGTAGAAACTTTACTCAAGACTATGAATAGGAACATTCAACAAGCTCACTGTTACCCAGTCCCCAGTCCAGTTACCCCTGTACTGAATCATAGAAGCTGACATGTCAGAAATGAATGCTACTGGGTTTTTATTTCTGTGCCTTTGTGCAGTGTGTACATTAATTATGAAGTTGAGATACTCTGGTTCATTTTCAGTATGCAATAACTCACTGTAAAAAGCTGCAGTAAGATTGAGTAGTTTGTTAAAAGAATTACATAGTGATTTAGTAAGGACAGTCTTCAATAGTAAAGATCTCATAAAAGTCATTACTTTTTAGATCATGATACTGACTTCAAACCCCATATTTCTATGCACCTGGCAAGCAAAATCTACTCAATAAATAGTGAATGAATGAACAGCAAAACTTGAGACAGACCTGCTTTTGTTCAAATTGAAAAAAAACAAACAAACCTTCTTTTCTGAATTGTTTGGGAATTGAGCTTATCTAAATTTAAAATGTGCAATTCTGAGCTTTTGAAATACATTTCATTCCTCTTACTAGCTGTCCTATTTGTTAATTTAGCATTAGTATACCATTTACTCAACTTCATTGTAATTGGCTCTTATTGATGAAGGAAGTTCATAACTTATTGATTATTGTTTCCAGCAATGGGTGGAATTGTTTCCAGTAATGGAGCAGTATTCAAGGACTCCTTTGTCTAGAGGAATGAATGAGAGTCCCCCAAATACACAGACAGTATTTTGCTAACCCCATCCTGAATTCTTTATCACTGGATGAGAGGGTTGCTTTCGGTTGAAATTCCCATTTTGTTGTTACTCATTCTTGATCATAAAACATTCATTCTACAGCAGAGTGCAAGCTGATGAATATTAATGCTTTGTTGAAAGAGGCTTAGCAAAAAGACTTTCTCCTATTCTTGAACGGCCTCTGCACTGCTTTTGGACAAAAGAAAATTCTTCTATTACGCTTCTCTTTTCTAACAGCAGGTCCCCCATGGCCCCATGCCAAGGTAGAGGAAGACCCAAAGAAAGCAGTTTTATGAGAAGCAGGGGACACTGGATTTTCTAGAGGTTAAACTATGTATGACGGTGAATTCCAGACACTTGTTCTAGTCTAGACATGAGGACAGGTTGTCCAATTCCTGGAACCTAATTAGAGACCATCAGTGAAAGTAATACTTTCAAATGAATAAAGGAGTGAAAACCATTCTGGGCCAAGCTGACGTATTCACCACAATCTGGGAATGAAAGAACATAATTAAATCATCTGACTATAATATTCTGTGTATCTATTTCCTCCACCAAATGATTTAGACAGTTGTGCTTTAGTCTTCTGAGTTTTGACCTTTTCTTGAGATATACGGTACACCAGCTCTTTGGAAATACTGTACATTTGAATCAGTCATGGCAGAAGGGTCAAGTTTACAGTATCATTCATAAATTTAAATTTCTTCCTCTTACTGCTCCCCATTTCTTTTGATCATATGTGAAGGTAAGTTAAATGTGGTCATATTGTGGCAGAGACTTTGCTAAATAATAGGGGGAATAAACCTGTAAAGCAAGTAAAATGCCTTAATTTATTTTCCAGTCACCACTGGAGGAAGATATACTGAATCCCGAAACAGTCCTGAAAGTATGAGCTATGGAAATCTGTTTGAACCCTACTCCTACCAATGTCTGTGTGAATTCGAGTCTGACATTTTTAATGTGCAAAAGGGAAATAATAAAACCACTTACATCATGGGGGTTAGATGGGATTATATGTGCAAAGTACTTGCCTCCATGCCTGGCTCCTAGCAGGTGATCTATAAATGTGAATTCCTTTGCAAGCTCTGCTTTATTTTACCAACTATAAACTGAGTTTCCAATTGCAAATAAGTAACCAAAATGAAATGATGGGAGACAAACCATTGACTTTTATTTTACTGTAAGGATTTAAATCAATCAATGAAAGGAAAAAAAATCGCAATCAGTTGGCAAAATATGCAAAGTGCTTTTCTTTGCCACATCCTCCCAGGCCATTTAAAAGGGCGATGCTCTGAAACTATTGGTTGATTAATGGCTAAGTTGGAAAATAACTTCCCACATACTTCTTCGGAAGAATGTCTTTTGGCCTAACTTGCCTACAAATCCTCTTAATATTCTTTGTGACCAACATGACAGCAGTCTATTTTTGTGTGAATTATGATTTGCATATCTACAAAAGATTTGCTGATCTTCCTGCAATGTTTTTCAAATAGGAAAAAATAATGTCTCTATATCACATGAATACAAATGAATTTTTCCTCCTGACAAAAATTTTGGAGGAAACGCACCCACTTTCATTGTTAAGAGCTCATAATAATGGGACCTTTTTGAAAATGTGTATATGTGAGTGCATGTGTGCTAGCAAGAACGCTTATAACATGTTCATGATTTACAGATGTATTAGATTACTGCAGCAAGTTACTCAGTGTTTCCTGAGAGAGTCAAGTCCTAATGCCCTGCAGTATCTATTGTGTACAATTGATCACCTTCTCTCTTAAGAATATAGGATGGATCAGGTTCTGCGTCATCCCTGAGAGATCTGAGAAGAAAGTCACTCCAAAAATAATTTCCTGTTTCATGGTTCAGATGGGGAATCTGGGTTGAGGAAGCCTGGATGGGGTCGGAAAGGCCTACCTATCAAGTGAACATCCGTGATTGGTAAACACAGTAGTATCTATATTTAGAAGAGAAGTTTGCTTAGAAATTGATTTTAGATACTTAGTACTGTTTGGGTGTCATGGGCCAGAATATCTCTAAGTAAAGACATTTTGCCTCCCTTTCTTGTCCCTCAAGTGTGGATGAGAGAATTCCTCACTCATTAAGCCACTGTGCACACCACTCCATCCTGGCTGGTTAGTAAAATCCTGTACACCTGGACTCTGAAACAAAGAGGCAATGCACTGGGGGCTGTTTAAGGAATTTTTGGAGGTAAAGGCCCTTTGTATAAGGTATTTGTCATGATCATTATCATTATTATTTGTCCTTGCCAGGCGGGGATTGATCCAGAGACATTGGAAAAACTGGACATCCTTCATGTGCTGGTGCCAGAAGGCTGCATTTCTTTTCCCTAGATGAGCTTAAATTGATCATTTTGGAGCTGCCCTAAGACACCTGCTTGAGTTTTCCTAGCTATTTACATACATGTTCTGGTCTCATCCAGGAGTACCTGGTGGGAAGTCAGAAGATGGGGCTTCTAGTTTTAGCTCATCTAGCTACTGATTTGTGATATTGGGCAAGTCTGTGACCTCATTCATTCATTCAATTACCCACTAAAAATGCTTGAGGAAATGTAAGTGGTCCGTATTATGCTGTTTTGAGGAGACATAATTTTGCCTCTAGGTGATAGCTCACAGTAAATGTTCAAAATATACTTATCGAAAGGAACTTCTTAGATGGCAGTTTTCTCACCTGTAAAATAGAGGTCTTGACTGTAATTTCTGAAGGTTTTTCTACCTCTAAAATACAAATTTTCTACCTGTAAAACCTCTAAATTTCTACCTCTGGACAGCCTGTGTTAAAGTTAGTACAGAACAATGACCTCCCATGTGTGTTGGCCACAAAAATGTAGTTTGCTCATGTTCTAGGGTCTCTTCCATCTTGTGGTGCTTTCCACACTGCAAGTGCAGGTTGGCCCACTGTGACTCCTCTCCTGAACAGAACTCCTCTCCTTTAACTGATTGAGTTAAATCAGTTTTCTGAGTCATCTATCACAGGCCTTGTGCAATCCGTCTTTACCACCTGGGTGAGGCCCAGGCAAGTAACAGGGGAATGCATGACCCAAAGAGTCATTCTTTCCCTCCTAATAACTAAGATTTAATTTAGGCAGGAAAGGACAATTAGCATTCACTGGCCCTTACTGTATGGTAGGTACAATGAGAGATACTTTCACATGGGTTAATCTGTTTCATGCTTATTTTAAAGGCAGAACTACAGAGGCTCAGAGAAGTGTCTTGGCCAAATTTGCCCCACTAACACTCTTTTCTCTGAACCACTTG
This sequence comes from Manis javanica, assembly GCF_040802235.1. Classification (NCBI taxonomy): domain Eukaryota; kingdom Metazoa; phylum Chordata; class Mammalia; order Pholidota; family Manidae; genus Manis; species Manis javanica. The sequence goes on from NC_133157.1 coordinate 68,289,873, forward strand.
TAGATCTTAAATTCCTGCAAAGGCCAGAAAACATTTAAAGGGACCAGCCTGATTTTAAATATATAGGATATTTTGGTTGGTTTTGCTATTGAACATTTTTGCCAGGGGCTCCGCTGAGCATGATGATCCTTCTGACAGCTGATTGGATTATTTCCAGAGGAAATAATAAGAACTGTGTAGTATAGAGAGGTCAAGAAGGCACCAGCAGGCAGCAGAATGGGGTTTATGCTTAGGAGAGAGAGAAACAAAAGGAGTGACAAGGCTATCTTAGGATCAGGCATGCATTTCTGGGAGGGATGAGGGGATACTGCTGAGGACTGGGAAGCAACCTCTGTATCTGAGATAAAGGACCATGGGGACAGAGGATGAAATGGGGCGGTGGGAAGAAAGAAAGACAGGATGGAAGGATGGAAAGGAAGGAGGGAGGGAGAGAGGGAAGGAAGGAAGGAAGGAGGGAGGGAGGAAGGCAGGCAGGCAGGCATGTGTGTCTTCATAATTGTAGTGAGGCCTGAACTAGTGGGGACACTGGCTTGTTATTCCCTATCAGGTGGCTCAGACAGAAGTCTAGACGTGAAGCAGGGTCATACTGAAACCCAGATGCTGCTTCTTGGATAAGCGATCCAAATGAGAAACCAGCAAACCCAGGGAGGGCCCACATATCTCAGCTGCATGGCTCCCACTGAAATCCACTGGAGGAGCAGTTACATCTTTTTATAGCTCTTTGAAAATGTGTCCATCAATTCATGGGCTTGCGGACAGCTGCACTGTCCTCATTTCAGCCTTTCCACTCAGATAGTCTCACCTCCCTGTGCCCTATCCTGAGGGGAACCATGTACCATTCAGACACAGAACCTACTGGCAGTGGGAAAAGGCCCCTGAGTTCTGCAAGGGGTTACTTGCTTTAGAAATTATCATGCATCTATGGGATAATTTTAGAATATGCTAATAAATTCTTTGAAAATCTTCCCTTAGTCTAGGCTGGATTCAGTGACTCATTTCTAAGAAACAGAATAAAACAGAAATGATGGTGTGTGACTTCCAAAAGTGGGTCATAAAAGGGTTCTTAGCTTTCTCTTGGATCACATACTCTGGAGGAAGCCAGCTGCTGTGATAAAAAGGCAGCCTTCGGGAGAGGTCCACAGGGCAAGGAGCTCCTACAACAGCCATGTGAGTAAGTCACCTTGGAGGAGGGTACTGTAGCCCCTTTCAGTCCTTCAGATGATGCAGCCTGAACTGACATCTTGACTATGACCTTGAGAGAGACCCACGCCAGAAGCACCCAGATAAGCCACTCACAAATTCCTAACACAAAAATAAACAAATTCTTAACCCACAGAAACTGTGAGACAGTAAATGTTGTTTTAAGTCATTAAGTTTTAGAGTTATTTGTTACACAGAGACAGATACCACACTAGTGTATTATCATCTTCCTTGAGACTTCAAAATATATTTCTCTTACCTCTTATTTTAGATTTGCTGGTGCATCATCATTTCAAGGTCTCCAGCCCCCCTGCAACATCTGAGCTGCTTGGCGTTCCTTCCCTGAGCTCTGATTGGTTCTAGGACTTGTTTTCCCTGGGGCTGTGATTATCATCTGCCACTTTCCCTACACACCTGACCCCAGTCACCATCCTTCCTCATTCACCGGATGATCTGACTTCTGTGTCTACACCCTTGCCAGCTGGGTGACACTACACAGGCTAGTTTCTCTCTGTGTCTCAGTGTCTCCATATATTAATGGAGGTTAATAATGATTTTAACCACCTCCTTGGGATACTGTAAGGATTAACTGAGAGAGAGAAAACTCATGGAACAGTGCACACATAAACTCCAATGACAGCTGCCGACACTATGGAGACACGTTATTTATGGAGACATAGTATTCATAATAGGTTAAGGATATGGTCTTGGGAAGTAGATGGCTAAGGTTTAAATTCTAGCTGCATGATTTTTTAGTTATGTAACATTGGACAAGTTACTTAGAATCTCTTGGTGCTTAATTTACCATCAGGAAAATAGGAAGGATGATAGTGATGCTAAAAATAACAACTTCTGAGTGCCATTAGGAGAATTAAATGAGTGCGTCCACAGCTTAGATGATTGCTGATATATATTAAGCTCCACAGAAGTGTCTATATTATTATTATTATTATTATTGTTATCATTATTTTTTCAGTGATAAACGGTGAGCCTCCAGGGTGAAACTCCAACATCCTGCCACCAGCCCTCTGCATACATGTTCTCATGCCCCTTCCTCTTCTCTTTCAGTTACAAGGGTACCGACGGTTAGTCTCCCCTTCAGCTCTGGACCCCAGCACTTCCAGGACTCATTTCATTAACCCTCTCCTCTTTATTCCTGTCTCCCTTTCTAAAATAAAGATATAAACATGCTCAAGTCTTTCCCATCTTGAAGAAAAAAGTCCCTCAAATTGTGGTTCCTTTGGGCTACTCACAGCCCTTCTCATCACAGCCAAACCTCTGACAGAGTACTGCCCACTTGCCGTTTCTACTTCCTCACTTCTCCCTCAGTCTGCTGCAATGCAGCTTGCCCTTCCATCGTATTTGGAAATGGCCTTGACCAGTGATGCCAACGATGTCTGTCTTGATAAACTGGATGAACACTTCCAGGTCCTCATCTTCCTGAGCCTCTCAGTTGTACTTGGCATTGCCCTCTACACCACGCTTCTGGAGCACATGCTTCCCTTGGATTGCAGAATATTCTCTGGCTTTGCTCCTACCTCTCGGCCCTTCTTCTGGTCTCCGGTGCAGGTTAGTTTTCCTTGCTCAACCATTAAATACTGGGTATCGTCGGGATCCAGGTGAAGGCTCTCCTTTTCCTCACTCTACACATTCCCTCTGGGTGATCCCATTCACTGCAATGGCTGTAATTGTCATCTACATCAGATGTCTTCCGAATCTAAGTGTGTAGCCAGATCTTGCTCCTGAGCTTCTACCTCATATACTCACTGTCCTGCTGCATTATTTTCACAGTGACATTTCAAAGGAGCTGTGAAATCAGCGTGTCCAAATCCAAGCTCAACACTGTCTTCAAGGTAACTGAATGGAGCCCAGAATCTGAGTGTGGTCCAGGTGCAGCTAGTACTGGCTCCTGTATAGCTGTTAACAGGCATGGGTGGGTCTCCTTGTCTCTGACTTTTCTTGCCACATCTTCTCTATTCATCTTATATAACCTAATCATACAAGTCCAATAAACTCCTTGCAAAAATCACCACTGGGAAGCTTTCTGAGCTTATAATATGAAGTCATATTTGGCTTGCCTTAGAAATAAATGACAAATGTACTAAGTTGATAAACACACCAGAATTACCAATCAGTTGTGTTATTAAACTTGATTTTTCTTGGCTTGAAATGTAAAGATGGCATCAAAAGAACATTTCCCAATTAAATATAAGAACTCTAAAAGATTATCAAATTCTGAGCATAAATCTATAGTTAAGGGAGAATAGAAGATATCATTGAATGTCAAGATAATTTAATAACCACATAATATGATGTGCTGGAAATCTTCCCAAACACAATTTTCATCCTCAAGTTAAAATGAAAAGTGCTCTTTCTTGTGATCATGTCTGGACTTTTAACTTGGCATGTGTTTTGTTAATCTAGATTCTGGGAAAGACAAATTATAAACTCTTCAGAAATGACTCAATTACCTGAAACAATTCTAGTCAGATGGTTTTTTAAAGTAAGGAATCTAAGTGTAAAATGAGTCATAGGAAAATTATAATTCATTGGAAGTTCTTTCTGGGCTTTATACTAGAGATGCTTTCATAATCATCTATCTAGATGGAGATTTTCTAGGGACAAAGGAAAGGGCCATGATCACTCTCATTGAGTCTATTTTTTATTTCAACTCACAGGCATAAGACATTTGCCAACATTTCAACTAACAAAAACGTAGTATCATGAAATATTTTCCTATGTTTTACTTGGCAAATTACTACTGAAGAGTATGGGGTTTGGAAACAACGAATCTTGGTTCTAATCCTTATTTAGTTTCCTGATGTGACAATACATATCTCATAATCACAGAGAACTTCCTCAAATAAGCTCAACAAATTATAATTACTATTATTATGATATTGCTCATCAAAGTTGTACAAAGATAGACAGTTCACTCAGAGATGAAGAAACCAAATCTTATAGAGTTTAAGTTACAGTTAATGCCTCATGTTCATGCAAAGTATTATATTAGTGGTGGATAAGAAACCAAGCAATTTAATACCTGTTTTTTTGAGGGGTTCTTAGTTAAATTGGAGAAGATGGCAGTTGGAGGAGAATGATAATCAGGGATATGACATTATGGGGGAAGTTAGGGAAGACATCTTGGCAGAAATGAGCTTTGAGCTCAGTTTGACTGAAGTGTAGGATTAGGAGTTGTATAGAAGAAAGGGGCAGTAGAAATAATATGGAGAAATTGCACAGGTAGAGTTAATCTTAATAGCTGGATAATATTCATTTTCAGGTCTAATAGTAGGGCAAAAAAATTATCACCAGCTCAGCATTAATAACATTATTCCTCACCAAAGTCTGTTGTTTTGGTCTGTTAATCAAAAGGTTTGGTTAAACAGAATGGAAGATGTTTAAAGAATCAAAGCTAGTTCTATCACTCATTTGGGTGGATCATGAATCTTTCAAAAGGGTTAGAGAAAGGCCTGTTATCATTCCTCACTTCCTTGCCCTCATGCCCAACACGTAGCTTCACTGTCCATCTGGAGTTGCTACAATGGAAAAGAGCTTTATATTCAGATGCTTGGTTAACTCAGGCCCCCACTATAGTCACTATAGGATGATCAAGCTCAGGAATATGAGTAGAGTTGAAGTTGTGAGCTAGGTAAGATTTACCATCATATTTTTTTCAACGTTTATTTTCTCTGTAGCATGAATTTCATCAAGCCTAATCCATTTGGATCAATATTTATTGAGTACCTACTATGTGTGAGGCCCTAAGTTGAGCTCTGAGGATACATATACTCTCTAAAGTTTAACTTGAAGCCTAACTAAGAGATATAAGACTTGAAGGGAGGTAAATGCTTCAGAATACCTAAAGCACATCCAATGGCATGATAATCTTTTTCTTTATTTGTGGGACTAGTATTTGCCTTTGTAGTACCATTCCAAAGGGACATGCAAAATCTAAGATGAATAGTAACTGCTGTGTCTACCACTTCCATCAATAAAATAATTTCACTAGTACTTGAATGTTCAGCTTCTGGAAGTGCTCATGTGAGAGCCAGGCCTACAGAAACAAAATAATCTATATTTACTATTAGTTTGGAAAAAAAATCTACTGTAAGAAAATATGAGGCATAAGAAATAGAGCCTTTCTCTCATCCTTATATTTGTATTTATTTCAAGTAAACATCCTAGATTTCCCTTGGCATTGATTTTGCACCACTTTAACCTTATTCTGGATACAGACACAAACTTGATCAAAATGCATTAATTCTATTTTTTTCAAATGACTGCATTTTGATAGAATTATGAAGAGTTAAAGATTTTTAATAACATGTCAGTTTTTCCTCTGCTACTTGATGTCTGATGCTGAAAGGTTTATTTTTGGTGTTTATTATGTGTGAGTTTGATTGTATAAAATGGAAGAAAAAGGATAGAAGGCACTAAATTAAGCTAGCTATGAAAATTGTTATAATACTTAAGAAGCTCATCGTACAACACTTCTTGGATGATTTTTAGGGGGAATTTCACTAGTAACTAACAATGTTCTAGTCAAATATTTCTCTTTTATGACAACCTAGTATCACATTCCTTTTTAATTATCACGTTAGAAGAGTAAACACAGAAAAATTCCCCTCGAACTATCATAAAGCCTGTCCATCAAAAAACAGTACCTTTGCATTAAATAATTTACAACTTGAGAAACAAACTCTATTACTATACAAGAGCCTGAAAAATCCTATGCGCACTGCAGATCTCCAGTTTGGAGGGGAAAATGTACCAGAATGGTTGACATTCAACAGATCTTAGTTAAAGATTTGCTAACAAACTGAAATACAACTATTTTTCCTGTGCTCTCTATAACCTGACAGTTCCACTTCGCTTTCTTGATGGTCTCTCTGCAGGGTCAGTTGGATCTTTGTGAGCCATGATTTGCTTTATTAGCACCCTAGAGGAGAGACAATGAATATGCACATTTTACTGAACACAGGAGTGGCTTTTTCTGCCCTCTGTGCTGGGATCAAGACTATTTTTTCATGGGGAAGTCAGACAATGTAAGTCCCATTGGCAGAGGCACTCATGAGTCCCTAGTGGCATTCAACGGGGAAGAAACAGGGAGAGAGAAAAGGGGACTGAAAAAGGGGATCATGAGAGGAGGTAAAAATCAGAAAAAAAAAAAGCTAGAATTGGAGGAAAATGAATCTTCCAACTCAGCAAGGCAAGTAAATGTGATATAAGCTTAGTCTTTCTGCACTTATATTAGGATTTGTAAGATGAACAAACAAATGACACAAAAAGGTAGTTGGTCAGCATTCTCTACAAATGCTTAGTTAACTGAGGTAATTATTTGGTTACTCTGCCTTGAATCAAGAAATAATCAGCTTGCACATATGCATAGTTCATTTGACTAAGAAAGTTCCAAAATCGGTTTACCCCCAACAAAACTAAGTAAGAAGAACTCGGGTTTACAGTAGAGCTCCTGAAACTGTGAACATTTAAACATGACTTCTGAATCATCACATTTTAAATGATTAATTAATTTGTTAATAAAATGCATTATTAAATGCTCTCAGTGTTAGGGTACTTTAGCATATTCTAATTCTTTTTTTTTTTGCATATTCTAATTCTTTAAGAAATACATTTGTTCTAGTTCACAGTCAACATACATTTAAGAGTCAACCTTGAGTCTAAGGCAACTATTAACCCAAGTATATTTCATCAAAGACTAGTACCAGATACTCTGAAAAGAACAGTAACACTTATTTTTCCAGTAAGTTCTGTCTACATAACTCTTTGGGAATTTCTGCCCTGAGATTTTCTATCTGTGTGTGATACGAAAAAGCCACTAACTTTGAGTTTAGGGAAAATTACACCGATAAAACTCTCATTTCTTATACTATATATCCTGGATAAATTAGTGTTTCTACATGTAACTTGGTAGCATTGATAAGGATGTTTCTTATCACTTAAACATTGTAAATGATATAAAGAGTATTTGTTTGTTGCATTTCATATTTGATTTTTTATTCAAAATATTTTGCACTGCACTTAAAAAATTGCATAGATGGTATTGCATAGCAATAAGATGGTTTCACTATATTGAAACACAATAGGAGAAACAATTTAAGAGCAGCTTAATTCTCAACCTCTTTGATTATTTCTTCTTTAGTTTTTTGACTTAGACAGACCTTACTGTGCTTGAACAAAAGTACTTAGCACATTTGTCATACTCTATGGTAGGCCTTGATTGGAAAGGGAGGACTATATTGATTTCATGTAGAGAAGGAATGATAAATAATTAATTGCTAAAATTATTGAGAAAACATGAAGTAAACAAAGTATAGCAATCTGTATACATAGTTGAACTACAATTCCTATCAATGGAATTTTGAAAAGTATTATATAGGGGAGAAAGGTTTGATGGTTAGCGGGAGAAAAAAACCCTCTGAAGGAGGAATAATTTGTTGTGATTTTAAAAAAAGAGAGAGAGTGACCTCTGGAAGAAACAGATATAAGATGATGACTCAGAAAAAATGAAGTCCAAATTCTCTCTGGCAAAACTGTTGACTGATTGATGGGACAGTGCGTGGCTTTGGACCCTAGAGCAGGAAAGAGAAGTTACCCTGCTGAATTTGGTCAAGAGTTTCTAAGTAGTTCCAGAGTGGGAAATAAAGACCCCAACTGTGCCCACTCCTTGCGCAAGCATTTTGCAAAAGAAAGGCCAACCAGGGAAGCCATGGCTTGAATGGAAACAATCTTCCTCTGGAGCTCCCCTGAGCTAGGTGAGAGGCACTCAAATAATAAAGAAGCTGGAAACTGGGGTAAGGAGGTTCCCATTTAATGTATCATCATTATATGATTCAATATTAACAGGGTAGTTGATAAGTATTGCTAAGGACCTTCTTTGAGTCTAAGACTTGACATAGGAGTTTATATGGATAGATTTCTCCCAAGACACTATTCCTAACACAAGTTTCCTTTTGGAAGGTATGGACTAAAAGGGTCCTATAATATACCTATTTTCAATTCTAATTTAATTTACTCTTCTGAGATGCCCATAGGAGAGGCCACACACAGCGTCAGTTCCCTGGACTTACATCTCTTCCAATCAGGTCCTCCTGGTTTTCCACAATTCCCCAAGGTGCAATACCTATGGTACATATCTTTCCTCGAGACTTAGATGCATGGTCCTTCAAGGCGTCTCCAACATGACGAATAACACCTAAGAGGAAAAAGAAAAGTATTATTTTTATCTCTTAAAGCAACTACTTTGCATTGTTCTAAAGGAAATTGCAATAAATGTTTCTTGCAAGATTAAATGCACTGAATATAACATTTTGACACATTTTTGACAGAAACTACACATGTTCAGGAGAGACAATAGCCTGTGGCTTTAATGCCAGATACATTTGTGGGAGCTCTAGCAATGCATTTCTTATTCTATTTAAATTCTATTTTCTATAAAAATATTTAAAAGCACCCATAACAATAAAAGGATAAATCTAATTCTTTAAATGTAGAGAATCTTATTCTTGTTTTAGAAGCACAATGATAACAGTATGACTAGGAACCAGTACATGACTAAATCCTGTAAAGAGCACCATATATAATATTGTATTAAATCTACACCACAATCTGTGTATGAGTTATGGTTATTCAGATAGAGTAGTTATTTAGCACAGGTTTTGTTAACCTTGATTTCACCTTCCTATTTATGGACACAAAATGTGCAGACCCTACTTGTAAGGAAAATGTGGGTATATTCTGTGGAAAATTTATGCTTGAAATATATAAATACACCTTTTTAACCTTCATCATTCTAATTATTTTCCTTTTCTGGCATAATGGCTTTCCCCATCATTGTGGCCTTCCTTGCCATAGTTAAAAGTGAAAAATTCAGTTTATAAGATGGTAAGGAATCTGTATATTATCTTTTTATAAATGACTTAAGGAAGATGTAATTTCTAATCTTTTAGCCTCCCTCTCAAATGATCATTTCTATGGAACATATAAAACATATTCTCTAAGAAAAGATGGTCCCATTTATCAAAATCCACCATCCATTTCTCAAGAAAAAGAGTCACACCTAGTGCCATCTCCTAGACGTATGCTGAGGTGGGCTTGATTTTTTTCTCCATTTGAACAGGATTGCAGTTTGCATATCTTGCATAGCTCAGTACATCACCTAACATATTCTTGTGTGATTTGTAATCACATGTGAGGATGTCTCCTCTAATAGCAAAACCCTGTGAGGGGAAGGTTGGAGGGTCAGTAATCTTACCATCTGGCTGTGCCTATCTTTGCTTGTACCATCTGGCTGTGCCTCAGCTGCCAGCACTGAGTAAGGCCTCAGAAACCATGCACTGAACTAACACACACACAAAACACACCAAGCAATTTAATCATGGGAGAGAACGTACATGTGTGAATGACTCAAGTTTGAAATATTCATAACATCAAACAGAAAGAACCACCTTTAAAAAAAAATCAAATAACAAGAGCATAAATAGCCATTAATCCATGTTGAGCTAGGCTGCATGTCTGAGAAGAGTATCAGTGTCATTTAGTGGCTTATCTGTGGATCTTCTAATTGAGAGTCCTGGCAAAGAGAAACAAACAAAAGAATAATGCTGTGGATATTAGTAGTAAATATTTTCCTATTTATATACAAAACTCCTTCCAGGGCTAGTCCTGGACAGGAAATTTAACTTGATGACATGGCTCTCCATCTGCCACAATTCTAATTACCTCTTACCTAACCTGAACGTGCCACCATTAGAACCTCACTTTGGGTATTGGATTGAGCCCTAAACCTGAGGTGAGGCAGAGATCAAACTCTTTGATTTCTAATATCTAGGCTGGAAATTCTTCTTTTGATATTGGATGCATTTCATTGAAGGAGAAAAACAATGAACAATGTTCCCAGTTCCCCAAAACAGAGGACTGTGAAGAATTTCTTTTGCACCTTTAGAAACACTTGAGTTGGTCTCTAGATGAGGTGCATATTATTCCAGGAAAACAAAAAAGCTGAATAATCACTGGTGAGCTGTCAACGAAAGTTGCAGCCTAAAGCCCAAACAGCCACTGAAAGAAAACTGCTCTGCAGATATTTGATTACTACAAAATAAACAGTAAAGAGCTGACTGAGCAGGATCATGTCGCTTTAGAGGCTGAGTCGGGGTTTCCGGGGTTTCGCAGAACAATGCTGAGCATGGGAAGGCTGAAGAGCTCACTGCCGAGAGGGGCCGATGGAGTCAGAGGCTGAATGTTCCCCAATTCTAATATGGAGGGGAACGCTGAGTGCGGGGCTCACTCAAAAACCCTCCCAACTACAAGCAAACAAATAAACATCACTGACACAACACTGTATTTAAAGCTGGTTGGTCCAGGGTTCTGTTCAGATTGTTGCAATAACTCCAAACCTATACACATATATAGACTTGGAGCCTTGTAACAAGTTCGAATGAAGTTACTGCAGCATTACTTGTATGCTTTCAATGGGCACTGCTGATTCAGGCTGGAGAAATATGTCAAAACAATTTATAGGCATCCATTCCATTATCTGGTGCACATTAATAATGTTCCACAGTTCAGCACTTCAAACTAGAAGTGGGTTTGTAGGAACTGATTTGATAGCCTGTCTGTCTCGCAATGTAGAAACTCATTTGGCAGACAGAAAAAACTGTTTGGAATTCAGAATGGAGTGTGTCTTCCATTGGTGCGGGATTTGATTGAATGAAATATTTTAAATAATAAACACATAATACAAAAACCACCATCATAGTTTATGTCTCTGATGATAAGGGCATTTTACAAAAACTAAAGCTATCTGCATCAAACTCAGAATCATTTAAAGAACAGAGGCAGATCTTCTGATTTAGAGCAAAACTTATTCTTTAAAAAATTCCTGGATGCTTATTTGGTCACTTGAGGTACTGAAAACATCCCATGAAAACTCTATCAGCCATATTTACAAATTCTGTGTAGTGAAGAATTAAATATCCCAGCCTGATTCTTACGTGTAAAATGTTCTTCTTGGTGGGGAAATAACTACTTAGATAAAGGAGGGAGAGAGAACCTGCGAGGAGATAATGGAGAGTGTGGCTACACATGGGTAGAAAATGAGGCAGGTGAATACATATTCAACCTTAGGAGAAAATTACCCTATTTACAACATCCTTATGCCTTATGTAGCCTTTCTCTGTCCCACTTAAAATTACCTGTGTTAACCCCTCCAGTGAAGATCCACGCTCCTGTTGTCATGGCAGCTTTGATGAGGCCTTTCCCAAAGACTTGCTTGAGTTTTGGCTGGAGTTCAAAGTTCTGTAGGCCCCCATGAACTGAGATGAGAAGCTTGGGAAGCTCCAACTGCCACTCCTTGGTCATCAGGTGTAAGAGGAGGTCAGGTTTTGTATCAAAAGACACTCTCACGTACTGCAAGAAGAACAACATTGATTAGGGAGACAGGGCAGGGTGGGCTGGCTACAGCTGCTTACCTTCGCTGATTGCCATCATATGTGTAGTTCCCCGAAGAAAACATCTCATATGAAATCATATTTTTTAAAAGAGTCTTCATTAGACAAACGGAGTCACCATTTTTAAAGGTTTTTTTTGAAATTGTGAATTACTACAAACTTTACAATTATGTGATTTTTCTAAAATGCAAAACAAGCCCAACTTTTCCCAGAATGGGTTATTTGTTCAAAGGAAAGCATCTTTATATTTTACCAACCTTAACATTTGCACAACAGGTAAACTGTTTCTAACATTTTCAATGTAAGTAATCCCTTTATACCAACTGGACATAGATATAACTGTTTCTATGACTCTGTTATTTTGACATTTTTTGAGGAATTCTACAGTTCTGCATAACATAATAAGAATTCTAAACTAAGGTAACAGCTGACTATCTTTAAATCTATAATAGCAGCTTACCAAATATATTTTTTTATCTTTTAAAGAAGACAAGTAACAAAAGGTATGCTAATTATCCTGGTAGAATAACTGAAAAAATTAAAGTGTATAGCAGATATCAAGGTATTATCAGATGCAACTGGAGGTAAGTTAGAAGTATATATAAATGAAATGCTATAAATACACGAATGCATTTGTGTATCTATATAGCCATATACATAGCTTCCCATTTAGATCTCAGTTTAATTATATAAAGACTTTCATCAACAACTAACATACTGGGCTAATATGTTTGAAAGCCTTTTGAAATGCATTGCTGGGTTGGGATGTACAGGGAACATTCAAGTTCCTTCAAATTCCAGCAAGGGGGAAGCTGGAGTCTCAGGAGATATGGAAGTAGCAAAGCAGGCTTTGGCTCAGAGTTATTCCTAAACCCGGGGAGGCCCTGGATATCTGTTTTAATGGATTTATGCAGTATGGAGTCATCTAATTGGGGACCCCACACAGAGCTGGGATACTTGAAAGGGCTCTACTCTAAAGTGTAAAGAAGAAAAAATAAGTAAGTCTGATGCACAGAAGAAGATAGCCAAGGAAACTTGCCTGTCGTGACCTTGATTCTGAGTAGATGAGGAAAAAAGGCCCCTCTGATTATTTATAAACAAAAATGGCCTTCACATGAGTTCTGGTCTACATTCACACGACCAGTGTGGTTTGCAAAACACCAAACAGATACTTAATGTAAAATTGTTCTGGCTGGGTTATGGCTCTCAATAACTGGCAGAAGCAAATGCAAATCCTGTGTAGAGGAAAGCGTCATCAATCTAGAGCTCAAGTAATTCCCATGGGAAAATAAGCATTTATAGTAAGAAACTAAAATAACAGATCACACAAGCAGATAAAGCAGCATGGGTGAGAACCAAAAGAAGCAACAGGTAGCAGAGTAAGGCTTTTAAAGACACTGAAATGCTCAAACAGCATACAAAAGAGCCATATTTAATATGTTAAAAATGTAAGTCCCATGAGTAGGGAACAAAGGACTCTAAGGAATGACCACATACATTTGAAAAAGAATAAAAAATAGAACTTCTATCAAGTAAAATGTAATAATTTAAATGAAAAATACAATGGGCAAGTTAAAACTGATCAGACACGCTAATGATAGATTCAGATAAATAAATCAGGTGCAGCCTCCAAAGACAAAAGAACTGAAACAAGAAAAATTGAGAACTGGGGGTGAGATAATCAGAATTCTAGATAGAAATAAAAGAGATAATGGGAACAGGCAATACTTGAACAGAGATTGACTGGGAATTCCTCAGAAATGTTGAAAGATACCAATTCTCAGATCTGGCAACTTCCACAAATCTCAAGCAGGATTGAATAAGAAGAAATCCCACTCATAGACACCTCACAGAGAATACCAAAGGGAGAGGGATAAATCTTTAAAAGCAGCTAGAAAAAAATAAAACCAGATCTCCTAAAAGAAACAGTCATTAGGCTGATGGGGTACCTGTCAAGAGTAACAATGGAAGCCAGGGGCCAGTGTCTTCAATGCTTAGCAAAAATATCTTTCAAAGATGAGAGCAAATTATAGATATTTTCAGGCTGCCAAAACTGAGAATTTTTACCTCTAGTAGACTTCACTGAGGGAGATTTTAGAATACATACAGCAAGCAGAAGTTATACGATCTCTAATGGGTGATCTGGGATACAAGAAAGAATGGTTAAAAAAGATATTGGCAAATACACTACAGCAAATCTAAAAAAGCATTGATTGTAAAATAAAAAAATGATAGTAATGCCTAGTTTATGGTGGAAAGGGATAGAGCTAAAACACCTGACAATATAGCATATAAATTAGATAAATCAGATGGTAGTAACAGAATTAAAGCTTTCTAAAGTCTATGTTATGTCAGAGAATAAAGAGAGGTATTGATTAACTTTGGAATTTGTTAAAATATTAATGTTGAAGTAGCATAACCACAAAATAGAACAGACCTGCACATAATCATACAAACATATGCTTTTACCTGTGTAAGTAAATAAGGTTATCCAGGAGATGACAATTTATTGTCATGTTTTTGGATCTTGAAGATCCCATATTTGTAAAAACCTCAAAAATTACATGACAATTCTTTTGTTAAACTGTATTTTAAATGTATTTAGCTGAAATGTGAGGCAAAGCATAAACAATATGAAAACAACTTGATAAAATAAACTGTGTTAAGAAATACTGAAGAGTTTAAGTTTCTATACACATATACCAGAAATTCAATGAAGTGTTGAAATCCAGTGCTTCTGGTTCTATATTGATTTGATCTACCTAGTAAATACCAATTTCAGAATGGAAAGAGTAATGATTGACAGTTCTAGCTAAGTGCATTATATCAACAGAACTTAACTAAATTTGACCATATGAGAATGGCCTACTTTGCACACAAACTCTCATGCAGTGCCCAAGGACTTTCAGATTATCTGGCATTAAAAATTTTCAACAACAGTGTGCACTTTTATGCCATGCAAGGAGCCTTGGAGCTGGACACAGTATAGAAGTAGTGGAAGCAAACACAAGTGTTTCTTAAATTAAAGCTTCTTTATTAACTCTTTAGCATTGTATTTATTATTTCATCAGTGACTATAAGAAAATCTACATAATGAATGCTAAAGATAAAAGAATAATATGTCTTTTGTGCCTGTATGCTTGAATAGTTAAAATTTGGTGACTCTGCTGGATTGAATTTATATCATTTTGACTAATTCTAGAAAGGGATATTTAATGAAATAAACTAGGACTGTGACTCACAAGACTTCCAAGTTATACAAACCAAGAATGTTTCGTGTGACAGATGGTAAGAACTTGCCTTTCAAGTTATTGTTCTCTTATTTACCTACTTTAGTGTATCACTCTCTTACTCTTTTAAAAAAGAATTTAAAGAGATAAAAAGTTAAATAAGAACTGTCTAAGGTAAGATATAAATTAGTTTTTTAAATATGGAAAACCACTTGAAGTATATACTTCTAAAATTATGTGCCCCTTGCAAGCCTAGATAGTGGTTCCTAACATTTCTGAAGGATTTTTAAAATGTAGTTCCAGTGATTAGAGAAGGCATCCATGAGATGTCTTAAAAAAACTTTTTAAAGTATGCCTTAAAAAAACAAGAGAAGTAATTGTGATTGTGGCTTTTGGAACTCCAAGATGCCTCACTGAGCATCCCCAACTTGTACATTTTATTTAGCCAGGTAAATAATCTAAGATTCAGATCCATAGACAGTATCTGGGAACAGATATGCATACATTATTAACTCATATAGTGTGAAAGAAGATTGCAATTCATACTAATTCACTGCACAGAACATGTAATAATATCAGCAAGCTTACCCTAGCTAAGTGACATACCATAGAATTCAATTATTCAAACTAACTGGTAATAATAATCCAAATGGATTTTTAGGAATAAGCCTCATTTGGCAAGTAATTCACTCTGGAGCTTTAAAGTTATGTATACAAATTACCAGTAAGGAATCAATTTTTTGATCATGTGAGCTATTGCAGTTGGTCTTTAGACCAATAAATCTAATTAAATATGTTGAAATTCCTTTGGAACTAGCTTGATCTGTTTCCTAGTTAGGAAACGAAGAAAAGCTTGTTCATGATCACAGAACGCTTATTACTCAGCTAGCAAGTGCTGCAGCAGGGAATGAATGAATGACCTGAGATCACCTCAGCCCCAGCTCTCTGCCTTATAGATGAAGAAATGGAGGCACTCAGTGTCTGCCTGGTGTAGGATCACATTGCTTGTGGACTCTCTTCACAATTTCCTTCTGCTCTCAGTTTCTTAACTCTACCAAGAAAAAATAAGAAAAGCCCAAACTCCAAACCACAACCCTCGTTGTGCCAGCACACACATCATTTCATGGATTCCTCTCAGTAATGAGGCGGTTGATATCATCCACATTTTACTTTTGGGGAACAGAAAGGATCCATCAGGTTCCCAAGTGCAACTGCTAGTAAACGGTAAGGACAAGATTCAGCTGGAGTCCTTGCTCTTGACCTCCAACATAAAAACGCCTCTCTCCCTACTTTTCCTTTTCCTTCATCCACAACCAGTCTCCAAGTCCTAATGATCCATTCTTAAAAGAGTGCCCTCCACCGGGCCTTTCCCTCTGAGGCCTTCAGTTGCCATTTTAAGAATAAATTCTCCTCATACTATGGTGTCTAGATTAGGGCAACAGCTTTCACATGGCTTCTCTGACCCCATGCTCTCAGTGAGACATCAACAGGCAGACATTTTTCTCCAATTTCTTCTTGATCACATTATTTCTCAATTCACATTGCTACATGCAAGTAAATGCTCACTCTGGCTGTCAGGGTCCCTCATGATTTATCCTTCCCCTGCCTGTTGAGAGGTGTTTCCCCACTTCTCTCCGCATTTGGCTAATGCTGTGCCTTCACTCCCAGAAAACCCCGTTCATTCCCTTCCATTTACATAAATCATTCTCATCTTTCAAAGCCTTTGATTCACTTTTCCCGAGAATGCAAATGTAATAATATCAGCGAGCTGCCATACAACACTCAAACCCAGTCCGATTTTTTCTCCTTCTGGTTGTTTCTTGCAAGTGTCCATTTTATCTCCCTGTGTTGCGAGACAGTTGAGGGGAAGGACTATGTTTAACATGACCATGATTTTTGATAAGCCTGTCATACTGGCTATGAAGTAGTTACAACTTTAGAAATCAAAGGGAGCTTAGGCATATCTTAGCAATCACGAGAACTTCACTTCTTGGGCTTTCTGGGTGAGGATACTGAGACCCAGGGAAGGTGAGGGGCTGTGTCCCCTCAGAGCTAGTTATCCAATAATTAACCACTCATCTAATCCATTATCAAAGCTACTGTTAGACTGCAAACTGTAGGCTGAGCTGCGCTTCTTGAGCTTTAATATGCATGACTCACCCAGGGGACCTTGTCAACAATGCAGGTTCTGATCAATAGGTCTGGGTGAGGCTCATGGTTTTGTGTTTCTGACTAGCTCCCCAGAGATCACAAAAGGATCAAGGATTACAACTCCTTCCCAGACCAA
This sequence comes from Manis javanica, assembly GCF_040802235.1. Lineage (NCBI taxonomy): Eukaryota > Metazoa > Chordata > Mammalia > Pholidota > Manidae > Manis > Manis javanica. The sequence goes on from NC_133157.1 coordinate 68,307,059, forward strand.
AGATCCTATGTGGTGTGTCTTGTGTTCATCACTGGGCCAAAGAGAAGAAAGAACCCTCAGTATTTTACATGAAAACCAGAGAGAAGAATGGAGGAAATGCTGGAGGAATTACTCAGGCCATGATCAATAGCAAGTGCAGCTATTGGCAGGCTACTCAAGGCAGTCCAAGTGTCTGACCCCTTTGCATGAGGACTGATTCACAAACAAAGGTACATGTGATTCACCACAGCCCAGCTGATTTTCCAAAAGCTGATAAACACCACAAATACTGGATGTCCTTGGTCCTTCCATGTCAGCAATTATTTACTGTGCCCTCCCCTTGGAGAATGAAAGGCAAGATTTAAAACAAAGTAAATATGTCAATGAATCAGTTACTTTTTGTCACTGTTATTGTTCAGCAAGTCAAGTACATGGTTTTGAGAAGGGGATAAATAAAACTGAGCGATAAAATGACACTTTATGATTATCTGAAGATTTCAATTATTAAATCATATTCTTCTACCCAGAAAACGCAGGTTAGTCAGTAAGCTTTCTGGATGCCTGTAATATAACAGCTAACCCATATGCAGAATCAGCACTTTCAAGGTCATAAATGGTTGTGCCCGGAGCAATTAATCAATTCCTGCTAATTAGTCAATGATTTGAAATTAGGAGCTATTTTGGTTGTCAAGATAAGCAATTCTGACTGTCCAGTTGAGAGCTCATTAATTGCCAAAAGATCACCTTTATAAACAAGAAATCTCTCTGATTTGGATACTAAATTGTGTCACCTGGCCATTACCTGATGTGGTGACATGTGCTCCCATTTACAGATTTCCCAATCCTGTGTAGCATCATGCTCTAGCATCAGATACTGGGAGTGTAAAACATCTGGCCAATTTGAGCACCCACTCTTGTGAAATGGGGCTGATCCTGACCACCTCACAGGATACTGTTGAAGATAAAACTGTGGAAAATGCCTGGTATAGCATAAAAACTGATACATGTAAATTGGAGGAAGGTTACAAACACTCACCTTTATAAATGACTTCTGTGTACAACAGGGTCCAAATAATTAGCTTTCAGCTCTTTAAATAATGTGCCCTTCAAAGCAGTACTTTGTTTCTGAGCCCTGAATTATCTGGAGAGTGACTAGTATTTACCTTTGAGAAGGTAAACTGTCCAGAAGGAAGAAGCTACGTCTGTTCTGGGGTACCTAACCCATCCTTCACCCATATGCCTTTAGCTCCCTAACTTAGGACTTCTGGAGATAAATGGAGCTCAGGTAAGTTACCCATGGAGAGAACAATCTTCTACTTCATATCATCAGTGCCTGTGCCTGGCAGCAGAAAGCCTGTGTGATGAGCTAATGACATTCTGAACAGCATCTCAAGAATAAAATATCAGTATAAAATAGTATAAAGTAGAGGTTTGTCTGAGTTGAAATTGTACTATTTGATTCATTCTCAAGTGCACAGCATGATTTTCACAGGAACACTATTTTGAGTTCCAAACCACAAACTTATAAATGAAATTTTGTAAGTGAAGCTATAATAGAAAACTAGAGATCTTCCTTTGTCCAAACAGCAGAGGGCTTCCAAAACTAGAACTCGTGAGCTTTTGTTCTACCTGGGACTAAAGGTCTTTCTGTTAAGCAGGTGACTTGACTGTAGTTTTTTCTAAAGCCACTCTGACTGCTTCATCATTAGCAATGTTACTACTCATCAAAGCACGATTCAACCTTTCTATGGCTCTACTCTGCACCAAACCTGTAGATCACAAGGGGTGCCATAAACCAGACAGCAAGTATCCTTTCCCCTTGATAACACCCAGGCTGTGCAAAAGCTGGAAAGGGGGAAGCAGCCATTACTATCTGAATGGGCTGGGGCTCTTTCATTAAGAAATAATAAAAATCTTCCTTTGATATTCTGAACTTGAGCTTTTGTAGAGCAACCTGGCTCTGCTAATTAATCAGTCACCTCTTAAGCTGTACATTTTACCCATATAACTTTGCCCAGCTTTTTAAATGAAAAGGTAAAAGAAACAGAACAATACATCTGGCTATGCTCTTGGAAATGTAAATGCCAGACCCTCTTCCTACCACTGCAAAGCCATCTTTAATTCCTGAAAATAATCACTTGGTATTTGTAAGTAGTAAATGTTTTGAGTAATGGAATTAATATTGCTAAATCAATGTGGACAGTATTTTTAATGCCTTTCTTACCAGTCAATACTAGGAAATTTGCCCCCATTTCCCTTTCTGTTGAGAAATGGGACAAGCATCAGTTCATTTTCTAAATCTTTGTAGCCACATTTTAAATGAGTACTTTTAATTCAAGCTGTGGCCAAGGAGAATATGTCGCATTGGACAGCCAAGACAATTTTGCTGATACCAGCTTTCAAGTCCATGGAAACTTCTGTTTTGCAGAGAGATTTATGCCTCTGATGGTTTAATGTGTGTAGAAGTTCCCTAGAAAGAAAATATTTGGAATGCAGATGTGAGGCACTTGGGTTCCCCGTTTGATGATTCACAAAACCCTGGAAGTGAAAATGCCATTACAATTTACTGCATACTGTTCTCGTGATTCCTCAGTGTTAGATGCCTGGTACTCCCAGGGGATGGCTTCTGATAAGCCAGAGCTGAAGGTTTACAAATATAAAACTTCACTGAACACATGAACAGGTCACAGAGGGTGCTCTATGAATTTTCTGCATAATTGTTTAGTGTAACATTTTCTAACGGCAAGGAGATGGGAATTTTCTAGAGGCAAGATGGGTTTTTTGAAGGACGGTTGGCTCTTCCTTTCTTGTAGGTCTACGATTGGGATCTGAGGTTTATGGGATAAATTCTAATTTTGTTTCGAGTTTCAGAATGGCCTTTCAAAAGTACTGCCAACTGAATGGCCTAAAGATCGCCGGGTGGGAAATGGAAATCAATGAAGCAATTACAAAACCCCTTAAATGACTTACCATGCTTATGGAAAGTTGCTTTAGTGAGCCACAGTCTAGTGATCAACTGTTTTGTTCTGTAAAGCGGGATTTATTTAATTTTGTATTTGGTGTGTTAGTGTCAATGATTATTCCCAGATCAAATTTGCATAATGTAAAGAGAGACAGTTAAAAAAATCAAATTCAATCCCAAAGCATTTTAAGAGTATAAGATTGTAGATGCCATGCTGTGGGCAGCTTCCAACCCCCTTGACATCTCCCCCTCAACATCCCCTACTCCCTGTCACTCCCAAACCTGCAACACTCAAGAGAGTAAGGCTTTCTTTTATCCTGGCAGACTCAACAGTGAGAGCTTTAAGTGTGAACATGAAGCATAGGAATAATTATCTAAATGATATGAAAACTGTAATAAGGGGCTCAACCTCATCCAATAAACAGAATAAATAGCAAGGAAAAAACCTGAAGAAAATTATGTGGGTGACTTGAGAGGTTTACATACACATCCTTAATTAGGTTGTACTTACCTGGTCCACAAGTCAGCTCAATATTAATTGGAAGAGACGATTAGGAAGTAAATAAGATTCTGTCTCATCAAGCCCAGCACTGTTTCCTTTTCTAAATAACTTACAGCCTTAGCCCCAGATAAAGAAGAGTCTTAAAGAAAGGCCCTAGTACCTGCTGCCGGGCCATATTATTATTGCTTTCTCAGTCTGCTTTAAAAATTATTTGGAACCCAGTCTGGTAAGACAATGTCTAAACCAGAGCTTTAGTATATCAGTATCTTCTACCTTGCTCCTCATGTCCTGACTTCTGTGAGGCATCTGGATGAATTGCCAGGTCCTCAGAAAGCCCAGGAGTGGCATCTGGGGGGCATGCATGTGTTTGGATGTGGTCTAGTATAGCAGAGGAGGAAGTGAGAATCCTTCACCACTGTCAGCTTTGAATGTCTCCTTCCTGTGTCACTATTTCTCCCTATCAAGTACAGAGAGATGCTGGTTTTACTGCTATTTACTGGGGTTTGTCAAGCATGGGAAGTGAGGACAGAATGTCACAAAGTACTAAGAAGGGCTCAGAAAATGGTTCTTCTGACCTAGGATGTAAGTTTACAAAGACCTCTTCCTGCTCATCACTTTTGAGTTTAATGAACCTCATCAAATAACAGTGATTTTAAAATTCTACTACAAAGTTTCCAAAACCTTTATAGAAAAGTTAGAAACATCATAGTAATTCACTTCCTTTCAAAACATCTACTAGAGTCTGTACCAGGCACGGGCAACAGAAGAAACAGAATGATGGGGAGTCTGAGCAGCCAGGTTTCAAGAACTATCCGTATGTTAAATAATGGGGTGACTCCCAGAAAATAATGTGCCTTTTCTGAGCTCAGGTTGCTGCATCTATAAAAAAGGTAGAGAGATTGGTGTTGTCTAGGATTTTTAAAACCCTGGCCGAACAATAGAATAAACTGGCTAATTTTTAAAGTCCATGATGAAAGCTGAAATTTAGAAGCAACAACTCTCAGAAGTAAAATGTGTGTATTTCCTAAAGCCTCCTTTCCAAAAAAAAAAAAAGAAATTGCTTTTCATAGGAAGCTCATCTATTGAGAACATTATTGGACACAGATACACAGATGTCTGGAGGAAAAGCACTCAATTTGGATGGCAAGATCTGTGTTAGCCAGGGAAGGAAACACTCTCAGATGATCATTTCTACCTTGATGAAGAGCAAGAGAGAGTTAGTTGAGGATGGAGCAGTTGGAGGTGGCTGTTCTCAGGCATGCCATGAAGTTTTCCTTTCCAAAAAAGCCTCCTTTATTGGAGAGGAGGTTCTTTGGGAGTGATGCCTGGACATGGGCCTTTGCGGTAGCCCTGCTGGGTATTCTGAGCCCCCAAATAGAGACCCAGTACCCTGACCCTCAAGTGCCTCTGGTGACCAAAGTCTGTGGCATCATGCTGCACTGTCTCTCTGGTTACACAGACACAAAATGCTCCTGGGCAGATACGATTCCCATGTAGCCCACCACCACATTTTAATAATGATTCTCTTTTCTCAATGGTACCTTCTACCAAACTCTGGCAGATTCTACCTCACATTGTGTCCAGATCACACTGGCATTTATTTGGAAGACCCAAGTGCTTCATCTCAGACTGTCTTGAAAGGAATAGTTAATGTTATAGCTAACTTAAAAAAAATTAATGAAGGTCAAAGTTAATCTGCCCTCTAGAGTTTTTTAACCACTTTGCCAAAAGTTATTTCAACTTACAAATATTCTTGTCAGGAGTTGATGACCAGAGACATATTAAGTCAGTTGACCTGTTTCACTTCAGTCCTGGCAAATATTTAACCACACCTTCCCTGTCAGAGGACTGGCACTTTTTAGTAGACAGAAGTTGCTGATTTTTGCCTTTGTCCAGAATGTGGGCCAGTTTGTTAAGGGGACAAGGGGTAAAGAAAGCTCAGGTTGGCCCAGAATGATCATTCCGCTTGATAAAACAGACACTTGGCCTGCGACAACTCTACCCCTCTGTCTAGACAGGAGAGTCAAAATATTTGAGGGCAAGTATTCAAAGTGGACCAACGGCTCATGGCGTCTGGATGAAGTAGGGGGACTCCCACTTATTCAATATTTGGTTGTAATAAAAAGGAAAACTGGTCCCCATTTGGCCGATTAGACTTGGAAAGAGGGACTCCCCTCCTAGTGAAGCACTGAGACCACGTGGCAGGCGAACCCTGAGCGCGGTGTTGGCTTCATGGGCACGCAACTGGCATGGCCACATGGTGCTGGAGGGCAGAGCCCAGGGTTTAATGTCCCGCACTAAATACACTGCCGTCCTGAAATTCTTAACAACTTTATCCTTACATTTGTAAGGTGTTTGGAAAATGAAGTCTGAAGGGACAGTGGGGCACATGAAGGGGGCTTGGAGCCACAGCCCCCACGTGGCCCACGGCCCCGTGTCTCACCTCCTGCTGCCTGGACAGGATCAGATCCCACTCCCCTGCTCCCTCTCTCTGGTATCCTGGTCAGCCTGACCTCCTTTCCCCAAGCCCTGCCTGGGGCGGTGACTGGGCTGCATTTCATCATCACCCTCCACCCCTGGCTGGGGCATGGGGGCAGGCAGAGGGAGGGCCAGGGTCAGGTGTGTGCCCTGTAACATTTCAGAGCAGGGCAGTAGCTGTCCCTGCTTTGGGCTAGCAGTGCCATGGAGTGTTCCATGGGTGACTTGGTGGGAAGTCTCATCCACACCGGGTCCCAATCATGTCCCAGGGTGCAGACAGCAGTCCCTTGGGGGTTGTCTGTCCACTGCAAGTTGGGGCTGTCAGCCACGGGAAGGGGGACTGATTTCCCTGCTCCTGCCAAGGACCTACATTTTCATTTCACACTGGGTCCCACACTGACCTTGCCTGACCTGATTTCCCACAGATGGCTCTGGATTTGATAGAGCGCTGTGGGGCTGGGAGGCTGTGGAGGGCTGTCAAAGCTCAGTGTCCACATGTTCACTCTTCTGGAGCAGAGTGAAATCTGCCTCTTCAGGTTTTAATTTACTATAAAGCTCAGAATTTTTTCTCTACTGTTAAATATCATAATGTACATATATCACATATTAGCTGTGTGAAGTAGGGCAGGATGCTCGCGGGCTCCATTCAGGCAGCCCATGAGGTCACTAAGTGTTCCTCTCTACCGATTATTGTGGACCGGCCACTTCATCTGCAGGCAAAGGGAGGGTCAGGGTCGGGGTGCCCTGTAACATTTTAGTGGAGGGTGAGCTTGTATGGCTTTTAATTAATGCGTGGTGCCAGAGGATCCACATGGTATATGGTTCAATCCTATGCTGTGAATGGGGAACTGGGCTGGGCTGCCCACCCTTAATGACCTTGAGGGGGCGGGTACATCCCTTAATGAAGATGGATGAGGAGCCATCAGATCCCCATTTCCCTTGGTTCTCTACAGGCCAGGACTAACTAACATGTGTTTTGTTTTTCCAGGCCTTGCTGGAGGTTTTGCACATAGCATTCTTTTCTTTCAAATATACTGCTCAAAATTGGTTTTAATTTACTATATAGCTCAGAATTGATTTTTCTGTGAAAGTACTGTGAGAATAGCTCAGTCAGCCATTCTTGGTGAAGAAAGTACTCTGGGTGGGGGGATGGCAGAAGAAAGGAGAGAGGAAAGAGGCAAGAGAGGAGGCTCACTGCACATTTTTAGACTGTAAGTGGTGTGAAGTGACTTCCCTTGCATTTTTCATGTGCTTCTCTAAGCAAAATTTCCTCTCCAAACTCAGAAAACTTTGTGGCATGCCCGAGAACAGCCACCTCCAACTGCTCCACCCTCAACTAACTCTCTCTTGCTCTTTTAACACTTAGAAGCAAACTTGTTAGAATACAGTATTTCTAGCATTTCCAAAACATGTGGTATAGTTTTCTCCTGGCTAAATCTGCCAGCCATGTAGGGAGAAGTCCAGGATGAAAGCTGAAATTTAGAAGCAACAACTCTTAGAAGTAAAATTTGTATATTTCCTAAAGCCTCCTTTCCAAAAAAAAACACAGAAATTGCTTTTCATATGGAGCTCGTCTATTGAGAACATTATTAGACACAGATGCACAGATACCTAGAGAAAAAGCACTCAATTTGGATGGCAAGATCTCTGTTAGCCAGGGAAGGAAACACTCTCAGATGATCATTTCTACCTTGAGCTGGGAGAAATGCTAGTTACCAATCAGATGAAACAGAGAGTCAAAAGTAAGATATTTTTTTACCAAAGGAGTTAGAAAAACATGTCTTAATGGATGCAACCCAGAAAGGAATATAATAAACAGTAGTTAATTACAGAAAGCTACCTGCTATTATTAATAATAACAATAGTTACTGTGTCTGATCTCATAGTAATTATTTAAAAAACCCTGGGAGGAAGGTTTTCTTTCTCCCATTTTATTAGAGCCAGAGCAGAGATGCACAAGGGCAAATAAATTCGAGCAGGGCACCCAGCCAAGAACTGGCAGAGTTGGGATTAGGCCCAACGACTAAGTGTCCAGCTTCCTACTCCTTGGCCGGGCTTGAGACCGAATGTGGGAAGCCACAGAATGGGTTTCTGATTACCATGGCTTTGTTGGAATGACCTCCTCCTTGGAACTCAAGGGTCCCAAAAGCATCCGTCGGGCTGAGCTGCGTGTGCTTGCTGATGGACCACTTCTCAGACTGGAGGTCATTTCGCAAGAGGCGACTTTCATTTTTCTCATTCTGAAGAATGGAGATACTGGGAGTGAGGCCAACATGCTGGCCTATTAGACGCCCGCAGCAACACCTGTAACAGAAGAGCTCAAAGTGAACCCCCTGAATTAGTCACCATTGGAATAGAGCAGGGCAGCCTGCTGGAGAACACAGACCAGAGCAAGGCAGCCAGTCAGTCATCAAGTGGAGTCCACAGTGTGGCTGCACCCGGCAGGTGGGGAACTCAGGAGCTGCTCGGCACAGCTGTCGTTTCTTCCCTGCCCCCTCCTCCCTCTCTGTTGGCTGGATGTGCCATAACATGCCTCCTGGCGTTCCCCACGCACGCCTTTCACATGGGTGTATAATTCAGGATTGGGACCTAAGAACAAAAGCCCTGAGAGTTTTCTGCTTCTCACTCCCCCATCCACCAAACCTTGCACGAAGGACACTGAACAGCTTTGAGGGCAGAATTTTAATGTGCACATTTGAATAAGGAATCTCACTCATATGTGAGTCACAACCCAACTTGTCTTTCCCCAACTGACATTCACTGTCAAATACCTAATTCTGAGAAAAATCTGCAGCTTACTTGCTCTTTAAGAAACAATGAAATAATTATTCACAAGGTGTTTGAAAACAAAATTCTCTCCTTACATCATGAAAATGTCCTTCATACTTTACTCCTACCACTATTATGACTATTAGTGATAATACTGATACACAGTTATCACTTACTAAATACTAACAATGTGGGCATTCATTTGTGGGTAAAATGTTGTAGTTTTGAAGGTTAGGTAGTCTGCTCAAGGTTACACAGCTACTCCAGATGACCCTAGATAGTCTAGTCCATATAGAATCTATGGTCTATATTTTAAACTGCCTTAATATATTTTCTTTTCATAAAGGCATTTTGAGACATTTGTATGTTATTTTACCCCAAGTGCTTCCCACCTTCTATACTCTTGATCCTTAAGGTAAGACCAGGAAGGTAGGGAGGATATGAAAATGTGCTTGGGTAGGAATCCAAAGGTCTGTGGTCTAATTAGTGAACTGCTAGGAGTTTTTTTTATTTAAAAATTTATTTTTTACTATAGCAGAGCGTGCTGGTACAAACAGCACTTTGATGAAATGTTTAAAAGGGAAAACCAGTAACCATATTAAAAATACATATGACCTATTTTTAGAGACACAGATTAATTCCTTCCCTGACAGTGTATCTGTCATTCTGTATAGGATTTTAGAGAATTAACTGCAGGCAAGACCTATTATGTGGTGTATATATATAAGATTGGTTCAAAGATGTCCAACAACAATAAAGAAAAAAAAGATCTTTAATTCAATATTAGCTCCCTTGCATTGGATAGTGATTGCTATTAAAAAAGATCTTTAATTCAATATTAGCTCCCTTGTATTGGATAGTGATTGCTATTATAGTTTTGTTCCCCTAATTGCTACTTCATATTCTCACTGCATTAGAGAGACAGGAGATTACCTATGGGGGTCTTTGGTGCTGGGGATGATGTGAACACATTCTCTTTTATAAAATGCTCTTTCTATCCAGGATTTCTGAGCCTGAAAAATAAAAAAAAAAAAAAAGAGGAAAGGTAAACATAACTTTTAAGAATTTTTGACTAGGAAGCAAAATTTCACAATCACATAATTGAGTAGCATCTCACAAACTGAACTGAAATCATGGTTACTTTACACATAAACACTGCATATAACATAATCTATTACTCCTAGAACATGCTGATTAGGTTATTTGCTATTATAATATTGAGAGTTAAAGGAAATAGCCATAATGAAAAAAACTGTTAGTAATGGAATCATATACAAATCCATAATTACTTTTGAAGGCCAGGAAAACAGTGCTAAATAGTGCTCTTTAAATAAAGAGGAAATGAAAAACGGAGTATAACATTTTCATGGCTGACACTTCCATTAGATTTTCCCTGTAGAACGAAAGAAAAATGGTGAGGGAATTCTGTAACTCAGGAGCTCTAATCCATCACCACACTTTTTCTAAAATCCAAATTAGCAATGCTTAAATACAGAGGGAAAAGTGGAAATGGAAACATAAGAGAGATTAATGTTTTCATCACAGTCCAAAATATCACAGGTAATGCCTTTGGAACGAAGGAAGATTGCACCTCTTTTGCAAGTGTGTGTGTGTGCGTGTATGTGTCCCACATGCCTTTAATCACAACAGATACAGCTTCTTAGAACAGGCATTTGTTGGGACTGTCCACCCAGAAGTCTGGCCACTGAGATTGGATTCCCAGGAGGATAAAGGCAGTTCCGGCAAACGGTACCATCTTTGTTTCAAAGCAGAATGCCCATCCTGCATCCCTTTTACCCTTTTCTTTACCAGCAATTGAAATAGTAGAGGAATCTCCCATGAAATCTGGTGAGCTACTCAGAAGATTCCTTCTCATAGCATTTAAGATGGAAGTTGCTAGAGCATCCTGTAATGTTACAACATCTAACTCAGCATCAGGACTAAATAGCATAGCACAACTGAGCTATTTATTTGACCTGTCTCAGTGCTTGGTTGTTTGTTACCTGTTACAGACCCCATTTGTTGGCCATAATTGATACTGACTCTGCCAAGGACCTAAATGTTTGTATAAACTGTGCTAAAGTGTGGTAGCCCTCAAACCCTGCATCTCAGATCTCCCTCTTCTCTCACAATGCAGTCTACACTAGCATGTGTGCTGAGGGCAGTAGTTGTTTCATACTCACAGCAAAGCAGATTTTAAAAGTAGCAGCATACAGAGGGATGCTTGAGGGGTACAAGGGAACTGCACCCTGTTTCAGTCATGGTCACAGTCAGGTCACTGAATTTCTGAATGCTTATGCACTGTCTACTGGAAAAGGAGCTCCTGCCCTGCCTCAGAGATCCTCCGGTCCTGGTGGCCCTCTGCACCCTCACACCACAAAGGTAAAACAATCTGCAGGTCTGCTTGTCAGCTGGGCATGAAAAAAGCCCCAGTGTCTATTCCCAAAGATTTTCCTTCTCAAATATGTAGGAAAAGCTAGTGGCTACGTCTTTGCAATAGAAATGAATTTAGCAGTGTAGATAACCAGCCTTTATCTTTGTAAAAAGCCTGAGAGTTAAACTATTCATAGGCAATGATTTTTTCTGGACACTGAATACTTTCATTGATAACATCTGTTGGCAGAAAGATGGTAAAAATATTCCTCAGTGGACATTTAAAACCAACTTTCCCTACACCTCAGGGAGGAGGAGAGGGAGTGGGGACTTAGCTTTTTTCTTTGGCTAGCATCCGAAAAGATCTTTTGAGGGAGTATCTGGGAATTTCAGGGAGGACTGGTCAATCCTCCCTGAGAGAAGGCAAGCACAGCAGAATCACTGTTAGAGTGATTGCACTGTTAGGGTAGAGCGTGAGGTCTGCAGTTAGAAAAAGCGGCGTGAGTGGGACTCGGCGGCATAAAAGTCACATCATTTCTTTGGTCCTTGGTTTTCCTCATTGGTACAATGGGCAGAACAATAATACCTGGCACACGGAGTTGTTATCATTATTATTTGGGTGCAGCTTTTTACTTTAAGAAGAGGGATGAGACTTGCATTAGTTCTGGTACTAAAAGTTCAGATGAAGGTTCAGATGAGAGTACTATGAAACTGCATAGCAGATCTCACCTAGTCACTGTGTGCCTGTGGATGATTCGCTTGCAGAAGGCCTGAGTGCCCACTAGCACAGTATATAGAAAAGTTATTGAATTTCTCTGAGCCTTTTCTGTAACATGAGAACCATTCTAGCTAATTTGGGGAGTTGCATTAATCAAAGCAGATGACTCAGCGAAAGCACTCGGCACTTAGTAGGGGCTCAGTAGGTCAGGACAATGCCTGCCATTTATTAAGGGTCAATCCTGTGCCTGGAATTGTGCCATATATGTCATATCTCCACAGATCCTCCTAAGAGCCCCATAAGGGAAGGACTGCTATTATATCTATTTTACCAATGAAGAAATTGAGGCACAGAGATGCAGCAATTAAGTTTTAAAGCCAGAACTTGAGCAGTCTGACTCCAGCGTTCACACTCTTACCCGTTTTGCTAAACTGCCTCTCCAAATTAGCTCTCATTGACATTAAACACCCTTCACCTGAGCAGTGCCATCTGGGCATGCCTGGGAGTGCCTTGGTATTTGGACAGAGTTGGACTTCTAGAGGCATATCTTAGAACCAGTTCATACTTGCACCTTCCGCCCCCTCATTTCTCCCATCCAGTCCCCACGAATGGAGTCATAAACACTCTGCTATCTGTTCTTCCTCTGTCCTTGGGATAAAGGATTGGGGCTGGACATCAGGAAAATACCAACATGTGAGAAAGAAGTAAAAGAAGGGGGAATCATTATAATGGCTATAACAAAGAAATGTAATCACAACAGGACTCCCAGCTTGAGAGTCAGGGGACCATGACAGATGGATTAGACTTTTCAAGGGCACTTTAATTATTTCTCTCACTCACGGATCCCAGTTTCAACTTGGAAGGCCCTGGAAGTTTTACTCAGCTACTGTGCAAATTACTACATATGGACTGCTAACTTGTTAGTTATTATGTATAAAGTAACTTGACTTACGTGCAGTTTAGCAACTGAATTACCTTCTGAAAGGTGAAAACCTACTTCATTGTTAACAAAGGGATTGAAATCAGTTTCTTTTTCTTCACAAATTAACCATGCAGATTAACCATTTCCCTTTTCCCTTGCAAAGGCACAAAAAATTGGGTGAGGAAGGAGAAGTGTAATATTTTAAAAAATGTTTGAATTCTTCAAAATTGAATTGGATTCTCTTCTTTTTGAGAAGTATAATACATAATAGAAAAATATGCATGTATAATACATGAATTAGGGGTTCTACAAAATATGCATAATATACTATGCTCTACTGTGGGCTTTGTTTTATCATGCTTTTATTCAGTGTGGATAGATATCAGATTTTTAAAAATTATCTTCTTGGAGAGGGCAAGTTTGATGTATAATCATGGTTTAACTTGTTCCCCAAGCAAATTCCCTTTTCTTTTGTTCAAAGGCTTTGTACTGCTCTGCGATGGCTTCCCCATCCAAGTCAGCTCAGAATGGCTATCCTCATTGTTAGAAAGCATAAAATAGTTTTGACAAGCCATGTTTCTCACTGACCCTTAATTCTCTTCTAATGCAAAAACACTTCAATGGACAGTGTGTCCTAAAATCTTTTCTCTTTAAATATGCTTTGAAAGTCTCATGTACTCTTAGAAGAGTTGGCTCCTATCAGCCCTTCGAAAAATCACTTTTGTACTTTCTTTTCTGAAGGTACAACAGTCCCATCACCATTGCTGAGTTTGTGAAGGTTACTTTCTTTCTTGTTTTTCTGCATTATCAGTCATGTGTGATGTATAACAGGGAAGTGTTTTTCAAAGGCTAATAATTAAAGGACACCTTATCCAAAACATAAATGAGGACATGGACATTTTGAACAAAGTGTAACAATTACCTTCAAAGAATAAAAGAAGTACTAACTTTGAAAGTCAAATGTACAGCCAATAAAGCACCCAAATGATAGAAACAAAAATCCCTGTAAATACGGCCTTCCAAAGAAAACAAAATTAACTGGTTTCATTTAAGCAGGGTTCAGCTCTTTTTCACAAAGACTCTGCTATAAATTCCACTCCCCCAAATTCCTTTGACATCTCTTACTAGCTCCTCACCACTGGCCACAGAATCAGCTTCTCTAGGCAGGAATGCTTTGTAAGTACACACACAGAGTAAGTATTCAATCTGTCTCCAGGAAGTCTTGGGAAGTGCTATTATAATCCACCCTGTAGCAGGACCATTTAACAGAAGGACAATCAGACCAACAATGACAATATTAGAAAAAAGAGTCCACTGACTTTACAGGAACAAATGACGAGCAACATTTCACTACGTCCCTCATTGTGAGACTCCCATGGTTCAAATGTATATTCTGTCCTCATCAGGACAAAATACCAAAGACCCAGAGGTACCAAATGCCTGTTCATTTTTGGATTTGCTCTCCCTCAACATCTCCCTGGCCATTCCTTTGGTCTTCTTGTAAATCCCTAGATCCAATATTGGGAAGCTGACCGAGAGGAAAGGGAGCTGAAATCCTTTTACCTGAGCACTGACTCTGGGTGGCACAGGAAGTCCTGCGAGCAGCTTCTGTGGCCTTCGTTTTGCTGTGTCTGGGGCTGCTCGTCCCGTTAATAATGCTCTTATGACCGCCCACTGGAAAAAAAGGCACCGGCTCGGCTCTTCCCCCAAGAGACGTTTCAAGTAAAGCAATGAACTTGGGCAGATTAGCCCTTTGGAATGTGCCGCTTCGGGATTAGCCGCACTAGAATCCCATGGACATTCCCTCGCAGCCCACTAACAGGGCTGGATTTGAACATCTAATCTGACGCCAGAAGAAAAACAAATCCCCGGAGAGATCGGATTTAACTGGCACAAGTCCTGACAGGCTCTTCCCCCTTTCCTTTTTCCATTTTCAGAGAGAAGGCTTGTGAAACTGTGATAAGGTGTTCTGAGTTCTGAAAAGTTCAACTTTAGAAAGCAAATCCTTCTAAAGAAACAGTGTATTCATGCTCTGAGTGGTCTGAACACACAAGCCGCATTGTTCATTCCTGTCTAAAGAATGGACTGATAGCATTTCTTTTAAAGAGGAACTGCTAAAAACTCTGGCCGTTTCAAAAGAATAGTTTGGTCCCTGAACGTGAGCCTAAGCAGAACTAAGTTGGAGTTTGCCAGTGACCTTCTACAACTTCTAAAATGTCAATAAAAATAAAACTTGTCTGATCACACTGCTCAGCCTGTGGCCCCTCCCCCACAATGGCAAATGTATGATTAGAAACCTGTAATCCCGTTTGCTTATTTAAAAAATGTGAGATGTGACCAGTCCAGCATATGATGCAGACTGAGGGCAGTGACACTGTGACTGGGTTTAGCTGGGTGGCGCAATGGTCAGGTGCTGGCTCATACAAAAAGGGCTCTTTCAAATACCATCCAAGAGTGAAATTTTTAGATAGTGCTAATTCTTACCTAGACAAGTGACTAAATTGGGGGAGAAAAGAACTCAAATTTCAACAAGGCAAAAATGCTTTTTAAGAAGTAAATACATGAGCGCTCTATTTCCAAAGGGCTTACCTCTTCCCATAGACAGAAGTCCGAGCTGAGAGGTGGCGCTCATGATCAACTCTGTAAACTGTAAATCCATGAGGGCAGTACCTCTTTGATCTTCATTTTCCCATAACCTCCCCTCAAAGTGCCCTACTATGTGTTATGTGGACACCTACTGAGAGTCACAGTGTGAACTGAATGGCTGATTTCAAACCTGGATTAGATCCCTAGCCTTCCTTGCCTCTCTGCTCTTTCCAGGAATGATCTCCTGCAAACTCTCACATCTGCTGGTCTCTTACTGACCAAGGCCTCCCTGGAGAAAAGGGACGATAAACTCCTTAGTGACCTTCAGCTGAGAAGACATTACAATAAGCAAGCTGCAAATGAAACATCAGACTGAGCTGACAGGCATGACGTCCCTTTGCCTGGCTCTTACAGGTGGTGGCTACATAGTGATGGCCCAAATAAAGTGCACACCTTTCTACTATGCAGCTGCAACATTTCTACGCATTTACTTTTGGGGATTCAACAGAGATGTGAGCCCACGAAGATGTTCACTGCAGCATTTTTTATAATATCGAAAAACTACATAGGAAACAAATTGAAAGTTCATCAATGGGAGGCTAATTAAACGATGGTTCATGTCATTTGATGGCCATCAGGCTTCAGAAGACTTTATAATTATATAGAAGAATACGTATTTTCATGTTCTTATATGAGAAAATCAGGGCATAAAAAAGTAATTAAGAATAATTACAAATTTTAAATAGACACAGAGATGATAAGTAGATAATATATTAACATGGAAACTGTGGATAATATTTATTTTTTCCATATTATTATTATTTTTTGCTTTTCCATATTTTCCAAAGTTTTATCCTGTAACCATGTATTTTGTCATGAAACTATATTTCATGTGGTCAGAAGATTGCCAGACACTTTTCTTTTTTCCAACTGTTTAGTTTTATGTTATGATACTGGAAGTCATGGGGAACAGTGGTTCAGGAAGGGACTTAGGAAGAATTCAGTTAAGAGAGAGGGCTCAGTGGGGGACTATTTGAAAAGAAAGTTCTATAAAATACAGGGGTCGTTTTCTAGGGTTTAAAGGCAAGAGAGGGGAAGTGAAGGAGTCAGAGAAGAGAAGGTGGGGCAGAAAGAGAGTAGAGGAGTTGGGAGGGGAAAGGGGGCTGGTGAGCAGGCAGGCATCAGAGAGATACTGAGCTAGGAGGTGCAAGACCGTCTTCGGGACTAAATAAATTGGTTCCACTATGAGAATATTTAAAAAATTCAGCTTTCTCCACTTCTTCACTAGATCCTACTTCAACCCATCATCTGACTTACTTTAAATCTTGATTCAATCACTTCCATACTGAGACTTTAAAATATTGCCCATGTATGTATTTATTTATTTTTTTACCCTATTCTCTCTAGTCTTACATTTTTGTTTTTCTTTGGCTTAATTTTCCTTTCAAGAGAGAAATATTTGATGGGGACAAGATATGAGGCACCATCTATGAACTTTACACAAAACCCAAAAATACTGTCACCAGAACTGTGAGTACTTTTGTTTAAGTGAAAAAGGTAGCCCCAGGTTAAAACAGCAACTCTTTCATAGACGTCACAGATGATCTTCAGGACCCTTTGATTTGGGAAGGTAATTAGTTCCAAAGAGACTTGTAACTCTGGGCCACACTGTCCCTATGGATCTTTTAAAAATCTTGCATATCACCCAATGATGCACCTCCTGACAGGATGTATCACCAGCCTGTTTCAGATGGAGTGTAGAGAGAATATTATTTGAATACTAACAAGAGCAAACCACAAGTGTAATGCTAAGTGTGGTTATTCTTCCCTCTTACCTTTATGTAGTTGGCAGACTACCTTATTCTATCAACTTATCATTAAAGAAAAAAAATCACACTCTAATAGAATATACTAAAAAGTTTCCACTGATACCTCATTCAATTTTAAAACATGAAATCTAATTTTCTACAAGTAGATTTTGACATGGAAAAAAATGCCTATTTCATTGTCATAAAGATGTCCACAGAATTTCTTTCTGTGATGTCCATAGCACCACCACCAAAAAGAGCATGATACAGCATAGGGGTTAGCAAACATTTTCTGGAAGGGGTCAGATGGTGAATAATTCAGGCTCTTTGGAGGCCATATGGTCTCTGTGGCAGCATTCCAGTACAACAGGCGGCCGGGCCAGAATTGGTGCGTACTGGACAACCCCTGTAATAGAAAAAGGGGGACTGTCTGGCGGGGCAGCAGGGAGGGAGTGGTGGTCCTAAGAACCAGGTTTTCATGGCACCATCACTAGTTTGTCTTGGCTTTTCCTCAAAAAGGTGCCTTTGCCCTGCTGTTTCTTCTACCCGGACAGCTCCCTCCTTGGACATCCTGCAACTCACTCACTCAACCATCAGGACCCCCGAGGGACCGTCCTTGACCGCTCTATCTGAAGGTACACTGTGCCATTCTCTCTTCTCTGTTCGGGACTTCCCTCTGTTTCTCTCACAGCCCTTCACATCACCTGGCATTACACCATGTCTTTAATGGGTCTGTTTTTCCCCTTCCCCTATGCCCCCACCCCCACCAAGCATGTTCTAGTTTGGCTTTGTACTGGGAAGCGTGGATCCGTTTGAGTTGGTGTTTGCATGATGTAGGAGGTCGAGAGGTTTAGGTCAAGATTCTCATTTGTTTGTTTTCTTGCTTGCTGCCTCGCCCCTGCCCCCTACCTGTTTTGCCTATGGGTGGATGGATTTACAACTAGAATGTAAATTCTCAAGGGCAGGAATTTTGTTTTGCCACTGCTGTTGCCCCAGCACCTAGAACTGTCTGTATGCATATATTTATGTTTGGTACATGGTAGGCACACATAATGGACACTTCATTTGATTTACTTGCACATCAATTCCTCACCTGTGAAATGATGGCATCAGATGGACCCATGTTTCTTAAAGGGTGATTTTAGGGTGATACTAAGATGGGCAGTTGGATTTATAGTAATATATAGTATTACTATAGTATATAAACCACAGTATAAAATATATAGTTTAGATACTATAAACCTGCAATACCATTATTTCTTGAGGACATGAATTTTCCTTTTAGGAGCTCTGAAAAAAAATGAGTCCATCAAAAATATTCAATAGGGTAAAAATGATCTGGAGATAAGAAAAATCATGATGCTTTTACAAACACGACTGAAGTTTGGAGAACACAGGACTAATCCCTCTTGTAAGCCCCGTCGGCTCCTCGTTTTTAGTTTAATGTATGAAAATAAACGTATTGTGTTCTCTAATAGAGTTCCCCATTGACCTATAAAGTAAAACAATGCCGGAGTGATATGACAAAGCCAGCTGCCTCGAGAGTGCACTGCCGTGAGCAAAGTCTTCCTCAAACGGTCGACAGAGCCATCCACTGGTCAGCATCGCTCCGTGGCTCTGCGCCCCAGCATGATCAGATCGGTTCGGTATTTACTGTCTTTAGGATCTGACTCTGGAGGTATCTTCATTCAGATCTCTCAGTTTCCCTCCAAACCTCTGCAACATTATGCTTCAGTAAACTAAATTACTGTTTGTTCCTCTAATGCACTGTGGCGCTCTACGCTCCCCAGTCTTTGAAGTGCTGCCCCATTTGCCAGAATGCTAGGATCCTGCCTCTGTACTTAGTGAATGCCTCGTCGTTCTTCCAAACTCTGCACAAAACATTATGTTCTTGAGAGGCTTGACTGGCCACTACGAGACAGAACGAACCACCACAATCACTGTTCTGCTTTCAAAGATACCTTGCTCACACCTCCATTAGGGGAAGACTCACACAATAATTATTTATTTTGATGTCAAGATTTATAATTATTCACTGCCAATTTCTACTGCAAATACATAGTACTCCAGATCTATTATTGTACAGCTAGGATTTCTGTAGCCTTACTTAAGATTTCTCTTTTCTTTCTTATTTTTAACATGATTTCTGTGGGAATATCATGCCAATTCCTCATTCCTAATAAATCTCCTTTGGGGAATAATTCTTCATGGATTGAAATTATTTGTACCAAAATTCACTTTATAGCCCCTACCTTTTAATCATATGCCTTAACATACCATATATATACATATATATATATATATATATGTATATATATATATAAACAGAAAATTAAATTAGATTTTGATCACCATATTGGAAAAGTCAGTAAGTTATACTTTATAAATATAAATGACACTTACCTTTTACAAATAGGTCACACTGTGCAAATTACACTAAAATGGATTCAGAATTTTTAAGTAGAAGTAATATGTATATAAAAATGTTCATCTCATCGGCATTTTCAGAAATCATTAAAATGTGTACTTCTATGATTCCTTGGAAAACTGTGTCTTCACTACAAAGCAGTTAATCATTGCTTGGCAATAATACATTATATTTATAACGTATTCTACAGTTTACAGAATGTTTTCACATAAAATATTTGGTGCAATATTCACAATAACTCTGTAAAAATAGGTATTATAAAATTCTACTATATGATTAAAAAAATGGGGCTTACAGAGTTGAAGTATCATGCCAAGTTACACATCAGTCACTGGCTAAGCCCAGCAGACTCAGAGCCCTGTACTTCCACCAGGGTACAGAGAACCCTGCATGCTTTATACCCTGACTGATTTTAGGGATGCTGAAAGATCTTTTGCTTCTCTGTTGTAGAATAAATACATTGTAATTATTCTGATCTTAATAAACATATACTTCACCAAGTCTAAAAGACTGCTAAAAAATTGAAATAAGCATGTAGGTCTCTATTTCAAAATTATCATATTTATGATCAAGGATTTGCCATCTGTTTGAATAAAATAGCTGTTTCCATATATGGTGACATAAAAACTTAAAAGCCACCCCCATACTCTTAGGGACTTTACTGCTTTCATTGACTTAAAACACAACTAAAATAGTGCTGGCCCTATAAAACTGGTGTACATTTTTAAAAGATAATAAGAGGATAAATTTCACACAGAGGAGGAGGATATGAAAGACAAAATTATGACCAATGAAACTATGAGACTGAGGTTTGATACACTCTTCAAGAGCCGCAAAGTTTATAATGATGGATCATTTGTTAGAAAGCATTATCAGCGTGATGATGTCCATGCATAACTCGTGACTGGGAAAGTTTTCTGTGTCCACTGAGGCTGCACCCAGCTTTGTTTCTGTCAGGTAACGGTGGAGCTGGAGTGATGTGATGTCATCCTGCTTCTGCTTCGCTTCCACTGCTTGTGTCTACACCATTCTGATTGCATCAGGAGCCAAAGAAACGTGCTAAGTCATGACATTGGTGATGTTATGCAGAAACATGGAATTTAGTGACAAAGTCATAGATGTAGAGGCTGATTTCTATTTTGTTCCCCTCTTTAGCCCTGGGAGGATGAAAATGCTAATAAGAGGATGAGGATGGATATATATAGCTGTACTTGTATTTGTAGTTAAGTTCTCCTATCAGGATTAATTTACTAAGGTAAGCATGTCTGTCTGTCTCTCTCTACATATATATATCTATCTTCTTCTCTGAGTGAAATTTGTCCTATTACTATCTTTTTAAGATGTATACCAGTTCTATAGGGCCAGCTCTATTGTAGTTATGATTTTTGGTCAATGAAGGCAGTAAAGTCCCTAAGAGTATGGGGGTAGCTTTTAAGTTTTTATGCCAACATATATGGAAACAGTTATTTTATTCAAACAGATGGCAAATCCTTGATTATAAGTAGAATACTTTTATCTATTTATCTATACATGTGCACACACATATGTACAATACATATATAATATATATATATAATTTTAATTTATTATTACTTTTTTGTTTATTATCAGTCCTAACTATCTTAAAATATTCTGGGTAGAAATACAGATTAATCTTTATCTATAAGTGATTCCAATTCTCAGGTCAAGCTCTTTATCTTCATAAGATACAGACTTAAATTCAGTTAAAAGATTTTATTTCTGAAATCCTGAGTTTCTTTATCCATTCAAAGCTGTAATAAGGCAGAACTTGGGTGGAAGCATGACTGATTAGGAATCCCAAGATGGCCTTGCTGAGGCCTGTTGACATGTGACCTTGGGGAAGAGACTTCATCGTGGTGCTCTTCCAAGTCACCCCAGGTTTCAGAGTTGAAGTTTCTGGGAATCAGAACCCAACAGCTTTGTCATTAGTCCCTCATTAGTGCATACAAAATAGGTATAGAGGCTTTTGGAAAATACAAGTACTTTTTATTTTTTACAAATTTATGGAAACATTATTTTTTTGATAACAAAAGTGTAGCAAAGCACAAGGTTTTACACCACGGACAAAATTTATAAGGAGATTTGAATGAATAATCCCTGACAGAATTCTCACCAGACTCCAAACATTCTCAGGAATGCCCGTGAGTTGGCAATCTGGCACACATGTAAAGTTCTAATTCTGTTTCAGTAGAATTCATTAAGACATCAGTATGATTAATAACTTGACATTTCTAGTGCTGCCATTGGGAGAATTTTCAAGACTAGAACTTGATGTTCTTTGCCCCTACCCTCCATCAAATGATAAATCAAGTCTTGATGATCATTCAGGTCAGAATATGCAGAAATTGCTCACAATTTGTAAGTTGTTTTTTTTTTAACTTAACAGTCAAGAATTATTTAAGTGGAGAGAATAAGACCAAATCAATCCCATTTTCATCATCAGAAGCAAGTTATAAGCAGACAGGTCCTGCAATGTAAATGGAAAGCTATTCTTAATACTCTCTAGAAGTGAAAAAGCATTAGGTGTTAACGTTAATGCAGTGCATCAGTGTATTTCTGTTTGATAGTCATATTTCTCTGTCAAATTACTAGACTGTTAGGTTAGAAGATAAAACCATCTACATAAATTCTGCCTCTGGTTATGTTGGTATTAATGTGACCACTTTTAGGTGGTTCAAGGTTATTAGAACTTCCTTCAAAATATTGTCAATATGAATTTCTTTCCTTATATATTCACTACCAAAGACTATCTTTTTTATTTATTCTTACCTTTGAATACATTTATAAAACTTCTCTGGAAGATTTTAGGTCCTAGAAGATACTATTATATATATTAACTTTCTCTACATACATTAATTTAAATTTGATATACATAGAAACAAACACAAATTTAAAAGCAGATGTAAAATATGTTAGTAGGTAATTCAGATACACAGATTTAGTTTCTAAATTATGTTCCATTACATGGCAACATGATTTGGTTTTTGCCTCTGTTTTCTTTTTTTCTCTCTCCAATATTTCAATTCACTTTATTTTTTTTAATTTGTCTAAGGAAATCTTAACTATACACCAACATATTAACCTACTTTCCCATCTTATTATAACTATGCTTATATAACAGCAAAACTGAAATAATAGTTTCAACATGCAACAGTTACATATTAACCTTGATCAAAGTATCTTTTGCCAATCATGAGATAATATTTCAAATCTTTTTTTTTTTGGTATCATTAATCTACAATTACAGAAAGAACAGTATGTTTACTAGGTTCCCCCCTTCACCAAGTCCCCCCCACATACCCCTTCACAATCACTGTCCATCTGCATAGTAAGATGCTGTAAAATCACTACTTGTCTTCTCTGTGTTGCACAGCCTTCCCCGTGCCCCCCACGCACTATACATGCTGATCGTAATGCCCTCTTTCTTTTTCCCCACCCTTATCCCTCCCTTCCCACCCATCGTCCCCAGTCCCTTTTCCTTTGGTAACTATTAGTCCATTCTTGGGTTCTGTGATTCTGCTGCTGTTTTGTTCCTTCAGTTTTCCTTTGTTCTTATACTCCACATATGAGTGAAATCATTTGGTACTTGTCCTCTGCTTGGCTTATTTCACTGAACATAATACCCTCTAGCTCCATCCATGTTGTTGTGAATGGTAGGATCTGTTTTTTTCTTATGGCTGCATAATATTCCATTGTGTATATGTACCACATCTTCTTTATCCATTCATCTACTGATGGACATTTAGGTTGCTTCCATATCTTGGCTATTGTAAACAGTGCAGCGATAAACATAGGGGTGCATCTGTCTTTTTCAAACTGGAGTGCTGCATTCTTAGGGTAAATACCTAGAAGTGGAATTCCTGGGTCAAATGGTATTTCTATTTTGAGCATTCTGAGGAAACTCCATACTGCTTTCCACAATGGTTGAACTAGTTTACATTCCCACCAGCAGTGTAGGAGGGTTCCCCTTTCTCCACAACCTCGCCAACATTTGTTGTTGTTTGTCTTTTCGATGATGGCGATCCTTACTGGTGTGAGGTGATATCTCATTGTGGTTTTAATTTGCATTTCTCTGATGATTAGTGATGTGGAGCATCTTTTCATGTGCCTGTTGGCCATCTGGATTTCTTCTTTAGAGAACTGTCTATTCAGCTCCTCTGCCCATTTTTTAATTGGATTATTTGCTTTTTGTTTGTTGAGGTGTGTGAGCTCTTTATATATTTTGGTTGTCAATCCTTTATCGGATCTGTCATTTATGAATATGTTCTCCCATACTGTAGGATACCTTTTTGTTCTATTGATGGTGTCCTTTGCTGTACAGAAGCTTTTTAGCTCGATATAGTCCCACTTGTTCATTTTTGCCTTTGTTTCCCTTGCCTGGGGAGATATGTTCATGAAGAAGTCACTCATGTTTATGTCCATGAGATTTTTGCCTATGTTTTTTTCTAAGAGTTTTATGGTTTCATGACTTACATTCAGGTCTTTGATCCATATGGAGTTTACTTTTGTGTATGGGGTTAGACAGTGATCCAGTTTCATTCTCTTACATGTAGCTGTCCAGTTTTGCCAGCACCATCTGTTGAAGAGACTGTCATTTCCCCATTGTATGTCCATGGCTCCTTTATCAAATATTAATTGGCCATTTATGTTTGGGTTAATGTCTGGAGTCTCTATACCTCTGTTTTCTTACTACCTCATCCTTACTCTAAGGTAGATGGTTCTAATCTTTGAATTTTTGATGCCAAAACAATATTCTGATAGCAAAATTCTTCAGAAAGAAGCTATTTAAAAAAGTGTACTGTTCTGGTTTACTAATTGATCCCAATTCATTACTCATCTAGTAACAACAGTGATTTTTTTTCCCCCTCTTAATAGACTTTCTTAGAGCAGCTGTAGGTTTAAAGAAAAATTGAACAGCAGTACAGAGAGTTCTGACATACTCCTTTCTCCATTTCTCCCCATGGATTCATATATTATTTAATGTCTTGTATTGGCAACCTACATTTGTTTCAATTGATGAACTGATATTGATATATTTTTATTAACTAAAAGCCACAGTTTACATCAGGGCTCACTCTGTGTTATGAACTTTATAGGTTTTGCCAAATGCATAATATCATGTATCCATCATTGCAGTATCATATAAAATAGTTTTACTGATGATCATTTAAAATGATGAATTAGCTCGTGGCATCCATCTTCCTTACCCTAGAATCAGTGAGTGACTTCCTACTTGCAGAATAAATTCTAGGTTCCTTAATAGGTCTCACAAGCTTTGCAGAGTCACATCCCAGATCATATCTCAAAACTCCTGCACCAAACTGAGCCAACTCACTACCTCCAGACACACCAACCTCCTTTCAGATCCATAACTACTCCAAATATAAAGAAAGAAGAGTAAAAATGTCATGAGGTAAGTTAGTCTTTAATTTGAAAACCACATTTTGAGGGGATACAGACAATATTCATGACATGACTGGAGGGGGTGCTGGATGATGTGATGTTTCTCAAATGTAAATTTTCATAAGTAGCAATTCTCCACAAGTTTAATTTGATAATGTGATTTATTCTAAGATTCCTTCTTCACATATGAGGGATATATGTGAATAGCTATTCTGGAAATCATTAGTAAAGTCATTTATCACTAGGAGATCATGGAGCAGAGACCAAGTATCCTGATTCATCTATCAGTTTAAATTGGAAATCAAACTTGTAAGAGATCTCAGATCTTTTCTCCAGTGCTTAGTAGAAAACTAACTTCTTCCTGATGCTCTCAACACTTTGTTTCTAGCTGGTGACATAACTTCAAAGGAAAATCATAAAACACACATGAGCTCTCATGAAATTCCTGACTCTGGGATGCTATCTCTTGTATTAGAATATTATTTGTGGCCATACGTTAAAACCGTCACTGCAGATAGAGGCATATGATACACCATAGTACTAGTTGACTTACACACACACACACACACCCAATATAGTAATATGTTTCTTTTGTTTGAACAGGTATTTCCTTTCTGTTTCACTTTTTTTGAGCACCAAATGCCACAGTGATGTGTATGTGACTGTTAAATAGTGACTCTACCTGAGGCTATGGTAAAGAACAATGATGAAATATGACATTTTCCCTCATATTAACACATGTGTGTCTGTGTTTTCTGTCCCATCTCAGATCCCAGTGTTATTTGAAAGCGAATTATTATGAACATGGGCATGCATTTCTACACATATACAAATACAGTATTTCACAGGAGAGAACCAGGAAGAATTCTGTGCTTATATTTCTAATGTGTAAGTTTTTAAGTATCATTAATAATAAAATGTAAACAAAAGCTTAGTTGTGGGGTTACTAACTGAACTTCATTAAAGTTGATTCTACCTGGAACTCTGCCTTTACCATCACATGGAGAATTTGAAAATGGGTAATCAGAGCTGTATTCACTTATATTTTAATTAATTCACATCAGCATTCAAGAATATCTGTTGAATACTAATCTTGTGCAAAGGTCTTTTAGCTGCTGAGGAAGCATAAAATGTTACCAAGACCTTGTATATGCTTTTAAGTTTATGCTATCTTCTAGACCAATGCTTTTCAAATTAGTTTGGTGAAGGATCATTTTTAAAAAGAATTTTCAATCCATCACAAACTGATAATTTTGTAAAAGGCCATAAAAATGATTATGCACTTGGATGTTGTGGCAAATTGCTTGAGAAGTTTGTCAACGTCTATTCTCAGTTTTTGCCCTTCTCTCATCATTCACAGTTCATGGGCCAAGGGGGCACCACCCAACGTGATGAACCAGCAGGTTCAGGGAACTTGCTATAAATGCAGATTCTTAGGCACTACCCCAGACCTATTGAATCTGTGCCTGCACTTTAATAAGATCCCCAGGTGATTCCTTTACATTAACAATGCAAAAGCACTGTTCTGGAGGGAAATCAATCCAATGGATGAAAAGCCACATTAGTATTTAATAATGGCAATAACAACAAACAAGTTTATAGCCCTTTCAGTATGCATACACTGGTCTAATTATATTCACATATTGACTGATTTGAACTTAACAACAAAGCTGTGAAGTGCATGCTTTTTTTATGCTCATTTTGCAGGTAAGGATACTGGGGCAGTGAAGTCAAGTTTCTTGTTCAATGTCACATGGCTAGAAAGCAGAATGCAGGATGTAGAATAGTTTAAGTGAAAGGAGAGAAGGAGAGATTGACTGAGCTGGGGTGCTCAGAGGAGGGAAGGGTCAGTTTTGGCCAAAGGAAGTATTTGAGCTAGGTCTGGCATATCGCTAGTGCTCTTAGCATAGAGTAGACGCTTAAATTATTCGTGTTGCATTTCACTGAATTAAAAATTTTTTGTTCTTCTCTATTTCCATAATTTCAGGGACATAGTTTCAATTTAATTACCTGTTCTCATACTCCCTACTTTTTTCAGATTTAGCTTACATTTTCCTTTCTTCTCTTGTTTCCATCTCTACAGTGGAAAGTGTTTGTTTCCTACCTTGAGCTTCCAAGTACTTTGTTCTTTCTCTGCCTGTTGATACTTTCTAACCTGATTAACAGTGTCTAGTTATCCTATATCCTGAGGCTCGTGTAGGTTGGGACCATATCTATTTACCCTTTCACCCTCTTCCTTAACCCCAAGTGCCTGGTACCTGATAGGCCCGTAGTAAACATTTTTTAAGGTAATGGATAGTGTCATACAGTTATCAAGAAAATAGATCATTCAACTTGGATGGAGCATTCTCTAAGATGTTCATTAATAGAACATACTCTTCAATTTTCCTAACATGTTCTGCACCAATGGAACTGTCAAGTCTTAAAATATTGGGTAAAAATGCAACTGTCAGCTTCAAGTATTGCCACTGAGTTGACTGAGTGATTATACTGATCACGTGTCCATGCATGCTGAGCACACGCACACATGCACATCCACACATTGTGTGTGTGTGTGTGTTGAGATCTGGTAGACACACCCCAAGGTCAGTGTTCACCAATTCCACATTACAAAAAATATGCTAGAAAGCACTGAAAAGAGAAGACACATATAAAAATGTATTAAATCTCCACCCTTCCTTTTAACATTATAGCTTATTAGCACAGTTGAACAACAATGGGTCATACTGTCGTTTCTGAATGCCTGGGCCTCCAAATTCCTATTTCATAGTCTAAGGAAAAAGTCTTAGAAAAGCTGTTGATTGTCACATGCTTTTTTAAGGGTAGAAAAGTCTTTCGTTTTGATGTCCGGAGATGTCATTATTTAAATTCAGCCATTTGTTAAATAGTATAATAGCTTATCAATGTTTTCCCACTGAATTTAGATCACATTCTCTCTCTCCTTCTCTCAAACATTTTCAAGGCTTAGAAGATATAGGCTGATGTACATGATCTAAAAAATAACTTTAATCAGCATAATTCAAAATAATAGACAAAAACAGAACTTTCATTTCTTACATAGCTTTTAAATGGCAATTCTTGCTATTCTGTTTAACCCAAGTAGAAAATTCCGCATTTTCTGTGTTAAAAAATAAGCTTGTGCCGACAGAATCCTAAATGGGTGGATCTGAGCTGCTATTTGCATATGTGTGTATGTGCAGTTGTGTGTTCCCTGGACAGGTTTCAATGACTAGTTAGTGCATAGGATTGAGGACAAAATCCTGAAATGCTTTGTTCAGCTTAATTTTATGGCGTTCCTTGTGTTCTTAAATGCACAAATCCTTCCCTTATCTGTATTGTTCTGCTCATTATTTAACATTGAAGGCCTAGTTGATGAGTTCCTTATGACACTGTTACTCTCAACTTGAGCTTTTGGAAGTAATTTGGTGAACCCTAAACCACTCAGTTGCTGATTTTGCTCTTACAGTCCTCTCTTACCTGAACTGCTAGAAAAAGAGAGACAGAGACAGAGACAGAGACAGAGGCAGGGAGAGAGACAGAGAGACAGAGAGACAGAGATGAAATGGTAGCCTACTTGTGTTCCCAACTATGAGTGGGAACAAAGCATCCCATTTCCTCAGTTTCCTTTTTAGCAAATGCAAAGACTACTGCCCATCTCTTATTACCTCACAGGGGACTGTGGTCTGGATTGATAACATGACAACAACCCTGGATTCTTGAGTATCATATGAGGACTTGTTAGCCTGGAGTGCTGGTTTGTCATCTGCAGAATAAAACATTCTCTTAAACATTCTTTTTGTGATAACGGCTGAATTTAAGCAGTTTTATATTACATTCTTACTTGACTTATACCTAAATGTCAATTTTCTTTGGATTAAAAAAGCACTATATGAATTAATGTGACCAAAAAAAAAAAAGGAATTTTCCAAGATTTAAGTAACATGGAATTTGATTACACAGTGCATTCTAGGGCTCAGCCACAGCAGGCTGTAAATACCAGGCAAGCTGATTATGACTTAAGCATTGTTTCAATGCGATTTTGCAAAGGATTTCATTTAATGCAGATTAGTAAGTTTATTAAGCTGTTGATAATTGAAGCCTCTTAGGTTCAATAAGTACCATCCAATGAGGTAGATTAGTGGAGTTTAATTTGTTGTTCTCAAATAGCAAACAAAGATTTAACAGAATAATTACATCTCCTCTGTGGACTCATACAAGGTGACATTATAACGGTGCTTTTGGTCATTTCTGCGTTTCTGCAATTTCGTTCAGCATTTACTGCCTTTCAAGTCTTCCTCATCTCTCTCAAGCAACACCAAACCCATCACCTGTAAATGGCATTACTTAGGCTTTAAAGATGTAATCACATGAAATGTGAGCCACAAATGGAAAAATTCACTTTAGAGTAAGCTGTGCTCTAGCTCAGTCACAACTTTCCTGTTTCCTAAAATTTTCTGTCCAGATTATAAGTACCTTGGGGTGGGGCTTTGTCTCTCATCTGATTCCTTAGCAAGTAGTACAGTATCTGGCATAGTGAGGCACCCAGGTTGTTGGCTAACATATGAATGAGTTATCTTAAATAATCATAAAATATGCTCTAAAAATAACATCACTGAGTTTTCAAGTTCTAGGAAGGCAGTCTCAGTCAGAGTATAAAGTTGCTGTGTTAGCCAAAAGATTGAGTCAGCCCATGAAAGAGACTGTATCCATGAATGAAATGATGACTTATTATCTGATAGATTCTTTGCCACCCGAAGCATTTAGCCCAAGTCAGCTGATTAAATAAATTAACTTAGTGTCTTGACATAACCCTGTCCTTACTTTAGTGACCTTGGTTACATGCATATGGCATCACTGCAAGAGGAACAGAAAGGGTCCTTTCCCTTCTGGAACCCTCAGGCCTGCCGTATTTCTAACAGAGTCACAAACCTAACAATGAAAATTGCTACGTGACAGAGAGCTGACATAAATAACATTTGTTATCAGGAAACACCAAAGCTGTTTGGCATGGCTGAAGTGAGTTTCTAATGTCAACCTTGGTTTTCTTTCTCTTCCACGCATGGCTATGAGAATAGCAGTGCCTGCAGGGGTGGGGGCTCTGGCCTCGGGAAGTACTATTGCTTTCTTCACTGGCATTTCACCTGCTTTATTTTTTTCAGAATGACACCCAAACTTCAAGCTTAGTGAGAAATTTTGAGGATTCTGGGACATATCACCTTCCCTAAAATTAGTTTTAAACTTAATTTCACTCTTGTGTGTCCATGCCATACAGCTGCAGGTGAGGTCTACCTTGAATTACTGATACAGTTGTCCCTTAAAGATTCTATTGAGTGACTCTGAAAAGACACTTGGCTTGGTTTGTGGCAGCTATTCTCAGGGACTTCCCAATATCATAAAGAGCAAAGGAGAACGAAGCCTGATTCTGGGCCTTTATTTGAGTGAATGCAGACTTCATTCTAGAATGGGCAGCTTTTAAACCATGGACCCATTGCCCAAGACAACATCCCTAGACATATATGGTCCCTAGAACACATAATAGGATAGTAATAAACTTCAAAAGGATACTTATGTTAAGAGTGCTAAAGCCAGGAGTTACAGAGAAGTGCTCAAACAGATTTACTTCCTAGAGATCTCAGTCATTGCCCATCTGTCCACATGTGGCCATTTCATTATAATGCTATGTCCTCTCCCATCCCCCATGCTCATAGCAGAACAGACCACAGCTGTTCTGACCAGTTTAACTCTAAAGTCAAAACTTCATAGGCTTGTTACTACCTTTGACTTAAGGACTGGTTTCCAATGAGAAGCTGATCAATCATATTCCTTTCCTTGGAAATCTAGCCTTAGAAACTTAGAGAACATGAGCCAAGAACTGTGGGGAACTAAGGCAGAGAGGTCTTGACAGAAAGCAAGTTCCAAACAGGGAACAGCACGTAGGCATATGCAGACACTGAGAGAGGGGAGCACATGGATTATCCAAGAACTCTGTAATAATGACGCAGTGAGAAGCAGAAATGCTGTGTATGAGAATGAAGTCAGGCAGCCTAGAGAGAGATGGGAAGTGCCCTATTTTCTGACCTTTTCCTGCATCCCAATCCTAGTCCATTTCTAGGCTCACAATGATTTCTTCTCCCTTGAAGAGACTTGATTAATTCACATTAGTATAGCTAGGACAGGTAACAATAAAATCATATGAGTCAAAGGATACCACAAACCATATTTCTTCATAGTTCACAGATCCAGCTCTCAAGCGCAGCATTTTATTTGATCTACCTAAACCCTGTGGTAGAAGAAACTGAAATTCAGAGAGAGATGTGACTTGCTCAAGGTCACACCACTAGCAACTAGCAAAGCCACTATGAAAGGCAGGTCTTCTCATCCAGAAGCCTGCACACTGCAGTCGCATCCCACCCCTCTACATGGAAGGCAGAGTGGGCTGGCTTCTAAGATAAAGTATTTTCATCTTGAGAAAGCAGCTGGTTTGTAGGACAAGTACAGAGAGGCTGGAACATTCTGATTGTATCAGGGGCAAGATCCTAGTTTTCCTCTGCATTTGTAAATAGTTACACTGTTAGTTCTGACACCCATGTGTCTTGGATGTTTCAACATTTTGTTTAATGGGATTTACCTAAAAGAACTTGCTTTTCAGTATTTGGGTAGTTGTTTTCTGGGCTGTACTGAAAAACATATTTTAGAGCTCTTAAGAAATACAGGAGCATATACTGAGATTCATCCCCTTAGTCTCCATCCTTTGCTACTTTTGATAATGCAGGGCTTCCTAGGGTGTCTCTTTGTATTAGGGTGTGGTTTACAATGATTCTTTGTCCAGAGGCAAACTCTAGCTGAATTTTTATAACTTATTTTGTATATTCTCTCCTTATTACAAAACTTATGCTAATTCACTGAAGGACTTCTGGGAAATAGTTACACAAAAAGAAGAATGTATATTACCTCTAACCTGACTCTTACCTAGACAGAACTCTGATAATATACTGGCATAAGATACTGGTAGAAAAGTATGGGATACCCCAGAAGCCTACAAGGCAAACATCTGATTTCTCCCTGGGATGCAGTGACCTGGGGAAAGCATGCAGAACTGAATTAACCATTCATCTGAGAATGTGCTGAGCAGGCACACGAGGACAGAACTAGTGAGCAGGGGACAAAGTGTGCATGTGGCACATGGCAAAGGTGCTCCTTAATATAGGAGAGATGTGGCATTTTATATAAATACCCAAGATAGTTACTGTATACAGAAGACATAGCTATGTCTTCGTTTATGCAGCATCTTAAATGTGTTTGATTTATGCCATTGCTGAGAGACTAATTTAAGTGATTAAGAAACCCAGGACCATCTTGAAGGTTACTGTAAGCAATCTGATGCATTAGAAAACAAGTTTAGGAATCAGTGGTATGAGGCAGAACTCTTGCTAAGGAATTTGTGAAAAATGAATGTCCCTTGCTCCCAGATTCTGCATTTGTAGGTGAGAGTGTGTCTAGCATCTCAATTTATAAATATACCACAAATAGAAATAAACCACAGTGCACAGATAATTGTGTACACTACCCCCCGGACATACTGTGAACATTTCTTCCTGGTCACTGGTTGAGATCTGAGTTTCTCAAAGATGGCCACTTATGTTTACTTGCAATATCACTCCAACACGATTACTGTCATTCTCTACAGACCTCTCTGCCCCCAGCTTCCTTTCCCTATTCCATCCTTCCCGGTGCCATAAGAAATTCCTCCTTAAACCAGTTTCTCAGCCTTGGCACTACTGAAATTTGGGGCTGAATGATTCTTGGTCACGGAGGGGCTGTCCTGTTGTCGTAGGGTGTTGGGCAATATCTACATCCTCTACCCACTGTAAACCAGTGGGATCCCCTCCCCCAGTTGTGAGAACCCCAACTTTCCATTCATCGCCGAAACTGGTTGAAAACCAATATTTTTAAACCTTAGGGTAGAATGGGTTGGTCTCTTCTTCTGTCACCCAAATGTTTTATCACGGCATTCAAGTACCTCTGTGGCTTGCTTCCAAACCACATTTCTAGCCTTCTCTACTATTAAACTACTTAATAACCCTCACTCTCCCCACACTAGGCCATTCTTCCAATTAATCATTCAAAGTCACACCTCTCTACATTTGCTTCTGCTTGTCCTCAGGCCTTGAGTATCCTTTTCTTTTTTGCTCACTTTCCCAAGAAAACATGACTTCTTCAAAGCTTAACACATCTTCTCCAAAGTTTTTCTTGACTTTCCTAAGTATCTTTACTCCATTGTGTATTACATTTACTTTTCCCTCTATCTAGGACTTTTTTGTTCAGATTTGTTCTGCTACCAATTTTTTGCCCATCTTTTTTCCCCTGGGTTGCAAAAACCAGACATTACTTCTGCCCAAGTCACTAGCACTTAACTTAGGAAGAGCCACAAGTTGGCCCTTAATATCTCTGCAAGTAAGACATACCACAGAGAGTAAAAATATTATCAATCCATATTTTCCAACTAACAAAGAATAATGAAAGTAAAATTAAACGTGTGTGCTGTAGTCCTATAGTATCACACTTAGTGCCAGATATAAGACATCAACATTTTAAAGCATTTGTCATGGAGTCCTTAACTAGAGTTAAGCAACAGTTAAGAAAAAGTGCCCAAACTACTCCTCAGCAGCCCTTATTAAACAAAACCACTCCCCCTAATCAAGCCCAAGACCCACAGTCACTTTAGTATTTTTTATTTCTTTTAATAGATACAAATTATACCTCAAGTCATCTTTGAGAAGCATAGATTCAGTAGGTGCTACATTAGCATCTCTTTGGTGGAACAGCTACAAAGGGAACTCCTTGCAAGGAGTTCTAGGTTTTAAGAAGTACTCTATTATTGGCTTAACAATTACAGTAATTTATAGCAACTACCTTGTCTTCACCTTCCCCTCATGCTATTGTGCCTGATATAACAAATTCATCTAGTTGATCCAAACCATCAAATCTCAGCCCCAGGTCCCAGGTGCCTGTTTCTACCACCTTAACTACCTTGACTTTGGAAGGAGAGGAGACAAGACTTGAGGGTGAGGTGAGGACTACAAGGAAGAAATGGTGGTAGTAGTGGAGATCCCTTGAGAGCTTCTCTTTTAATTTATAAGGTGTTAACATTTATAACGAATACTTGGGAGGAAATTAAACCAAAACACAGGCTAAGTTTAAAGAAAGGTCGTTCTTCTACATGTCATACCATTCTGCCTAGGGGTTACCAAAATAGACGACCTAACTCCTATGTCATTTGGATTTATTTAAACATATTACCTGTGGCTCTGGCTTAGAAAGAAAGAGGGCTGATGATATAAATTCAGATGATAGAGTTTAGCTTGTTTCAGGTCTTGTAAGTCCAAATTTTGTCACATCTATATGTAGACTCCTTCCTAAATTCAGTGTTGACATTACTAAAGGAAAATGGGAGATTATTTAAAGTCTGGAAAGATCCTCAAAGAACTGTCTACTGACAAAAATGATTCCTAATTCCTATATCATTATTCACCTAAACTGTTAATAAAACACTGGAAAACAGTGTAAGGACCATAAATATGAAAATGCTTTGTCTTCTATTTTTCAGAGCATTTTGGAATGGACATGTGATGCAAATTTAATAGGCATAATTTTACCCGATGATATTTATGTGAAAGTCTCTTCATGAATTACCGCAGAAGAGAGTTTCACTGGTTATCTGAAATGACAAGAATAAACTTCTCGTAGGCAACTCTACATTTCTTATTCCAGTAGTTATGATTCTTCTAATTTATGTTAGAGGTTGGGGAGTTAGGCAGCTCATACAAATCTCATATTTTCTTGATATCTGGTTATCTGTGTTTCAATGTCTCTTTTTCAAGTATCAACCCATTTATCCCTCACTTCTGGATCCTGGTTTGATCCATTTTTACCTATGTACATAAGCACACATATTTACACACTCATATGCATGAAGATTTAAATTTGGGCAGAAGCAGAGATAGTTCAAGAGCCTATAAATCACTGTGTATCCCTCTCATAACCAACTTATGATGAAAAATAATGTCAACAATTGTGCAACTGCAGTATGACAAGTGTGAATCGCCTAATGGGTCAACTGGACCAGAATGATGTGTTTTTGTTTTTTTTAAACCAATGTCACTTCTAATTTATTACAACAGTAATGAACAGCCAAGCAGCCTATTTCCCACGAGTATCTTCAAAGCTCTACAGATTGCCATTTGGACCATTCTTTAATTGCATTCAGCACAGATTCTAGCATGCTCCATAGAACCAAGAATGTGTATTAACTAGATTTGGCTAACCCTAAGTCATTATGATGGTGAGGCTTTATATGACCAAAGGAAGTTCACCTTCAGTCTTTACTATGAACTGCTGCAACCACCTAACACACAGTGGTTGCCTGAACATTTGAATTTGTATGGCAATATATTTACTTTTTAAAATTTCTTATTGGGCTAAGAGGAGTTAAGAATATTTTTGGCCTTTGTTTCTAGGGTGTGTATGTGTGTATGTAGCTTATCAAATCTTGGATGTACAATTTTCTGGATAATTAAGGTAAAATTGGGAATGACCCAATGGTATATATTCTCTAAGACTTTTCTCAGAAAAGTTTATCACTTATTCAGTAGGGGATTCTGTTTTAATTTGGCGTTGACAGATACATGTTTTGCCTCATCATTTGCCTATTGTCTTATCTTCTTTGCAGATGTACATTGCATACCATTTTTTAAAATTTCCATGATAATGGAAGGGGTGGCTGTAGCATACCCTTCTCCTGAGCCAGTGATGATTCACTAACCATTTCTGCCTGTCTACTTAGGCTCAGAAGAGATAGCGATTTGACTCTGGGGTCTAGATGAGAATAGGAAGGAGACATGGTTCCCTTCAGGCTGAACTTTGCCTAAGTTAAGGGGTGATGATGCATGTTTTGGAATGGGAAGGCATCATTCAGTAGCACCTCTGATCAAACATAGAAAATTGAATATATCCATATATCCTGGTTCCTCTCAACTATTTTCCTAGGATGACAAAAAAGGACCACCAACAAAAAAGGCATAACCCATGAGGACAGGAGCTGGGATAAGGAGGTGGGAATGCATGAGATGTCAACAGCAAGCTGACTCACTCTGCTGAACCTTAGCTTAGGAACAGAGGCACCAGGTATTTCTGAAGGCTGGTGGTGTGTGGGTGCGGTGGTGGGGCCAAGCCCATATGAAACAATTGTTTGAAAGTCTTTGAAAGAAGCAGCCATATTTCGCCCTCCACCCCACCAGGAAAATGCCCTTCTCCTACCCAGGCAGAAGACCAGACATCTGTTCTTTGGAACAGTTGCACCTTAGAGGGTTGGGTCCTGAGGCACAGCTGGAAAAAGGCCTCTATTCCTAAGCTAAGGTTCAGGAGAGTGAGTAGACTTGTTTGTTATTGGCTTATGTTACCCTTTCTAGTCCCTTTGCTTGAAACAGTCCCCAGTCAGCTATTCCAGTTACCACTCAACAGCAACTTTGAAGCTTCCAAAAATGTTGTTGACATCTCATGCATTCCCACCTCCTTACTGGACTGAAAAGAAAAGATTGGGTGAAAGTCTACAAAGTAACCAGTGAGATCCTTAGGTTCCTCACCTCTCCCAGCTGCTAGAACTGAAAGTTTGGGTGGTTTGGCTGAATATCCTCCCCACACCCTGCTGCTCGCTCCTACCCAACCCTGCACACACCTTCAAGCAGGACATTGGAGGACATTTTTTTGGAAATATACGTTGGCCCTTGAACAACATGGATCTGGACTACCTGGGTCCACTTATGTGCATAAATTTTTTTTTCAGTAAATATATTGGAAAATTTTTTTGGAGATTTGTGACAATTTGAAGAAACATTTTCTTTTCTGTAGCTTACTTTATTATATGAACACAGTGTATAATACATATAATATACAAAATATGTGATACTTGACTGTTTATGTTATCAGTAAGGCTTTGGGTCAACAGTAGGATATTAGTAGTTAAGATCTGGTGAGTCAAAAGTTTCATTCATATTTTTGACGGCACAGGGGTTGGTGTCCCCAAACCCCTGCCTTGTTCAAGGATCAACTGGACTGACGAGTACCCAAGAGGTACATGATGGTCTTGACTTTGGGGGCTTTCCCCCCAAAAATACTGGGTACTTATTGAAAAGACCACCAATCAGTAAGTCCTACCTCAGAACAAAGATTTTCCAATTTGCATTTTAGTCCCTCATTTTTAAATACAACAGCCAAGAGTTACCAAGGTTTAAGGAAATTCTCTAACGTGAAAGACAGAAGCCATCAAGATCAACAACAAAGGAAACAATGTGAGAACAAGGGGAAAATGTCTAATAGCCTCAGAGAGAGAAAGGGGCCCCATGCATGGAAGAAGAGAGATGATCACCAAGAGTATTTGCAAAACAAAAAGAGATTATTAGAAAGTTAAAGTTATGACAAGAAAAAAATGAAGATAAATAAATAGAAGCACTGGAGGATAAAGGTGAGGTTACCTGTTGGAAAACAAAACAAATAATACAGGAGATACCTACAGGAAAATTAGTGAAGGGTTGCAGAAAAAAGACAAAAGAGAACACTAAAGGAGAAAATCATCAAAAATCAATGTAAGATAAGTTCCCAGAATGGGCAGAATAAAAATTCCCAAACTGAAGGAGCCACTGAGTGCTCAGGCCAATGGCTGAAAACAGACCTACACCAAAGTATGACATTGCAGAATTTCCAAAGACTGAGAAAAAGAAGATTCAATAAGCTTTCAGAAGGAAAAACAGGATTCATAAATATGATCAAGAGCCAATGAAATCTAGAGAGCAATGGGGGTTACCTTGAAATTACGATGGAGAGTAGTTTTCAATTAGGTGTGAGAATAGAAAAAAGGAACTTTGGGACCTTAAATATCTAAAAATTTAACCTGCTATGTATCCTTTATCAGGAAGCTTCTGGAAAATGTGTTGCATAAATATGAGAAAACATGGTATGTGAAGAACGGAAAACCAAGCACAGGACAGAGGCAAAGGGAATTCACAGTACAATGCGAAAACCTAGAGCCAGATGGACAAACAGTTACATGGCACACCCAGGAGCAGCCTTTCCAGGCTGGAGCAGAGGGACGCACTGGGAAAACTGGACTGAGACACACTTCACAGACACAGTTTGCTGAGTGTGTGGGAAAACTGGCTCATAATGGAAAGAAAGCTACACATATGAAAACAGTAATAACAATAACACAAATAACCTAAAATATCCTTCATGAAAGGAGATGTAGTAATATCCTTTGGCTCCACAGTGCACGAAGTTTGCATAGTCATGAAAATGAAAACACTGACTATGCATTAAAAAAAATTGCTAAACCTGTAATGGGAGTAAGGGGAAGAGGAAGCGTGTGTTAGAGAAGAAGAGTAAAATAGCTGAATCTCATCTTTCATGGTAAAAATACCTACTGTGAAAAAATTTGTTTAAAGATGTCAAATTATAAGTGTGGTATTTCTAAAATAGAGATAAATATCAGTAAAAGATGCTAAAGGAGTGGAAAGTGGATGGGAACCAGGAATATGGGGTAAACGGGGGTGGTAAAGGACTCCAGTTTTTATATCAGAGGCCTTATAGCATTATTTGACTTTTTAAGGTATATGATGGAACTATGTCATTAAGTATTAACAATAAAAAAACCTGAGTAGGAGGTTGGATCATTAGTGATCTTTCCAGTTTCTCCTGGGTTGTTCTGGAGAACCCATATTATCTATTTTGAGCCACTGTGTTAAATAGTTTCTCATGCACCATTTCATTTAATTCTAATAACAACCTTATGACACTGACATTTTTGTCTCCACATCCCAGATAAGAGAACTCAAGCTCAGAGTTCAAAAGCTTGTCCAAGGTCAGAGGATCATAGCAAAGACAGAGTCTGCCTTAAGCATCTTTCACCTTGAGCTTCATGCTTTCACCATATGACAGTTTCATTTAATTATGTAGGAAGTTAGATTTCAAAAAGTTGTTGGGAACCCCATGTTTCTCCTAGCCTTCCTAAAGGTCAATAACAAAAGGGGCACCTCGATGATAGCTTTAATCCTTTTTTGGGGGCAATTTATGAAGAAAGGTGGAAAAAAAGGGAGAGCAAAATCTGAGAAGGTCCTTTATTCTCAGAATGCATTGCCCATACTATTCAACATGTTGTGTCTTGAAATTTTGAAAGACATATTTAGAAATTAATTTTTCATGGGGGTAGAATATTTACCTTTTTAGTCAACGGGGTAGTCTGCATTACCAACAGTGGTCAGAATTAACAATGTTCAATGTTTTTCAGAGAAAGAAACCCCTATTATGCTAAGAATATTAAACCAGTCATCTATAAATTGGTGGGAATATCCAAAACAG
Source organism: Manis javanica (assembly GCF_040802235.1). Classification (NCBI taxonomy): domain Eukaryota; kingdom Metazoa; phylum Chordata; class Mammalia; order Pholidota; family Manidae; genus Manis; species Manis javanica. Next base: position 68,346,417 of record NC_133157.1, read on the forward strand.
GATACAGGCAATATTCCTCTAGATCAGCACTTTCTTCCTTTACATTAATGGGGTCAGACCTTGAATTTTGAAATTAAAAATAAAGCCAGTTTCTGACATTTGGTTATTTTCTAGGGAGTAGTTTTTCCTATTACTGAAAATAATAATATTACTAAAGAAAGTGGCTGGGCCACTTTCTATTTAGTAAATACTTATCTTGAAAGAAATACTATGGATCAATCCATTCAATTTTGGTTACTTCAATCTTTTATGCTTTTGGAATGAAAAAAAAATATCCCACATTAGTATTTTGTTCCTTCTTCTTTAGATTCAAGCTTTGTATTTGTGTTTGACCTCAAAGAAAAAAAATAGCAACAAATTAGCCAGTCTGTAAGCATTTATGAAAAACTATCATGTTCATGGGTGGTTAAAACCAACTAAGGGGATCTATATTTACATGTAGGTCAAGGGTTTCCAGTTAAAGAGCCTATTCTAATTCTTACTAAATACCAATGTTAAGTGGTTAAAATTAGTAATTGCTATTCCAACCATGGGGGGATGGAATAGAAAGATAACTTGCACAACAGAAAAGAATACTATAGGTTCCTGTGTCTAGGAAAGTCACTCAATTACATGACCAAATATGCCCATAAATAAAATTGAGAAAACACCATCCACTCTTAACTACTTACGAGGTTGTTCATATGCTGCACCATGAGGTGGCATTTTAAACAAGCACAAAGCACCATCTATATACAACCTATTGTGAAAAAGAAGCAACATGGATGATCTGTTTCTCCAAAAGACAGCCTCCTGCCCTGAACTGCTATTATAGGATCTAGGTATGGATATTGTCCGAGACAGCAATAACACATTTGCTAATGAAACTACCCCCCATAGGTCCTCCAAACTGGAAGGGCTGCATAACTATACGGTGGAGAGGTGTTTGGTGAAATGGTATGGATGGTGCCAGGGGCCTGCGTCAAAGAGCTGGCCTTGTCACCAGGGACCTCGGGCAGTAATCACAATGCTTCTAGCCCAAATTTTTTCATCCATAAAAAGGATTTGCTTTAGAGGGCTTTCATTAGGTTCAAATGAATAAATAATATGAATGGCTACTGCACAGGAAGCTCTGTTATAAATGATTAAGTACCACAGGAATATGTAATGACATGATTTCTAATACAAATAATAAGAGCATAACATAAATATCAACGTGCCCCATGGTGACTGCCAATTTTCAATTATAGCTTGATAACTTTGGGATTCATAGTGCACCTCTTAAACCTGGAAGACTTAGGGCCCTATATTCTTATTTTTTGGAAAGGGAAAGTTGTAATTCATGCAGTTAGAATCACATTATTGTGGCAGCAAAGCACCCCCTCCTCAGATCCCACATGTGGTCAGATTAAAGGACTAACGGTAATTAAAGATTGACACAGAGTGAATAAGATTAATATTAGAAAAGGATTACATCAAAAAAGATTTACATCAAAGAATTCTTTCTCTTTCTCCCAAAGAAGGCCTGGGACACGAAAGAAGTCTTATGCAAAGTATTTTAAGCCTCTCAGTTATTTTTAAAGAAGTTGAAAAATATGACGAGGTAAGCACAACCTTTTTCTACTGGCAAATAGCATAAGTTATAATATGCTTAAGGCTTTATTCCACATATGGGAAATAGCTCTATATAGGAGGGTAAATTGGGTCATGGATGTCCAGGAACTTGAGGATCTTGTTTGGAAAAGTAGAGGAGAGCATGGACAGCAGACAGAATGAAAAGATAGATGTTCACAAGCCATCCCACCAAATTTTAACACAAATGTGTGCATCTTGTTGAGCTACAAAGATTCAAGCTTTCTTCTGTGGTATTATGTACAAGTGCAGTGGATACATGTCCATGTTTGCAGGTACATGGTTGTCTAACTATGATACATAGTCATAGCATTAACACACACACACACACACACACGGAGGTTCTGGGTTCTGGGTGCTTTTATCATGAAACAATCAGGAATATCATCTAAAAATAAGATATGCAAAAAACTACTACAGAAAAAATCTACTTTATTTTGCAATAGCTTAAAAGTTGGAAAGTAACTTCATTCCAGATATGTGTATGTTCCTAATTTACAAGTGAGGAAAGAGTATATTATTCAGAATCACAGCACTAGAATAGAAAAGGACCTTTGAAACCAAAGAGCCTGGGAAGGTACCAGGACCTGGGATCTTTCCTTTTAGAGTCATCTGAGGCTCAAATGCAATATCTGTGGAAGCACTCTGCGAACTGTTACAAAAATAAGCAAAAGGGTACATTTTCAGTGGGATTGTCCTGTGATGCTACCTGCTTGGAGCTGAGTCAAGCTTAGGACACAGCTGAGGTTTGCCCTGGGCTATGGGTGAATGGACACCAAGGGCAGGAAGGACCATGGAAACCATCTGGGTTTTCTGGGTCTGTTCCACTCAGTTTGCTGTATTCAATGTTTGCATCTCATAGAACATCTCTCTGTAAGTCAAGGTCTATGTCTCTGGCACAAGATTCAAGAACACTGTCATTACTTTTCATCCATTTATTTATTTAACAAATGTTCCTTGAGCTCCTACCACATGCCAGGCACTGTTTTAGGCATTTCATTGTACACTACTGACCAAGAGAGCACTGAACTTAAGAACAACATACAAGGTTATTCTGTGAAGAACAGAAAATGGGGCTTTGGGCCTCTCCAGGGCCCAGATCTGTATCTCTGAGGTTTTACAGAATTGTCATAAGATTACTAACATTTACACAGCACCTGAAAGATTATTACATAAATGTTAGCAATATCATGACAATACTTCTTCCAACAGACCTTCATGAGGGTCTATGTCTTCAAGAAGCTTATAAACCAACCTAGTGCCACACTGATTCTAATCCCACCCACTGAAATATTTGGGCACTTCTGCCAAGTGTGTGAATCTGAAATGAGAAGAAGAGCACAAGTTTTGGGGTCAGACAATATGCATTTGAGTGCTTAGCTCTACTGGGTGCTGGGGCCCAGGTATGGGAAGAGCCTTATCTTTTCAGAGCCCCTATTTCCTCTGGAACCCAGGGAAGATGATAATAGTCTCTAGCTCTCAGGTTTACTGAACATCAGATGTGATACTACCCATGAAAGCACTTTGCACAGAACTGCTATATAAATATTAGTAGCATTATGAAAATTGCAAATGCCAGTCCAAACCCATGTGGATCTTGGGCTCAGCAGAAATCCAATGCTACATCTTCCATTCTTCATGGAATTCTCAAGTGCAAACCACTTTGAATTGTTCTTATTTTTAATGCTTATTAACTTTTCAGAAGGTTTTTAAAATTCTTAATTATTTCTTACAACTGGCCAGGACCCTCTGGCTCATTCCGAATAGGCACATCTATCTGCAAAATAGCTTACATGCCGCTGAACATCGAGAGGAGTACTTAACTACCCAAGCTATTTGAAATGAAACTATGAAATTAATATTTGGAGGGAATCCTAATTTTTCTTTTCCTTCACATCTATTTTAATGTCATACAACAAGCAGATCGATTAAAGATGATTGGTGATAACTCCCAGTATTTGTAAGATGAATGGATTACTGAAAATTCCCAGTATTTATGAGTGAAGAGAATTCCTTTAGACAATTTTCTACTTTGTAGTGTATTTTAAATCACCATTTTCAAGGAATGACTGCACTACAAGCTATTTTGAAATCACTGCATTGAGGATATATTTTACAGATATAAAAGGACCACAGCAAAGTCAATGATAATTATAATTACCAAAAAAAAGATAGACCATAGACTAACCCTTAGAATGCCCCAGAAACTAAAGGGGTGATCTCATAAGGAACATGTATGGAAGAGAGCAAATCTGACTAGAGATGGAAGAAGTATTAGATAACCCTTGGCTATATGGTATGGCTCTACGATCTAGAGGAAAGTGGTGATTTAATCTCACAAACTTACTTAGCTAAATTGATCACTGAAAGGCTAACACCCATCAAAATATATTGGGGTCTGAATGAATTTTCTACTTCAGCCACCATATTGGTCACATTAAGCAGATAACTGCTGTATCTTCAATTTCTTTATGAGACACAATCACAGAAAATAAAGAACCAGATACTGGAAAACAAAAGAACTCAAAAGCATATGTACAGGAATTATTATACAAAAATGTACTCATCAATTGGTGAACAGATAGAGACAATGAGTACTTTCAATAACAAAGGAAAAAAGAAATAGAGCTATTTAATCACAATGATGTTCATAGCGTACTAAGATATTTTAACATTTACTAACAAAAGCCTAACATGTTCATGGCATACAACTCTTGGATTGGATTAGGCAGATTTTAATTAAAAGATTACCACTAACAAATAACAATGGTAAGATTTGTAGGGACTAATGCCCAAACCAGGAGATTTACGTGTTATTAAACCCAATTTCTTTAGTTTACACTAGTTTTCTCTGAGACAGAGTAGTGCTAAGAACTGCCTAACACCACAGAGTATGCCGTACAACACAGAACATGCTTGGCTTTAGTCAAATAGACCTTCTGACTAAACCTTATGATAGGTGCAAAAACCAAGGTGCACAAAAGATAGTGTGAGGATTGGAACTAAACCCTGATTTTTCAATAATTCCTTGTGGAGAGCTTTCACTATTTTGGACAGTTGCTCCAAAAAGATCTAGGCTGAGTTTTGAAGAGGAAATTGTTTTTCCAGAGGCAAATCCCTAGGAAAAGGATGCAATCTGTAGGTGGACATCTCCAACTGGAAAAATAACTGATTACATTTAGTTAAGGGAAGAAGCAGAGTATGTTAATGGTTTGCAAAATTAAACAAACAATGGCTTCTAAATGATGCTGATAACCTGGAAGAGAATTCTCTGAATTGCTGGGTACCAGCTCACTGGCCCTTAATAGCATCTCTTGTGAAGGTCAAGGCAGATCAGACTGATACATTATAGCAAGGCTCAAGCTGCCCAGGCAGTTGTCATTAAACTACAGACAATGAACAGTTCAAAACAAAATAAAACACTAACTCCACTTTCTAGAGCTTTGCCAGCTATGGAAATACTCCTATGAAAATAAACCCTGACGTGCTTCACAGTGAGCAACTCAATAGAATAGTCTTTATTTTGGTATTGCAGGAACCTAAATTCTCACTAAGCAGCTCACAGTAAGTTTCAAAGTGAATGTTTCTGAAGATTTTCTTGGTTTTTGTCTACTTCTACCAATTTGAAAGCAGCCTGAGGATAAGAGAAGCTTGTGATACAATTTGGACCTGCACAAGTCTCTTGAACTCAGACCCTTCCTGAGAATGAAGGTGGTTGAAATGGCTTTGGGAAACATGTGCCTCCTTGGCAATTATTACCAATGTGGAGCTTGGACAACATAAAGAAATGCACCACCTCTCTGTAGGGAACAATCAGTGAAAGGAACTGAAACCAAGGCCAGGGCCTGTGTAAAGTGTTCAAAGAACCTGAAATGCAATGTTTTAGAGAAAGGAGCAGCGCAGGAAGGCACTGGGAAAGGACTGAGAGAGATCAGTGGGACTGAAATGGAAAGAATAGGGCAAATAGAAAGAGTACAAAAGAGATTTCATTATGTAATACAAATTACCGTCACTGTGAGCCTGTCACCACATCCTGGTATATAACCTTAAAAGGGGACTTGCCATTTGTGGAGGTAATCTTACAGTTACTGTTTATTTTTTGAAACATGGTCTGATCATATACTTTAGCAGATCTTGCCTGAGACTTTGTGTCGAAAGTTATTGTGACATTCTGAGCCTTTTTCCATCCCTTTCTTTACTCATCTCTTACTACGTCCCCACTTCACCACCCACACCTGAGCCACAGAAACACTTGCCAGACTCCAAACTGCTCATATTTGGTTCCCATTCCCTGATTCTTCTGTAGAAATAGTTCTTGGCACCATCCTTGCCAGAGAAGTCACCTCATGTTTGAAAAAGGAATGAATGAATGAATTGGTCAATCAGTCAAACCAATCGATCAATGCCACTGGCTAAATTTATACTTGAAGATATTGGTTTTAATTATACTACTGCAGCATTAGAATTGTTATAAAATATCTGTAAAAAATGTAGGAACAAGCACTGAATAAACTTATCATTTTCTTATTTGACAAAAGAAACATGTCAGAGAATCTCAGGAGGACCCTTAGGAATAAATTCCTCAAAAAAGAAAGTCGAGTTCTGAGAATCATAACTTTAATGACATAGATACAGTCAAGCTTATTAGAGGTCAAGAAATAAATCTCTAAAAAATCAAGTGAATAAGATACAAGCCTGGATAATGGTTTAAAGACTTCTTGCAGAGATTAACGACCTACATGATTGTGGCTGCGAAAACATGAAACCAAAGGAAACATCCTTGATCATTTTGCTCAGCGGACAGTAGATTAATGACCCCATAAGCATTTCCAGATATTATAGTCAGTCCTTGAAGAGAAAATTGCCTTGGGGAGGCAGGTCTAGGTACTGCCAAATAATCAAAAAGGCAGGGACATTCTGGAGGCACGTTTCTAATCTGATGGCTAATTTAGAAGTTAACTTATAACTTGTAAGTGTAAGTAAAATTATCAAGATGTAACATTCGGCTTTTTGTTTTTTCCTTAACAAAGAAGGTTAAATATGACTTTAGTTACATTTAGCAACATGATCAGCAACATGATAGACATTGGGTCCATAGTGGTAAATGAGTTTATGGAATTTGAAATTTATGGTGGAAAGAATATACTCAGTAATTTTATTTTATATCCAGAAATGCATTCAATAAATAAATTTGAGAACAAATTGCAAATAAAATTTAAGCAATTAAAAAAATAATTTAGTAGTTTATAATGAAAGAGGAGCAGCAATATGTGGAGATAAGAATGATCATCAGACTTTGACAATTTAAAGCATTTGAAGCATTAAAGTTTTGATTTTACTTAATAGCACAAAAAGAATAGAGAGAAGGTGAGTTTTAGTTGTTTCCAAGTTACTAATTATTGGTTGATGATTCCTGAGGATGCCTTCTGATATGAGAGCACATATGTGAGAATGCTCTGTGAACTTAAAAACCAGATGATGATATTCATCATCGTCATTATGCTTCTATTAAGTGTATATTGAGCTCATTGCTACAATTAGGATAAGATGACAAGGGCAGACACTGATAGCCACCCAAAGCAAATTGTATGCACTGGCATTCTTGCCCTTTCGTGGTTGGGGGTAGGGTCACCTAGGACATGAAGGTCAAAATCGAATATCTATAGTCAACAACCTACAGAAATTTTTATGTGATTCTCCTTTCCCAAGCTTGCTTCTTTCCAACATGTCTGGTTGATAAGAAACTAAATCCACCAGGTCTGCCAGTGAATGACACATAGCAAAGGCAGGATTAGAGGAGTCCAAGGTGCAAAGGAGCTTTTCCCTTGCAAGGCTGGTTGTGGCTCTGGCTCCAGTTCAGGCAAGTCCCTTCCTTTGTTCACACCCCATACTCAGCAAAGCTGTGGTTCTGCTTGACTTTATCTCACTCCAGATCTGGGATGCATCATTTCCTTTGTGCCTGGCACTGTTCTCATCTAATAAATGCTGATGACTGAGTGGGAACTGGTTAAGATTTTGTTACTCCGAAGGCCACTTATTTTAATTTGGAGGAGATAAAGGAGGGACACAGATTTTGGATCTTGCACAAGAGACAGAAATTCATTATTGCATCTATATGAGACCAATTAGGGCCACTGTGATTTTCCTTCCAATCTTTCACCTCTTATTTGAATAAAAATCATGCCAACTGGTTTTTATTTCTTCTGGTCCATTCACTCACTGATTCAGTTCTGAATGACATATTCACCCCAGGCACTGCAATAGGATTCACAGATCCCTGATGAGTAAGTCCCAGTGCCTGGAGCTTAATACATCCTTGATGAATGCATGAATGAATTAATGAATGAATGACCTGTGACTTGCACATAGTAGTATTTCAGGGATAGAGAAAGTTGTTGGCTTGAATCCTATTACACTAAGTCACAGACCCTTTGGAAAGAGCTCACAGTTGTGTCATAAATGGCAGAGCAACATAACCCTGCTTCTGCTTGCAGTTTTCAGTCTTGTGCAAAGGTTGCCCCAGACACGTACAATTCCATAATACAAGGCATAATGTGTTCTGCTGGAAATGTAAATGAAAAGGCAAAGTGGATGGGGGATATGAAGATGTTATCCATGTTGCTGGCAAGGGGAAAATTACAGTCAGAACTCTTTTCCCAGGAAGGAATTTGGAAACCAAATCCAGCAAAGGAAAGATGACTCTGTTGGTTTGTACCTTACTGTCCTTTCCTGTGCTGAAACGTTAACATTTTCAGATACAAAGGGTCTTTTTTCCAGGTCATGAAGCACAGACAATGTGCTGGAGGCCTGAACAAAGTTGGCCCATCAGCAGAGCTTTGCACTTAAAACAAAGCTCTGCGCTGTCCTGGCTGTTTAAACAGGAGCTGGGAATTAATATGCAGAGAAATGACTGACATGTTTGGTTGTGGGGATTAGCTCCATTGTATGGAAATGCCACGTCGGCACCCCAGCCCTAACATTCTGGACTTCTTAAAGTATAACTGGAGGTTTCCATCTGCCCCTCTAAAGGGTATTTCCCTTTAAATATTTTGCTAAAAATGTTCGTGGGGTACTGTTAAAAAAAAAAAGGAATTGGGTAAAAAGAAAGGGATCACAATCAGGAATCAACATACTTTTTTCTTAATGGAATTGAAAGATAATTTCCTTTTTTGTTGCATTCATTGTAAAGAAAAATAAAAAGCAAAATGCTGAATATAAAACACCAAAGAGTGATTTAAGTTAAATTTTACCTACAGAACATTAACTTTATTATCTAGGACTACTAGACAATAAGGGCAAGAATCTAGTTTGCCATAGTTTTGGTTGTATTGCTTGCAAATGGTGGAGTTCTCCCTATATAAGAGGTGTGTGATAAATAAGTTTATTTAAATATTGTTTAATTAAGAGTCCATTGTGTATACTCAAGAATAGAGAAAATGTTTCTGAAATATAGAATTACATAGTATTTGAAATTGTCATATATTTTATTTTTTGCTCATTTTTGAAATTAATAATACAAGTATAAAGGTTCCTCTTTTCTGGCAAACATGACTACCCAAAACACAGCCCCAAGCCATAATGTTTGCTGACTGAATAGTTGCCTAATAAGAAAAAACTCAGAAAGTTCTTTGAGAATTCTTTCTAATTGAAGAAGTGCAACTTAGATGCCCATTCTGGGCCTACTTGCTCTAATTCACTACCTACACCAAAAGTGCATTCATGCGGTTTCTGAGAGTCCAGCAGATTAGAAAAGCCCAAGAAAGATATGAAGAAGGAATAGGGACCAGAAAGAAGAGTCTCAGAGGCAGGTAAGTAACTTCAGAAAGTAGAGTAACCTCAGGAGATCTAGGAGTGGGGGAAATGGCCAATATATATATATATAAATGGACCTAGAGCAACACTGGCTTACAGCAAAAAATACCACAAAATGACAAGGCCCTCAAGGATGGGCTAACTTTGGTTTCACATACTCAGTGTGAGAAAACAGGGTGATCATTTAGAATATTTTATTTTCGAAGGTGTAGAAATGCAGTTTGGCTAATTTAGAAACATTTTTAAAGAGAACTTAAATAGGAGTCTGTTCATTGAACATTGGCTTCTTGATATTAACAAAATCTGAAAGAAGCTTTAAAAATATTTTTGTTTATGTTCCAGAGCTTAAACTTCCCTCATGGTTGTGGAAACTTTACTTCTAATGATCCCTGAATCTCATAACATCTGCTTCATTCCCAGTGTGGTTTAATGAAGGATGTAAGCAAAAACTCAAATGTTTTGGCAGGTTTCAAGATATCCAGGGGAGATGCCAGAAGCCTAAAAAGCCATCTTGAGAGCATCAATGACAAAAAGATATGACTCCCATCAATCAGTAATTATCAGTTTTCCTCCACTAGAATATCTAAGCCTACTTATACAATGTAGGTCATACTCTACAGTAATATTTCCAAATCTATGCTATTATTCCTGCAGGATGTTGCTTAAAAGGGTTCTTAAGTTAAGTATGTTTGAGATTATAACACACTATACTCTCCTTCTGGAGATAACTCAATACACAATAACATATTAAAAAGCATAAATACTGTGGTAAAGAAAGCTATTTAACTTTGTTTAAATCAACATTTACAAAACTAATTAAAAGTCCCTATTTCTTTTGTTTAGAGACCAGTAGCAACTGTTAGCATTGTTCAGAACATCCCAAAGTGCCTATGTAAGAATTTTCACTAAGTGTCATTGAAACTGACAGAGGGGAATGGCCTTTATAATTAATTACATTATTTTCTCTCAGTAAAGTATATTTAATTATTCTGAAGAGTAACATACCGCTATACAAATAGGCCAAGATTCTATTATAGCTATAAATAGAAGCAATAATACTTTATAAATACTTGGAAATTAGAAGTGCAATGAATAACCATTTGTCATCTATATGGCTAATAAATATGCCTAAGGGATGATCTACCAGAAGAATTGGGAGGCAAATTATGTAATAGGAGAAGATATTACAATACGTATCATCAATTAAGAATTTGTGTACACAATATATATATATATATATATATATATATATATATATATATATATATACATATATATAAAAATTCCTATAAATCAATAGTCCACATTCCCTAAAATCAACCCTGAGGGAAAGCTAAAGGGATAAGGCTTTAAAAGTTCTGGGGCAGCAAGAGTAATAGAAATAGGGAAGAAGAGTTAGATACTCATAGCTTCACAAGAAAACATAGCTGATCACTCAGATTCCAGACAGGACATAGAAAGATACATACCTAGGTCAGAAGAGTTTATGGAGAGCAGAGAAGAAGAATTTGCATGCTGGTTTCCTTCTCCTGTCTCTCATTGTCAAAATACTCTACAATAGGGCACTTTTTTACATTTCTAGGTTAAGGCACTGGGCCTTTCCAGGGATCCTCTGAGGAGGTGATGGGAAAGCTAGACACTGGTGGCCTGGTAGGGTTTAGCTTAGGAACCATAGCTATTGCAGTTCTAGTATGCCAGGCATGAGAGAGGCCCTTGCTAAGTAAAGCCTAACCCTTATTCTGGAGGAGCCCTAAGCAGTCTGTGATGTAAGGAAGAAGGCAATAGCATTGGCAGCTGGGGCTGTCCACTGAGTAAGTAGCTACAGGCCCAAAAGGTGGGGGTTAATTGGGGGAGGGTATATAAATTGTGTCTAATACACAGTTTAATGGGAAAGTTGGCAAAGCACTTGATGAGATTCCTTTGAGGATATTCAAATGGCCTATAAACATACTAAAATGTATTCAACCTTATTTGTCAGCAGGAAAATGAAGCTTAAAACTGTAATGAATACCAGTACATTCCCACCCTAATAGCTAAAAGTAAAAAGACAATATGTTGATGATGGCAAAATTCGTGAATGCTGGGCAGAGTGTAAATTGCTACAATTGGGAGTGTAAATTAAAATAACTATTTCAAATTTTCTGCTGATGTTGAACATATGCATATCCTATGATCTAGCCATCCCAATCATAGGCAAATCAGTAGAAATGCATATATATGTTCATCAAAAGATGTATAGATGAATAGTACCATTATTCACAATATCCCAAACTGGAAAGAACCCAAATTTCTATTAATTATAGAATAGATAAATGAACAGTGGCATGCTCACACAATGGACTACCATACAGCAGTGAAAAGGTAATAAACAACTACTACATGCAACAACATGGGTGATTCTCAGCAACACAATGTTAATCAAAATGTTAAATGAAAAGAATACATGATTCCATTTATATAAAGTTTGAAAACAAGTAAAGTTAGTCATGGTATTGGAAAATTAATCCAATGATGGGATTTCCTCAAATGTTTATGGCTGAATAATCTATTTTGTGTGTGTGCGTGTGTGTGTGTGTGTGTGTGTGTGTGTGTGTGTGTGTGGACCACAACCTCTTTATCCATTTATCCATCATTCAGTGGACACCTAGGTTGTTTCCATGACTTAGTTATTATAAATAATGTTGCTATGAACATGGGGGTGCAGAAATACTTTTGAGTGTTTTCATTACCTTTGGATATACATCCAGAAATGGAATTGCTGGATCACACGGTAGCTCTATTTTTAATTTTTTAAGATTCCTCCATATTGTGTTTCATAGTAGCTGTACCAATTCATAATCCCACCAAAAGTGACAAGGGTTCCTTATTTTTCTACATTCATGCCAGCATTTGTTATCTCTTGTCTTTTTGGTGAAGGACATTTTAATAGGCATAAGGTGATATCTCATTGTAGTTTTAATTTTCATTTCCCTAATGACTATTAATATTGAACATTTTTTCATGTACCTGCTGGCATTTTGTATATCTTCTTTGGAGAAATGTCTATTCATGTACTTTACCCATTTATTAATTGGGTTATTCACTTTTTGCCATTAAGTTGTATGGGTTCTTTATATGCTTTGGATATTAACCCGTTATCATATATATACGGTTTACAAATATTTTTTCCCACTCTGCAGATCATCTTTTTACTTAGTTGATGGTTTCTTTTGTTGTGCAAAAGCTTTTTAGTTTGATGTATCCCACTTGTTTATTTATTTTTTGCTTGTGCTGCTTTAGGTGTCATATCCAACAAATTATCAAGATCCATGTCAAAGAGCTTTGTTCTTATGTTTTCTTCTAAAAATTTCATGGTGTCAGGTCTTAAAATTAAATCTCCAATTCATTTTGAGTTAGTTTTTATGAGGGGTTAAGATTTAGGTCCAGTTTCACTCTTTTATATGTGAATATTAAATAACCCTTACACTCTTTATTGAAGAACGTATCTTTTCTAAATCATTGAGTATTCTTGATCCTCTGTCAAATATTACTTGAACTTACATACTTGGGTTTACTTCTAGGTTCTTGATTCTCTGTCATTGGCCTATTTGTCTGTTTTTATGCCAGTACCACACTGTTTTGATGACGATAGCTTTCTAGTATAGCTGGGAATCAGGAAGTGTGATACCTCCTGCTTTGTTCTTCTTTCTCAGGATTTCCTTGGGGTCTTCTGTGATTCCATATAAATTTCAGGAGTGTTTTTTCTACTTCTGTAAAAAATTCTATTGGAATATTGATAGGAATTGCATTGAATGTATATATGATTTTCGGCATAATTGACATTTTAACAATATTAGTTCTTTCAACCCATGAACATGGGATACTTTTCCATTTATGTATATATTCTTTGGTTTCTTTCATCAATGTCTTGTAGTTTTCAGCATAAATATCTTTCACATCCTTAAATTTATTCCTAAGTATTTTATTGTTTTTGAAACTATTATAAATAGGATCAATTCCTTTCTTTTTCAGAGACTTCATTGTTAGTGTATAGAAACAATATTGATTTTTGTGTGTTAATTTTGTTTCTTGCAACTTTAGTTTGGTTGTAGGAATCAAATGGAGAAAGTTGAAAATAACTCACTGATTCTCCAGGGTCTTGCCTAAAGGAATTTCCTGGGAAGTGGATTTGACATCTGACAAGAACAACTCATAGGAAATACATGTCTATATGCAGATTTTAAAAAGATTTTCTGACACAGGACTCTAAAGAAACAAGGTATCTTTATTTTTATATTAACATTCCTTTATAGTCAATTCTTTATAAAAGAGATTAAATTCTGAATAATTACCACCTTTCCAAATCCTGTCCTCAGTCATACACATGTATCCCTATGCATTCATTATGTTAAGGTTTGACCTGGACAGTCAGGCCTCAAAAAGGAGTTCAGTTGGTGTGCTGATTGCACAGTTCTAAAAATTTTCTAAAAATCATTGAATAACACACTTACAATGAATTAATTTAATGCTACATAAATTACAGTTTGATAAAGCTGTTAAAAAAACAAATTTACATAGAAAGTTGGTCTTTACACTTTTGCATCTCTGCACATCTTCTGCAGATACTCTTTCTGCTGCTATTTCAAGATACATAATACTTTCCTTTGATTACCATTTTTTTCTACTAAATCATCGTGCTCGGAATTTTTTACACCTCCTTTAAAATAGCTTGTGGCTAAACCCTTACACATTGATACTCCACTGCTGTGAAAATTTCATTTCAAAAAATTGGAAAGGGAAATGGCCTGCTCATTTTATTTGATTTCAGTTATTGATGTGCAGCTAAGTGGTCTCAGGCTTGTTTTTTCTCCACCCATTGAACCTGGATCTCCAAAGAGGTTATTTTTCAAAAGGAGATTTTGCAGGTAACCAGCAAGTTATATAGAATGCAATGTTTGGGGCCTGAGGAAAAAGAGTCTGTAAATATGTTCCACAAAAACTCATCTGCTATGAGCTCCTCTGAAGGTGCGATTGATCTGTTTACCAAAAATAATGCCCACCCCAAATCAAAGTGTTTGGTGTTTCTGACTTTGACTTTCTCAATGGAGTGGTAGATGATCTGGCCTATTATAAACTATGGTACCTCTCCAGGGACAATTAATTGGAACATATAAGTTGCTCAGGTTATTAATTTCTTTGAAAATTTAAGCCAAGTAGGTGATAAAAAAGAAACCTAGAAAAACTGAAGGTAAATGTTACCAAAGAAAACTGTGTTTTCATTTCCATGGCATTTCATACCTTTCAGTACATGTTCATGTTTACTACTGCAATTATGCAGGTTTGTTCTATTTTAAGATGATACAAGGGATACCAAGAGAAGATGAGACTCATCAGGGTAACACCAGGGCAACACTGACCAGGATTAGAACAGGGGTGTCTTAAAAGATATTTAATATTTTTCTGATAACAAATTAATTCATGTTGTTAGTTGTAGAAAAATACGGAAAATGTAGAAAGTACAAAGAAGAAGAAAAAAATAAGTCACTCATTACCACCTATCAGTGATGAGAACTGGGTCTCTTTTGTTAAGAATTGACTGTAATATAGCTAGTACAAAGGAAAGGATGCCTAAATTCCTAAGATCACATGTCAGAAAAATCTAATTTTAATCTGCACACAGATACTTACTTTCTATGAGTTCTTCTTCCCAGAATTCAAATCCACTTCCCAAGAGTTTCCTTTAGGCAAGACCGTGGACAGTCAGTGAGTTACTCTCAACATTCTCCATTGATTCCTATAACCAGCTTACTGATGAAGCTGAGCTCAGTAATGTACAAGTACAGAAATGACTTCATAATTTTCTTTTTAGTCACATTCCTTTAAACCGGTGTCCTCAACTGAGGCTGATTTTGGCCCCCAAAGGACATTGGGCATGGTCTGTAGACATTTTGGTTGTCACACTGGCGCTGCTGCATCCAGGGCTCAGAGGTCATAGCTGCTGCCAAACATGCCCCCCAGGCACGACGAAGGATTATTCTTCCCCAAGTGTCAGTGCTGACAGCTCTCACAAAGAGCTCCTGTTGACATTTTGCTGTGTGCCCATCAGTATCTCTTTGATTCCTTTTCTTTTTCCTTCCAAAATGATCATCGCACTGGTCATCCACTTTCATTCTGTACTTTTTTTTACTTACATTGTAACTATTTCTTCATATCACTGTTCTTTAAAACATGACATTTAATGCTGTACAGTTTTTTATCATGTGAGTTATTTATTCCTGATGATCATCAGTTGTATTTCCAGTATTTCAACATCATAAATAATGTTGGTAGGAACATTCTTGACCATAAATCTATGTCCATATCGCTAATGATTTTCTTTGGATGGATTCCTAAAAGTACAATTAGAGTCAAACTAATGCTGCTAAATTACTTTCCCAATTAACAGTCTCTCGGGCAGTGTATTAGAGTACGTAGACCTGCACTGTTTCTACCACAGCTTGCTGAGTTAGAATTTGACATGCTAACATTGATTACTTTTATCTTATAGCTCTAATATGACTGCTGGGTACTAAATGCTTTTGCAACCATTCTCTCCTGCCCTATGTGAGGTCAGAAGTTTAGGAACTATTACCAGTCCCACCTCCAAGACTCATACAAGGAACTTTTATGTTAAAAAAGTGATTTCCTCAAGGCTACCCAGATTGAAAAAAATAAATAAAAGATAAAGAAGGCATACCCAGGACTGGAAGCCCATTTTCTTTGTGTTCTTTCCACTGAACCATAAAGCCTCACTATCCTTGATGGAACACCACTGCCACTTCATAACATGAATCACTTGAACACTTTGAGCATGGATATGCACGGACTTCACTTAGGGGTTTCGGCCTTCAGACTCGCTAATTCTTGGCTCACGTGTGTTTCTCTACCCACCCCTTTCCAGCAGATGGTGCTCTTTTTCCAATATTTAAATTTGCTGCACAGAAAATTACGACTTGATTGATTTGCACAGGCTTGCTTATTGTTCAGTGAAGTCCACTTTGCACGTTGGTATTATGGAAATTGCTCACAGGCCCAAAATTGAACCTGAAAATGAGACAGCATATTTGAAACACAAAACCAGTCTTTGCTCAGTATTGATGGAAACAATGTGTTTCCAAGAATTCTGTGGGCAAATAAGTGATGAACCATCACACTACAGCGATGACGTACGAAGACAGAACTTCTTCCAGTTGATACAGACGTAAATGTTTTGGGGAGGTTGTGGGAGTCCGGGGTGGGTCTTAAACAGGGTAGTTATAAAAAAAATGAGTTATTTATACAGATTCTATCTTATTTATTTGGTAGACATGAGAACAAATGTTGATAGAATATGGATTAGATGGCTGAAGTATCTGCATGACTCATTTTCCAAGATAATTTAATGTTAAGATGGAATAAGAAGCACAATATCTCCTTTCAACCAGCCCAGTGGAGATAAAGTTCTCACTGTCAATACAGCTTAGGAGTTCCCTCTACCACAATTCGGACTTGGAAGAGAACAGACCCTTGCTGGCGTCAGAAGTTGGTTACAACGTGGAAAAAGTCCAGTCCAACTTCTTCAACGATTGCTTCAGTTTAGGTGAGGGTTCAGGTTCACTATGGCATCTTACGATCCACTTAAAATTATGCAAGAAAAAGGTGTGCTTGGAAAAAAACATAGGAAAACAAAATAGAAACCGGTTGTCTTTCAAATTAACCTGCAGTCTGTATATCTCACACAAACTATTACTAATTCATTCAAAAAAGTTAAGACGACCACAAATGATCCACAGGCCACTGGTAAAGAGATTGATTATAGACGATACTGACATGTATGTGACCTATAAATGGGATCTTTCCCAAATTTGTTAATTTGGCAAGAAATGGAAATAAATGACAAATTTGAAGGTGATCTTCAGAGAGAGATGTGCCCAAGACCAAAGTGAGACAAAGTAGCATTTGTAACATATTTCAGGTGTAGCCCAAACTAACATATTTGTTTGTGAAGTTATCCATATTTATTTGTAAAAATTTGTGATAATATAATTCAGATTATATTATTCTAATGTATGAATCCTATTGTTTTGAAAATCAGATCAGTACATGTGATTCCATAGAGAGTTACCGAAAAATGCAGAGTAGGTTCTCCCAAAACAAAGTGTGGGCCATTCGGAAAAGAGGCAGGAAGATAACAAAGGCAGAACAACTTGTTCAGATATTAAAACCCAGAAAAAAGCCACAACTTTTTCTTTATGTAGAAACACAGGGGCACTTTCTAGCTCACTCATGTACCAGCCTGGGGCTTCAATAATAGATATTAACAAACAGAACTATTTTTCTGTGAGCCATTAGTTTTAAGCAGCTTTTGAAATTTGTTGTAATTTACTTAGTTACCTGCATATTCACCTGATGTACTTCACTGTGTTGCTCCTGAAAACACTACACCTGGTAGGTATATTCAGTTGTGGCTGTGCTTATTAGGGAAGGCATTGTAGAGATTAAACTTTCAAAGGTGTCAGCAACCTTGTAGATTTGAGATCACAAGTATCTACAATGCAGAGCATGTCAACAAAATCTTCCAATCAGAGCAGACCTGTGTTGACAGCTCTCCCCACAGCGGGCATCGGATATAATAGGACAATTTCCAGCTTAAAGGTTGAGTGCTAACCTGAAAATGTACCATATCTAAAGAAATGCCAGTTCAAATTATGTGAAAATGAATTCCAGAATTCTCCATCACTTTTATGGTTGAGGGCTATCTTACTTATCAAGGTTTTATACTATACATCATTACCAACATATTGAAATGTTTTCCTGTTTATTATCACTTTGCATCTGAATTTATTGTAACCTAGTTCTCTTTTCATGGACAGCTGATGGAGTCAATGAAAAGTTCTCTTAGACAGAAGGTCGAGAGAGAGTGTGCCCCTTTACATTTTTATGGAAACTCAGATTTACTTTCATACCCTCATGTTCTGCATATGGGAGCTAAAAATACATTAGGCTTCAGATAAGACACTATTGAATGTTCTCTGATAGTGGTAAATACCATCCACAAAGCGCCTGTCAGACAGCCACACAATCAATGGACAACATTTTAGGAAATTCACAGGATGAAAAAAGGTAAAGGAATTTCAATGCAACTAGCAAAGACTTAAAGTCATCCAAATCTTCCAGTTTTGTAAATTAGAAAGGTACATAAAGGTTTTCTCATGGAGAGAGAGAAAAACATGTTTGATTACATACTTTCTCACATTCAAGCTTCCAGGGGTTGGTTTAATGAACTTTGCTATTCTCAAGGACTTCCCGAACATATTTCTCTTGTTTTCTTCCTTCCAGTGTTTCTCTAATGCTAGGGCACAGATTCCAGGGGCCCCAGGTTGTACATAAAAGGGAGATTTAGCAAAATCATAGCACCTTATAGGCCTTTCCAGCAGGAGTGATTTAGGGCAAAACTATGAAGCACATGCAATCAACCAGGCCTCTCTTTTCCTTTTGGGAATCATCCATTCCTCCCTAATAAGCTGCCTCCTGTCTATTTGCAGCTCTGGAGCAGCTTCCTCACCTTCCACTAATTAATAGTTTCTAATAGCATTTATAGGCAATACTGACTTTTTATTTCCTGAGGCATCTCTTATTTCTAAGACAATGATTTTACACTGTATTAAAGTGCAGAAGCTATTTTGGAGACCTTGATTTTTTCAGACTTCCATGACTTCAAAATAACTGCCCGCCATCTTTGCAGGTCTTCTGGATATTTAGCTAGTAAGGCAAAATGAGAAAAGCATGGGCTGCAGGGCCAGAGATAGAGAGAATTTTTGTCATTCACTAGGTAAGTACCAT
This sequence comes from Manis javanica, assembly GCF_040802235.1. Lineage (NCBI taxonomy): Eukaryota > Metazoa > Chordata > Mammalia > Pholidota > Manidae > Manis > Manis javanica. Next base: position 68,365,680 of record NC_133157.1, read on the forward strand.
TGGGAAGGAGCTTTAATATTTGAGGGTCTTGGTTTCCTCATCCATGAACTGCAGATAATGCTATTGGCAGGATTGTAGGCTAAAGCTCTATTAGAGACCCTTGCACTTGTATGAATAGACCAAGCCACCACAGCTCTTTTTAAAATTGCCTTTTTTCTTCAATTCTTGCTAAATGGGTGATTCTAACACACAGCTAGATTTGATACAAGTGATCTTGACCCTCAGCCCAAGTGATAGAACCATGTGGAAATCGGATCTGAAGCAAACCCATCTACGGATTAAATACAGCCAATTACCATGTCTTTCTTGAGAATTTAATCTGAAAAACACACAACAAATAGAGCTGGTACAATATGGAGCACTGGAGCTCTGTGCTACTGACTGTCAATGTGGGTCTGACTCTTTGTTCACTGCACTGTATCTGGCAACTGAACATTTTCAATTGGACTCAAAGGAGTCACGGCAAACATGAGCCACTGGTGACATGGAGGATAGAAACCAGGGGGCTCTGAGAAATATGACTTCAGAGGGAGGTGGGAAAATAAAGCAGTGTGTGGAGAGAAGATGGAGTGGGGTCATGTGACTTCATGAGAGCTGACTTGCCTCTTGCCCTTGAATATCTAAGAGTTTGTCCTGACAATTAACCATGTACCACAGAATCTAGCCTGAATGGGTTTCTTAGCTTGCAGTTTGGCTGCCCTTGAGAAAAACCCCTGGCTCCTGTTGAGGTACAGCATGGCATGTGAGAACTATGGTCATTCCTGCTCAGGCCCACGAGCTGTAGCTTTCTCCATAGTCCAGAAAAGACTCCGTGCATATTCAGGAAGAAAGGATTCTATTTTCTCATGAGTTTTCTAAGCATGTTCACAAATGGTGGAAAGTAGTCTCTTGGTTTATTTTGTTGGTGGCTGATAAGTTCCAATTGTCTTCAAACATTGTCTTTTTGTTTGTTTGTTTCATCTCTTAAATGTCATTCTTCCTCACACTTGCTCATGTCTCTGGAGTCTGGGCCACGTGATAAATTGTGTTTTACAAAATCACATGTTCTGGCTAGTCCTTCAAGACAGTTCTTTGCAAAATCACGCCTTCTACTGGGTCCCAGCTGTCTCCTTATGGCTGATGTTGATAACTGGAAAATCTATCCTAAACATGGTCAGGGAAAAATTGCTTCTCCCAGTGTTGGGCACAGGACCCTTATCTTAACCAAGAACTTCCCTAAGGGCTTGAACAAACATAAAGAGTGTTTGGGGCTTTTTTTTTTTTTTAGGATACTTTTGCTGTCCTCCTTCCCAGCCCTCCACTGTAGCCTCCATTCCCTGATAGAATTAACTCTGAAAGTGTCCTATCTACAGTCTGTCTGCTAAGAAGAGGAAGAAATTGTGGAATTTAAAGTATGAACCACCGGGCATACATATTACAGTTGTTCTTCACAACAATTTTCCTGGGGTAGATATTTTTAGTCCCATTTTACCTATGCAGCCACTGAGGCCTCAGAGAACAGGATGAGAAAGTACAAATCCTAACAGCAGTGAACAAAACAGAGATTCAGTATCTTGGGCTTGCCATAGTTTTGCTTTCCACACCCATCTCGGGTGGTGGGGCTGGGCAAAACCCAAAGTCATAGAAACATAGTCACATTTGTAAAAGGCCAAGCATGACCCCTCACACTGGGAGCACACAGTACACTGTGGCTATTTATTATCATCTTTTTCAAAATTGTCCTTCAAGAAATTGTCCACATTGCCACTTACTGTCAATTCCATGAGGTCCTATGGGAGGATTTAGCAGGGCCATAAAAATTGTTTCTCTGGGTGAATTTATATTCTTCCTTTTAGCATCTTTTCATTAATTTTTTTCTTACAATTGTTTTTTGATTATTAAACAATGTAATATGTACATTATTGACCTATGTCATTTAAATCTTTAACATTTAAGCCACAGTATTTTAACTATTGGTCCACAATAAGTAAAGAGGATAGAACTGAGCACCACATATTCTTATCAATGTTTCGTTAGGAGTTGTGATGGAATGAAATGCAGGATTATCAAGGAGCGATGATGTCCTGGAACATGACTGTGTGGCTGTTTTCTTACAATGAAATATGATTTAAACTCAGTTAACTCACATACTAAAAGTGGTCTCCATAAACAAGTTGGCAGAGGCCAGAATACTGTTCATTTTAACTGTTGATTGAAAGCAAGAAACATCTTGCCAGTGTGTTTAGTCAAGCAGTGGGGCTTGAGAGAGCTGGACAAGCAGGATAAAGGAAAATAGCTGAGAAAAACTACAATACATGTATTCATATGCATCAAATACAACACTCAGAGCTGAAAAATGTAGGTAATTTTGAACATCGGGACTCTAATAACCATATCCTCTGAGCTCTGGAGGATAAAGGAGCATAATGTTTACTTTTCTCCAAAAAGTGATTTTTTATAGTTTTGATTGTAGTAGAATTTTTCCCTACCTTTCAGAGTTATGTAAGTATTACTATGCAACCCTGGGGAGATGACGTTCAGTAGGGTTTCTGGGAAAATGATAATTATCCTTGTATGATATATGCATGTACACACACACATAAGTTATATGTTTTCAGAATAATTTGAAATGTGTTCATTGCATTTGGAAAAAATAGAGAGTAAATTTAAAAAAATTTTCTGAGTGCATTCAAGAAACAAAAGTGCAAAGATTATGTAATTTTAAGACAGTGTGTTCAAAATGCATTAAGAAAATATGTTCATAATTAAGAAATAAGAGTGACTTCATAGACGTGAACTTTTGATTTCTAAAACTGATTAGAGACAAAACTCAGAAAATAGAGCTATACCCAAAGATGTATACCCAGCAGCTTCCAAATAATAACAAAATGAAATTGTAAGAAAACTTTCATTTAAGGAAGTAAAAAGCAGTATTCATCACCATGTTACTCTTTCTGTTTTCTGAGCTATAATTTTTTTTTCAGCATAGAAGAATGATCAGACAGAAATTGAAAAATGGGCTCTCTGGAGAAAGATGACATTTTCTCTGAATGACAAATCTTTTAGTATATTCACCAATGCTTTTTGGATTAGTGAGAAACTTTAAAATCAGAATTTTATGATAAATCTTGAAGTTTTCCCATTACGTCCACAGATGTGCCAAAAGAACTCAGTAGGATAATGTACATAAGATGCTTACTACAATAAAATGTCCTTTTACCCCCAGAATAAAAGCCACCTTTTTTTTTCACCCATGTGTGTTTTCAGTGTAGAGTGTGCAGCTGAACACTGTGGGGAAATTTAACCTGGGATTTTAGGAATTGTGCCATGGAAGGATCAGAAAAAACAGCTCTTCACCTGCTGATATAAATACGGTAGGGGAGATACTTGCAGCCTAGAAGGGCTTTTCCATGGTATCACGTTCTCAGAGAAGGAAGTACGAACAAAGCCCCCCATAGCTGCACTCCCTTTACAGCCCCATTCCATCACTTCCGTTTGCCCTACTTCGCAGCTACAACATGGCCTCCATTCCACCCCTTTCCACACCCCTCGCTTCTCTTATCCACCTTATTAACTCACACTCACCCAGCTGAAATATTCTCTTTTGTGGATTCTTCCCAATTCTCCAGGAAGTTGGTTTTTTCTATTTTCTAGGCTTATCATACTCTGAGACTTTGGAGCATATCTCTACTGTAATACCTACTGGGTTGTATTTAATTCATCTGTTAATGGCTTTGCCTTCCCCACCAGACCATGAGCACCTCAGTGGAAAAGGACCAAATTCATTTTCAGAATGATGTCAGTGTCTACCTACTACAATGCTAGAGTATCATGGCATTCAGCACATGTTGGATCAAGTAAGGAATGAATGCTGTGGCATTTTAAATATCAAGGCTGACTTGCACAATTATCTAACATATGTATCTATTAGAAAATGAAGCTGTTCACTCTTAACAGGTTGCCTGCAAATATACCTGATTTTTGATCTGGACATACTGAAAATGCATGATACTATCCGTTACCTTTTTGCATCTACTTTGTTCACTTTCCTCCACGATGTGTGTACTATGTATTTTTCTGGGTCACTGGACATCAGGAACCCTGACAAACTAGCTATATATAACAGTCTGATTCCAAGAGTAGGTAGACACCTACATATATTCATTTAAATGTATTTCTTGAGTATGAAACTTGATCTTGTTTATATTTGTGAACTTCTTAAAAAGAGAAAACAGATTTCTGCTCCAAGCATTATAAATGCTCTGCATCATATCTTCTGGTATGCTCTTCACTCCGAGTAGTTACCTATCCCAGATTTGCTCTAGTGTGCTTCAGAGCTGCAAGGGTTCAGACAAGGAGTATTAGCATTCTAGTTACTGACAGAACAAAAGGCCTGCAAATGCTCATGCATTTATACACTTTCCTTCCTTCAAATGCTTTCTGATAATGCCAAAGAGGCCTGCCTGGCATTGTCTTAGTAATAGAATTAACTTAGGCTGAAAAACACAGAAGAAAGAACTTTTTGGGCAATTGCGCTATTGAAGTAACTTTATAATTTATAGCCTGTGGCCTCTGAGGCTTTTAAAGTTAATTGTATGGCATAAGTGTACTGTAAGTTCAATAAGTGTAGTAAATAAGTAAGTAAATGTATGACCGAATGTATCAGCCTTTAGATGTGATCGATAGTATTGCTTGATTCAATTTTCAGAGATTTCTAAAACAAAACAAAAACTTTACCCAAGTTCATGAATTACATTCTATATGAAGATCTTGAAGCCATAGAATTTTTCATGGAGGGAGAGAATTATTTCCATCGTCTGCAAAACTTCAGCTAAGAATGGGTTCTGAAATTCTTGACAGAATGTTTCATTATTAGCTTTTTAGAATCAGATAAAGAAATTCAGGCTGAATCAGTGGAAATGTGAAACTTTAGCTGGAAAGCAATTGATTTATTCTGAGACCACTATAGATTACTAGAGGAGTGGAAGTAAGAACTCATTATGGTTTGATCACTACCAGGCTGTTGGATGTTTTGGGTAATGGTTCAGAGGAATGGAAAGCTACCCCTCATCCCTCAGGTGCCGGGGGCTTTGGTTTCATACAAGCCTCCTATGCTTAGAGTTCTCTTGACTCAGTAAATAGATTTTCCTTATGACTCAGTGGGATACACTCTCTCTGCTCAGGAGCAGAGCTGTCCCTGTAAGTGAGGTGAACTAAGACCCAGCTTATTTGGACTCAGCTTAGCTGACCCCAGGCTTTGACATGCAAAAGGAAATTCAGATACAATTTATCCACTGTAACTCATATCTGTCAAGATCTTCTAGACACTCAGCTCCCTGATAATACAAAAGATAGATGGCTTATCACCAATTTTCAAACTCTGCTGTCTTCAAAACCTTTAGAAGCAAATCAGCTTGAGCCATCAATTACCTTATAGTTATGCTCAATATTAACACAATGCAGAAATGTGTCATGAGCCGAAAATGGCTTTAAAGGAATTAATTAATTTGTTTTGTTAGACATGTTGATGCAACTTCACTACATGGCAAGAATTGATGAGATAACTTTTTTTTTCATAACTGTACACTCCAAAATAAATAAATGTTCCAAACTAGCTAGTTAAAAGTAGATGGATAGGCAGAGAAATAGGTACTAATTTTGGAACTAGATGAAGGTTCTATTCTTTTCCATAGTTTCCTTTCTCAGCTTGTCCACAAATTAGTATCTTTGGGCAAACCTCTTAGCTACTTTTTGTGCACCTAGCCCTGAATGAGAAGACTTATTTGTGATTCTAAAATCAATCCTCTGAGGACCTAATCGTATGATGCTACAAGGGAAACAGTAAACATGGCAATTTTTAAATTTCATTCTTGCTGACATAACTTTGTAACATGTTATAAGACAGAGTGTACCAAGTTATGTAGACAATACAAATTTTCCTGTGGACAAAAAAAATACACCAATTTTTTAATTGACTGCCGTTCTTAAGTTAAAGTGAATTAAATGTATTGGTAAGTTGCACATGTCATTGATTCCTTTGTATGGAAATCTCACCAGAAAAGCAGTCTCATAATGCGGCTGGCTGAAAATGTGGCAATGATGAGAAAGAGACTGGAATGTTCACTGGGTGGAAAGTGAACTCCTCTTTCAAAGGTCCTGGGGCAGAAAGACTCTGGAAATTGTGTTTGTGATCCCTGTGACTCTTAAAGGTCCTACAGAAATCAGCTGAGACCCTGACTAGATTCTCAGTCTAAAAGCCAGTGACGTTTTGGAAGGGCAGCTACTTCTAAATACTGCTCTTGTAATGTAATAAAGTTTTGAGTATTGACCTCTTAGTTGGTTTCTGAGGATTTGTTCTCTAGTTTGCTACTTTCCTACAAAGACCCTCTTCTATTACTGTGCCTCCATGTATTTTGTCCTTTAAGTAAGCAGAAGTTGAAGGACTGCTTTTAGGACTTTTAAATCTGCAGGAATGGGATTACATCACTACAGTGGTGCAGGGGAGTATGGGTACACAGGTCTGGGGGCAGAGACAGCTAGAATGTTCCTCTTCATGCCTCAGGCCATACTCCCTTTTCAGGTCACTGGGCCCTGAGCCTGCTCTCTTTAAGGTCACCATCGACCCTTTGTTTGATTAAAGCTGATGCCCTTTGTCAAACTTCTCAACAAGTTACTGTATTGATGACAGAATTTAGCAAAGTGAGCAAGAGATTCTACCTCCAATTGTTGCGAGTTACCCAACAGTTTCTGAAATTTCTCAGATGTCAATAGCACTTTCTCCCTTTTTCTCACATGTGTTAATCATTCAGTAAGATTAATGACTTATCACTTCGATTTCAGCAGTAGAGCAAATATTAGTCAGCCCAGTTGCTCAGAGCAATACAGGTTCCGAACAGCAACACAGAGATTTACCAGAAGCTTCAAGAAACAGTTTCTTGAGGTAAATCAACAATTCCCTAATTGGGTTACAGTGATCAGATGTACCCACAAGGGCTGATTTTGCCAGTTAAGGATTGGAAAGAGAAATTTCCAAAGATAAATCCAATTAAAATTTATATTGAGAGATTGAACAGGAAATCTAAAGGAGAGACAGCTCAATCTTTTGAATTAGTGCTGGATTATAAAACAGAGTTGCTATAACCTTTCTCAAGCATTTCTATTCACTCTTTCTCTGGCCCTGGGGCATCCCTTCTCCTTGATGTACCCATCTATTAAGGTAAAATTAATTAATCCTGCTAATGACATACGATGTTGTTCCCTGAAGTGCTAAGATGGCATGGAAATACAGGGCTTAAAATCCTTTGGAATTCAGCTTGATGAGGAAGATTCTCCATTATAATTACTGTAAGCTACTTTCTAGTTAAAGTTTAAAAGCCAAAGTGAGGAATCAGTATTTAAAACAAACAACATTGGTTCTCCGTGGGGTGGCTACAACCTTCCTATAATACTGGAAGCTTTTGAAACTATTTCCTGAGGAATAATAGCCAGAATTCACGTGCCAGCCACTGTTGGGAAAAGCATATATGTTATTTAAGATGCATTACAACCTTTTGAATTAGATACAATTATTATCTCCAATTTACAGATGAGGACACTTAGAGAAAGATACACCAGTTTGCCTATGAAGCAGCAAAGCTTGGGCTTGAACTTGTTTTTCATCAAGTTAGAGTATCTCTTTAAGTCTCTTTGAAACCTTGTTAGGAGTACACTGGAATATAAAGGCAGCATGGTTGAAGAGTAATAGGTAGGAAATGAAGACAAGAAAGTGGCTCAATCTTAATGTCTTTCTCTTGCTGGTCCCCCAATTCAAAATTCTTTGATCATCTACTATATGATAAGCGTGATGCTAGGTGATGGAGTATTCTTTGCCCTTAGGCTTACAATATGGTGGGAAACAAAGAAATATATAGCAAAGGAAATAAAAAAATATGTATATGTAAGTATATAATGGTATACAATGTAAATGGGGTGAAAGAAATAATTATGAAGCAAACAGAACAAAGCACAGACCTGTTTCCACAAGGTGGTCAGGGTGGGCTTCTTTGAGTAGCAATGGACCTAAGACTGAAGGGTGAAGAATTAGCAACTGTGAGAAGTGTGGAGAAGGGGATGGACAGTGGAGGGAAGAGAGTGTTTTGTGCAGAGAATACATGTGCAAGGGCTTGAGGAGAAAAGGAGCTGGTCCCTATTTGAATAAATGAAGAACAGCCAGCATTGTTTTGTCTTACGGACAGAATTGGCTCTTTTTAGATGCTACTGGAGCTGAAGTATTTACTTAAGATTTCTTTTTCACATGAGGAACGTTTTATGATTTATATTAGTTTTGTTATGAAGACTGCAAAGATGGAATTTTAAAATCATTGTGTGCTGTAGAGGGAAAGTTGAGGGGCATCAGTGTGGCATCTGCCTTGGGCTGAGGGGTGCTCCCATGGTCTGCAGGTACACCGATGGACAGGCTGATGCAGAAAGACAAGGGGCATTTCATTAAGGCAAACTGTCAGCTTCCTAGTCACACTGTGAAAAACCCAGAGGGGCTGGATTGTACCAAATGAGCATCTGGATGAGACTGTGTTCCTGTGAATCTCAGACAACTCCTGAGACCCCATTGGACTCTTTGGAAAACAGGTAAGATTATTGTGTATTTTGACTCCTTATTTCAGAAAGGAGTTTCCATCCCCAAATAGGAAAAAAATTAACCTATCCCTATCAGTTCCAAAAAAGAATCAGTAGAGAGCCTTGAAAATCTTATATTTTTCTCTAAACCTGTCTAAATTCTTACTACAAACTCTTTCAACTTCCCTTTGGATGCCATTTGACTTTTTTTCTGTGAGACAAATGGATCATGAAGCTCAGGTTAGCAAGCATTAGCAGGGGCAATAGGCCACCCTTTAACTGAGGTATTTTCCAGAAACAGACCTTTGAAACGTAGAGACAATTTCCTTCTCAAAAAGTCTTCCCCAGGAAGTCTTCCTTTGATGTTCTTTTTGGAGATAACATTGGAAATCTCAAAGGGCTTGTTATGTATATATGTGCGCGTGCACACACACACACACACACACACACACACACACACACACAGAGTTGGATTAAACACTCAGGTACAGTAGGAGACTCAGGAAAAGTAGAGATGGAGAAACACATTTAAACTAAAAAGGCATGGAAGCCCAAAAAGAGAGGCAAAAGAAAAGGATGGCAAGATTCAGAAAGAAGAGATGAGCAGCCCAGCCATCAATAACCACACTGGCACATTCTATGATCAGTATTTACAAATCAGTTCGGCTCTTGGAGAGCACAACCTTGTTTGGAAATTTCACTGGGTAGGGCTTCTTTTACTCTTTATCACTGATCATACTGTTTCTTCCATCTTCAGTAATAAAAACTTTCTAGGCAGTATATGCCCTTCATGCCTCCCGTTCCCACTGGCATTGTGCTCAGAGTTCAGAAGCACAGACTCTGGTCTCAGACTGGGTTCAGCCTTGGCCCCACCACTGCCTTTGCCTCCTCCAACTACTAACTTCTGTAAATCATCTGTAATATGAGTGATTATGACCAGTGTTTCTCAAGTTTTGGTGGCAAGCTAATAGAGGAAACAGAGGTCAAGCTTAGTAAAGGAAGACAGGGTCTCTGGGTAATTGCATTTTCATCAAGTTCTCCAGGCAATCTTGATATTCACCAAAGTTTGAGAACCACTGAGTTAATGTAACAAGCCCTGGACCACCTATAATTGTTTAAGTAGGATTATGTTATAAAATGAAAAAGTGTTCTGCCTTTGGAGTCCAATACCTAAAATTCCTATGTGGGTTCTACTGCCTACTAACTATGGGAGTTTGGTGAAGTCACTTAACTTGTGTGACCTACGTGTCCTCATTTGTTAAATAGGGATAATGACACCGACATCAAGGGGTCATGGTCTTAATGAGACAAAGTGGCTCACAGAAGGTGATTAACAGGTGTTAAGTGAAGTAGAATCTCTTCCTACATTTGGATATTTTTACTTATTTAGGACCTTCTAGGCACAAAACTCACATGGATTTGACTCCATGAAAACTCTCTGAAAACCTTTCTGATAGATTACATATTTCTTGAATGCAAGAATTAAGTGTATGACTGCCACTGCATTTACCCACAAGACTTAGTAAAACTTTTGATACAAAATGCTTTGATTACATACCACATAGTTCCTGTAATGCCCTCACTTTAAAACCCCTGTTCATTTGTTACATCCGTTTGATAACCTGAGTTGACTTCCCTGAAGGACTGAGGAAATACTTTGTTTTACTGGGTTAGAAGTTACATTTATTGACTATGTTCAGATCCTTTAGACTTATGACCAAAATCCTAGCTAATTGCCAACATGGATCACAGTTATTGAACTCTGCTTTCCAGTTAAGCCATTCTCTCTTTAATACCAAAAAAAAAAAACCTTACCATTTAGTTAAAAGATTTTGTTAGACTTCAAAATGTTTAACAGTGAATGATAATTTTATTGTGCATTAGTCATTATGATTACGATGGTGATTTTAAAGTTATTTTTCATGAAAAGATGACTCCGTAGGGTTATACAAGTATCAGAGAAGCAAGCTCAGTGCGGCCTCTGCTCTAGCTGGGAGTACAAAGAAGGAAGTAGCTGGGGGTGGATGAATGAAAGCCAGAGTAAACACACGGAGGCATCCACACTGGCCACCCTGTTTGCACCAGCCCACCTCCAGGCAGCAAAAAGGAAGCTCCAAGCCTGAATGGGAAAGAGCCTTGGAACAAGCAAGGCATGTGTTTCTCTGGTCTTCCTTTTTGTTCTCCGACTTCTGAATGGGCTCAACTGCTGGAGGTCACAGAGCCCACATCCCTCTCCCCTATTTCCACACCCACGGCTTTCTCTGATGTTCTCACTCCTTTCCCTTCCTTTTTCTCCCCCTCTTCTCTCTGATCTTGTTTTTCCTGCAGTGAATGAGGTCCTGAGGGAGGAGTTTTTCTAGATGCTCCCTGTGAAGACTTCCCCTTTTCTCCTCCACAAACACACGTCCTAAGGGTTAAGTGTGGATGATAACGTCCTGTGACACCAATTCACATTCCTCCATGCTCTACCAAGAAGGCAAACGTGATGTAGAGACACTTAGTAGAAAAATATACAACGTGACTTCAGACTTCCCTTCAATCTTTCCAAAGATTTCTTGATTAAGATGGCCAGAAGGATAACATTAATCCCCTGAATTTCAAAAATGTAACAGTGATCACCTGTGGTTTGCAAGGCGATGTTTACACTCATTTATGTTTTGAAGGTTTTACTTTTTCCTAATGCATGGAAACAGATTACACTACTCACAGGGCAAAAACCTCACATAAAAGCTTCACTGAAACGGCGAGTGATCAGAGATCAACGTGTGTCCATGTTTTTACACTACACTTAGGGCATTAAAAGAAGCAAGTGCTGTCATTCTTTGGGCCACTTTCAACTGCTTTTTTGCTTTTAAAGGTATCATTTGCAATAAAAAAGCATTTTTGGGGGTGGAGCATAGGCATTGTTTTTAAAGCTCCCAGGTGATTCTAATGTGCAGCCAGAGTGAAGAAATATTGTTTACAAGGAAGGGAGAAGGCTCAGGAGAGTCTTCCTTGAATTTCTCAGGACAAAATAGAGCCCCTGCCCCAGCCTGCGGTCCCTTTCTATCTCATCATTCTGTTTTATTACTTTTCTCATAGCATGAAATACCAACCACTGAAGTGATTTTTATATACTTGTGTGTTATTTGTGTACGGCCATTCTCCTATCCTAGGAATATAAGCTCCACTCAGCTGACAACTACATTTGGTACAGGGTAGTTGTTCTATTATCAAATAAATGAATTTAAATCCATTCAACATCAGCTTTCTCATCTTAAAAGGAGCACAATACAATTGCCTGCCCTGACACGCTGCTGTCATGACTCAATGAAATCATGTCCATGTAACCTAATGTGGATAATGTGAAATGCCAAGAAATGTCATTCTTATTACTCTAAGATGCTATCCAACCAAAAATGTTTCCCCAAATAGCTCCTGGCTTGAGGTTTCCAACATTCCATTCCTTTATTTGGCTTTCTGCTGACTATTGTTAAAATGTAATTGCTTACCTTAGCAACCATTAGCAACGTTAAAATACAGAACAAGTTAACTTTGAATGAAATTTAAAATTGAGGGAGATTCTGTACTACTCAGGCAGGGCAGCCCTAGCTTGCAGGAAGAACTGGCGCGGGGGGGGGGGGGGGGAGAGGATTAGAAAGGAGTCAGAATCCTGAGGACACTGGGTCCCAAGGAGATCAGAAAAGGGAGGAGAAGCACCTGAGAGACAAATTTTGCTGTTTCCAACCTGGGAAGATCTAGGGTGGAACAGTTATGGTTAGTCAGCATCCATTAAGTTCCTGTGGGCTAAATGATGGCTAGTCTATCATTGAATATTTAGGACAAGTCTTTTTTTTTAATTACAATATCATTGGTACACAATATTAGAATGGTTTCATATGAACAACAATGTGGTTTCAACATTCACCCATATTATCAAGTCCTCACCCCCTCTATGGCAGTTACTGTCTATCAGTGTAGTAAGATGCTACAGTCATTACTTATCCGTGCTGTACTGCCTTCCCCATGACCTATCTATATTGTGGCTGTGAATTATAGTGCCCCTTATTCCCCTTCTCCCTCCCCACCCGCCCTCCCCACCCGCTTCCCTATGGGAACCACTCTTTCCTTGGAATTTGTGAGTCTGTTGCTGTTTTGTTCCTTCAGTTTTGCTTCGTTGTTATACTCCACAAATGAGTGAAGTCATTTGGTACTTGTCTTTCTCCACCTGGCTTATTTTATTGAGTATAATACCCTCTGGCTCCATCTATGTTGTTGCACATGGTAGGATTTCTTTTCTTTTTATGGCTGAATAATATCTCATTATGTATATGTGCCACATCTTCTTTATCCATTTATTTATTAATGGACTTTAAGGTTGCTTCCATATCTTGGCTATTGTAAATAGTTCAGTGATAAACATAGGGGTGTGTGTCCTTTCAAATCAGGTATCTTGTTTTCTTTGGATAAATTAGGACAACTCTTGATGTATTGTTATCCGGGTTTTAGAAAAGGGAAAATGGTAGTTCACAGCTTAGATTTTTTTAGGTAGTTCACAGCTGTGAAGTTCCTAGGGCAGCAGAAAGAGTAGAGCGGTAAGGACCCCACATCTGTGGAGGGGCGGGCATGGTTAGAAACAAGCTCAACTATGCAGCAGTCACGGGACCTCGGGCAGGTTACTTACATGTCCACACATCAGTTTCCTTCTCTGGAAAACAGAGATGTAAATAATCTTAACTACCATCTAGGGTTTTTTTTAAATCTATTTTTTTATTCATTTTGTTATCATTAATCTACAATTACATGAAGAACATTATGTTTATAGTCACTGTCCATCAGCATAGTAAGATGCTGTAGAATCACTACTTGTCTTCTCTGTGTTGCACATCCCTCCCTATGCCCCCCCCGCCACATTATACATGCTAATCGTAATGCCCCCTTTCTTTTTCCCCGCCCTTATCCCTCCCTTCCCATCCATCATCCCCAGTCCCTTTCCCTTTGGTAACTGTTAGTCTATTCTTGGGTTCTGTGATTCTGCTGCTGTTTTGTTCCTTCAGTTTTCCTTTGTTCTTATACTCCACATATGAGTGAAACATTTGGTACTTGTCTTTCTCTGCCTGGCTTATTTCACTGAGCATAATACCCTCTAGCTCCATCCATGCTGTTGCAAATGACCATCTAGGGTTTTTATGATTAAATGCACTACTCTTTCAAAGCACTAAGAATACTGGAATGGAGTGGATACCACCCAATCATATATAAGGGTACAGAGCTAGTGATTGAGGACCCCAGAACTATTTAAAGCTATTAAAAGTTATATATATCTTGATGGATTTTCACATACTGAACACATTCATGTAACCAGCAGAATATTACCAGCACCCAAGAGCTGCCCTCATGATTCCTTCTTGTCCCATGATGCCTCCACCCCCAGGGTAACCAATAGTCTGACTTCCAACACAGAACAGTCTTTCCTGTTTTGTAATTTACATAAAAGGAGTAAGGCAATGTGTAACACTTTGTGTTAGGCTGTTTCACTAAGTATCATATTTATGAGATTCATTCATATCACTGTGTGTAGATAAAAATCCTTTACTCTCACTATTGTAGGGTATTCCATTTATGAACTTACTGCAATTTATATATCGAATTACTGTTGCTTAGGCATTTGAGGAGTTTCTAGATTTAAGCTATTACCAATAGTACTGCTATGAACATCCTACCAACACTCTTTGGTGAACATGTGGAACAGCTGTTTATCTGTTATATACCTATGAGTGGAATCTCTGGCTCACAAGGTCTAAAGATAGGTCAGCTTTAGAATACACGGTAAAACAAAAAAATCATTGCACAATAAATACTCGCATCAGTGGTGTCAGGAAATTCCACTTTTTCTTTTTCATTGTAGCTATTCTGGAAGGTATAGAGTGAGCGGTATCTCAGTATAGGTTTTTTTGCCTGTCCTTAATGACTTATGAAATTGAGCACCTGTTTATTGGAGTTTGGGTATCTTCTTTTATGAAGTAATGCCAAGATGAAAACTTAGGTTTTTCTAGGTCAAAAACCCCTGTGCTCTCCCTAGATCCCCATTAAAAAAGAAACAAAAAACAAAAAAAAACTGTCTCCCTCCAAAGCTTTTCAGAGAATTCCAAGTCCTAATTTAGAAACCAAGGGTATTTACTATTTTTATTTTGTGTTCACTTTTTCTTCTTTTATAGTTTAGAGAATTACCTTCTGGTAAGTAATAGAGGGGAGAAATGGGGTCTCCCACAAAAGACATATTTGCTCTTCTTTTTGTTGCTATTCAAAGTGGGATTAAAAATTATCTCAGCTATGCAGGCCAGCTCCAAGCTCAGGGGAGGGGGAAGAGGCAGACAATAAGGGAAGCTGACCTACTTCTGGAGGCTCCACGACACCATTTTTAGTAACTGCGAGGTGCAACTGAGCCAGGCACGTGAGTGGGGAGAAAAGTTGGCTGTATGTGTGAGAATAATGATAGTTCAGAAAGCCTGGGAGTATTTGGTATTGCACTGAATGACTGTAATTTTGGGGTGTTTTACTTTCACTGTTAACATATACAGGTGTAGCTAAGTTTCCTGCACTTCCTCCAAAGGCTTTTGCAGGGTAAAGAAACTTACTATTATAAGATACATCACTTGTAAAACACTTCAGTTGTTCCTGCTTTTCTTAACCTTTATAAGAATACACAGGAATACCACCCAGTTCCTTAGAATAACATGATTTCATAAACAACAGTATCACCCAGGATACAGCTCTTACATTTTTCCTACCTTCAAAGCTAATTTTTTTTGCCTTTCATATAGAACACTAGAATGCTTTTCATTCTTAAAAGAAAGGGGTTTCAGCAAATGAACAGATCTCACCTTATGTTCAAACCATATATAATTTTTCTCCTCTTGGATTTGAGAGAAGCTTCTTTCTCAGGAGTTTTTCTCAAATATAAATTATTTAAGAATTTTTTTTTCTTTTAGCTTAGGAAAGTAAAGATTGAAATACATTCTCAGTCACCTATGTCAATCTGAACATTGCTGAAAACAAAATATACTTCAATGGTTCCAACTGTATGCATTGCCCTATTCTGACCTTTTCTTGTCTTTCTCTGTTATGAGAAAAACAAAGAGCCCTTTGATGACTGTAATAGGTTTCTGGAGTGTAACATGGCTCTGGTATGGGTACATCTATAAAGAATTGAGACTGTGACTACCAGTCTGGGTGTAGGTTCAAGATGAATGGACCTATTAACAACTGCAGCGTCCGTTTTCAAAAACATGCCTCGGGTGGTAGAGATTATTAAATAAACATCGCCCTCACTAGGAACTGAGAAGCAGTGAACAGAATTTCTGCTTTCCCAGCTGTTGGTATTCTGGTTATCGTTCATGGTAGGTGGCCAACCCCAAAAGTTGACCCTGCTCCTGGGGAACTCACATGACATTGGACCTGGAGTCACATTTGACAGGCATTTTCCTGAACCACTTAAACCATTTGCCAAGAGTCGTAATTAATGTAGGAAGATGCTAAATTTTTTTGTTTCAAAGGTTTGATCATACTGTCTTACTATAGACAAGCCTGCTATCTTGCTGATCCTGGAACTTTTCTCTCCTTTGTGTTTAGGGAGAGAATGCATAATGCCCTCAGTTGAAATTTTCATGACATATCTTTGACTCAGCAGTTACACTTAATTTATTTGTTCCTTCAATTCAACTAAATACCTAATACCTAAACCACTGTTTATGTGGTTTAGGCCCTGGCCCAATAGTGATCTATAAAATAATAGTCTATGCATTCATGGAGCTCATAGGCCATTGGGGGTAAGTGAGGTGGCAATAAATAGGTGGCCTATCAGATGTACATTTTATTAGAGCTTCAGAGCTTTAAAGGACATAAATTACATGGGATAATAATGAATAACAAAGGTGGGGATCTAGTTAGTTAGAATGGTCAGGGAAGGAATTTATGAGTTTGTAGAACTGACTAAAGGCACATGTAGCCAGAGTGTAGCATCCAAAGGGAAGAGAAGAACAAGTTGAAATGAAGATTTATCATCACGTGATAAGTGGGCAACGGTGCAAAGATAACTGCACAAAGCTATCTATCATGGTATGGCTTATACTCAAAAACTGGAAAAAGAGCAACATGTCTAACAATGAGGGAATTGTTAAATAAATTAAGGTTCATGATTACAATTTAAAATTGTTCATCCATTAAAAATAACATTGGAGATGGATAGTACTGTCTAGTGGTTCTAAACATAGAATCCTGAGCAAATCTGTGTAGGCTCACACTAATGCTCAGCCACTCAGTAGCTGTGTGACCTTGGGCAAGTTACATAACCTGTCTGTGCTTTAGTTATCTGTAAAATGAAGATAATAATCTAAGATAGGGTTGCTTTTGAAATTTACATGAGTTCATATATATGGAATAGAGAATAGGAATTAGAATTCCTATTTCCTAGGAATCATAAAGGAATTAGAAAAGTGTCTGCATATTAAGTATCTATTAACTGAGAAAGCTGGCCATGGGAAGTCTAAAATGTAAGTTATACAACTATACAAATAATAAGCCTAACATGTTCTTTAATACTCTTACATAAAAAGGATAGACCATAATGGAGAATATTAATGGAGGGTATAGCTGGATGATGACTTTAATTTTCTTTTTTAATTTTCTGTATTGTTTGCATTGCATTTCTACAATTAGCCTGTGTTACTTTTATAATCAGATAAACTAATAAAGTGAGCTCCCTTTTATAAAAACACATTTTTGTATTTCCGTTTACAAAACCTTCCAGTGAAGTGAAGTCGAAGTATATTGCTGTCAAAATCTGTGACGTAGTGGCAGCGGTGTAAGGACTTCTGTTTAAGGCTATGGCCTCTTCACTCTCTCATTCAATGTCAAAAAGTGCTTCCTAATGTGCTAAGCACTGTTCCGAGCACTGAGGACACAGCAACAAATATGATGCCATTTCTCCCTATAAACAGTTCATAATCCCAGTGACATTAACAGAAAAGCAACAGGTACATAAAGTCCGATGAGTGCCCAAAGCGGTCCAATATGTCTGAAAGTTTTCATGGAGGAGGGGACTCAGGTGAGTCTTGAATAATAGGAAGGGACAAAGGGGATGGTTTAGGCGGTGGCACAGTGTTCTGAGCAGGTGCAGCATGGTCAGTGTGGAGGACGACAGAGGCTTCATGTCCATGTGGCTGCAGCCTCAGGCAGAGCGCGGAAGTGAAGCTGAAGAGGCTGGGGGAGGTAAGGTCCTGGAAAGACTTCCCTGCCAGGCCAGCAAGTTCAGACTTAATCCCAAACACAATAAATGGGCAGCCAATGAAGGATTTTAGGAAATACAGTGATGATCAGATGTATGTTTAATATGAGTTATTTTTTTTAAAAAGATGCAGGTTTCTGGAAGAAATTCAACATTCTTTCATTTCTAGAGGTAGGAAGCATCTCCTTCATCTGAAACATGGGAGTCACTACCTGGCCAAGCCAAGTCTGCTTTTTCTTTCCCCGCCCAAGCCACAGGGCAAACTGGTTCCTGTTGATAGAGTCTGGGTGAAACCTGGAAGTACCTGGAATGCTAATTGGGCACTGCAGTTCGGAAGGATGCTAATGCAATTCGCTTTGGTACAACTCATGAGATGTTCATACCTTGTTTACTAAGATTTGAAAAAATGATTTGCAAGGCTCCCTGCGCAGTCATGATCGTTCTCTTAAATTGAGATGGCAAAGTCTGTATAGTATTATAATTTCTAGCAAAACCCTCTAAAGCTGCCTTAAACAATTTAGAAGTATTTACATAGCAAAATGGCTTTCTTTTTAGTCATGCCACAGTACAGATGCATTTAAACTCACAGCAGAAACATGATTTGTGGCCTCAAAGAACCTTTTACAGAAATCTCTGTTTGCTCTAAAAAGAGCTGTCATGAGCTCATGGTGTTATTTTTCAAGTGGCTAAAACATGGGTTTGCCTTGATCCATCAAAACTAGATAGGCAGGCCTCCAAAATACTTTCAGGATTTGGGCAATGTTTTAATTGAGTGCCCCTGACAGTATCCCAGAAAGAAAAAGAAGGTGGTTGAGAACAAATAAAACCAAGACTATCTAGTGTTACATTATATGGGAATCTTTTGGAAAATGTATGCTTTCAGGGAAGAGGATTCTTTGAATTAAAGCACTGATAATGGAGGTCACTCCACAGTGAATAGACAGACTGAAGTTAACCAAAATGAAGAGAAAAGAAAGCCAACATCATGACCTATGAATTCACTGAAATTAAGAATCTGAAAAGGTCCATTAATCTTATCCAATCTCTCCAGCCTGCATCAAAGTCTTTTCTTATAGCATATCCACCTTGCTGTGTTATTTAACTGTTTTTCAATTACTCAGCCTTCAAGGTTTCCTGATCTCTTATAGGGAAATATTCTGATTCAATCAACTTAGCTTAGAGGAAACCATTGCTAAATCTTGCATCTCAGAATTCATCCTTAGTAGATGCTTAATAAATAATTATGTTTGAATGGTGGATAGATTGTCAATACATAATGATGAAAAACTTCTTGAGTAATTTTCAGTTTGATATAAGAAACTCTAACCCAAATGACTAAGGTAATTCTTTTTTAAAAAAATGGAGTACACTGATAGCATTCTATTAGCCTGTAAATAAGCAAATTATGGACTAGAGGAATTTAATATGAAGGTCAAAATATGTATTATGTATGTCAAAGATTAAGAAAAACATAGGTATAATATTAAGAGGTAAACTAAATCTTTTAAAATATATTAACATATTCTATTCACTTTCATCCTATTATATTGCCAGCTCTTTTCAGTGAACACACTCTATAAGTGCAGCAATATGATCAATAATAGATCATATTATACCACTATGATCTTTTTAGAATGTGAGAAACAGGACAGAACATTAAGTGTTGTTGTTTACATACCCTGGGGACAGTGAAACTCAGTGATAATATTTTCTCTTACAGTCTGTTCTTGGGTCACTGCCATAACTTCCAGGGAAATATACAGATTTTGCAGACTAAAGGATGCCTTCTGGAAGGCCTGCTTGTTTTTCCCTGTTTCCTAAACCTATGACAAGTGTTGGTAATGAGGATGAACTTCAATTTAAACAAACCAACTAATAAATATTTCAAGAAGACATTACTTGAACCAGTGCATTTTAGCCTTCTAGAGTTTGTGATCAGTTGAACAGAGCTTCCCCATGGACCTCTGGCTGACTCTGTGCTGAAAATGGCTGCTTCGGGACAGATCAAAATGCTCAAGGTCAGGAGGCTCCCTGGGATCCATGATCCGAGAGCTTTTGAGAACTATATAATTCAAATGAACTGACTGTCATATATATTATATGTAATTATATATTAAATATATAGTACATATCTTAGATATATATTATTATAGATAGATACAATTATTTATGTAGTATATATAATTCAGGCTTTCTGATAGGCACCAGGAATTGGAGATGAATAAGACATGGCTAATTTTTGAAGAAGCTTAAAGTCCTAAAGATTAAGTAGAAATTCACCTGGAAGATTGAATAAGGGAGTGAGTGGGGGGGAGGGGGAAACTCTGAAGCCAGACAGACAGTTTAGCAGGTGAGCATGCGTGCTGTGGACATGATAAAAGGTTTTTGAGGCTGCAATGAAGCAAACCGGTGGGAGATCATTGGGTGATGGACGCAGGAGCCAGGGTCTGAAACGCGTAGTAAAGCCATAGGAAAAGATTTTGGACTTTATCCAGAAAAGACAGAAGAGCCACTGAAAAAGGATTTTTAAGAAGGGAAGTGAGAAAATTGCATTAGACTCATCAAAGAAATGGTAAAGAATTCAAAGCATTTTTCTGCAACTATGCCAAGTGCTGAAAAAATGGTTTCTCTACTAACCCAAATAACATGAAAATAGCCTTAAAAACAGGTGCCTCTTTCCTGGTTAAAGGGCTGTATTGACTAAAAGGTATATTGAATGGTGGTCTTGGGACCCAAATGCTTTGTCTTTCATTGCTACTCAACAGAACTTCTATCACCTTTTTCCTTTTCCTCCGGTGGGGAGTTTGCTTGAGACCAGTCCACGTAATGGTGACCCAGTTTCTAAGGGATTTTGCTTTTCAGGGTCACCTAAGCAGATGAGGCTCTGATGAGAAGGCTGCAGTCAGAACTACATGGTGATTGGGGTATGGTGTCCACAGATGTTCTTTCAAAGTGAAACCTAGTTCAGTATGAACTAATCATCCCTGGGGAAGATTATTATGGATAATATTTTTCTTATAGCCTCAAAAAAAAATCAGTTAAATAAGGACACAACACTATTCCTAGAAAAATCTGTGTCACTGTCAAGCATTTTAAATGTTTCATCATGAGCAGATACATACTTTCTTCAGCAGCTAGGAAATGTATGTTTTGAGAATCCTGAGTGTTGGGAAGCAGTTTTAGACACATTGGCCATTGTTCTGCAGGTCTTAAGGGAAGTTAATGTACAAATACCCTCCATGCTCCAGTGAACTTGGAGGGGCCCCAGGCAGAATCCAGAGGACTTAAACAAGGTAGATTGAAAAGACCAAGGGCCCAAGCAGACTGCGGTACTGCTGTGCCCAAGCCCAAATCTTAACTCTGACCTTTCCTCTGCAAAGGCACCCGTCCAGAGTCAGCCTGGGAGCTCAAAGAGGAAGATCGAGGGACCATTTTCTGCAATGCCTACTGCAGATTTAATCCAGAGAAACTTCGGTAGGTCTTCTGGGGCCAGAGTGTCAGGAACATCCCTGAAGAAATAGCATCCCAGAAAGAAGTACATGGAGAAGACCAGGTTTCCTCCAGGAGGAAGTGGACCACCTCCATTCTAGTCACATGGGGACAAAGGTCAGAGGGGAGCAGAAGGGAAGCAAAGAGAGAACTGGCTACTTCTATCTAATGTAGCCTAAGGAAGTGCATGTAGAGAGAGAGACTGTGACAGTCCCTCTTTGCACTTTCTTCTCTGCTCAGGACAGTGAACCATTCTCTCCATTACTCGTACTCTCAGTGACCAGTAAGATACCTTTGAGCATGTCCACCAAGATCCTTTGGTGGTGGAGTGAAGTGCCCTGATCATGACCCAGTTTTGTGAAAGGGTCAGATAGAATGTGTAGAGGTCTGTGAGAAAGAAGGAGGGGTTTCCGACTTCCTCCTACTGTGCAGTAACTATTTCCTTGTCCCTACAACTAATCTTTACACAGTTAACAACAGTGATTTGCAGGCAAGTCTTACATTTGATGTATACCTTTTATGTTGTTTTGCTTTAAAGCCATATTGATGGTACAACTCTCATGGAACCCTAGAATTGTGGATACAGTGTAATGTATGAGAGTACATGAATACAGACTAGTTTCCCACTCTCAAATAACTCTGATTTAATATTTGAAATCCTTGGTTTATAACTTTAGTCTTCCTATGCAAATGTTATTAAACAAGTGGTTTTGATTGGCAGTATGGTGCCAGCTTGTCAGCTGTCAAATGCGCATCACTCCTTGCCCTTGGGGTATAGCCTGGGACCTACACTTCCTGGGATCCCTTGCTGGCTAGGTTCCAATAGGAATTATGCCAGTGGGAATCACTTGCAGGAAATCTGGAGACAAGAGGAGGAGCCTTCAGTTCCCAGCCATGGCCAGAACACTGCAAGATGCTTATGAAAGAATTTGCCAGCAGCTTTTTAGGTGAGCAGTTGGGGGTCACTTGGGAGTTGCAGGCAATTAAAATAATCAGCGGTAGCTTCTCTGTTGTTTTCTGTAGTTCCAGAGTTCCTGAAAACCAGCAGCATTTTCTCCCCTAACCTTGGCTCTGCGGCCTTTCCGACAGCTGTATCAGCTTCCAAACCCCTGTATTGTATTCCTTTTTACTTGAAGTAGTTACAGTGGCTGAAAACAAGTGACAGTCACATTCCTCTTTTTCCTCTGTAACACTCCTTTGCCCTTTGCTAACAAAAATTTTTTTAAACAGCTAGGGGACTGCCTTTTTAGAGGCTGTTTTTTGTGTTACAGAAAAGATTACAGGAAGACTCAGGACTATTCTTTGGCCTTATTTAGTTCCCTCATCTCATGCAATGATTTTTATTGTTTTTTTTATGCTTCAGGCTCCTGTGTAGACACTCTCCACTATCCCACAGGGCTGTACAACAGTAAGGGCAGTAACAACATCTCTCTAGTTTCCAGTAATTTTGAATTCAGGCTTATATATGTTATCTCACTACATCTTCACAGCAACTTCTTTAACTTGAATGCAAGGGCCCTGTATTTTCCTATTTTACAAGTAGAAAATTTGAGAGCCAGAGAATGATTAATTTAAGGTCACATAGAAAATGAGGGAATGTGCTAGGACTAGAACTCAAAATTTTTGGCTACTACAATTACAGGGTGCCTCACAGTATTCTACTATCTCATCAAGTTATGGCAACTGTCATCATCTAGGAAAATTTCCTATAGTATAAACACCAAGAACTCTGAGCTACCATGTTTCTTTTCTGTGAATAGAATCCAAGTCTTTGTCAGTGCTTTGAATTCCATTCTTTAAATTAATATAACAAGCTCAATGGGTAACTGCAAGCTCACTGGGGGGCAGCTCTTGGGTTGGTATTTGGCATCTAATATATTTGGTATACTGGAAAACTATAATACTAGGAGTGACAGTTATGATTATTTCTGACAACCTTTCTGTGGCAAATACCAATTAGTCAGTTGTCTAGTATCTACTGGATGAGTTTCCTATCTTGAGGAACTCCCAGGATTCTAACTGGACTATTTGGCAATGTCACTTGAAGAGAAACCAATGGAGAATCCAAGGGACATAAATGTTTGCTTGTTCAAAGATAAGCTCTTCAGAGTAAAGATGAAGGAATTAGGCAATATAGAGAGTAACAGACCACAGGCTATACTGAATATATTAATAAATGGAGAATTTTGATGGCCCTTAGGATTCATCTTTTTTTAGTCATGCAAATGAATATAGCCAAGAATCTACTAAGAGAAATGCACATTTTAAAGAAACATGTCTCAATTTTCCACCTAAGGATAGCAAATCTTAAATGGAAAAACTAAGGGGAAAATATATAAACTGCCATATGTCGGTAAGGCAAATAGAATAGTTACAGCAAGCCTTTCAAGCAAAGATAAAGATGTCGACAGTTTCTGGGAACTTAGTACTGATTAAAGATATGGATGTATATACATATACATATATATATCAATATGCACATTATATGTAAATGAATGAAAATGTTAATGGTTTACTGCTTATATTAGACATTCTTCTAACTTCTGTAGTATTATTTTTAAAGCAAATGTTTTTTAACTAGACTTGTGTGTAATTGCACTGGCCAAGTCGGCTTCAGAGCAGAACCCATGACCTGTTTAGAGCTCAGCAAGCACCTCAGAGGCATTTCTGTGGGTCACACACTGTCCCAGGTGTCACTACCATCCAGGTGGAAAATGCCCTAGGGTCAAAAGGACTGAATTCAAACTCCAGCTTTGTCACTTGGTGGTTGTGGAACAAATAATGTATTTGGGTCATTGCTTGCAAATCCTTATTTTTCACATCTGTAAACCTCATATTCTGTTTTGAAGATTATATCAAATGGAATAAGTTCTTTAAATTATTTAGCAGAGTGCCTGGCTCACAGTTGGCCAATAAATACTCATTCCTCTCAGTCTCTCTAAGTCTCACACTAATCCTAGTACCCTGCCCAAAGTCTGCAAGCCCAGCAGCTGCCCTTTTGCAGCGGCCTCCAGCTTCCCCAGCCAGCACCTGGTCTGTGGTGTCCACATAAATACAAGATCGTTCAAATAAAGTAATACAAGGCTGAACTCTTTACATGTGGGCAACAGGCTTTCCTCTACTATAATGTAAAAGGTGCCCTCTAACTCTCCAATGCTTTGCCAAACTGCGGCTTCCGCCAAGGGATGCCATGTCAAAAAGATCATGCTTTGCCTTCAGAACCCACTTCCCCAAGGATGTTCTCTGGGGGCATAGGGAATAGGATTTAATAGCCATAAAATTAGGAATAACATGCTGTCTCATTTATGTCTATATCTGAATTCACATCTGTATCTGTATCTATAGATATACAGACACATAAGTAGACATGGGGTGAGGAACTCTTTAAAGGTGGCAAACAAGTGCATGAATTCACTAGAGATCATCTTCCTTGATAATAGTAATACTTTCAGATTAAGTTTTAAGTACAAATGCCTTACTATATTGTGTAGTCATTGTTTATTTATGCATGTTTCTCTCAATCCAGAGTGACTCTAATGCCCCATGCCCTGCATCTTAATGGATGCTTAGTATAATTTAGTGCAATTATGTAACACTAATGATGATTAGAATAATAAACACAGCTCTTGGTTTGTCCTCTTTGGGACCCCCACTTTCTAAAGTCTCAGTACTATTGATGGCTGAGGGGCATGATGTTCTTGAATGAAGGAAATAGGAAGTATCACTTTTTTTCTTTTTTAAGAAAAATTACCAAGTGAAAAAGAGAGGCATGTTCACTTGGCAGCCTGAGAAGACACTCTCCTTAAAAATCAGCCCTCCGCCAAGTTTTTGGCTTCTGTTTGTTATTGTTGAAAAGGTAAACACAATTAAGAAAGAAAATACCACGTCTTTAAAAGCACAGCTGAATATTTATGTTTTCTCTCGGAGACTTCTGGGCTTATTTCAGAGGATCTTTCTTTGCTACAGAACATCTAATAATTGGAGAAAACCACCAAAATAACTCAGCTGCACCATTCTGCCTTGAAATGTGGGGAACATGCTCATTTCATTACGTCCATCCATTTCAGATTGTGTTGTAATTCCTCAAAGTCTGAACACCAATGTTATAATTTTCTCTTCGATTGCTGAAAACACATACTTTGGTTCAGAAAAACCCCACATCATCAAGACTTACTAGGCATCGAGTATAGCTCTTTGATCCCATCTTAACTGCTTTACCCTATCAGCAGCTACACTGGTGACAGGAGCCCCAAATGAGTTAATAAACCACTGGCCTTGCTCATTCCTGCACCCTCTGAACTTATTTTGGCAGAGAGGCAACTCCAGCCTCTGCGTATATGATAGTGAGAATCCCCCGCCACAATCTCTAGGGCCCTTGCAGGTCTGCGAATTCATGTGGTTCTTGGGTTTTCTGTTCTTTGTCTTCGAATTCAGTGCAGTGTGGAGCCACAGCTACAGTTACTTCCAGTAAGGTAGCGCCTGAATCAAAACTCACTGTGTGTAGCAACTTATTTCAAATTCTAGACAATAAGGAAAGGGAAAAGGAGAGATAGTGAACAGCATCTCAGCTCTGCTCTGAGCACCATTTATGCTTCTTGTTAATCAAATTACCTATTCTGGCTGCCATGACATGACAGTCCCTACTACCCACGAACACCATCTTGGTGGGAGATCACTCCAGCTTGTATGATTGCCCATCACAGACTTAAAAAAAAAAAGCTCCTTAAGATCAGAAACTCCTTTGGGAAACCTGGAAGATGGTCTGGAGAGGTGGTTCCCAGCATTCTGGATAGCGTTTCAGGTTGGCAAGGGACACACACACATGCACACTGTCCAGTGATAGATTCCTCACTCTGCATGGGTCTCCTTGTCTCTATACTTTTCCAACCACTGCTCGGACTCTGGGCTTTGCTATATGTCACTACCCAGACTGAAATGTATTATGCAGAATGAAGTTCAAAGCCTGTTTCTTAAAAACGTTCCCAATATGGTGCTGACCATAATTGACAGAATATAACTGTCCCCCATAGAATATACAGGTCCTAGTCACCTGATCCTGTATGTCATCTTACCTGGGAAAAGGGACTTTGCAGATGTGATTAAGTTAGAGATGAGGAGATAAATATAGGATTTTTTCTAGTAGGTGCAATGTAATCATAGGGTCCTTATCAAAGGAAAGTGGGAGGGTCTGAGCCAGAGAAGGGGATGTGACAATAGAAGCAGAGGTTGGAGCCATGTGCTCTGAAGAAGTAAGAAGGTGCCAAGGAGGGCAGGTAGCCTTTACCAACTGGAAAGCCAAGGAAACAGATCCTTCCATAGAACCTCCAGAGGAGGGCAGTTCTGCCAACACCCTGATTTTAGCCAAGAGACCCCATTCTGGACTTCGGACCTCCAGGAATGTTAGGTCATATATGTATGTCAGCTGAATCCAAGTTTGTGTTAATATGTTACTGCAGAATAGGAAACAAATGCATGCATCTTCCACCCTCTCTTTCGTTGTCTCTCTGAATCCAAGAAGCCACATGTTACAACAGAGTGGTTACAGTCTGACTGTGAAGCCTGTTGGTCCTTCAGGAGCACCTTCAGTCCCACCTCTTCCCTGACCAAGTGATTCCTGCTTTCTCCCAACAGCTCTGATCATTTTTGCAAGACTACCTTAGAAGTCCTTACTCAGAGGGAATATTAGAACATTTCTACTACTACTTTGAACTAACAGCCAACTTCCTGTGATTATACCTTCATCCTTTTCCCCAAGTGAATTAAGTATTCTGAGGTTGGAGCTTATGTCACATTGTTTTGTTTTACCCCCAGTCCCCAGCACGAGAGTAGGCACAAAGAAAGCAGTAACAGGTATTTGTTCCTTTGGTTTCTGTAAACTGAGACATATTAAATAATGCTGTAGGGAGATTTATATAAAATGTCCAACTAGCCCCTCTTACCAATTTCATATGATTAAACCATCAGAGGCTCTCTAGACTTCTGAAATAGCAATGCAGAATGACTTCATAGGACTCTGATTAGGTCAATAATGGAAAATAAAGAAATAGGTAAAAATATTACAAAGATAAAAAGAAGGAAATGGTAGCAGACCCTAAAATTCCTGAAAGCTCTTTCCCAGGTAACATGACCTGCTCTGGTGCAGGTGTAACACAATACAAATAGATGCAGGCTTTAAATTTTAGGGGTTTTAATGAAGCATTCATGTGGCCTGTGTGCTCCAGGCTCCTTTCAGTGCCAGATGTTGAGGACATTTCTGAGTAAGGTTAGAGGGGACAGTGTAATGGACTTTCTGATTATTTTTTCTACCAGAAGCCTCTCCAATGATAATCTGAAAGCTACAAGTGATATAACCTGTCCTAAAGAATTGCAGTAAAAACAACAGGACTTTTGCACCAAGGGCCTGAATGTCAGCAGTTAGCACACATCCTATGTTGAAATCCTAACTCTCTCTCTCAGTGGTTGGGTAAATGTTCAAGTCTTTCTGGCCTCAGTACTACATCTCTACAATGGGAACAATATGAATAGCCTCCTTATCTGGCAGTGGTGAGGTTTAAATGAGATAAGGTATACATGATCAGCAGATTACCCAGGACATAAGAGTCTTCATGAAAGATTACTTGTAATTATTGTTTTATCTGAAAATCTGCTTGGATCACTTCTGTAATATTCTGGGGCACAAACCTATCGAGCTTATTTGGAGAGGAACAGAAGAGGAACGGCTACTCCATAGGAGGAAATGGCATAAAGAAGAGAAGAATCAACTGTCAGGATTAAGGTCCATGTTTTAACTGCAGACCTCAGTCAAGTCAAGGTCAGGTCTATCAAAGGTTTCCAAACCCACCCCATTCTTGGTACTGGTATTTCCATAGGTGTATGCACTGCTAGTGAGGATAGAGCACTCTGCTTTTCTGGCACCTGGATGGAAGCCCAGCACCTTGCACATTGCACAGCCCCAAGATTACTCTCATAGCACAGTATAAGGTAGGCATCATTTCCTCCAGTTTACAGACAGGCATGTGCCCCTGTGGAGGAAGCTAGACACCAAACAACACATGCATGTGATTTGTTTCCACATGTAAAAAGCTTTTAAAAAGAGAGTGCAACACACACCTGATCATCTGCATTTGCTCTCTTACAACACTAAACTATGTTTTCTACCTTTATCTTGCATCTACCTACCACTTCAGCATTTTATCAAAAATAATAATAATAGAGAAATGTGGTATCCACATATAAATCAAGTATAAAAATCATACAAATATTCATATTTGAACTGACTGTTTATAGTTCATAATGCATGATCAAAACCAAAAGTTTCTGTGATGACTGCCCTTGTACTATTCACCATGTAACTTACTCACTATGTAAGAATTTGTTCTCCATGTAAGAACTTGTTCGTTATGCTTCAGAAGATTGGAGACTGACGAAAATTAGGCTTGGGGTGGATTAATGATTATACATTGAGCATTGAGTCCCCTATACAGAATTTTATTGTTGTTAACAACCATTTGATCAATAAACAGGAGAGATGCCCTCACAAAAAAACAAAACAAAACAAAACTACACACTTCCAATTGTAAAATAAATAAGTAACCGAGATGTAATGTATAGCATAAGGAATATAGTCAAAATATTGTAACAACTTGGTATGGTGATAGCTGGTATCTAGAATTATCATGTATATAAATGTTCAATCACTGTGTTGTACACCTGAAACTAATGTAATACTGTGTGTCAACTACCCTTCAATAAAAAATAATTATCTAAAAAAAAGAGAGTGCAACACAAAATTGCAGTGTTATAACTAAGTCAAGAGAGTGGCTGCTCTGGTGATGAGAGAGGGGAAGTGACTAGCACGGGTCCGAGACGAGGTTCTGATGGGCTGGCAATGGTCCATGTACTCGTTTGGGTGGTGGCTACAGAGATTTCCTTTGGTGATAATTCATTGAGCTATACATTCATATTTTGCACATTTTTTTGTTGAGTGTGCTGTATTTCAACTAAACGCTCACAGAAATGAGTCTCTGAAGGGTTCAATAAGCTGTCCAAGTTCACCTGGAAAACATGTGTGAGAGTATGGATTCATGCCTTTGTTTCTCAGACTGGACATCAGTATCCCAGTCTTCCCCAAGCTCTGTTGCCTATAAAGAAGGTGAATAAAAAACGAGTTTTCTGCAACAACATTAGGCTACATGCTTTGGTCTAAAAAACTTCTGTCTGGAGTCAGAGAGAAATGTTTTAAAGATAGATCCTTTTGTTTTTTTAACTAATGATGGGCAATTATGACATTTAAGATTCTATCACCTTTATATTTTCTTCCTTGCAAAGTGTTTGTCTTTCGTAGTGTGTTCTTTGAGTTAGAGAGGATTTCAACCTCAGTTTTAAATTTTGTAGTGCTTTATTGGCAAATCAGTGAATACAAATCAATTTAATGCAGTGATTTCTCAAAGGGAGGTGAAATTTATGTCCACCTAGAGCAGCCATTTCCAAGTGGTACACCCCTCCTGGATATCTGTTATTCCTTGTTATTCTTATTATTTATTCCGGTTATGATTATGTATATATTTTTTCTTATTTATTTGTCTCTCCTGCTAGATCATAAACCCTAGGAGGGCAGAGTGTACACCTAGTACCCAGAACAGAGAATAGGCTCAAAAAAGAAGTTTTGAGTGAATGAATGAATGCTTAAATGAATGAATGAATGAACAGAGAAGAAATAGAATAATGAGTTAAAAACTATAAGGCATTCCGGTGAATGACAGGAGATCATTACTAAAGCCAAGGCAATAATCTCACTATCATTGCTATACTATATTCTATAGTCTTTTTAACTCACTATTTCCCCCACAACACACCCATCTAATCCTTGCTTCTCCAAGGATAGCTACCATGTCATGATCTCAAGCTATCCTTTATTTTTTGAAATGCATAGAAGCAGTTCATGGGCATTTTCCTTTAGCCCAGATAACATTTTCATAGTGCATTTCTAAGAACGCCAAAGGGCATCTCAATTCCAAGACCAGCACTGAGCATATTTATGACATTTTAAATTGAGAAAACATTTTAAACTTCGGTGTTATAACGTCAACAGTAGGGGCCCCCAGTAATAAATGATTTGCTAAATTTCAATTAGGAATGTCGTATTTCATCACTTTTTTTGTTGTTGTTGAAAAGAAACACATAGATTTTGATTCAGCTGGGAAGTGTTAAAAGTTAAAAACATCAAGGGCTCACACAGGAGGAGAGTCATGCTTGCAGTCATACTTTTACAAAAAGATATATAAAAATTGAGATGTAAGTCCATGTCCAAGTTTAGAAGACTCAAACTTAGTATCTGTTTTAGGTAAATGAAATTTTTGTGATTGTGAACTAACACTTGGATCACAAAGTCAAAAACCAAGCAAAACAAAAGAAAGAAAATAAAGGGAAAAAAAGAAAGAAATGAAGCAGTTTACCCTTGTGAAATTCTTCTGGAAGGCTAATGTGGAAATGCTGTTTTTCTTTCAGAACTGTGGTTTTCTCACAAATTTCATTCTAATCCTATTCAACTCCATCAAATGTGGGACATTTTAATTCCGCATAATTCTAGTTTCTTAGAGACAACTCCAGAGCCCTAGTTCCTTGGGGACAGTCCGTGCTGAGACAGGTCAGAGAACAGAGGAAACCCTGTGGGCAAGAGTGGAGGGAGGGCTGGAAGATTTTATAAAAGAGAGAAACTTTGACTGGGTTGAGTGTGTTGAATTTAGATGGTAAGACACCATTTTAAAAATGCTTCCTTTTTAAAAACAATATCCAAGAAGGCAAAGCCCATGGGTAGAATGAGAACCTCAAGTTAGACACATTTTTTTGACCCAAAGAAATTCTATGTTAACTTTGTGAACTTACACTATAGTCACACAAAATACTGTGAATGATGATGCCACTTAATACAAACATACAAAGGACTTTAGGTGTATTAGCATTTCTCAGAGGTGTTCTGTGAAACCTGGAAGTGTTACCAGATAAATTCCTGAATAAGTCAAATGCTTGGGAAAGCCCCAAGTTAAACAAGGGTCAACCATTTCTTTTCAGCCTTGAATACTTCTCAGCATTACAATAAGAATGTGCACTCAGAATCTCTATAAGGGGAATATATGTAGAGTTGTTCAAATTTATTTTAGCATAAAACTTCTCTTGGGATATTTCAGGTGTCAGTGTACCATGGAAAACACTGATCCACATTGTGTCTCATGAACTCCACAGAAACCAAGCTGTGTCATTGTTCCCATTACCTATCTATTTATCTATCCATCTATCCATCCATCCTTCCATCATTTCTTAAAATAGTGCTTGATACATAGTGAATGGTAACTTTTACCACTATTATTATTATTACTACTCCAAGGTTGTATAGCTAGTATATGATAAAGCTTAGATTTGAACTAGGTCTGTGGGTCTCTACACTATGCAGAAAAATCATGCAGACAATGAGAAAACCAGGGCATCAATTAAAGACATATCCTAAGAAATAGAAGCAGCATGAGCTTTAGCATCAGTCAGAGCTGTGTCTAATCCCAGTGGAATGGATCATTTACTGTACAACTCAGGAAAGTTAGCTAACCTCTCCAAACCTCAATTTCCTCATGGATTACACGGGGATGCTAGGATCTGTGTTGTAAGGCTGTTATGAACATTGCAGCTAATTTATGTAAGATGATCCAATGTAAAAGTCACAGTGACTCTTAAAATATGGGCATCTTCAATAATGAAATTAAATAGTATCTGTTAGGGTAATAGTGAGGAAGAGGTTGGTAAGACCCAGTATCTTGAATTCAAAATCTGAACATTTTTCACTACATCAAAACTGCATCGGAATCCATTTAAACAAAAACAAATTAAAAGTAATTCCTCATTTAAGTCTACAAGGCTGCCAATCACTCCATCTAGATTCCTTTGTTATCATTCAAGATGTTCCACAGAGAAAATTGGTATAGCTGATAGGCCTTTTTTCAGGGAGGGGGCAACTTCCTAACACTGTTTTGGTCTACTCTCGTCTTCCCTACTTCTCTCCTCTCTGCAGTGATTTCTTTCACTATTTTCAGCTCACATTATGTTGTCCTGAACAGCATTTGCTTATCATCTTATGTTCCATCTACATTCACCACAGTCAACTATAAAGGACTGAAGCTAAGAAGAAAGCTTGGAGGATATGAGGCTAAAGCAAATGTTTCTAAGCAGCAAAGCTGATCTGCGTGGCAAATCATGGGCAAATAATGCACCGGTTACAAAGAGGATCGGCACTTGGGAAACACCGTCCTCATCACTAGCCTTGCTGAGTGGTCCCAGCAGAAGAGCATATTTGAAAATGGCTTAGCACCGCAGATCTTGTCTTTTCACAAAATTACATCCAGAATTTAAAAAAGAAAAACCAAACCTAAAAATAGAAAGTTTCTTTTTCCTAACTCATTTGGCAACAAAAGCAGATCTAACTCGACAGAAGGCTGTTTAGATATTGCATCCCCCTTAGTGTTACAAATACATTGGAGAGGCTATGTTTGATTATGGGATGCAGCCTCTGACCCTACCAGGGTGTCTTATAATACACAGTACATATACTATAACCCTTCTTGAAAATCTGAAAAATACTGAGTTATGAAACATACCTGGCTCCAAAGGACTGTAGATCTGTAAAATCAGAACACCACAGCTTTGCGTATTTAAAAGTGGAGTTCTTCCCCTTTCTATGGACTAATCTGTCCCCAAGCCCTACCCCCCACCACAGGCAGCTGACCTGAAGGCCCTTTCTGTCACTTCAGTTGTTGGCAACACACAGAAAGAGTCCAAGCTCATTGTCATAGGCTTTTTCTGTCTTGCCTTTGTGCCTTTCTTTTATTCTTTTGGTGATAAGCTTATTTTATGCTATCCAGGCACCTGCGCTCTCTGCTCACTCTGAGGATCAGTCTCCATCATCCTAACAAAATTTGTCTGGAATAATGGTGTGCAAAATGGCACCAGAATTCCTGTTACGGAGTAAACTGTTTTCTGGGGGGAAAATGCATTCTTGCACCGGAGGCAGTGAGAAACCACAAGAAGCCTAAGTGAAGAGATGAGGAAGTGAAGCTGAGCCACATGAGAAAAAGAGAAATTTGTATATGGGTTCTTGAGAGGATCTGGTGAAAGAGCAGGGGAGAGAGAGAGAGAGAAGGACTGAGTGGAGGAAAGGACCCATTTAGGAGGTAGTTTGTAGTGGAGACAAATAATAGTGAAATATCCCTTGGCCAAAAGAACTGGAAGTTAGAGATGTCTAAAATTTGATTTGAGGTTGTCTGATATAAAATGTTACTAAAGCTTTCGTAAAGTTTAGTATCTCATGGATGGTTTATGGAAGAAGAGTTTGGGTATATGTGTGCATATCTACGTGTGTGTAGGACTCAAAGGAGGGCCTGGTTTCCTGTGTGTCTGTGTGAGAACAGACACACTATGTACAGAAGTAAGAGCCCAAAGGTGGAGGCAGTGCTAAGCACCAGTGCTACAGAATATAGACAAGTTAATTCAAAATGGGCTAAAGACATATAAATGTATATGTACTATAAAACTCTTACAAACAAAACATGGAAGTCAATCTTTTTGACCTTGGATTAAGCAATGGTTTCTTAGATATATTAACTGAAGCACAAGTGACAAAAGAAAAAATAGACAAATGGGACTTCATCAAAATTAAAAACTTTTGTGCACCAAAAATCACCATCAAGATAGTGAGAAGAATCCCAACAGAATGGAGAAAATGTGTGCAAATCATATATCTGATAAGGAACTTGTATCCATAATATATATAAAGAACTCTTACCACTCAATAATTAAAAGACAAACTACTCAGATTAAAAGTGGGAAAAGGATTTGAATAGACATTTCTCCAAAGAAGATACATGAGTGGCCAATAAACACATGAAAAGATGCTCAACATCACTAGTCATTAGGGAAATGCAAATCAAACACACAAGGAGATACCACTTCACACCCCTTAACCTATTATATGGTTATAATGGAAATGGCAGACAATAGCAAGCGATGATAAGGACATGGAGAAACTGGAATCCTCATATAATAGTGATGGGAATGTAAAATCATGCAGCTGCTTTGGAGGCAATTCATCAAAATGTTAAAACAGAGTTACCAGCAGTCCCCTTCCTAGGTGTATGCCCAAGAGAATTGAAAATGTATGTTCACACAAAAATGTGTACATGGACGTTCATACCAATATTACAAAAAATGGAAACAATCCAAATGCCTGTCATTGATGAGGTATACATCACAATGAAATATTAGTCAGCTATAAAAAGGAATGAAGTTGTGACACATGCTACAACATGAATGAATCTTGAAAATGTATGTTAAAGTAAAAGAAGCCAGACATAAAAGGCCACATATGCTATGATTCCAAATATTCAGAAAGGCAAATCTTGAGTCATAAAGTAGATTAGTGTTTGCCAGGGGCTAGGGTGAGGGGGAAATGGTATGGTAACTGACGTTAACTGGTACAGGGTTTCTTTTTAGTATAATGAAAATGTTCTGGAATTAGAAAGTGGTGATAGATGCCTGACTCTGTGAATATACTAACATCCACTAAACTGTATACTTTTAAAAAAATTTTTATTAAGGTATTATTGATATACACTCTTATGAAGGTTTCACATAAAAAAACAATGTGGTTACTACATTTACCCATATTATCAAGTCTCCACCTTACCCCAATGCAGTCACTGTCCATCATAAACTGTATACTTTTAAAAGGTGAACTTTATGGTATGTGAATTATATCTCAACAAAGCTGTTATTAAAAAAGACCATTAGTGCTCCAGAAATTTGTTAGGTCCTTGAAGATGGCTTTGCACTTGTATCAGTGCAGATTTCTTTCTATATCTCAAGGAGCAAAGATACCCCAGACAATATCTGGCTCATCACACTTGTAAGGTTCATCTAGTAAGCATTATTCAGCTGGGAGCCCAGCGTGAGTGCTATTATTATTTTTTTCGATGGAAGCTATGATATCTAAAGGATTGGAAGCATAGATTGGGGTTACACATGATGTCTGCCTTCTCATAACACCTGCATAAGATGCAACCATACTCTTAATGTCTTCTCATACTTATATGGTATTTGCATAATGCCTTGGGCTTTTGAAGCACCTTGGCACTTATGCTTTCAATAATTATTACTGTTTCCAATATAAAGATGAAACAACTGGGCCTAAATAACATTCTAAGTGACAAAGGGAGCAACCTTGGAGTGTGAGCCTGCTGAATCATAGCTGAGTCCTCTTTACACTGTCCAATGTACAACCATTTCATAACTTAAATTAATGACTTCAGCACATCAGTGACAGGTTATGGGTGGTTAATATTACCAAGATCTCTTTTTCTCTCTTTCTTTCTTATCTTACTGACAAGACCACTGCTTACTCTGCATCTTTTTGTTGAGTTAGCTCAAGCCCAAGGAAGTCTCATTCATTTGTGAATGCATTCAATTTCTATTAAAAGTGACTCATGCAAGTGTACTCATCCTTAGATATTCTCCTATTGGTTTGAGTTTATATAAGATTTCAAACCTTATCAGCTATACCCACACAGGAAACTAGTAACTGTCAGGCAACGAATATCCTCCGCTTCATGAGACACTTTTTCTGAGCTTATCTAGGTATTTAGGTCATTCTCACTAAACTCAATTTCATAGCATCTTTAAGATAAGAAATAAATGGACTACAGCCACAGGGGCTGATTGTTAACTTCCTTCCCACTTCCACATTGCGACATCACATTGGTAGCATCAAATTACCCATAGTGGGAGTATTTATAGCATTGGGATGGGCAAATTATACAAATTAGTATCTTCCTCTCTTCCCCTGACCTGTTTATTAGACATCATCCATCTGTTTATTAAACATTTATAACACACCACTGGGTGACAACCATCTCCCATTGGAAAGAAAGAAAAAATTCAGGCTAATGTCATTGGAAAGGACTACTAAGTGTACCAAAGATGTCACGGAGTGCAATTTTAAAAATAAAGTTCTATAGATTACATAGCACAGTATTGGTTAGAACTTCAAATCCATGATAAAATGGCTCAACAATGGACAGAGAATGTTACGAAGCAGTTGATACCTAATAGGAGAATATTCTCAATAAGTTAAATGGGTTACTATTCACATAATTCCGGGCACATGGAAAGTGAAGTACACATATGAACAGTATAAACAAGGAGGAATGACACTTAGAAAAGCTATTAAGCAATAGCCAAAGAATCAGGCTAATCCTGAAAAAATGCAGTCACCATGATTTGAAAGCAAATTCTTTCTCTTAATATAGCATGACACATTTACTAAAGTATTTCACATTCATTAATATTGATATAATCGTTTCCAGATATAAATGAGAAAGGTTTTGTTTTGTTTTGAACAGGAGAAATGAAAAATTCAGACAAGGTAAAGAAATGTACATAGAGAAAATAATTCAAATTGATTGCAGTTCCCCAAGAATGAAAGACCATCAGTTTCTCTGGGAAGCTAAAGATAACTTCAGCACAGGAGTTGTTGAGCTATTTTACAGTATCATGTTGCTCCTATTTCAAAATGTATCTTTAAGAATAGAAAACACAGAGATGAATTTAAGATTCTTTAAGGGAAAACGAGCTTGCTACTTGCACTGTACTCATTACTAGGAAATGCCTAGTGGAAAATCCTTTTGAACATCTACAATGTTATGAACATCTCTTTGTGCTTCTTGGAATGCACACATACGACTGCTCGGGGCCTTAAGACAGGCTGGATTTTATTTATGTTGGTGAAAAACAGATGTTTATATGGACACTTATCTAACACTGGGTAGTCAGAGTTGCTGAAGCAGCTTCTGTAATCAGTTGCAGGGGACAAATGCCATGTAAGCCCTTCAGCCTGGGGAACCCCTCAGGGAGACCTCTATTAGCTCAGTTCTTGCTGGAAGACAGCTACAACTCAAAGGTTAAAGATGTCACATTCTGCAGTGTTAGGGTCACCTAGGAATCTTCTCCGGCTAACCATTGGGCCTTTCTCAGCCAGCCTTCCTTTCAGTAGCCAGGACAGTGTCACGGAAGGAACATACTCTTTGGAATCAGACAGGCCAGAGCTGAAATTCCAAGTGGGCCATCTTTTAGCTGTACAACCCGGGGCACATTACCTACCTTCTCTTAGCCCAGGGTCCTCGTCTTTAAGAATATGGGTAACTGTTTCCTTGAGGATCATTTACCCAAATGGTCAAGCACAGCCTAAGACTTGTACCTTAGTTTCCCTGCTTTCCATCCTTCCTCCCCAACCAGATCTCCCTCCCCAGCCTGAGACAGAACGCAGGGCAGACCTTCCGCTCTCTTCAGCACATACTTCCTGCACAGTTACTTAGTAAGAATCAGTCTCCTCCCAGTATAGAGAAGACCACCCATGGTGAGGTTGCCTGGACAGCAGGTGGCAGGGCAGCACAGACAAGCTTGTGCTGCCAGCACAGAACAACTCAGCATGAGACGCTGGTCAAGAAGGAGTAAGGTGAACTGAGCATTATCTCCTGCGCCAGGACCTCAGGAAGTGGAGCATTTGTCCATTGAAAAAAGACAACGTGGAGTGGGGAAGCCCAACTCCTGCCCAAGAAGTCACACGCTAGTGACCTCTTAACTGGATTCACCAACATCCTCACACAGGTGAAGGTTCTCCCTACACCAGACCACTAGGCAGAATGTCTGAAGTTCATGTGGAAGTCAAGAGATTCACCCTAGCCTGTCTCAGATACCACTTGTCTGGACAGCAGAGGTGTTCTCAAAGTATGGGACCAGCCACAGGCACCTGAACCCAAAAGATCATTTATGCACCCCGACCTAGACCTATTGAATTGGAGGTTTCCTGGAGATGCTTATGCAGGCTTCTAAAGAAGGTCATTTCTTTGAAAGTGCTAATGTCTTTTAAAAAGGCAGTCTGCGGTTGTGAGGGTCATGAAATCTGAGAACTAGGCTGTTTGCATGTTATGCCTAGTTCCTCACCTCAGCTGCTGTGTGCCTTGGGAAAGTCACTTAACCTCTCTATGCCTCAGTTTCCTCTTCTGCAAAAATGTACAAATAACACAGGGTCTACCTCACTGGATTATGATGGAGATTAAATGGGATAATGCACTATTATACTGGTCTCTAGTGAGTGCCGCATACATAATAGTTAATAGTGACAAAAATGCCTGGCCTGAGAATGAAGGACCTGGGTATTGCTGCTAACAGCAAGCACATCTGTGAATGATCCCTTTGAGTTGTGATTTTCTCATTTGTGAATCACCATGTGATTCTTCTTTAATTTCAGGGATTTTTTTTTAAGAAGAATAAGAAAAACACAGGATTACTTCAAGTATGAAGGGCAAAGATCATGTAATTAGTATATATGAACACAAAGAATCTAAACCACGTTCTACTTGTGTATTAGGGAAAAGGCTGTGCCAGCTACTGCCAGCTATAGTACAGCTTTGACTAAAAGGCACGTGTAAAAGGAACAATGTCTTGGCTGCTTCTCAGGGCTGCTGTGGCTGAGATATTTCTGTCCAGTGGCCAAAACAGTACAATTTAGGCTGTTGAGTATAAGAAACACCAGCCCCATGCCTATCCACTATCATTCAATACAGTATATTTCCCTCTTTTTCAGTCAGTCAACATTACTCAGAAAATCCCTTTATCGGTGTCTTCCTTTCCAAAACTTGTGTTCTTTCTCTTCTCAGCAACAATCCTGTTTATCCAGTGCATCTACAACAGAGACATTCTGAGTGCTTCAGAATCAGCATTCAAGTTATTCCTGGTACCTTGGTTTGCAATAAAATTTCCCAAAACACTGCCTCAACGAGGAAATATTGTAGTTCCCACTGTGGGGTAAGGCATCTCGCTTACTGTTAATTTGTCATCAGTGTAACTTCAACAATTTCATGAATATAAATGGCATGTAACAGGAACACATCTGTGTTGGTGGCAGACGGCTCTGATTTATACAAGGAAGCTAGTCTTACGGCTATAGGTGCACTGGGTGTCCTGCCAGTGTCATCAGCACAAAACATCGAGGTTGGATGCCACCCATATTCGAGGGAAATAAGCACAATTGTTCCAGAATGCCACACTGATACCTTTTCCACAAATGTCAGAGAGAAACAAGCTAAAATGAGATTCTCCCCTTTCTCCAGGAAAGGAAAGGAAAAATCCAAATATTGAATGTTATGGCCCTGGCAGGAATCTTGAGATGAGTCATCTCAAGGGAACACTTTTCTAGAGCGGGAAGAATTTCCAGCTAATACAATTACATCTGAGTTAGGCTGTGTACTGCTTCTTGATACCAGGGACAGGCCAAAATAAAAGTCCCCTTGGGGCCGAGTGACTGTCTTTTCAAGCCTATGTCTGTCCGTTGGCTCTCCATATCTCCGGTTACACCTCTCCATTTGTCCTCCTATTGCTCAGGCTTGGGGAGCTGTGCATGTGGGGGTAATTTCATTCACTCACTTCTCAAATATTTATCAGTTGCTTGTGGGCCATGGATTTCCTCCTCATGATGACTACAGAGGTGGATATGACATACTATTAGCTTTCTAATTTTAACTTTAGTCATCCTGCTACTTTCTGAGGCATCTCTATGAAACATGTAATAGCTGTTAAAATCATAGCTTTTTGTCTACATAATTGTGCCAGTCTCTTTTATATCTAACTCTATCAGTGAAATTAGGGAAGCTGGCCTGGGCTGAAGTGTGGGATTCTCCACTTACTTCTGACGTCTACAGACTGCCAGCACTTCGGTTTTGCCTCCCTTTGTCAGGAGGCTTTCTCTCACGTCTCAACTAAATCTGAACTCTTGCTCTTCCGCCGCAAACCTGCTCCCCTCTCAGCCTCCCCCACCCTGGTTGATGGCCACTCCATTTGACCAACTCCTTGGGCCGCCACCTTGAGAGGGGTCCCTGACTTTTCTCTCATACCTCACATCTGTCAGGAAAGTTCAGTTGTTTCTGCCTTTGAAATGTATCCAGAATCTGATCTCCGCTCACCCCTCTCTGCTACCTCCCTGGCCCAAACTACCATCTCATGCCCAGATTAGGACAGTGGCCTCCTACACAGTCTCCCTCCTTCTAGCTCTGCCCTCCTAGAGTCTGTTCCTAACAAGGCAGCCAGAACAATCATTTTAAAATACAAGTCAGATTATGTCAGTCCTCCTCCCAAATGCCTGTAATAAGTCACCACAATGGCAGTCAGAGTAAAAGCTGAAGACCTTCAAAGAGTGAGGTCTGGCCCCTTTTCCTCTTGGGCCTCACCTCTACCACCCACTCCCTCCCCCTCCCCTGTATTCCACTCTGTCCTACCAGCAGCCTGTCTGTTGGCCCTGAACATGCTCCAACCTAAAGGATATTTGCAGTTGCGTTAGCTGCTCCCTCCGTTCCTTGCCTAGAACACTCTTCCCCCCATATATTTATGGCTGACTCCTTCAATTAAGTCTGCCTAAAAGTCACCTTCTCCCTGAGGTCTACCTGACCACCCTGTCTCAAATTACACTCTTTCTCCCTTTCTCATTTACCCAGCACACCTGATCCTGTCTACCTGCTCTGT
Source organism: Manis javanica (assembly GCF_040802235.1). Classification (NCBI taxonomy): domain Eukaryota; kingdom Metazoa; phylum Chordata; class Mammalia; order Pholidota; family Manidae; genus Manis; species Manis javanica. The sequence goes on from NC_133157.1 coordinate 68,406,637, forward strand.
CTTTTCTTTGCACATTCCACTTATCACTCTTACATACTACATAACTTACTGTCTTTTGTTTTAATATGTGATGCTTATGGGTTCTGCCGTGTACTTGCCAATGAGTTGTAAGCAGAAGTGAAATGTGTTCCCTCCAGGTTAGAACATTTAATTGTTATGTGAGACACTCCGGAACTCTCTTGTCCTCTGTGTGGGTATCAACAATGTTTGTGGATGGCGACTGTGGTCTCTGAGTTATTCCAATGATCAGGATGCTTGTACCCTCCCACCCCACCAAACTATGATAGACTTAAAGCAGGAAATAAGCCTTGGTTGTCTTAAGCCACTGAGAGTTTGGGTTTCTGGGAAAGCACAGCATCACCTGAGCTACTTTGATTGGTATATGGGAGATGGAGAGATTGCTTGCCCAATGTCCCACAGCCAGGAAGTCCAGGCATTCCTCTGCTATCACACAGAACAAATTCCTGCAAGTGTGTTGGAGAAGCCAATGGTCTAACTGTAAAACAGTATATGTGCATGCTTCACATTGAGGTCCAGTTCCAAGGAACTTAAAGCCTTTTATAAAACCCTTGGTGTGAAGGGTGCAGACACTGTCTTCTTCAGAATCAGGCAGCTCGTCAACAGGGGAAGACGCTGATGGACAGCTAGGTTTAGGTGGAGGGGACTGGGGCAGGGATGTCAGGAACCCGCAGGCACTGGTGAGGTCTACCTGGGCATTCTCTTTTCCCACTGGAGAGGAAATCACTCTGAGCAAATTCCTGCTGCCTTCAGGGCTGGACTGATAAGCTCAGTGGTTCTTAAACTTCACCAAGTATCGGAGTCATCAGCAGGGCTTGTTAAAATGTAAACTCTGCCTCCCTGTGGCTCTTTGTAGACCTGGGAATGTGTATTTCTTATATCTTCCTAGGTGATATCTGATGCTACCAGTCCAGGGGCTACAGGTGAGAACCAATGCATTGAAAAATGAGCAGACCATGTACCAGCTCCTTCAGAAAAGAAAAACAAGCTATGTTCATATTAGTGGACATTTTGGGAAAGAATATGATATTTCTGAATTAAATTAGTCATCATGGAAAAAGAACCTCCTTACACCTCTTTTATGGTGGGAGGTTAGGGTAGTGATACATCATTTCATTTGCTCAGGACATTCCTGGTTTACGTCTGCTGTCCCCACATTTGTCAACAGCTCCTTTTCACTCTCACACATGTCAGGGTTTGGATGATGTTATAGGTCCATTCCATTTAGGCTTGTTTACAGTTTTGACTTAGATGGGCGAAATGGTTTTATAATGGTTTCAGGGTTTAGGGCCTCAAAGGTCTTATCCCACAGAAGTTGCAGTGCTGTGTGGAGGCAGATCTATGGTCCTGGTTCCTGGCCTCAGTGCCCCTTTTAGATTTCATGGGGATTGGAACAGTGGTAGAGATGGACGTAGGTGGGGTTTGGAGCCTGGGCTTCCTTCTGCTCCCCCCTCACTGGCCAGCACCCTGCAAGGGTTAGGGATCAGCCTTGCTCACTGACATACACAATGCAAAATCCAGTACAAGGAAGGCTTTTGGGGTGCTGATATATAATGTAGGGAAAAAGCTGTAATAAAATTTAAAATTTCAATACCCTACTCCCCAGCCCCCATTATATGGGAACAGAACCTGAATTATTCTTCCAGCCACTAACACTTTATTCTCTGAGCTGGCTCTGAAGCATTACAGAGAGCAGACACAGGCTTTTGGCCAACCTAACATTCCTTTCTGAGGTCCTTACTGCCAGCACGGCCTATCTAATGGCTGAAGAGGGTATGTCTGCAGGAGCATATTTACTCCCCACGTGAGGAGAAGCCCCACGGGGACCACCCTCTGTCTGAGTCACAGGGAAGGATTCCTGGATGCGAACTGCTGTGTGGGTGTACTGGCCCAGGGAGGAGAAGGCAGCACTGTCCTTCCACCCCTTTTAACAGCAACTCATTACTTCCAAGCTTCTCCTAAGACAGTTTTTCAACACAATTATCAAGGGAGTGGAAAAAGTACCTTTCGCCTAGGCTCTCAGAATACCTACATCTTGATTAAGGCAGGTGTCCTTACTTGAAACAGTTTATCAGAGTTGACTCTACACCTAAAAATGCATACAGCTGGCTACAGCTTTAGTTTAATAGAAATGCTATAGAGCATGAAATATCCTCCCCAACTGGCACAGCCTCTCAACTCTCCAAGCTGTTACCTAACTTTACTCCAACCTGGTCCTGGATGATCTAAAACTTGCCGTATTGTTGTCCCTGGCGCCCTGGTTTAAGGTCCATGGAAGCTTAGGGGCAGCAGAGGGAACATAAAGGGGGAGCCAGCTGGATGAACAAAGGGAAATAGGCAGAAGACATGTGTTACTTTCATGTTAAAAGAAACAGCAGAGTTTACTGGTATTTATTAGGGACTTGCTTTACATAAACACAGTGCTCCTCATTGCAAATATAATTCATGTGACAATCCTTGCCCTTTGGAAGTTTTAGCCTAACATGGATGACCTAAACCAACCAACGCTCTTCACCACTGCCACCATCCACCCCTTACCCCACACACTGCCGTGGACTGCGCCAGCTGCCATAAGACAATGCAGCCTGGGTGCATAAACAGCACAATTCTGAAGGATGGAAAGTCCAAGCTCAAGGTTCAGGCAGGGTTCAGTTTCCATTGAGGGATCTCTTCCCGGCCCACAGCTGGCTGACCTTCTTGCTGTGGCCTCACCTGGTGGCAGGGAGTAAGGGGCGGAGCCTGGATGCGGGTGGGGGTGGGAGGCGGGGGATGGCACATCTCTCTTCCTTTTCTTTTAAGGCCACAGTCCTATGGGATTAGGGCCCCACCCATATAACCTCATTAATTTTGATTACTTCCTAAAGACTGTATCTCCAAATATAGTCACATGGGGGGGGTTTGGGCTTCCACACATGAATTTGTGGGAGGCCACAGTTCAGTCCATAGCATGTGCATGTGTACACACACACACACACACAGATACACACACAGTGTGCACTAGGCCAAGAGCTCATGCTATGGTGAGAGCATGGGTCATTCAAAATTTGCCTGGAGGACACCCTTGAGTCGGGCCTTGTGGTGTGCCCAGGGAGACAGGCTGAGAGTCCACTGGAAAGAGGGGAAGTAAGCCTGAGCTCTTTTCATTTAGCCAGGAAAGGCTTTATAGAGGAACTGGGATTTCTGGGGACCTTTAGAGGGCAGAAAGAAAGGTTTAAGTGCCAGCAGAGAGAATAGTAAGACCAGAGGGAGCAGCACCATGACAGAGATCACACTTAGACGTAAGAAAGATACATGAACGGGCAGTTTGGGAGAGTCTTCACATTTTCCCTCTGTTTTTCTAAAGCGGTTTTAAAGTGGGTTTCCTCTGTGTTCCTAAAGTAGGAAGCTCATCAGCACCAGCTGTGTGTAGGTGTTCATTTTTCTTACTCCCTCTGCTCACTTCTGTCGGCCGCTCCCTGGGGTTCTAAGGCATCTGCTTCATGTTCTTATTTTGCTCTAGTGTTTGCCCAGGCTGAGCCGACTGATTTACTCATCCCTCTGTGAGCACTTAACTTATCTGAATCTCCTTTTCTTCCCACCCCCAGTTTATTTGTTCAGGAGCATCCTGGTCCCTGCCAACCCATGGCCCCTCCAACTGCCTTACCTTGAACTTCTCTCTGAAGAAGTGGGCAGAGGTGCATAAAAAAAGTTGATCAAAGTACTTCTGAAATGTGGGAACACAGTCTTTGCATGCTCTGTACCTTCTTTGCCTGAACTCTAAGCTACATACTGTTTCACCGCAGAGAAAGGCCCCCTGCTGCCTCCCCTTCTGCCCTCCTTACCTCTGTTAGCACCCAGGAAGTGCATGATAGTCATTCGTTTTAAGGAATCTCTCTCACAAAAAGAAAAAAAAGGGATAAGTATGTGAGGTGATGGATGTGTTAATTGACTAAATGGGGAAGGACCCTTTCACTATGCATACATATATCAAATCACCACAATATGCCTGTTAAATGTCTTATAATTCTGGAAAACATACTTAATAAAGCCAAAATTCAAAAAAAAAAGAAAACTAAAGCAATTACACACACACACATGAGCATTCACATACATATGCCTGCACCCACAAAAATGCCTCTTTTCTTGGGTGACTGGCAAGCTCAAGAGTCAATCAAAGCAGCTGTTTCCTAATCCACATGAGCTTGGATGCACCTAGAATCTGTGTAGTTCTCTGTTCTCCCACCCACAAACCTGCTCGATTTGGACAATGTCTCAGAATCTTGATTTTTATAAAATCAAGTGTATTAAAACAGTACTGTTACCTCGTCCTCATTTGCATGGCACAGAATGGCTTGTAAATGGGACACTAAAAGCACCATTAGAACTATCGCTTTGATTTAGGCCACTGTCTTCACAACGCTGCCTAATAAATTATGAATATGGTGTCTCAGAGTACATGATCAACCCATTAGCAAAGATTGTTTTTATGGCCTTCGGAGGAAAGGAGAAGGATGTGTCATCTTGAAGAGGTGGGAGTGTCCAGCAGGGTCTGAGAAAGTACAGCTTCCAGGGAGGCAGTTGCAAAAGAATTGGGAAGTTCCTGAAGATCACTTTTGCTGATGCCACAATTTTCCCTGAAGAGGACTTGTGTCCATCACTTCCTGGCAGGGGGACCTCCAGCAAGTCACCTCGCCTCTATAAACTCCGATTTTTTTTTTGTAAGATGGAAATAATAACACCATCTAAATTACATGGTATTTGGGAGTAAGAAATGAGGTAATGTGGGCAAACATTTGGCACAGTGTCTGGCTCACTGTAAGTACTCAATTAATGCTAATAATTATTATTATGTGAGGATGATAGCATCTTTTTCCCCACTCCAGTTTGAAGCTTGTGCTTCTAAGGCACACACAATAGAAATTTCAAAAAAGTAATGGAAAAGCATAGAAGCATGTTAATCTTTGTATTATCCCCAAATTGAACTCCATCCAATAAAGCATTAACAGTATTCTTAGGAAATTTACAAAACGATCCCATGGAGATGTACGCTAAGTGCCTTGACTGATGACGGGTGTGACTCAAGCAAACCTTGCAAAGCTCCCTTTTCTTTCTGAGACGCTGGAGAACTGGGGCTATGTCACTGACTAAACCTTGCCAAACCTCAGCTTTGGGTTATATCCACCCCGTTAACTAATTCCACCTCATCCATCATAAATGTTCTCTTTTGCCTCTCAGCCCAGCCCTGCCTCCATCTGACATTATATCTCCAAGTCAGTTATACTGTACAACCTCACATTCTTGGATCAATTTACTGATGTAACAATAAATTCAAGATTACAAACCTCAAACGGACACTCTCTATGCCCAACATATTTTCCATCCTTTCCCTGACAAGCTACAGCTACTCATTTCCACAGTGACGATTTAAAACTATTTCCAGTCTTATTTCATATTACTCAGAAAATCAAAGCTTCCAAAGGAATCCACAGAAAACAAGAAACTCACAGACCCAGACAACAGTCCTGAGCTCCTTCTCTATTTAGATCAATGGAGTTATTCCTTCTATTATCGAAGTCCTAGGTCTCTGTCCTTCGGTCTCCTCAAGGACCTAACATAGGATTATTCATTTTCCTTTCTCATATCATCAACCAACCCCTTTCAAATGGATCCCTTCATGTCAGCATTGAAACATGTGCAATTCTTAGATATGTTCAAGTAACCCTTTCTAATCCTCATGTATTATTCCAGCTCCCTGCACATTTTCATACCCACTCTTCAGAGCCAAATTTGCTGAAAGTTATCTAAACTTGTAGTCTTCCTTTCCTTATCTCTCTTTCTACCAACCTCCCTGAGTCTGAAATCCATGCCACCCAGTAGCATGTGTGCTGGGCACAGCTGACCTGTGCATTGCTAAATGAACTCAACCCTCACCGGCATTAGATGCTGTCCATCATTTCCATCTTCCAAAACCTCTCTTCCCTTGGCAGCCATGATCCAACTGCCCTAGTTTTTCTCCTATCCTCTACCATCTCTTCACATTCCTCTGTAGGCTGATACTGCTTTTTCCAGCATGAGATGTAGGAGTTCCTTCAGGGTCAGTTCTGATACCTTACATCTTCTCACTCTGCATATTTCCCTAGGCAACCATATCCACCCTTCACAACTTAAACTCTTTGGACCAATATATCTAAGTGCCCACATGACATGTGTACTTCAAAATCAAAGGCATCAACCACATCTTATCCAAGATTCATTTTCTTTAATTCCAGCATTTTCTCTTATTGAAAGATGCCTCTGTGGAAATCAACAAAAAGACCACCCAAATGAGAACAAGCAAAGACAATTTATTCAGAGCAAGAGTCAGCCGCCATCACTAGCATTTAGCAGAGGAGTGGGGATGCTTTATGGTGGAGAAAAATAAAGCCTTCAGGTGGTAGGGGAGCTAGCTTGAAGTGAGCATCCTATGTGACTGCTTAGAGGCATACTTTTGGCTTCCTCCAGTTGATCCTATATAGGAAATGGGGCCCAAAATTAAGAAAGATGTCAGTTATTATTCAAGGTGTTTTGGGTTGATTGTTACAGGGATTATTGTTTGCCTTCCTGGACAGGTTGCTGCAGATTATAAGTCAGAATTTTATTTTATGTATGGTCTGGCCATGGTCCATTTGTATATTCAGTCTCTCAGCTCCATCATTCCAATCGTGTAAACCAGAAACAAAGGAGGCAATATAACATGATGATAAGAATGTGAGCTTGCGAATTACACTGTGTTTGTTTGATAGGTCCATCTGACATTAACTATACAACTTTGGACAAGTTACTTAAATGTTGTTTTAAATTTACCTACCCAAAAATTAGCACAATGAGAGACTTATCTAAGGCAGCCACAGTTATTGCTCATCCAATAGCCGCTATCCACACTATTCTGAAAGTGTTAAAAGCATTACCTATCAGCTATGTGCTTGGCCCAAAAATGGTGTATTATAAATAATAGACTCTAAAATGAGAATTCAATTGGAGGGAAAAAGGAGATGAAGAGTATTAAGAATGCCACTCTCCTAGGCTGAACATTGATAAGCCTTGTCATTTGATGTCAGTATGTTTGGTTTGGTTATTGCCTTAGCAATAAAGACAATTTCACTAACAAGGCTGATAGGAATATAAGGAAAATCCAGCCTACTCAAATGTGTTAACTACAGCCCTGTAGAATTCAGTATAGTTTTTTAAGGGTCAAACCTGCTAAGAGGAGGTGTTTTTGCCGAGAGCATAAAATTTAAATTAACTAGGGCTTCTATATTTTGAAGCCTTGCAGGCTTGGAATAAGAGAGTCCTCACCTTGAATTAGTGTAAACACAGAGAGGCAAGAGAAAATAGTGGACACTGCATCCTCTAAGTATGTTCTCTTAATCATTCTCTGCTTGACAAAGGGAAAAAGACTGAAGGCAAAGATACACTTAAAGTATTTTCCTGTTCCACTAAAGATAGCGCTTCATATTTTAGCTGGAGCCATTACGATCAAAGCTACTGGAATTAGCAGAGGAAACAGGTCAGTGACTAGAAAGATATTCTCAAGGATTATGCCCAAGAAGATCGTTGGCTCTGGTTTTGCAACATGGAGCAGACTGGGGAAAAAAAGAATGGAAGACTAATAATTTTTGTTTCTGAGATTGCTAAGTGTACCACGTACCTGGCTGAAAATAATCGATAACAAACCCTACAAGGATTTTGGGCTCTGCAATTCGTGCCTACAAGAAGTACAGTGCAAAAACTATATGGCTTAAAAGAAGGAGATTCTATTCAACACATGTCTGAAGGACAACAGTTAAGAAAAATCCTTCTGCAGGGCAGAACCAGAGATGACCAGACTGACTGACCTCTAGCAGAGAGTCCTAACCTTTCCTGTATGACATGATATCTGCCACCTTCCAGTATCTGTGTGGTTTCTTATTTTTCCCTTTTCTGGATAGTAGTTTGTTGTTGTTGTTGTTGTTGTTGTTGTTGTTTTGAGAAGGCATCTCTAATACTTATTGATCAAATGGTTGTTAACAACAATAAAATTCTGTATGGGGACTCAATGCACAATCATTAATCAACCCCAAGCCTAACTCTCAACAGCCTCCAATCTTCTAAAGCATAACAAACAAGTTCTTACATGGTGAACAGTGCAAGGGCAGTCATATCACAGAAACTTTCAGTTTTGATCACGTATCATGATCTATAAACAATCAAGTCAGATATGATTATTCATTTGATTTTTATATTTGATTTATATGTGAATCCCACATTTCTCCCTTTTTTTTAAAAATAAAATGCTGAAGTGGTAGGTAGATGCAAGATAAAGGTAGAAAACATAATTTAGTGCTGTAAGAGGGCAAATGTAGACAATCAGGTCTGTGCCTATAGACTAAGTATTAATCCAAGCAGACAAGGGCAACAAAACATCCAAGGATGCAGAAGATTTCTCTCAAAACGGGGGGTGGGGGTGAGGTTCTAAGCCTCACCTCTGTTGATCCCCAATTTCTCACCTGATGTTCCCCCTGCGACTGTGCCTGTCTTAGGTTGTTCCTCCCTTGAGGAATCTTACCCATCTCTGGCTAACCAGCCGTCTTCTGGGGCCATACAGGGAAATGTAAAGTTGGTAAGTGAGAGAGAAGCCATATTGTTTCAAAGGTTAGCTTTTTACTTCTTTGCAGATTTATGCCCTGTGGCTTCTATGTCCAGCATTTGTCTTGAGGTTATCTTTACCACTTGGAAGAATTATTACACTCGGTAATTTTCGTTATGAGGCACGACTTCTACTAAAGGGTTGTAATTAGGAAGGAAGAAGAAAAGCTTTAGAAGTAGCAGACGGAAGAAAACATGGGAAGATTGATTATTTCTTTGACATAACTTCTTGTAGAGTAACATAAGCATGTATAGGTTTTAACAAACTACTAATTAAATTGCGTACACTCTGGATAGTAGTTTTAATTGTAGTCATAGTTTACTTCTTTACATAGTAATTTGACATGATGGATTTATGTGAAAAACTTGTCTTCTGCGTGACATGAGAAGTCATATCCAGACCTGATGCAGGGGAATGGCTTTCCACCAGCGACCCCAACAGGACAAATAACGGGTTAAGATGTAAAATCTTCATAGGACAGGAGGTAAGTGCATTTCATGTAGGTATGATGCTTCTTAAGTGTGGATGTGGGGCAATGGATGTGAATGGATCTTGGGTAGCCAAAGAAGTGGACTGTGGCAGATGCTGCCGGCAGCCACTTCAACGGTCATTCTCTATCCCTCCCCTACTGCTTCTTCCTGGATAAAATATCCTGTTCATGTATAAATTGGTCAGGTACTTAGCATAAACTGGGTCTCATTTCAGCCCCAGTGTAAATCTTGTTTAGTCTGAACCAATTTTGGTAGTTGCATTTCCTTGCCAGCAATTGTTTAGGAATGAATATTTGCTGTGATGCTGGTCAATGAGATAGAATAAGAAATATACTGAGAAGTCTGAAAAATATTTCCCTTATCTTTAAAAAAAAGCAATAGAGGGTGACTTCCTCAATTTGACAAAAGAATCTACAGAAAATCTAAAGTTAACATCATACTTATTGATGAGAGACTCAAACCTTTTCCACTAAGATCAGGAACAAGGTAAGGATGTCCCTTCTTATCACTCCTTTCCAATATCATATTGGAAGCCCTAGCTAATATCATAAGACAAGAAAGGGAAATAAGAGATATGTAGATTGGGAAGTACTAAATAAAACTACCTTTGTTTGAAGATGACATGATTGTTCTCTATAGAACATCTGACAGAATGACTAGAACTAATAGAGACTATAACAAGCTTATAGGATATAAAGTTAATATAAAAAAATCAATGACTGTCTTATATACCAGCAAAGAGTGAACTTTGAAATTTAAAACATAACACCATCTTTATTAGCACCCCAAAAAATCAAATGCCAAAGTATAAATCAAGCAAAATATGTACAAGAGCTATATCAAGAAAACTAGAAAACTCTGATGAAGGAAATCAAAGATGAACTAAATAAATGGAGAGATATTCATGGAAAGGAAGATCTAATATTGTCAAGATGTCCATTCTTCCCAATTTGATTTATAAACTCAGTCTAATCCCATAAAAATCCCAGCAAGTTATTTTGTGGATATTAGCAAACTGATTCTAAAGTTCATATGGAGAGGCAAAAAAACCCAGAATTGTCAACACAATATTGAAGGAGAAGAATAAAGTTGGAAGACTGACATGGCTGGACTCTCAGACTTAATATAAAGAGACAGGAATCAAGACAGTGTGGTATCAGTGAAAGGATAGACAAACAGATCAATGCCTCAGAATACAGAACCAAGAAATAGATCCATATAAATACAGTCAATTGACCTTTGACAGAAGAACAAAGGCAATACAAAAGCGAAGGCAAAATGGAGCAAAGATAGTCTCTTCAACAAATGGTGCTGGATCACTGGACATCCAAATGAAAATAAAAAAGAATCTGATACTGACTTTACATCTTTCATGAAGATTAACTCAAAATGGATCAATGATCTAAATGTAAAATGCAAAAAACTATAAAATTCCTAGAAGATAACATAGGCAAAAACTTGAATGACTTTGGGCATGGTGATGACTTGTAGGTACAACAGCAAAGGCACAATTCAATGAAAGAAATAATTGAGAAGTTGGACTTAATTCTATGAAAAATGTCTTCTCTGAGAAAGAAAATATCAAGAGAATGAATGGACAAATCACAGACTGGGAGAAAATACTTGTAAAAGACACAACTGATAAAGGAACATTATGCAAAACATACAAAGAATTCTTAAAAGTCGACAATAAGAAATAATCCAATTTTAAAATGGGCCAAAGACCTTAACAGACACTTCACCAAAGAAGATACACAAATGGCAAATAAGCATATGTAAAGATGCCCCCATATCATTTGCCATCGGGGAAATGCAAATTAAAACAACAGTGAAATACCATATTAAAAAAATAGCCAAAATCCAAAACACTGACAATAGTAAAGGTGACAAACAGTAAGAGTGTGGGGCAACAGGCTCATTCATTGGTAGTCAGAATGAAGAATAGTACAGCCACATTGGAAGACAATTTGGCAGTACCTTATGAAGCTAGCTATACTCTTACCATATGATCCAGCAATCATGCTCCTTAGTGGTTACCCAAAGGAGCTGAAAACATGTTCATGCACAAGCCTGCACATAGATGTTTACAGCAATTTTATTCACAACTGTCAAAACTTGCAAGCAGCCAAGATGCCCTTCGGTGGGTGATAGATAAATTGTAGTATGTCCACGTAATGGAATATTATTCAATGATAGAAAGAAATGAGCTATCACGCCATGAAAAGACATGGAGGCATCTTAAATACATATTACTAAGTGAAAGAAGCCAATTTGAAAATGCCACATACTGCGTAATTCCAACTTTATGACATTCTAGAAAAGGCAAAACTATGGAAACAATAAAAAGAGCAGTGGTATCCAGGGAATTGGGGAGGGGATGGATGAACAAACAGAGCACAGAGCACTTTCAGGGCAAGGAAACTAGTCAGTATGATAGCATAATGATGGATGCATGTCATTATACATTCATCCAAACCTGCAGAATGTACATCACCAACAGTGATCCCGAATGTAAACCTCATGCTTTAGGTGACCATGATTGGCAATGTAGGTTCATCACTTGTAACCAATGCACTGCTCTGGTGGGGGATATTGACAATGAGGAAGGCTATGTATGTGTGGGGGCAGAGGTATATGAAATCTCTGTACCTTCCTTTCAATTTTGCTGTGAACCTAAAACTGCTTTTAAAATACAAGGTCTTTAAAAAAGTATACTTGAACAAACAAAAGATATACCATGCTCTTAGAAAGAAAGACTCTTATGTAAAATATGTCTCAGAAGTTAGTTTATATATGTAATACAATTCTCGTGAAAAAAACATTCAGTCTTCTTCTGGAACCAAATAAATCAGGACAAAGTTTACTTGGAAGAAAAGTTACTAGCAAGCAAAAATTTCCCAGAGCACTTAAAAAGATCAACTTGGGGAAGAAGGAGGGGAGGGCTAACAGATATTAAATATTATACATTGTTGCAAAATTAAAATAGTATGTATTGCCACTAATCATCAGGGAATGCAAATTTAAACCACAATGATATATCATCTCACACCAGTTAGGTTAGTCAACATCCAAAAGACAAGGAACAACAAATGCTGGCGAGGATGTGGAGAAAGGGGAACCATCCTACATTCTTGGTGGGAATGTAAATTAGTTCAACTATTGTGGAAAACAATACAGAAGTTCCTCAAAAAACTAAAAATAGAAATACCATTTGACCCAGGAATCCCACTCCTGGGAATTTAACTGAAGAAAACAAGATCCCAGATTCAAAAAGACATATGCACCCCTATGTTTATTGCAGCACTATTTACAATAGCCAGGATATGGAAGCATCCTAAGTGTCCATCAGTAGATGAATGAATAAAGACATGGTATATATACAGAGTAAAATATTATAGAAAAGAAATCCTACCATTTGCAACAACATGGATGGATCTAGAGGGTATTATGCTCAGTGAAATAAACCAGGTGGAGAAAGACAAATACCAAATGACTTCACTCATTTGTGGAGTAAAACAAAGCAAAACTGAAGGAACAAAACAGCAATAGACTCACAGACACTGAGAATGGAGTAGTGGTTACTGAAGGGAGGGGTTGGGAAGGGACAAGGGGATTAAGGAGCATTATAATTAGTACTCACAATATAGGTAGGTCATGGGGAGGGCAGTACAGCATGGAGAAGATAATGACTCTATAGTATCCTACTATGCTGATAGACAGTGACTGCAAAGGAGTGGGGGTGGGGACTTGATAATATGGGAGAATGTTGAAACCACAATGTTGCTCATGTGTAATCTTCATAAGATTGTATATCAATGATATATTAATTATAAAAAAAATTAAAAGAAATAGTATGCATTCGTTTATAAAGAGAGAGACAATCCATGGAACAGGATACAAAATTCAAAAACAGATCCAATTACATACGGAAATTTAAAATGTGATAAAGATAGCTTCTCAAATCAGTGATTTGTTGAAGGGAAATGGTAGACTTTTTATCTAGTTGAGACAATTGAGTAGAAATATGGGAAAAGGTAAAAGGGGATGGATTTCTTACAATGCACATGAAGATAAATTCCCCATAGATCAGAGAACCAAATATAAAAAATGAAATCATACAAGCGTTTTCATTAATTATCAGAAAAAAATGGATAAGTTTCAGTACATAAAAGATTTTGCCTGACAAAAAGTATCAGCAGTAAAATAAAATGCCAAATGACAAGATAGGACAAATACTTGTAAATTAAATCACAGAATTATAAGCTGTAATATCTAAAGGCTTTCTCAAAATTCATAAGAGACTAAAAACCAAATAGAAAAATGAGCAAATGATAGAACCAGACAGCTCACAGAACAAACAGCCCTAAACATATGAAAAGATGTTCAATCATGCTTCTAATAAGGTAAGTGGAAAATTAAATATAATGTGATTGCACTTTTCATCCATCAGATTGTTGGAAACCCCCAGTCTGACCACGCATGGCTGGCCAGGCCATCACAGAACACACATTCTTAAATGAAGGCAAACAGGTATGGCATACTGCTGTGGAGGCAATTTGGTGTTTGCTGCTGAAGCTAAACATGTATTTACCCTTTAACAGAGCAATCTCTCTTCTGGGAAGCTATTCTGAAGACAGGCTGGAAAAAAATATGAATTGACATATAGGAACAGTTTATTCAATATAACACTATTTGTCATAGCAAAAGGCTGGAATATATCCAAACGTCTATCAATAAAGACCTAGTTGAACAAATAACGGTACAGCCATAAACAGAGTGTTAAGTAGTATAAAAAGAGTGAGGAAGACCTCTTTATACAAATGATCTTCATGATGTATCATTAAGTGATAAAAATATATGGGTAGAATCATGTGTATAGCACGCCTTCCTTTGTAAAGAAAAGAGGGGATATACATGTCCTCATATTTGCTTTTTATTTTATTTGCATATTTGCTTCAAAAAGATGCAATGTGAGAATAACAGCCAAACTAAAACAAATGCTTCCCAAAGAGGAAGGAAGGTAGAAGGTAGGGAATGAGGAGGTTTTTCCTTCCGGCCAGAGCTGTGTCAGTGATGACTGGGGCCACAGCCAGCCTTCAGCCATGATGGGGACTACCCCAGGGACCACGGGGCACATGGAGGAGGACAGCACAGACACACCAGATGAAGCAGGGTTCCAGAGGACATTAGAGCTGATGAGTCAGTCCCACCTCAAAACTACCTTATTCACAGACTTTTATTCTGCAACATCATAATAACCTGTTGTGCTGGCTTTTCTGTGACTTGAAGCCAAAAGTACACGGATACATTATATCATCCAGTTTTCATGAAAAAGATACTTATCAACACATCTCCCACAGTTAGCATTTAATAAATGCTAGCCTCCCTATTTCTCGACCTGTCACCAAATTCTTCTATCATCATCATCATCCCAGTATCACTGACATCTTTTTCTCCCATCCTTGCTATTGGTTACCATATTCTCTCTTCTGCACTACCCAGGAGTGCATACAGGGAACCTGCGTTACTGCTTCCACCCAATTAAAAACTCTTAGTGGCCTTGCTCTTGGGATAAAGATAAAAATTTTTAGCATGGCCCACAGCAGTCTTACATGGCCTGTCCTCTCCTTAGCTCTTCATCCTCATTTTCTGTTCCCTTGCTCCTTGTATTCCCACCATGCTTGACTTGTTTCAGTTCCTGAAAACAACTTTGCTCCTTCCCACCACAGAGCCTTTGCATGTATTTTCTTCACCATCTGGAATGCATCCTAATCACCCCCTCCACCTTGGCTGAGTTCACACTTACTCAAGTTTTAGCTAATGCTTATCTTCAGGGAAGCCTTTCCAAAAACCCTTGTCCAGATCAAGTTTTGTTAGGTCCTTTCCTAGAAAGTTTCTTTACTCCTTATATTTACTATACATTAGTATTATCTCAACAAGGTGGAGGTTTCTTGTCTATTCTGACATACATATACAGCAGCTCATTCCTTCTTCCCCACTTCCTATTCAAAAGGAAGGGGATGGTCAATTGTCTGCAAGATTCCTTGACTCCTCTAGGTATGACTGTTTTACTCCCTAGAGGCTGCATATTATTGTAGGGAACAGGGGATTTAGAATTACGTAGATCTCAATTTGAACATTGCTCCTGCCCCCGATCAGCTCTTTGACCTTGTGGAGTTACCTCTGAGCCATGGCATTTTTCTTACATAATAAAAGCAGTGCAGACTGTACGGGTTTGCCATTATTTGTGCAGAGGCTCTAACAGAGTATCTCATAGGTGCTACTATGGTGGTTCTTCCTCTCTTCCAGATTACATCCTTCCTCTATTTAAACTCTATTTTCAGGCCCACTCTCAGAATTTCTTCTCTAAGTAACTCCAACCATGGTTCAACCCCCTGCATAGTTTCAGACACATGAGCTCATGGGTCCCCCTCACGGGATTCCTCTAACTACTCTTTAAAGGCACAATGCTCTGCAGCCCTTAGGTGCATAATCAGTACTGGCTATGTGGTTACTGGCAGCTCTCAAAACAACCTTATCTCATGCTCAAAATGCCCTTGACTTAGAAATTCTCTTTTGGAACTAGAAAAACACTTCAGAAAGTGGCCTCTTGAAAAACTGTTCTCCTATGACATCATACTTTATCTGTTATTGGTATCCACATTGCCACTTTTTAAAAAATATCCACCTGACATCTTAAAAATAAGTGAGAAGGATGTTGAGAGTGAGTAGAAAAGAGACTTGATGCAGTGTGAAAGCAGATGCTTTCTTTTCTGTTTTCCCAGTTTTCTACCCTCCATATCAACTTCCCCTTAAAACACTATAAATCAAGCTCCTGTGCTATCCCATATAATCTGCTTTGGCAGGCATAACAGCATCAATATACCGGTGCATTTGATGGATCATTTTCCTGCCTGATCCTTGTTAGAAGCTGTGACTCTGACATCTGGTCTTGGGCCTGGCTTCCAAAACAGTGAATTCAGGTAAGTCATGTCTCCAAGCTGCTTAGAGAGGCAAAACCCCACAAAAACAACATTTACTTAGTGCCTTATAATTAATAAGGACTTCAGACAAGTCATATTTCCCTGAACAGGTATTTCCCACTTTCCACATATTTTTGATACTGTACAATGGGAACTTTCTATCTGCAGGAGGCTAGATGATGCCACCCCCCTCCCACCCCACCCACCCAAGATGCCCATGTGCTAATCCCTGGAACCTGGGAACCTGTTACCTTACATGGTGAAAGAGACTTTATAGTTTTAAGAATCTTAAAACCTGGAGATTATTTTGGATTATCTGGGTAGGCCAACATAAATACAAGGGTCCTGGGGCAATAGGAGAGAAGGTGATATGACAAAAGAAGAAGAAATTGGAGGGAAGCATCCAGAAGGTGAGAAATGCCAGCCTCCTTTAAAAGCTGGAAGAGGCAAGAAACATACTCCCTGGGGTCTCCGAAAGGAGCCAGCCCTGCTGACACCTTGGTTTTAACTGCTTCAGACTTCTTTTGTACTTCTGACTGCAAGAATTGGAAGAGAATAAATGTGTGGCAATTTGTTACAGAACGACAGGAAGCTAATATCTCACGCACTGTCTCACTTGCCTAACAGATTATGTGGTCATACAGTGCTTCTTGCATCTCAGTCCTCAATTCCATCTTTCTGTTGTTGGGTTATCTCAAATTAAATAAAATGTAAACAATACCCAGCAGATGGCATGGACAGCCAAAGGAACAGATGGGAAATAAGAAAGAAAGAGAAAATGAGATCATAGAAAGAAAAAGTCTAATTATGGCATTATTATCTATAGGGGTTATAGAGACAGCTGTACTGTGGCAGAGGCTCTCTGGGCCAACACCAGACAGTTCTTAGGCTGGAAATGTCAGGGGTAGCCCTAATACCCAGGGATGACTAATTTAAAGAGACCTCTGCTAGAAGGTATTTGGGAAAGAATATTTTATTGAAGAGAGATAGGTGAAGAAAGGACCTTTCTTTCCTTCCCTTCCTGCTTGGTGTGCTTGATGCCAGGACATACCATATGGAACTGCTGCAGCCATTTTGAGACCATGAGGGAAAAGCCAAGAGAGGGCAACCCAGCGCTCTTAAAACACTGAGCCTCTGAACGAGCCCTAGGGATGCACATTTCCAAACTTCTTTTTATACAGGCAATAAAATGTTTGTATTCATTTTTAGTCAAGAATTTATTCTATTAGTCATGGTCAAAGCCTGATTACTACTAACACAGTACTTTTTTACAAAAATGAAATTTGACTCTAAATCCAAATAAAGGACTCGCCTAGTAATCTCAGCCCAACAGTCAAGTGTTTTCTGAGAACTTGACTTTGTACTGTATTGGACTCCTTGAAGGGTTTTAAAAATGGGCCAGATATGATCCTGGTACTCAAGGAACTTATAATCTAACACAGAAAGAGAAACATACTCTATTTTCAATATAATAAGCATAATATAATAAATCTTCTAGAACATTTCAAAGGTGCAAGAGTTTGGAGAGGGAATGAACTGTCGGAACAGGTACACTGAATACCCAGGTGTACAAAGGCAGGAAGGAGGGAGAGGATTTAAACAATAATAAAGCCAACAAAAAATTCAGTCTGCTTTTTATCATGTACCAGCAATTCTAAATGTCATTGATAAAACACTCTGTCTGGAAGGAAAACTTTCTGACTCTAAGTTCTGATAATTCTTTGGTTGCTATTGGGTTTCAGTAATATATATATTTGCTTTAAATTAGTACATCTTTGTTAGGTATACTTCAATAAACATGTGGCCTTAAGTTATACATTCATTTCAAGAGGATATTTGTTATGATTCATTTGTGCTTTGAAGAATTTCTCCTTGGAATTATCTAAATCAGACTATTTCCATGTTAGGTCAGTATTATTATCCCATTTCACACATGAAGAAATGGAGACCAAGAGACCTGTGGTGACTGGCCTTTGATAGTTAAATTCGTTAGTAAATTAGCCATTTTTAGAAGAAGCAATGTTTCTCTTCTACCATATCACTCTGCCTCTTTCTTTAGCATTTGTGATTTCCCAAAAATGTAGGCAAGTGGAATACAGGCAGCTGTGCAAAACAGATATTTAATCTAGCAGAGCCTCTTCAGATCTCTGGTGTAAGAAAAAAAGTTTGACATCTCAGAAAACACAGGTCATATCATATTTGTAGCTATCCTTCAAGGATCATCATTTAACCAATAGTGAACCATTATCTTCCTATGGAGCTTTCTGAATGATGGAAATGCTGTATCTTTCCAGTATGGTAGTCTCTAGCCACATAGACTCATGGGCACTTGAAATGTAACTAGTATAACTGAGGAACTGGATTTTTAAAAAAAATTTTTTTATTAAGGTACGATTGATATACTCTTATGAAGGTTTCACATGAAAAAACAATGTGGTTACTACATTTACCCATATTATCAAGTCCCCACCCATACCCCAATGCAGTCACTGTCCATCAGTGGAACAAGATGCCGCTGATTCACTCTGTGCCTTCTCTGTGCTACACTGTTCTCCCCGTGATCCCCCACACATTGTGTACTAAACATAATGCCCCTCAGTCCCCTTCTCCCTCCCTCCCCACCCACCCTCCCACACCCCTCCCCTTTGGTAACCACTAGTTCATCCTTGGAGTCTGAGTCTGCTGCCATTTTGTTCCTTCAGTTTGCTTCATTGTTATACTCCACAAATGAGGGAAACCATTGGCACTTGTCTTTCTCCACCTGGCTTATCTCACTGAGCATAATACCCTCCAGCTCCATCCATGTTGTTGCAAATGGTAGGATTTGTTTCTTTCTTATGGCTGAATAGTATTCCATTGTGAGGAACTGGATTTTTTATTTAATTTTCATTAATTTACATTTATACTTAAATTTATTCATTTACATTTACATTTAAATTTACTGAACAGTAGAGAAATAGATTATAGGTCTCATTAACTGCTTTCACCAATAGAAGAATGCATAAAAAAGATAAAAATGGATATATACAGTAGAAATTATTCAGCCATAAAAGGAAGGCAATCCTGCCATTTGTAACAACATGGGTGGACCTAGAGGGTATTATGTTTAGTAAAACAAGTCAGACAGAAAAAAACAAATATCATATGATTTCATTTATATGTGGAATCTAAAAAAAATGAAAACAAAAACAAATGAACTCACAGATGCAGAGAACAGATCGGTGGCTGCCAGGAGCTGGTAGATGTGGTTGGCGACGAGGGAAATGGGTGAAAAAACAAGAGGAGTACAACGGAAGGGTGCGCACCCTTTGTGGGTGCAAGCCTAGCAAGAATTCCCAAGCACTCAGTTTTTTAACAACAAAGACGAAAAATACTATTTTAGAGTCCATGAAAGCTGTTTCTGAAAGATGGTTATTTAAAACAATGGTGGGAACACAGGTGAACACTTGCTTTTTCTTTTTAAATCCTCAGCTCACCTTTTCTTCCTTTGTCTGCCTTTTTTCCCCTACTCTTTCAAATTCAGCTGCATTCAGCTCAAATGTCACCATCTCTGTGAATCCCACAGTCAGTCAGGGATAGAAATCCAATTCAAAGAGCTTTAAAAAAAAGTCCTACAGTGAAACTGTATCAATAGCCATTAAACTCTAGCAAAATCATATGGACTTGACAAAATCAATACAAGAGCAACAATGACACAACAACAAAAGGGACAAACAGGAACTGATGTGTATTTTTTAAATACAAAACAGTCCCTAACTTTAAGCCAAGTACTTGAACTCAGGCTTAACTGAATGAAGTATTATCTGTTCTATTCCTTTATCTACTTTTCAAAGATAATTTTGACTTTATTTAATTTTTGCATTTCCTGTTCAATTTTGAACATAGGCTTTATGACAAACTTCTGTGTACCCTATTTAATGTAGATAGTAATTGAAATACAGTCAACATTTGGAAAATTTGGCTTCATTTTTCCATTTCTTATGTCCTTTTTTTTCTAAAGTCTAAACATCGATTATATTTCCCAATATTTCATGAATCAATATTATGTTGGATGTGAAATGATCACTTTATTGCCATAGAGAATAAAGTACCAGTGACTTATTCTGGTATTTTTTTGAAAGCTGAATGCCAGAGACAAATATATATGTCACTAATAAGTCAACATATATACTCACACGCTTATGGTTGTAAGGGTAAAAACAGACCACATATGTTAGTGGTTATGTTTTATGAACAGTGAAAATTCTTCGGGGATACAATATGCAAAAACAAGAGAGAAGAGGTTCTTATTACTCTTATTATCACTTTGAGGATATAATTATACATAGAGAATAAAATACTGTTAATCTAGTAATCTATTAGCTGGAACTTCACACTTTAAGTAGTCCTTCTGCATACTAATATAACAAGGATTAATTATCTGTTGGGTCCTGGAATATCTTTGTAGTGCTAAAATTTTCTAAATTATGTATTAAAATAGTCACATATTTTAAATTACAGTAAAATTTTATTTCATGGATAATTAATGTCATGCATGTTATATAAATAACCAATTAATAAATACTCAAACTATGGTAGAGAAAATAGGTTCCCAAATGCCAGACCTGGGATTACTGCATTCCATTACAAATTTGTTATCATTCCATGGAGAAGTGAAAAAAGGACATAAAAGATTATATTTTATTTTGTAAATATGTTCCTCTAAATTTTTTAGTGTTAAAATATCTGTTCTTAAAGTAAGCAAGCTTATCATGTTAGCAACACTGAAATTTTTTTGGAATCTCTGGGAAATACTGCTGTGGAGCAAGATTTCTCAAATAGTAATTTCCAGACATGACCCAGAGAATTACAATGTTTGGGTGGAAGGGTTTGAAATAAACGTGTTTAAAAAGTTTTTCCACTGATTCAAATACATCCTAATGTTTGAGAACCACTAGTATGGAGTGCAGAGTGCAGACACTAAATCCAGATTCTCAAAAGTTTGAAATCTTGCCTTGTTCTCTATCTGGGTGACCTATGATGCTTAAAGTTTCTCAGTCTTCATTGTCTCATTTGTAAAATAGAAGGCCGGTAGGAGAATGAAAAATTTAATCAGTGTAAAGTCTTCAACAAAACCTGGTTTAGAATAGAAACAGGAAATTAGTTTTTTGTCACACCCCTATAGATGCTTGTTAAGTATCTACTATGCTAGTTAAGTGTTGACTATACACCTTGCATATGTATATTTTAATAGGGAGAATTGTAAGATGGTCCCCAAAGACTCCTGGCCACTGGTTATTCAGTTAAACACAAATCTAAGCACTGCTGTGAAGGAATTTTGCTCATGTAATTAAAGTTCCCAATCAATTGACCTAAAGATAGGAGACTTTTCTGATGCACCTGACCTGATCTTGTGTGCCTTTCAAAGCAGTTTTCTCTTGCTGATTGCCCAAGAGGAAGTCAGTGAGATGCACTTGAACAGGCCTAGAAGAAAGCCAGCATCAATGCCGTGAACTGCATATGGCGCCACACGGACGGTGAAGGCCTGAGGGTCGCCTCTAGTTGTTGAGATCAGTCCCCCACTGACAGCCAGCAGGACAAAGTCAGTCTCAGTCCCATAACTGCAAGGAAGCTCCTGAAGGAGCTTAGAGGGACATCTTTCCCTAGTTGAGTCGCCAGATGAGGATGCAGCTGCCTGAAATCTTGATTTTAACTTTGTTATAACCGGAGCAGAGAACCCAGTCACGCTGTGCCAGAGTTCTGACCTACAGAACCGTGAGACAATAAATGGGTATTGTTTTAAGTCTCTAAATATGTGATAATTTTTTACATGGCAATAGAAAAAAATATATATATAATGGAATTGTATTGTATGATTATGTTTTTAAAAGGTAATAGTACTCAAAGAACAAATTCCTCCTCTTGCCTTTTCGACCATATACCTATGCTTGTATGTATAATATAAACAAGAAGTGACAGTTCTCATCTTCTAAGGGACAAATGGAAGGAAAACAGCATATTCACTATTCTGACATTATTACCAAGGACTACATGAATGCACATCTCTTTCACTCCATCTCCTTTAGTTTGTTATAAATGCCCTGCAGTGAAATGACCTTCCAATTTGCCCATAGGCTTAGCTAGGCATCTAGAAGTGACAGCAACTGAACTTCCAACTTGGATAAACAGCAATCCCCAAAGGTTTACAACTGTGAAGAGCTTTCTCCCTTACTTCTTTTGGCTTTTCCTTTTCTTAGTCCTTCTATATGCTTAAGGGGAGGAGGTTGACACTTTTTGCCCTTATAACCTGGATCAAGATCAAAATTTTCTAATCTTGAGACTTCAATAATAACAGTAAGCTTTACATATTGTTCAGACTGAATCCCAACTGCTTTGGATTGTTTAGACTAGAAGTTAGACATTCAACTAAACTATCTTCTGATGTGCTTCAAATAAAAGAAATTATGTCCCTAGTCTCAACAAAGTCAAATATAATAGAAGCATAATGATCTCTTTTCCCCCTTTTATAACCTTTTTCCTTTTTTATAAAGTAACTATGTACAGGAATTTCTACTTCTATAGGAAGCGTGTGTACATTTCCTATGTACATAATAACACATAATATTTATTAAACAATTGTATGCTAGACCCTCTTGTGGACTCTTTAAGTCTATTAATTTAACTATCACAATATCTCTCTGAGAAAGATACCATAAATTCTAACTTTATGCCTGTGCACAATGAGGAAACTTCAGAGTATTTAAATAACTGGCCCAAGATCACATAGCTAAAAAGTGAAGGAGTTGGGAACAGAAATTCCAGCTCTCGAGTTGTGTATTCAATGCCTATTCTACTTTGAGATGAGAGGAATTATTCCTCTCAGTCCATAAATCTACTGCATGCAAAGTGCAGCACTCAGCAGAAGACACAGGACTTCATGTCAAAGCCTGTTATCTCTGCCTAGAGAGGCAAAAGGCACAGCAGGAGACAAGGAAACAGCTAAAAACCAGCGACTGAGTCCAAACCTTCCCTCTCCTTCATGACTGCTATTGGCAATAAAAATGAAGAGTAAGAAAGCCTACTTTAAAACTTCAGCCTGGAGGTGAGAAAAGTCAACAAGACAATATAAAACAGACAGTACAGTTTAAGAGTTTCTAACAAGATAGAAGCCTTTAGTTCGAGTTACAAGATAAATAGGTCTTGAAAGGCTCCCTGGATCTCTGTTCCTTTGTAACATGTGCTTGGGTCCAAAACACCCTGTGGTTGAAATGAAGGAAGACACAATTCACTTCTCTGGGTCCTGGGCTCTTTGTTACTGTCACAATGTCAGGGTATTAAAAAGAGTGTGTGTGTGTGAACACACACACACACGCACACAGACATAAAACAAAGGCATCAAATGCACAAAAGAATTTTTGCCCTGGAAGCACAGATTTCAGAACTACTCAATTTTCTTCCCACTGTGTTCCAAATGAGCTTTGAAAACAGAACTCGCACAACTGTATTTCTCTGGAAATACCATGTCTCTGCAAGTTCTGTAAATTAAGTTTCATCTTAAATGAGGTATGGGGGCTCCTATTTATAGGAGACTTGTGATGAATTTTTAATACAAGTAATTATCCTTTAAAGGATCTATTTTTTAAGTGAATAGGGGCTGCATCAGGGTTTTTGTTTTTAAATTTTTCTAATGAGAGATTTAGTTGAGTGTTTGAATGACCCCAAACTGCTAAGCACTTTACATGAATCTAAAAATAAAGGTCCCCTGACTTGTTTCTCCCTGGAGCTAACACTCCATCTCTCTTCTCTGTTCAAAAGCCACCTCCATCTTTCCAGCTCCAAGCTGGATTCAGCCTCCTCAGACCATTGAAATGGTTTTTGTCAAGATAACTAACAGCGACTCTGTCTCTTACACCTCGTGAGATTCAGTTCTCACCTTAGTTGACTTCTCAGCAGTATTTAGTGCTACTGATCACCTTCCTCTCCTATTTCTTCCCTTTTTTTTTTCAAATCACCTATTTTTGTTTTGGAGCTCTTTTTGAAAAAATATATATTTCTTTTATTGAAGTACAGTTGATATACACTAAATGAGTTTCAGGTGTACAATATACTGATTCAATAATTATATACACTGTGAAATGCTCACCATGGCAAGTGTAGTTACCAACTGCCGCCATCCAAAGATTTAATAATAGTAGTGGACACATCAGTTTTAAAGGAGCTGCTCAGCCCAGGCTTCCTCATCTATCACCTGAATTATGGCAATACTTTCCTAACAGCTTTTGCTGTTTCTAGTGTCACAACACCCACCCTCATTCTTTCCCACTCCCAAGTTCATTCTCCATATCACCTATAGAGGAGCACTTAATCTGAACAGTGGTCTATAACTAGGGTTGAAAAGAAATCTTTATTTTCACTAGTCTCTAACTAAAATTTAGCATTTCCTTCTATTATGAATGGAGATAAGAAATCTCAGTATTATTTGTGGTAGCAATGACTTCACCACCAAACAAAATCAGACATTTTCAGATCTCATGATCACCACAGGAAATATTCCCAAATATCATGTATGCTCACCACCATTCAAAAGTATCTGATGATCATAAGACCTGATGCTAGATCTCATTATTTAATGCATTTAATGAAGTATATATATTGTTCTATCACAATTTTTTAAATATTTTGATCACTGTATTTCAATGTTCATTTGTCTCCTTTGATATTCTATGTGTCTATTTTTTTAAACCTGAGAAGGGATCCATTGGCTTTCGCAGACTGCTATGTGTATTGGCACATATACACACAAATTAAGAACCTTTGGTCTGAAAGGATTTTCTCAAATAAAGTTCTCATAACGTTACTCCCATAACTTAAACCTCCTCAGTGGCACCTGGTCATCTTCCTTATATTTTCCGCATCCTCTGTGGTTCACAGGAGGCCTTCCATGATCTACAAGTCTCCCCTCACTGCCTTGTGGCCTGTACGTTGATGCTTGGACTCCATACTTCATCTGTTCCAAATTTTTTCAAGTTCCTAGATGCACTGAACTGTCAAAGTTCTCTTTGTCTCCAGGCACACTGTTCTCTCTCATAAAAATGTTTCTCCCTGATTGACTACTATTAAACTCCTACTCACCCTGCAAGACCCAGATCAAGTTCACCCTACTGGGACACTTCGCCTGATGCACAGACCCTTCAACACTTCCAAATTCAGGATAATCACTCATTCCTGTTGCTCCCCTTTAGCACACTTTACCTGCATTATAGCACTTTACACAGGGCATTATGGTTGTGTATTTATAGGTAACGGCTGGTGAGTCCAGGAGCTCATTGTACCATTTGTTTTGCACAGAGCTGGGTAGGCACATTTTGGGTCTTTTATGCACTTGTGCTTGACTATTGTCTACAAGTGTTACATGAAAAAGTAAACCTCGAGTAGGACCCAAAGCTGGCTTTGTAGTCAGTGTAGGACTCTCAGCTGAGTAGGAAGGACAAACTAATTTATTTTGCTCATAACTTCTTTGAAAAGCAGAGCTGTTAAATTTCAAATATTAGTGAATTCTCCTCCAGGTAGATTACTTACATCTTCAGAACCTTCCTACTGAGACTCTTCCTTCTGAAAAATTAGACTCTTCTTCATATATACCATTTTTTTTTGCTCATTTACCCAGCAAACATTTCTGAGAGCCAACTATCTGCAGGCACTGTCTGGGGGACTCAGCAGTCAATGAGTTAAATCCTGTCTCTGCTCTCAAGAAGCTTAAAATGTAAGGCAGGCTGTCCAACAGAACTTTCTATGATGATGGAAATGACATATATTTGCAGTGTCCAGTACAGCAGCCGCCAGCTATATGTGGTTATTGAATCTTTGAAACATGGCTAGCAAGAGAAAGAAACTGAATCTTTATTTTTTATTCTGATTAATTTAAACAGGCCATGTTGGTGGTGGGCACCATACTGACTGCATTTCTAGAGTGTGGTATAAATGGTAAGTGAAGAAACATCTGAATAAATAAGAAAACAACCTAATGAATGAATAAGAGCCTCAAATATTGAGAAGTGCCAATACAAAGAATTAAGGAGGCCAGTGTAAAGTCACTGGGGTATCAGAGGAAGTTCCTTCAAGGAGGTGACATCTGAGTGAACTGAATATCAAGAAAGATCCTGCTATAGGAAGAAATTAAGAGAATTCTATGCAGAGGGAACAGAAACAATTCCAAACCAGTAAGAGATGTACGTTTGACGGATATAAAGGGCAATGTGCCTGGAATGCAATAGATAAAGGCATTGTAACATGAAGTTGGAGGAGGCTGATGCCACTGCAGGGACGTATAGACCTGTGCAGGAAGCTTGGGGTTCTTTCCAAGTGCACTGGGAAGTTGTCAGAGGGTTTTAAGCCAGGGGAAAGCATGATTTTATTTGTATTTCATAAAGCTTAGCTTATATTGAAGGCTGTATGAAGAATGGATTGCAGAATGGAAACCAGGAGTCCAGTCAGGATGAACACAGTAGTCCAGGGTGAGGTGGTTTTGGTTATGGAGATAGAGTGAGGTGAATAGAAGCAGTATATATTCTAGAGGTGAAGTCAACTAAGTTTTCTGGACTAAGACACAGAGAAGTCAAGAACAACTCTTAGACTTGGGGCTTCAACAATTGGATGGATCAGGCCAGTGACTGGGATGACATCTGAAGGAAGTGCAGATTGGGCTGAAAAATCAGGAACTTAGGTTTAGATATGCCAAGTATAAAATATCTATTTAGACATCCAAGTGAAAATTTTGTGTCTGGACTTCGGCAGAAAGGTCAGGGCTGGGCATATGGATTTAGGAGTTACCAGCATGGAGATGGCCTTTGACGCTAAGGGACTATATGAGATCACCCGTGGGATGAGCACAGGCAGGAAAGAGAAAGGGTCCAGGAGCACTGAGCATGCAGACCAGCACCTGCACACAGTGCTCATTCCCTTCAGGTTAGGATCGCTCTCTCCTTGGGCCAAAAGGGCCGATTCCAAGGACCCGACCATGAGTGACCCAAGCTGCACACCAGAGAGGCTCACTCTGATCATTGCAAGGAAGGAGGAAATGGATAAAGTCAGGGAGAGAAAGAACCAGTTACTAGCTGTCCCTATCTACCCCAAAGCCCTGGAAGATTAATAATAGCATCTCTGTTTCACAGAGAATGTAACTGGCATACAAACAGTCATACAGACCTGAGTGAAAATCCTGACTCCACTCTTTCCTGGCTGCATCACCTTGAGCAAGATACTTAATGTCTCCCAAACTTCATCAATAAAATGAAGCTGTGGAGAGAATTAAGTAAAATAATACATAAATCCCAATACACAAAATAAATGCCCCAGATGTGCTAGTTGTTAATACGTTGGCTAGTGTTAAGAATCCTGGTCACTGAGTATCACGCCTAGGAAATTGAGCCAGGTGTATGCAACTCCAAAGACTGTGAATTTGCTACGTATCCATGACTCCTGTGCTTGAGAACCACCTGATTTGGGCTCTACCCCTTCTTTTTCTTGTTTACTTCTCTAACACTACCTAAGAATAATTTTTTAATTTAATTAATTTTTTAAAATTGGAAAGTGCTTCTGCTGTGTGACAGGCAAGTACGCCATGTTACAGTCCCTCTCAAATATATGCTCAGGGAAACTCTCTCCCTTGTTTCTGCGTGTCCTCCCACCAGCCCACCTTATTCCCCAGGGAACCTCAACAGCTTACTGAGCATGCAGACCTCACCAGCGCAGCATCAAGCTCCACTCTTCTCCCAACATGCAGTCAAACACTTGGATCAGCTACGTTCCTGCTGACTCTGCTTTCATGTGCATTCTGCTTAATAAACCTCCAGCCACTTAGGATGTGAAAAACAAAGAGATGGCAGACAATTTATTTTTCCCTGCTGATCAACTAGAAACACAGAGCCAGCCAGGAATGGTCGTCTCCAAAAAGTCTTTCCTTGTTTTCTACACAGGGTGTTCTCCATTTCATTTTGTATTTGCCCAGGTGACTCTTCATATCCATGTGGACACTCTTAATGAACCACTACCACCAAGTCACATGTAGGACATGTCTACAGAAATCAGAGCATGTAGATTTCCATGACACCAGCTGCCTCGTGTGTATGTGTATGTGTGTGTGTGTGTGTGTATGTGTGTAATCTAATCTCATCAGCGCTTTCCTGCTTTAAACTTGGCTGAGAATTTGTCTATGAGTCTTTATGGTAAAACACATGGGTGCTGGCCATTTTTTAAACAGTCAACATTTTCTAAGGTTGGAACATCTAATTAACTCTTTGAACTGTCCTCATCAGGGTTTCCTAAAAGGATTAATTCAAAAGTGCCCTTAAATCAGAAGTTCAAGCACACGCTCTCTAGGCCAGGGTAGAGGAGCAGTAGAAAAGAGATGGAGCACTTGCCTTTAACTCTTATCTTTCCTAAAATGTGCTTGTTAGGTGATTTACTTTTTTAACTCTCATCACCTTAACCTCCAACCCTTGCTCCCCCCGTCCATTTCCCTTTATGCCTCCTTCTGTTTTGGCATTTGTCACCCCTGAATATCAGGTGTCCTTCTATCAACCAGGAAAGACACCTGGAGGATGCTTTTCTGACATTCTTCCATCAGGCTGTACAGAACCTACTAAAAGAGATGTCACTTGCCTGGTCATTCATAATGCCACAATGAGAGCCATTTGTTTTAATTAGCTATGTCATAGGTTCTAGCATCTTCCCAGATGTGTGGGCAAGATGACAAAGAAACTCAGTATTCCAGCCTCTTCAAACTTAATTGCTCAACATAAAGCCTTGCAAAACCCAGCTGCTCTGTGTTGCCATTTATACCAATTCAAACCCATTCAAACCCATGCATGTGTTTCTGGACTTGTTTACCTAACTGCCCTGTCTCGGGGTCCCAGCTTTGGTCTCCAATTGCCAGCATTTCAGACACTTTGAGAAAGAAACTGTAATCCTGTCACTTTTCCTCTGTAGTTCCCTGGACCCATTAGATCTGTCTCTTTACTGTAATGCAAAATGTACTTTTTAAAATTGGCTGCAGCTTGTTTACCCCAGTGGACTGAGAACTGTTTAATAGCAATTATCCTTTTATAATCACCCAAATCATACATCAAAGCTATTGTTGAATTGATGAAAGATCTTTCTTAACCTTTCTAGATGAATGGCCAAGGATATCTTTTCCTTAAAATAATTGGTCACATATCCATAGACACAGAATTCTGCCTATCATCTGAGGGTTTAAGAGCTTTGCTGTACAGACATTAACTCACTTTTTTTCTCAGTCTACCTAGAGGGTGAAGCTGTAAGTGATGAAATGAATCTTAGGGTCCAACACTGTTGGAGCTCATGGGGAATCTGACAAAGCAATGTTCTCCTTGTTTCCTGGTCTGTAATGATACCAAAGGACTTGCGTCATCTATGTCTACTACTATGTCTACTACAAATTCTAACAGTCAAACTAAGTGGACAAGATACCCAGGAACATCATGGCTTAGGAAGGTCTGAGCAAACTAGGGGTAAATTTATGGTCCCACCGCACTTACATCCACGGCCATGGCACTCAGGTTGTACTGCAGCTAACAGTGAACCAATGGCCAAATCACAATATTAAATCACACTCATGTCCCCCCTTTGGTTTGGCTCACTGGGTCATTTCCAATGTACTGAATACTCTCTGGTTTCATAGTTTATTTAGAATTTCTTTTCTTTTTATTTTCCACTTTAACAGTAACTTCAAGTTGTCTTTGGTTGGGTTTGGTAGTTTTCTGGCTAAATTTCCTCCAAGGCTGTAACATTTACTCCCTGGTGTTTCAAAGGAGCTAGAGATGTTAAATAATTTTCTTCTGGTGCTCTTTGATGCCTATGACAAGGTAGATGTAGAGAACACTTTTTGGAGCCTTAAGAATTTTCGGAAGATATGCTATTCTTTTCCACAAGACAGCAAACTTCTAATCAGCCATGAATATCCCTGTCTTAGGGGTTTATGACTCTTGTTTTGTTCTCATATGGGTTCTTCTATTATTATTATTAATAGAATTATTAGGGCTTCTTCTGCCTTAATTATCTTTAATGCTCTGCTGAGTATGATTGTTGTTTGAATCTAAGAAGAGCTTGATAGAAAACACGCATCCCAACGACAGACCACAGAACTGTTTTATAACCTCAGTTGTGTGTCCCTTTTGCTTTTCTTCCCCCCCCTCTGTGTCACATTTTTGTACTCATTAATCTTAATGTTTTCTTTGGTTTCCTTCCACTTTTTTAAAATCTGACTTTTCCACATTCTTTCTCAGACTATCGTTCCCAATTTTTTTGGAGTCTGGTAAATCTGTGTAATTTCCAAACCCTTTTACCTTCTCCTTATGAAGGTAAACTGGCTTCTTTTGCAGGGCACATCATGGATGTCTAATCCCAAATGATCTTTGTAACACATACACACCCTACTGTTAATTTGACAGAATCTCCTGGCATCAATGCTAATTATAATCTCCTGTGGATTTCCACTAGAAATTTCACCTACTTTTGCATTTCTTGAATGAACTGCTGTGCCCTTCCTAATCTGTTTGTATGCCTACCTTCTCTGAATTGATAGTAATTTGCCAAGTCCCAGCACCTCCTCGAATACCACTTACACCGTACTCAAAAAGATCTCTCAAAGCCTCACAATAGAATATCCCACATCCCACAGCCCACAGCCCACACAGTAACAAGAAATACATTGTCCATATGCCTTCAAGCCTGTTCCTATTGTTCTTGGGTTATGGCTATTGCTGAAAAATTGCTTTTAATTTTAGTCTCTATATACTCCATATATCATGTCCCCATTGTATTTCTTAGTTTTCGTTTTTACTTATCCTGATGTAACCCATTTTACTGGATTTCTTTTCATCACTATCACTAATTTTTGTTTTCTGATACGTGTTTCTCTCCTCCTTCCCTCCCCTTTACATTTTTCCTAGGAGGATATATTACTGATTCAGATCACAGCACTGTGAAACACAATTTCATTGGTGTGGTTTAGAAGTCCTAGAACTA
This sequence comes from Manis javanica, assembly GCF_040802235.1. Taxonomy (NCBI): domain Eukaryota; kingdom Metazoa; phylum Chordata; class Mammalia; order Pholidota; family Manidae; genus Manis; species Manis javanica. The sequence goes on from NC_133157.1 coordinate 68,437,797, forward strand.
ACTGCTTTCCCATTTATTTTTAAATAATGGTTTTTGCATCCTCTTTAAACTTTTCCCTCCTACCCTTTTTGCCTTCTGCAGTACTCATGGTATTCATCATTTTCATGCTTTCCATAATTTTTTGTTCCATATTTGCTGACATAAGGCACTATGGTTGAGGATAGACAGATTTGCGAGGCATGGTTCTAACAAAGCCCCTTATTTCTGCCTGACAATCACAACCTCCTTTAAGCTCCTTTTCACTTCAATATGAGTTTTCCACTTTTCTTCAATTCCAGTTGCCTTTCAGGGAAAGGAGCATGCTGAATGAAAGCTCTCAGCAAAGATGAGTCAGAATATCTGGCCTATCTCCCACAGGGTCTCACTGTAAAGAATTACGAAGGCACTGACCTAGGGATGTGCTGTCCATCACACCTGAAGTGGATTGCAAATGTGCTTTGAACTGAACTGATTTTTCCAGCTGTCTGAATGGGCTAGGCAGGGATGTCCACACATGCTTCCTTGTTTGGACTGTTCAGGCAATGGCTCATGCCAGGATTCAGGATCACACTTAGAATTTACCTGGTCAGGGCACAGTAGTGCCTTGATCTGACCGTAATCAGAAATACTAAGCGAAGTGATGAGATTGCCCTTGATGAATCCAGAAGAGGAAAACAAAGGAAACTTCACTTCTGTTCAAATACAAAAGTAAAAGAGTTCAGTAGGTAACACCAGGGAAAATGAAAGACTGGAAACTCCAGTATAATTATGCCTCCATAATGATGATTCTTGGGAATACTTGGCTACCACGCGTAGTATCATTGATTCGGCATACTTTAATTGCACGTTATTTTTGGCAAGGTGGCATTTTCAGTTTGTTCCCTGACCGCTGAATGGATAAATACAGCATTTGACTCATGCATTGATACAATATTATTTTTATTCTCTAGCACCTTCTAATGTCACACCGAAAAAGGTGCAGCTCTTTCTGGTCATTCCTCCTACAGGCCGTCTAAAATACCCACCCTGGGGAGCACTCCTGTGGCTCTCAGGAGCAGGTGCAGCAATCCACAGTGAGGTTCAGCAGAAGTCCCTTTGGGGGAAATGTGTTCTTTTTCTCTTGACTTCAGCATTCAGGCCATTTTCAAAGTCAAAGCCCTATGCAAAGAGAGGGGCTGGACCAAGACTCTCGTTTCATAGACTGCTGACAGCCAGTGTTTTTCTAATCTCAGTTCTCCTGAGAAAGCTGTCAGGGAGGGCCCCTGCAGAGACAGCTGACCCAAATTATGGCTCCTTTCAGGGAAAGGAAACCCCTCTAGGACAAATAGGAAGTGATCTTTCAGCATAAAATATTCCCATGGGGAGCAAGTAAACAGTTTACTTTTCATTTCAAAGCAGTGAATTCCAGACACATAAGTTAGTTTTGGCTCAGTGTGACCCTAAAAATCAAGTCAAATGGAGTGAGTTGACAATTCAGAGCCTTAAGATTCTGTTTCGCTGAACACTGAAGTGTTGAATTCCATCTCATTTCAGTTATTATTTTTGTTTAGCCATTTCCAAAGTACTGCTAAGTTTTGTAAATAAAATAAAGAACATGCTAAATTGGTTTTCAGAAAATGACCAGGCTTTCCTGGTGCTAAAAAGAACCCCTTGAGGTGTGGTGTTAAATGAAAAATAATTTTAATGTATATACATACAACTGATGAAAATGTTTCTCAATCTAGCTGGGATGCAGAGAAATTTACATTTTGCTTCTTAATCTATTTGACTTGGGCAGTTATTAGTCAAATTTATCTCTATTTTTAAACCTTTAGAGCTAATTAAGCACAGTTTGCTGATTAAATAGCATAATCCTGCCATCACAAAGGAAAGGGACCTTGCCCTTTACTTCATTAACCAAGACCCTCACATAATTAATAAGAGCTGACAATAAAAATGTACATCAGCTATTTAGTCCATAGGGTTGACACACCCTGAAAGTGAGGTGGGCTGTTCTTTCAATTTTATCATGAGTATGCAAAAAATAAAAATCTCCAGAGAATCAAAGTAAACAGCAAACCCTCCATCTTCCAATCTATAGTCCTGTCACTCCCACAAAAGGAATTAATAAGTTTTGTTCCTATAAACACATGGCCAGGTAGATCACAAATGAAACACTTTTTGCTATTAGAAGGGTATCAACAAATTACATGCAGGATACAAAATGATAGTTTGGCCTGCTCTAGTTCCTCAGTGCGAGCTAATGGCCTTCCATTCTAATCAATGCAAGATTGGCATAGAAGTAGTTGAGTGGTGGGTGGTAAATAGGCAATTGTGTGAATTCTGATTCTTAGTACCTCTGGAATCCAAAGCCAGTTCCAGGTCACTCCAGTCCTGGGAACCAGGTGTCCGTGCCGTGACAGGCAGCACAGTCTGGAATGCTTGGGCCTCCCCAAAAGTGAGTCTAATGTCAGGGTTGTGTCCATAACCAGTTCAGTAGTCCCTGTGCCTTCTGATTCCATTTATAAACCCTGGGATAACTAACGAACACAGAAATATAGAAAAGAAATAGACATGTCATTTTCCCTCAGGTTTTTGCATGTTTTTTCTTTCTATTAAGGTCATTTTAAACTTCAGGAATCTCAGCAAACCTGACTTCCGGTACCTCCTCACTCACAGTGCCCGTATCAGAAGTGATGATCTTCCTGCCGATCCAAATACATTGTGAACAGGCATGCTGAATTGCTTCTAAGTGCCTTAGTACTATGTACAATGTCCACTCAGGACAAACAAAAAAAAGCCAGGAACAATAGAGGCATTGTAAAAAATAAAACCACATTTTTTTTTTGTTTTTGCTCCTGTAAAAACAGCAAGTCCCTAACCCTGAAAAATTAACCTTTTTAATGCTGAACCCAACATCATATGATTTTTAGTAAAACATCATTCTAATGGAAGGGGGATGGCACTGACACTGATGATACACATGTGTCCAGGCATCTATTTTGATTCTAGCATGAGACAGTATGAGACTTGTGGCACCGATCACATGGTGGCAGGAACCTGTAACTGAATCACTTCTGTTTTCCCTCGCTGTTCAGTTGGAACAAAGGAAAGACCTTTGGGATGGCTGGGAGGCCACAGCCCAGGCGTTGGGTCTTGGGTGCCCCCTTGCGGTGGACATACCAATACAGATGGAGGAACCAGCAATGGCAGAAAATTTTTTTTTAATGAGCCAACCTTGTTCTTACTGTTCAACTTTTCCCTTTCTGTGCTCCAGCCATGCTGGCCTTCTCTCAGTTCCCAAATGTGTGATGTAACTTCTTTGTTTCTGCTCTTTACACATGCTGTTCCCGGAGCTTGGAATATGCTCCCATCCACCCCATTTGCCTCACTGACTCTTACCCACCTAGGGTTCTATGTTTGACATCACTTTGTCAAGGAAGCATTCTCTGATTCCATGTACTAGATCATTTTATGCATTAGATGCTACAATCCATCATCCATTGCTAGAAATACTTCTTCAGATTGAAATTGGAGCCAGTGGTTTTAGCTTTTGATCTTTAAAGGGGAACGTCAGTGTCCGGGAAACTATCTAATACAAGCGACCACGTTGCTTTTTAGTGAGAGCTCTCACAGGAAATGAAAGACCAATGTTTAGACCAATGTTTGATGTTTTCACTAAAACTTCATCCAATGCGTTGATTATTTTTCTCCTTTGACTTTTTTCTCTTTCCATTATCATGCCCATTCTCCAGTAGATACATCTGGCCCTTACCATACCTCACACATAACAGGCATTCACTCAATGTTTATTTGGTTAGGAAAACCAATTTATTACATTTAAACATTATTAAAATATAAGTCCAAATTCTGGTGTCCTACAAAATAAAAGGCATAGCTCTAATTTATATTTTATTCTACACATCTTTCATCCTTCAAATTTTTATTTGAATAATTTCAGATCTGCTTTCGAGTTGAGATAATAGTATAATGAGCACCTGGGTACCTTCACCTAGCTCTGCTATCTACATGTATCCTTTAGAATTATTTATGCAAGTTGCTGACATCATACTTCATCCTTAAATACTTCAGCATATATCTCTTAAGAACAAGAACATTCTCCTATACAACCATAATACCAATATCACAATCAAGAAGTTTAACACTGAAAACTATGATTTAATACACAGTTCAGATTCAAGTTTTACAAAAATGCTTTTAATAATTTTTGTTGTCATTGCTGGATCCAGGACTCAGTCAAGGATTACTTACAGCATTTGGTTGTCAAGTCTTTCTAGTCTCTTAATCTTGAACAGGTCCACTGCCCTTTATATTTATCTTTATCTGGTCATTCATTACACTGACATTTCTCGAGTCATGAGGTCAGATATCTTGTATGATTTTCCACAATCTGATTTGTCTGATTATAGCTTCAAGAGAGGATTCAGTTTAAACATTTTGAATACTTTGAATCTTGCTTTTTTCACCTGTCATTATATCCTGGAAACCACTCCACAGCAGTTCAAGGACATTTTCCTCATCCTTGCTGTGTCTTTGTTTGTAGCATTTTATTGTGCAAAGATGATTAAAACACTCATCTATGAATGGACATTTGAGTTATTCCATTATTTCACTACATCAAATACTGGTATAATAAATAACTGTGTATACATATATAGACATATATATTTTATACTAGTTAAGGTGTAAATTCAGGATAAGTTATTAGAGTTGGAACTATTGGGTCAAAGAGTAAATGAATATTTACTTTTATTAGATACTAATAAACTCCCCTCCACAGGTATGGTACCATTTTGCACTCCCACCAACAATGTAGGGGAGTGACTGTTTCCTATACAGTTGACAGTGTGTGTGTTACTCTTTTGATATTTACCAGTCTGATGGATGAGAAAACATCTCACTGAAGTTTTATTTACACTGTTCTTTTGAATAAAGTTAGACATCTCTTTAAATACTATTTGCATTGTATTTTCTGTCAATTGTGTCTTTTGCTCATTTATTATCAAGTTTTTGGTATTTCTTTTCCTATCATTTTAAAGAAGTTCTTTACATATTAGAAATATTAGTCTTTCATCTGTGTTATAGTTGCAGATATTTTCACAAAATTTTTAATTTGATTTCCAATTTCAAATCATGTTTTTACGTAAGATCTTTTTATTTTTATGCAGTGACATAAGTTTCTTTAACTGCATCTTGATTTTGAGTCTTTAAAAAAGCTTTTTCATCTAGGAGTCATACAGGAATTCACCTGTTTCTTTAATTATTTGTATGGTTTCATTTATTACACCTGATCTGAGATCCATTTGAAATCTCTGCTATATGGTGTGAGGTATGGATTTAATTTTATTGTTCTCTAAGTAGGTCTCATGTTTTCCCAATACTATTTCTTAAAATGACTGTATTTACCCCAGTGATTAGAAATGCCACTTTTTCATATGCTACATTTCCATATGTAGCATATGTGAGTTTGTTTCCTAATTCTGTATTCCATTCTTTGGTTTGTCTAGTGATATGCCTGCACCACAATATTTTAATTACAGGAGATTTGTAGTTTGCTTTAATATCTGGTAGGACTGGTCCTTCCCTTACTGCCTGTCTCTTTGGCATTTTCTTAGCCATTATTACATGTTATTTTTTTCATATGAATTTAGAATCAGCTTGTTTATCTCCAGGAAGAACAAAATTCATTGTGTTTATCAGGGAAGTATTACATTTACATATTAACTTGTTCACCTCTACTTTTGTATCTTTTGTGAGTACTCTGACATTTTCCTCATACGTGTTTGGTACATCACTTGAATGAAGTTTTCTCTTTCATGATTTCTGCTAATTGCTTTTGTTTGCATGCATGAAAGGTAGCAGTATTTATATATATATATATACACATATTTTTTTTTATATTCTTTTATTTTACTGAATTCTTTAATGATTTGTTTTGGTTTCATTATTGAGTCTCTAAGATTTTTGTTAGATATTATTAGTAAATACAGACAATTTTATTTCCTTCCAAATCTTTATGACACTGAATATTTACTCATTTCATCTCATTGGCTAATATATCCAATGCAATATTAAACAATAGTAGGAGACTGGCTATCTTCTTCCCATTCCTGATCTAATCTGAATACCCTGTGTTTCTTTATTGATGCTGGGTTTTACATATATGTATATTCCTGCATGTACATACATACATATGTGTATATGCATAAATATCTATACACATACATACACACGGTGTACATATGAGACAGGGAGTAGAGAAAAACAGACAGGGACTCCTGCTAAGGAAGGATCCATTAATTTCTATTTTGTTGATTTTTAAGTTAGGAATGGGTAGTAAAGATTACTAAATGTTTTTTTAATGGATAATGATATGATTTTCTCCTTAGATTTATTACTATGGTAAAATACATAGATGGATTTCCCATTATCGAACCCTACTTGAATTTCTGGAAAAACTTTCTTGGTCATAAATTTTTTTAAATGTGCTGTTAAATTTTATTTATGAGTTTTATATTTCTATCCGTATGTGAGACCAAGCTATTGTTTCTCTTTTTGTGCTTCTTTATTATGTTTGGGAATTAATGCCATACTCTTTTATAAGAATGGTTTGGAAGCTTCTGTCTTCTGCATCTCTGTGCTGTGAAACAAAAAAGGCACTTTTGGGATTATCAAACCTTGGAAGGTTTGGAAGGAATTGCTTGTGAAAATATCAAAAATGCTTTCATGTGAGATGCTACTTTGAAAACATTTCTACTCTATGGAAATTGGTCTTTTAGATTTTAAGGTCAATTTTGGTAAATTGTATTAAGCCAGGAAATTATCAATTTCAGCTAGATTTTCAAATTTATTTGCATAGAGTAACACAATGTAGCTTTAACGATTTAAAAAATTTCTTTGTTTCATGGTGTTTACCCATTGCCATTACTAAAGAGTGTCCCTTTTATCATTATACTTTGAATTTTATCATTTGGGGTCTCTCATATTTGTTCTGTGTTCTCAATTGATAAACCCAAAGCTTTCATCTTGAAAATAAGCTAAGCAAAAAGAAAGCCAAGGAACCTGAGTTATTTAATTTAATTCACTAAAGATTTTGGACACATTTTTGTTCAAATGAAATATTCATTTGTCACACTGAGGAGGTTTTGGGCAGTTCCCTAGATAGAGTTCCCATTAGCCTCGTAATAAAAAATCACAACAGAGGTAAAGAAATTCTAAAGATATTACCAAACACAAATATACTGCAGATCTTATTAACTGCCCTTTTTAAAATTTTGGTAGAATATACATAACATAAAATTTATCTTTTTAAACATTTTTAGGTGTCCAGTTCAGTGGCATTAATTACCCTCACACTGTTCTACAACCACCACCCACATCTATCCCAAGAACTTTTTCATCTTTCCAAACTGAAACCCTGTGCCCATTAACAACAACTCCCCATTTTCCCCCTTTCCACCTCCAGGCCCTGACCATCACCATTTTACTTTTTTCCTCTATGAATTTGACTCTGTAAGTATCTCACATAAACAGAATCATACAGTATTTGTCCTTCTGTGCTGGCTTAATTCACTTAGTATAATGTCTTCAAGGTCCATCCATGTTGTAGCATGTGTCAGAATTGCCTTCTTTTTTAAGGCTGAATAATATTCCATTATATGCATATATTGTATTTTGTTTATCTACTCATTTGTCCATGGATACTTGAGCTACTTCTACCTTTTGGCAATTATGAATAATGCTGCTATGAACGTGGCTGTAAAAGTATCTGTTTCAGTCTATGTTTTCAATTCTTATACACCCAGAAGTGGGATTGATGAATCATATGGTAATTTGTTTTTAATTTTTTGAGGAACCACCATGTTGTTTTCTATAGCAACTATTTTACATTCCTATTAACAGTGCAGAAGGGTTCCAATTTCTCTGTATTCTTCAACAACACATTTTCTGGGTTTTTTTTGTCGTTGTTTTTTTGCTTTTAAGTAATAGTCATCCTAATAGGGATGAAGTGATATCTCACTGTGGAATATGCTTTTTGTGCTTACGTTTATTTATACTACAATATTAAGTTATAAATACAAAATTCAGTATTCAACCAACTGAACAGACATTATGCCACTATGTGCCAGATATTGTGTTATATACTCTTACAGATATTTTCAAATAAACTGCAGATAGCAAACCTAGCTAGTCTACTTGTTATGCAAGTATATCAGAGAAATTTTCCAAACATGTTTGAGGAGACTTGAATAAGGCAGTCATGACATATCTTTGCTCTGCTAGGTTATCTGACCATAAACAAACTGATTAAACTTCTTAATAAAAGAAGATAGGGGAGAAAAAGGAGTGTAAAAGATACGGGACAAACAGAAAAGAAATAGCATGAGGGCACATTTGAACCAAAATATAAAAGTAAGTATAGAAAATATCATGGACAGAAAAGTAAAGTGCCAATTTAATTAAGGGACATGCTGGGTCAGAAAAAAAAGTAACAGGCAAACAAATAACAAACCCCTAAAAATACCCAGACAGCCAAGAAGCAACTATATGCTGATTATAAGAAACATCATAGATATACGAATATAAAAAGGTGGAAAATATATTTACCATGAAACATGAAGCAAAGAAAGATATACAATCAGGACAGGCTTTATGGCAAGAAGCCTTATTAAAGGTAAAGAAGGCTATTCACAATGGCAAAATGTCAAGTCACATAACAAAGTTAATGTGTATATGCTTACTGAGATAGCCTTAAAATTTATACAGCAAAAATTGATAGGCCAGTAGAGAAATTCCATAGTGATAGTAGAAAATAATATAACTTTCTCATGACTAATAAGTGGGAAAAATGTCATCAAGGATATAGAAAATATCAAACAGATTTGACCTGACATATGCAGAACTCTATATCCCAAAACTGTTGAAAATATACTCTTTCAAAATGCAAAAAGAATGTTTGCCAAAACTGTACATATTCTGGGCCATAAAGCAAGCCTAAAAAGTAGAATTAAGATAGACTTCAACAATATAAAGATAACTGGGTGATCCCCAATATTTAACACTAAGCAATACACTTCTGAATAACTCATGAGTCAAATATAAAATCAAAATGCAAATTATAAAATATTTTATAATGAATTATAATGAAAATACACTATATTATAATTGAAGGATATATTTAAAGCTGTACTTAGAAAATTTATAGCCTTGGTTGAATATATTAAAGAGGGAAAAAAAGTCTGAAAATCATTGATCTAAGCTTCTATCTCCAGAAGCTGAAACATCAAATTAATGCAAATGAAAAAGAACAGAGGAAATAATAAAGGGCAGAAGTTAATGAAATAAACAAACATTAAATGGAATTTTAAAAAAGCCAAAATGTGGTTTTTAGAAAAGAATAATAAAATTGATAAAATCCTAGTAGGACTGATTAAAAGACAGAAAGAAGGCTCTCAAAAAGACAATATTATAAATTATCATTACCCTACAGTAAATAAACATGGAAAAAAGAAAAAGAATATTGTGATTATGTTTGTGACAATGAACTTGAAAAATCCAGATGGAAAGGGCAAATTCCTAGAAAAATGAAACACCAAAACTGACACAAGGAGAACTATAAAATTATGAAAATCCTACCTCTTTTTGAGAAATCAAAGCCATAATCTAAAGCCCTGTGACAAAAGAAACTCCAGGCTTAGATAAAATTCTTGGAAATATTCAAAGAAAATAAAACACCAATCTTAACAAAATACTTCAGGAAGACAGAAAAAGGGAAGGCATCTTCCAAATTACTATGAAGCCAAAATACTTGCTACTGAATATTGAGAAGAACCTTGTGAGAAAGAGAAATTACAATCAAATAATAGCCTTTAATATCTTAGATTAAAAGCTACTAAGCAAAGGTAAGTAAATCAAACCCAGTGATACATGCAAAAAGGATGCTACATAACAGCCACGTTACTTCCATTTCAGGAATGCAAGGATGATTTAACACTGAAAATTTGATTAATTCACCACATTAATTTTAAAAAAAGGTGACGAGGGTGATAAAACTCTTATGATAATCTCAAAAATGCATATAAAGAAGTAGGAGTAAAGGCAAATTTAATATGACAAAGCATATCTATGAAAATACCCTATTATTCTTTTTAAAAAAAAAATATATATATATATATATACTTTAATTGAAGTATCATTGATATACAATCTTATACTGGTTTCAAATATACAACACAGTGGTTCAACAGTTCCCCATATTATTAAATCCTCACCCCCACTAGTGCAGTTCCTCTCTGTCAACATAGGAAGATGTCACAGAATCATTGGCTGTATCCTCCATGCTGTACTACCATCCCCTTTACCAACTATACTATGAGAATTTCTGTGGTCCTTTATCCTCCTCAACCTCCCCACCACCCATTCCAACCCTCCCCCATGGCAACCACTAGTCACTTCTCAGTGTCTTAGTGTACTGCTGTTTTATTCATTCTGTTTTGCTTTGTTTTTATATTTCACAAATAAGTGAAATCGTATGGTACTTTTTTCTTAATGGTAAATACTGAAAGCTTCCCACTATATAAGCTTACAGAACAATACAGACCTGCTTGTTATCACTACTTCTGTTCAATATTTTATTGGAGGTTTGGAAATGCAATAGCAAGAAAATAAAATATGAAGAATATTGTAAAGGAACAAATAAAGCTGTCAGTCATATGACTAAAAATACAAAAGGAGTATAGCAAATGTAAAAGAATACAAGTAAGTTTTCAGAACTAACAAATGAAATTATTAAGGTCATTGACTAAAATACCAACTACAAAATCAATTTATTTAAATATCTCACTGACAGTTACAAAATGGAAATTTGAAAAGTCCCTTTTTACATCAAAAATCTTCAAATACTTAGTAGTAATTTTAACAAAAGACATAAAAGAAGTACAAGTCCCCCAAAACTACAAAAAATACTGAAAGGTCTTTTTAATAATTAAATAATTAGAGAGATATATACCAGATTCATAGGTCATAATATTGCTCTTCTAGGGATCTCATATCTTTGTAAATTGATCTATAGGTTTAATGCAATCCCAATCCAAATCTTAGGAGAATTTTTTTTTTAATGGCACTTTGATTCTAGAATTTATATAGAAATACAAAAGGCCAAGCATACTTAAAACAATCACAACTGGAAGGCTTACACAACCAAATTTCAAGAATTAGTATAGAGTTAGCATGTGTATTTGTGCAAAGATGGACAAATAAGACAATGTAACAGAATAGGAGGTACAGAAGCAGATCACATGTACATGGACACTTAATTCATGAGTATAAGGTTTCACTGCAACACTTTGGGGAAAGGATAGTGATTTAAAGAAATGGAACCAAATTATTTGAATACTTAGATGGAAAAAATAAGATACCTACTTAACATCATATACAGTAATTTCACATGGACTATTGATATAAATATGAACGGAAACAAGAAAAATTCTAGATAACACTACTAGGCAATATTTCTGTAATCTTGGGATAGGCAAATATGTCTTAAATGGGTGAAAAAAAACTAAACAAAAAACAAAAAAAGATTGATAAATTGGACATTGAGAATTTCTGTTCATCCAGTTTTAAAAAAAAACATGTCATAAAATGGGACAATTTATTTGTAATATGTAAAAGCAAAAATGGATTCACATCCAGAATATATAAAGAACTAAACAAAAAATGTATGAAAATGTATTCAACTTCCTTGGTCATCAGAAAAATGCAAATGAAATAAAAACCACAATGAGATAAAAAAATAATCTACTCATGAAAGTAGGTAAAGCTAAAATAAATGTCAAGACCAAGTGGTGGTGGAAAAATAATCCAGTAGAATTCTCATACATATTGGTGAGACAATAAAATAGCAAAACTTAGGAATACTGTTTAGCAGTATCCCCTAAACTTAAAAATATTCATATTCTATAACACAGTAATTGCACTCCTAACATACCCAACAGAAATTTTATATGCATGTATGTACCCGACAACAGGTAAAAGACATTCACAACAGCCAAATAGGAAAAAAAAACAAAACCCAAATGTACTTCAGAGTTAGAATAAAGACATTGTGACATTTTAATACCAAACTATTTTACAACAACAAAAATTAAAGATTTACTGTTGAATGCAATCATATGCATGCCTCTTATAAAACTAATGTTAAGTGAAAGAAGAAAAAGATAAATATTATATCCTTCCATTTTTATAAAATTCAAAACCAAGTAAAACAAATAACAATATTTGATGTCAGAATAATTGTTAGTTTGGGGGAAGGACAAGTAGTGAACGAAGTAGTGGATATGAGGTTTTGGGGGTGCTACTGATATTCTGTTTATTATAAAAAAAATAATCAGGCTATATAGTTATTCCAAAAAGACTGGCAGTATGCAACTCAAGGAATCAAGAAATCCATCATTCAAATGTGAAGTAATCTAAAATGTGACATAATTTCGAGCGGTTGGTGAGGACAGTCCATTTCAACTTGGTATTAAGAACATTTGTATTAGAATGGCCCATGGGTTGTTATTTGACACAGTAGAGAAATTTAAAATTAAATATTTACAGTTTTAGAAAGCTAGTAATGTAGACTGATTTTCACTTTTTAAATTCAACTGCAAACAAGACAACCATTGCTATAAAACAGAATGTAAATGTTGGAAAGTTTGAGAAAAAGAATTTGAGGTAAAAGAGTTGGGGAGAATTCTGGGAAAATGATGGCAGTGTTAGAAGCCAAGGCAAAAACTTCCTCCCAAAATTATATAGAAAACGCAAAAATACGGCAAATACAACTAAGCCTGAAAATGACCTGAAGACTGCAGAACTGACTACCTACATTTGGGGAAGAAGACCGTACAGAAAAGGATAAAGTGGCAAAACCATAATCTGGCAGGACCCAAACCCTCTCCCCACCCCAGTGCACAGGCTGGAGGAAGAGGAATGGATCCCAGAGGGATTAGAAGTCCAGGACTGCTGAACGCCTGGCCCTGGAGATATGCTCCAGGAACACGAACCCACATTACATGGTGCTCTGGTGATTAGTGGGGCTGGACAACAGAGACAGGTGAACACTCAGAGAAGCTGAGATTCCAGCCACTTGTGGAGAACTGGCACACTCTACTGGGCCCCCTGAGACAAAAGCAAAGCAGGCAGTATGAAAGACTTCCCAGCAGAGAGGGGCACCAGAGGGGCAATGGTTACAGAGTGCTCTCTGCTTAGGAGAAAAGTCCCATGGACAATACCTCCCCAGCCTGCCCTCATCCCAGCAGGTTAGGAACCCTCAGGAGCTTCGGACGCTACATCCCCCTCACTGGCAGGGCAGCCCCAAAGCATCTTTCTTTGGTGTGCAGCCTGCCAGTGGGGTGAAATCAGACTTTGCTCCTAGATATGCAGAGGGAGACCCTCCCAGCTCAGCCCTATACCGGCCAGCCAGGGAACTGTATGCAGGAGCCAGCCCCAGGAGCTCTTTCAGCCCTGCAGGCGCCGTCCTGCTAGCCTGCAGCCCACCAATGCCACAGGTCGGATGGAGAGTGGATCTGCCCACGGTGGCTAGAGCAGCGCAGCACCAAGGCCTCCCCTCTGCATGGGCAGCCCGCTTGACTAGGCAATGGAGGCAGGCATTGCAGCTGGGAAGGCAGACGGAGGTTCTCGGCCCTATTTTGGCTCAGCCCCATAAGTACTGCAGGAGCCAATCCCAGGAGCTCCTTCCTCTTAGCAGGCACCTGTAGCCCCCGCCAGTGCTGCAGGCCTGGTGGGAGCGGTTCTGCCCACAGCAACTCCAGCATCAAAGTACCGAGTAGCAGTCTACCCCTTGTGCAATCAGCCAACTCACAGCCCCCACCTGAAATCAGATCACTACAATCCAGACAGATGCCCTGCCTACCACATGCCAACAGCTGGGGCACCAGCACAGGAAACTGTGCTTCTTGGCTCTAGAGGGCGCTCCTATGCAAAGCTTTCATTCCATAGTAAACACTAAAAAAAAAAAAAAAAAAAAAGAAGAAGACTTAGAGGAATTTGGTCCAAACAAAACTGTAAGACAAAGCCCCAGAAAGAGGGCTGAGTGAAAATGAAATCACCAATCTTCTTGATAAAGACTTCAAAGTAAAAGTCACAAACAAGTTCAAGGATCTACAGAAAAATATTCCACATCCCAGGGAGGACTTCATCAAAAAGAAGACCTCCAAAAAAGTCACTCAGAGCTGAAGAACACAGTATCTGAAATGAAAAATACAATGGAGGGAATCAATAGCAGGCTTATACAGGGTTAAGAACTTGAATGTGATCTGGAAATTAGGGGGCAAGAAAAGAATGAATGAGAAAAACAGAGAGAAAAAAGGATGTATAGGAATGAAAGAATAATAAGAGAGTTTTGTGACCAATCCAAACGGAAATAATATTTACATTACAGGCATACCAGAAGGAGAGACAAAGGGTAAGAAATTTTTTTTGAGGAAATAATTGTTGGAAATGTCCCCAATCTGGGGAAGGAAATAGACACTCAGGTCATGTAAGCTCAGAGATCTCCCAACAAAGGAACACCAAGAAGACAACACCAAGACATATAATAATTAAAATGGCAAAGATCAAGGACAAGGAGAGAGAACTGAAAGCAACCAGAGAAAGAAAAAAGATCACTTATAAAAGAAACCCCACCAGGCTGTCAGCAGACTTCTCAGCAGAAACTTTACAGGCCAGAAGGGAGTAGCATGATACATTTAGTGTAATGAAACAGAAGGGCCTTCAACCAAGAATACTCTACCTGGTAAGGTTATCATTTAAATTTGAAGCAGTGATTAAATAATTTTCAGATAAACAAAAGTTGAAGGAATTCACCACCACTAAGCCAGCCCTACAGGATATGTTAAAGATGCTGTTCTAGATGGAAATATTCCTAAGGTTAAATAGCTGTTGCCAGAACCCACAGTAAAGGGAGTAGACCAATTAATTATTAAACAAGTAGAAAATTAAATCAACTACTCACAAAATCAGTCAAGGAATACACAAAAAGTACAGAATATGAAACCTAATTATATATAAAGTGTGGAAGAGGAAAAAGAAGGGGAGAAAAAAAAGTACCTTAGATTGTATTTGAAATAGAGTAATCAGCAATTTAAGATAGACTGTTAGACAGTAAGGAAGTTATCCTTGAACCTTTGGTAACCACAAATCTAAAGCCCACAATGGCAATAAGTACATACCTACTGATAATTACCTTAAATGTAAATAGACTGAATGCACCAATCAATAGACACAGAGTGTCAGAATGGATGAAAGAAACAAGACTCATCTATATGTTGCCTATAAGAGACTCATTTCAGAATCAAAGACATACACAGACTAAAAAGATATTTCATGCAAATAATAGGGAGAAGAAAGCAGGAGTACCAGTACTTATATCATACAAAATAGATTTCAAAACAAAGAAAGTAACAAGAGACAAAGAAGGATATTACATAATGATAAAGGGGTCAGTCCAACAAAGGATATAACTATTATAAATATGCACCCAACATAGGAGCACCTATATATGTAAAACAAACACTCACAGAATTAAAGGAGGAAATAGCAACACAGTCATTTTAGGAGACTTTAACACACCACTCACAACAATAGACAGATCAACCAGACAGAAAATAAGTAAGGAAACAAAGGCACTGAACAATACATTAGAACAGATGGACCTAATAGATGTCTACAGAACATTCCACCCAAAAACAGTAGGATACACATTCTTCTCAAGTGTACATAGAACATTTTCCAGAACAGATCACATACTAGACCGCAAAAAGAGCCTCAATAAATTAAAAAGAATGAAATTGTACCAATCAGCTTCTCAGACCACAATGGTATGAAGCTAGCAATAATTTACACAATGAAAACAAGCCTACAAACACTTGGAGCCTTAACAACATGCTCATAAATAATCAATGGATCAATACCCAAATTAAAACAGAGATCAAGCAAAATATGGAGACAAATGAAAACAAAAAACTCAACTGCCCAAAAGCTGTGGGATGCAGTGAAGCAGTTCTATGAGAAAACTACAAAGCAACACAGGCTTACCTTAAGGAAAAAGAACAATCCCAAATAAACAGTCTAAACTCACAATTAAACTAGAAAAGGAAGAACAAATGATTCCCAAAGTCAGTAGAGGGGGGATGTAACAAAGATCAGAAGAGAAATAAATAAAATATAGAACAATAAAATAATAGAAAGAATCAATGAAACCAGGAGCTGGTTCTTTGAGAAAATAAACCAAACAGATAAACTCCTAGCCAGACTTATCAAGAAAAAAAGAATGTCTACATACATTAACAGATTCAGAAACAAAAAAGGAATAATCACAATAGGCATAACAAAAATACTATGAAAAAAATTATATGCCAATAAATTGGACAACTTTCTAGAAAGATACAACCTTCCAAGACTAACCCAGGAATAAACAGAAAATCTGAACAGGCCAATTACCAGCAACAAAATGGAATTGGTAATCAAAAAACTACCTAAGGAGATGGAGCCAAGATGGCAGCATGAGTAGAGCAGTGAAAATCTCCTCCCAAAATTATATATATTTTTGAAAATACAACAAATACAACTATTCCTAAAAGAGAGACCAGAAGACACAGGAAAACAGACAGACTACATCTACACCTGTGAGAACCCAGCGCCTCGTGAAGAGGGTAAGATACAAGCCGGCCCAGCGGGACCCAAGCACCCCTCACCCCAGCTCCCCAGTGGGAGGAGAGGAGTCAGAGCAGGGAGGGAGAGGGAGCCCAGGACTGCTAAATAGCCAGCCCTAGCCATCCGCACTGGAGTGCAGACACACATTGCATGGAGTGCTGGGTACTAGGGAAATGGGACAGTAAAACCTGCGAGCAGGTCCCTGCAGCCAGCATCCCTCAGACAAAAGAAAAGCAAGTGCCCTTTGAATCTTAAAGGGACAGGGGCCTCACAGCTGGAGGGAAGCACCCCAGCGCAATCAGCCCAGTAACTGGGAATCCCGGGGACCTCCAGGTGCCCCAACCCCTGGGCAGCAGTGCAGCTCAGAGGCCCCCCACGGTGATAAACAGCCTCCCACCCATTCCCCCTCTAGCACGACTCCACCATAGCGGCAGAGGCCACACCCACAGTAACCGGGCAGAGCTTCTTCCACAGCGGTGAGGCAAGAATCAGACACCCCGTCTGCGCACAGATTCCCAGCACAAGCTGCTAAGGGTCGCCGTTCTCACAGGAGAGGAAGGCCACAAACCAGCAAGAAGGGATGTTCTCTCAGCCAACACACCAGCTCCCTACAACTACCTCTATCGCCATGAAAAGGCAGAAGAATTTGATCCAGACCAGACTAACAGAGACAACCCCTGAGAAGGAGATAGACCTAACCAATCTCCCTGAAAAAGAATTCAAAATAAAGGTCATAACCATGCTGATGGATCTTCAGAGAAATATGCAAGAGCTAAAGGATGAAGTCCAGAAAGAGATTACAGAAATGAAACAATCTCTGGAAGGACTTAAGAGCAGACTGGATGAGGTGCAAGAGGCTGTTAATGGAATAGAAACCAGAGAACAGGAACACAGAGAAGCTGATGCAGAGAGAGATAAAAAGATCTCCAGGAATGAAAAAATATTAAGGGAACTGTGTGACCAATCCAAAAGGAACAATATCTGCATTATAGGGGTACCAGAAGAAGAAGAGAGAGACAAAGGGATAGAACGTCTATTTGAAGAAATAATTGCTGAAAACTTCCCCAAACTGGAGGAGGAAATAATTGTGCAGACCACAGAAGTACACAGAAATCCCAACAGAAGGGACCAAAGGAGGACAACACCAAGACACATAATAATTAAAATGTCAAAGATCAAGGACAAGGACAGAGTTTTAAAGGCAGCTAGAGAGAGGAAAAAGGTCACCTACAAAGGAAAACCCACCAGGGTATCATCAGACCTTACAGGCCAGAAGAAAATAGCATGATATATTTAATGCAATGAAACAGAAGGGCCTTGAACCAAGAATACTGTATCCAGCATGATTATCATTTAAAAATGAATGAGGGATTAAACAATTCCCAGACAAGCAAAAGTTGAGGGAATTTGCCTCACACAAACCACCTCTACAGGGTATTTTAGAGGGACTGCTCTAGATGGGAGCACTCCGAAGACTAAGTAGATGTCACCAGTGAAAATAAAAACACAGCAAAAGAGCAATTGGATTAAAGAGGGCAGCATGAGAGGAGAGACAGAGGCTTCCTCCTAAAATTGGATACAATTAGAAAATTTAATTGGCGCAAATAATCCTGAGAGAGCAACAGGAAAGAGGATGGCACCAGACTGCACACACCTGGAGAAAAGAGCAGACATCAGCGAACAGGGTAACGTACCAGAGCTGTGGCCCCGCGGGACCTGAACCCTTCCCCCACCCCAGCTCACTGGCAGGAGGAAGAGAAACAGAGCAGGGATGGAGTGGAAGGTCTGGGACTGCTGAATACCCAGTTCCGGATATCTGCTCTGGGAGCACAAACCTACATTTCATGAGACTCGCATGACTACTGGGTTGGAAACTTAATACAGGCAGAGTTCCTGGGGAGACTGGGATTCCGGCCGCTTGTGGAAAGCAGAGATCCATATCTGGCTGCTCTGGGACAAAAACTTATACCTGTGTTTCCGGCCCACTGGCTCAGGCAGTGGAGACAGGTACAGCAGCCCGGAGGTGGGGAACCACTCTTTCCTCCCCCCAGGCACCAGTACCACTCCCCTGTGACACCCCACATTGCTTCAGAGGCTGAGTAGCTCCAGAATAGAGCTTCTGCACACTAGAGGGCGCCATATACAAACATTAAATGCCAAAGGAACCTTGTCCAGAGTAAAATTATTAATACAACTCCCAAGAAAGATTGAAATGATATGGACCTCATGACTCTTCCTGAAAGGGAGTTCAAAATAAAAATCATCAACATTCTAATGGAGGTACGGAAAGACATCCAAGAACTCAGGAATGAATTCAGGTTAGAGATCCAATCGTTGAAGAGCATGATGGAGGGTATTAAAAGCAGGTTGAATACGGTGGAGGAGACAATAAATGAAATAGAAACTAGAGAAGAAGAATACAAAGAGGCTGAGGTACAGAGAGAAAAAAGGATCTTAAAGAATGAAAGAATATTGAGAGAACTGTGACCAATCCAAGCAGAACAATATTTGCATTATAGGGATACCAAAAGAAGAAGAGAGAGAGAAAGGGATAGAAAGTGTCTTTGAGGAGATAGTTGCTGAAAACTTTCCCAATGTGGGGAAGGACATAGTCTCTCAGGTCATGGAGATTCACAGATCTCCCAACACAAGGGACCCAAGGAAGACAACACCAAGACACATAATAATTAAAATGGGAAAGATCAAGGATAAGGACAGACTGCTAAAAGCAGCCAGAGAGAGAAATAAGATCACATACAAAGGAAAGCCCATCAGGCTAACATCAGACTTCTCAGCAGAAACCTTACAGGCCAGAAGGGAGTGGCATGATGTATTTAATGCCATGAAGCAGAAGGGCCTGGAACCAACATTACTTTATCCAGCAAGATTATCATTTAAATTTGAAGGAGGGATTAAACAATTTCAAGAATTTACCTCCCACAAACCATCTCTACAGTCTATTTTGGAGGGACTGCTATAGATGGAAGTGTACCTAAGGTTGCACAGCTGTCACCAGAGGTAATAACCACAGTAAAGAAAGTAGAACAGCTGATTACAAAGCAAATTCAAAATTAAATTAACTATCATCAAAGTCAATCATGGGATAGACAAAAAGTACAGAATTTGATACCTAATATATAAAGAATGAAGGAAGAAGAAAAAGAAGGAGACATAGAAAAGAATCTTTAGATTGTGTTTACAAAAGCATACTAAGTGAGTTAAGTTAGACTCTTAGATAGTAAGGAAAGTAACCTGGAACCTTTGATAACCACGAATCTAAAGCCTGAAATGGCAATAAGTACCTACCTATCGATAATCACCCTAAATGTAAATGGACTGAATGCACCAATCAAAAGACATAGAGTCACTGAATGGATAAAAAAAACAAGACCAATCTCTTTGCTGCTTACAAGAGACTCACCTTAAACCTAAAGACATGCACAGACTAAAAGTCAAGGGATGGAAAAAGATATTTCATGCAAACAATAGGGATAAAAAAGCAGGTGTGGCAGTAATAGTATCAGACAAAACAGACTTCAAAACAAAGAAAGTAACAAGAGATAAAGAAGGATATTACATAATGATAAAGGGCTCAGTCCAACAAAAGGATAAAACCAATTAAAATATATATGCACCCAACACGGAGCACCAGCATATGTGAAACAAATACTAACAGAACTAAAGGAGGAAATAGAATGCAATGCATTCATTTTAGGAGACTTCAACACACCACTCACTCCAAAGGACAGATCCACCAGATAGAAAATAAGTAAGGACACAGAGGCACTGAACAACACACTAGAACAGATGGACCTAATAGACATCTATAGAACTCTACACCCAAAAGCAACAGGGTACACATTCTTCTCAAGTGCACATGGAACATTCTCCAGAATAGACCACATACTAGGCCACAAAAAGAGCCTCAGTAAATTCAAAAACATTGAAATTCTACCAACCACTTCTCAGACCACAGAGGTATAAAACTAGAACTAAATTGTACAAAGAAAGCAAAAAAGCCCACAAACACATGGAGGCTTAACAACATGCTCATAAATATTCAATGGATCAATGACCAGATTAAAATAGAGATCAAGCAATATATGGAAACAAATGACAACAACAACAAAAGCCCCAACTTCTGTGGGATGCAGCAAAAGCAGTCTTAAGAGGAAAGTATATAGCAATCCAGGCATATTTAAAGAAGGAAGAACAATACCAAATGAATAGTCTAACATTGTAATTATCGAAATTGGAAAAAGAAGAAAAAATGTGGCCTAAAGTCAGCAGAAGGAGGGACATAATAAAGATCAGAGAAGAAATAAATAAAATTGAGAAGGATAAAATAATAGAAAAAAATCAATGAAACCAAGAGCTGGTTCTTTGAGAAAATAAACAAAATAGATAAGCCTCTAGTGCAACTTATTAAGAGAAAAAGAGAATCTACACACATCAATAGAATCACAAATGAGAAAGAAAAAATCACGACAGACCCCACAGAAAAAGAAAGAATTATTAAGACTCCTATGAAAACCCATACGCTAAGAAGCTGGAAATCTAGAGGAAATGGACAACTTTCTAGAAAAATACAACCTTCCAAGACTGACCAAGGAAGAAACACAAAAATTAAACAAACCAATTACAAGCAAAGAAATTGAAGCTGCAATCAAAAATCTACCCAAGAATAAAATCCCCTGGCCAGATGGATTTACCTCGAAATTTTATCAGACATACAGAGAAGATATAATACTCATTCCCCTTAAAGTTTTCCAAAAAACAGAAGAGGAGGGAATACTCCCAAACTCATTCTATGAAGCTAACATCACCCTAATACCATAACCAGGCAAAGACCCCACCAAAACAGAAAATTACAGACCAATATCCCTGATGCAAAAATACTCAACAAAATATTAGCAAACAGAATTCAAAAATACATCAAAAGGATCATACACCACGACCAAGTAGGATTCATCCCAGGGATGCAAGGATGGTACAACATTTGAAAATCCATTAACATCATCCACCACATCAACAAAAAGAAGGACAAAAACCACATGATCATCTCCATAGATGCTGATAAAGCATTCAACAAAATTCAACATCCATTCATGATAAAAACTCCCAACAAAATGAGTATAGAGGCAAGTACCTCAACATAATACAGGACATATGTGATAAACCAACAGCTAACATCATACTGAACAGTGAGAGGCTGAAAGCTTTTCCTCTGAGATCGAGAACAAGACAGGGATGCCCACTCTCCCCACTCTTATTCAACATATAGTGGAGGTCCTAGCCACGGCAATCAGACAAAACAAAGAAATACAAGGAATCCAGATTGGTAAAGAAAACATCAAACTGTCACTATTTGCAGATGACATGATATTGAACATAAAAAATCCTAAAGACTCCACCCCAAAACTACAAGAACTGATATTGGAATACAACAAAGCTGCAAGATACAAAATTAACACATAGAAATCTGTGGCCTTTCCTATACACTAACAATGAACCAATAGAAAGACAAATCAGGAAAATAATCCATTCACAATAGCATCAAAAAGAATAAAACACCTAGGAATAAACCTAACAAAGGAAGTGAAAGACCTATACCCTGAAAACTGTAAGACACTCTTAAGGGAAATTAAAGAGGACACTAACAAATGAAAACTCATCCCATGCTCTTTGCTAGGAAGAATTAATATAATCAAAATGGCCATCCTGCCCAAAGCAATATACAGGTTTGACGCAATCCCTATCAAATTACCAACAACATTCTTTAATAAACTGGTACAAATAGTTCAAAAACTCATATGCAAACACCAAAGATCCTGAATAGCCAAAGCAATCCTGAGAAGGAAGAATAAAGTGGGGGGGGGATCTCACTCCCCAACTTCAAGCTTTACTACAAAGCCACAGTAATCAAGACAGTTTGGTACCAGCATAAGAACTGAACTACAGACCAGTGGAACAGAACAGAGACTCCAGACATTAATCCAGACATATATGGTCAATTAATATATGATAAAGGAGCCATGGACATACAATGGGGAAATGACAGTCTCTTCAACAGATGGTGCTGGCAAAACTGGACAGCTACATGTAAGAGAATGAAACTGAATCACTGTCTAACTCCATACACAAAAGTAAATTCGAAATGGATCAAAGACCTGAATGTAAGTCATGAAACCATAAAACTCTTAGAAAAAAACATAGGCAGAAATCTCTTGAACATAAACATGAGCAGCTTCTTCATGAACATATCTCCCCGGGCAAGGGAAACAAAAGCAAAAATGAACAAGTGGGACTACATCAAGCTGAAAAGCTTCTGTACAGCAAAGGACACCAGCAGTAGAACAAAAAGGTACCCTACAGTATGGGACAATATATTCATAAATGACAGATCCAATAAAGGGTTGACATCCAAAATATATAAAGAGCTCATGCACCTCAACAAACAAAAAGCAAATAATCCAATTAAAAAATGGGCAGAGGAGCTGAAAAGACACTTCTCCAATGAAGATATTCAGATAGCCAACAGACACATGAAAAGATGCTCCACATCACTTGTCATCAGAGAAATGCAAATTAAAACCACAATGAGATATCACCTCACACCAGTAAGGATGGCTACCATCCAAAAGACAAACAACAACAAGTGTTGGCAAGGTTGCAGAGAAAGGGGAACACTCCTACACTGCTGGTGGGAATGCAAATTAGTTCCACCATTGTGGAAATCAGTATGGAGGCTCCTCAAAAAGCTCAAAATAGAAATACCATTTGACCCAGGAATTCCACTTCTAGGAATTTACCCTAAGAATGCTGCATTCCAGTTTGAAAAATACAGGTGCACCCCTATGTTTATCGCAGCACTATTTACAATAGCCAAGATATGGAAGCAACCTAAATGTCCATCAGTAGATGAATGGATAAAGAAGATGTGGTACATATACACAATGGAATATTATTCAGCCATAAGAAGAAAACAAATCCTACAATTTGCAACAACATGGATGGACCTAGAGGGTATTATGCTCAGTGAAATAAGCCAGGTGGAGAAAGACAAATACCAAATGATTTCACTCATTTGCGTAGTATAAGAACAAAGGAAAACTGAAGGAACAAAACAGCAGCAGAATCACAGAACCCAAGAATGGACTAATAGTTACCAAAGGGAAAGGGACTGGGGAGAATAAGAGGGAAGGGAGGGATACGGGTGGGGAAAAAGAAAGGGGGTATTACAATTGGCATGAATAATGTGGGGGGGCATGGTGTGGGCTGTGCAACACAGAGAAGACAAGTAGTGATTCTATAACATCTTACTATGCTGATGGACAGTAAGTGATGGGATTTGTGGGGGGGACTTGGTGAAGAGGGGACCCTAGTAAACATAATTTTCTTCATGTAATTATAGATTAATGATAACAACAACAACAACAACAAAAAAAAAAAACTACCTAAGAAGAAAATCCCTGGAACAAATGGCTTCATTGCTGAATTTTATCAAACATTTAAAGAAGACCTAATACCCATTCTCCTTCAAGTTTTCCAAAAAAGTAGAAGAGAAGGGCATACTCCCAAACTCATTCTATGAGGCCAGCATCACTATAATACCAAAACCAGACAAAGACACCACAAAAAAAGAAAATTACAGACCAATATCCCTGATGAACATAGATGCAAAAATACTGAACAAAATATTAGCAAACTGAATTAAAATATACATCAAGAAGATCATCCATCATTCCCAAGTGGGATTTATTCCAGGGATGCAAGGATGGTGCAATATTCATTAATCAATCAATATCATATACCACATCAACAAAAAGACCAAAATCAAATGCTTATCTCAATAGATGTTGAAAAAGGATTGGACAAAATTCAACAACCACACATGATAAAACTCTCAACAAAATGGGTATAGAGTGCAAGTCCCTTACCATAATAAAGGCCATATATGACAAACCCTCAACCATCATACTTAAAAGCAAAAGCTAAAAGCTTTTCCTCTAAGGTTGGGAACAAGACAAGGATGTCCACTCTCACCACTTCTATTCAACATAGTACTGGAGTTCCTAGCAACTGCAATCAGACAACACAAAGAGATAAAACACATCCAAATTGGTAAGGAAGAATTAAGCTGTCACTGTTTGTAGAAGACATGATAATTATACATAGAAAATCCTAAAGACTCATACATAATCAATGGATCCAATTAGAACTAATAACTGAATTAAGCAAAGAATACAAAATTAATACACATAAATCTTTCATATTCCTATATACTAACAACAAATTAGCAGAAAGAGAAATCAGGAAAACAATGCCATTTAGAATTGCATTGAAAAGAATAAAACAACTAGCAATAAACCTAACCAAGGAGGTGAAAGACCTATACTCTAAAAATGATAACATACTCATGAGAGAAATTAATAAAGACGCCAATAAATGGAAATCTATCCTGTGCTTATGGATAGAAAGACTAAATATTGTCAAAATGGCCATCCTGCCAAAAGCAATCTAGAGATTCAATGCAATCCCTATCAAAATACCAACAGCATTCTTCAACAAACTAGAACAAATAGTTCTAAAATTCATATGGAACCACAAAAAATCCTGAATAGCCAGAGCAATCCTGAGAAGGAAGAGTAAAACTGGGGGGATTATGCTCTCCAACTTCAAGCTCTACTACAAAGCCACAGTAATCAAGACAATTTGGTACTGGCACAAGAACGAGACCATTAGATCAATGGAACAGAATAGAAAGCCCAGATATGAATTCACACCTATATGGCCAATTCATATATGATAAAGGAGCCATGAATATACAGAGGGAAATGACAGCTTCTTCAATAACTGGTGTTGGCAAAACTGGACAGCTACATGTAGGTTAATGAAACTGGACTATTGTCTAACTCCATACACAAAAGTAAACTAAAAATGGAACAAAGACCTGAATGCAAGTCATGAAACCATAAAACTCATGAAGAAAACATAGGCAAAATTCTTTTGAATATAAACATGAGCAACTTTTTCCTGAACATATCTCAGGCAAGGGAAACAAAATCAAAATGAACAAGAGGGACTCCATCAAACTAAACGGCTTCTGTACAGGAAAGGGATACCATCAGCAGAACAAAAAGGCATCCTACAGTATGGGAGAATATATTCATCAACGATTTATCTGAAAAGGGTTAACATTCAAAATACATAAAGAACTCATATGCCTCAACATCCCAAAAAAACAAATAACCCAATTAAAAAATGGGCAGAGGACCTGAACAGACACCTCTCCAAAGAAGAAATACAGATGGACAATGGGCACATGAAAAGATGCTCCACATCACTAGGCATCAGGGAAATGCAAATTAAAACTACAATGAGACATCAACTCATGCCAGTTAGGATGGCCACTATCTAAAATACAAGAAACAACAAATTCTGGTGAGGATTTGGAGAAAATGGAATCCTCCTACACTGTTGGTGGGGATGTAAATTGGTTCAACTATTATGGAAAGCAATATGGAAGTTCCTCAAAAAACTAAAAATAGAAATACCATTTGACTCAGGAATTCTACTCCTAGGAATTTACCCAAAGAAAACAAGATCCCTGATTCAAAAAGACATATGCACCCCTATGTTTGCTGCTACACTATTTACAATAGCCAAGATACAGAAGCAACCTAAATGTCCACTAATAGATGAAGTGATAAAGAAGATGTGATACATACACACAATGGAATATTATTCAGCCATAAAAAGAAATCCTCCTGTTTGCAACAACAGGGATGGAACTAGAGGGTATTATCCTCAGTGAAATAAGCCAGGTAGAGAAAGACAAATACCAGATGACTTCATTCACTTGTGGAGTACAAAATAAAGGAAAACAGAAAGAGCAAAAGCCGTAGACTCATATATCGAGAAGAGACTAGTTACCAAAGGGGAGAGATTGGGGAGGGGATTAATGGGCACTGTAATTTGTGATCACAATATAGGTAGGTCACTGGGACAGTAGTCAGCATGGAGAATACAATTAATGCCTCTATAACATCTTATTATGCTGATAGACAGTGACTGCAATGGAGGGGGTGAGGTCTCGATAATATGGGTGAATGCTGAACCACTGTGTTGTATATATGAAACCACCATAAAATTATATATGAATGATACTTCAATAAAAAAAGTAAAGAGTTGGGGGAGCAGGAATTCATCTTAAAAAGTGGGGAGTCAAGAGATGAAGATCAAGTATGTCTACTGAAGATGTACAGGTGACCAATGAACAAACTAAAAAATAGTGGCTTAACAATGTGGAAAGAAAAGAGGGAGAAGTGAGGATTTATTATATATCAGAGCAGAAAAATATATAACATTAAAAGTGGATAAGTAGCAATACAGACATATTACTTAGAGATAAAGAGTCAACAACCAAAAGAAACTAAAATGCAACTAGTTAACAGTTGTTTCCTCTAGGAGTTGGGAATAAGGAGGGAGTAGAGCATGGGCTACTGCTGCTCCTTAAAAATTAACATGTAAACTAAATATAAAACCATCAAAGCAAACTTGAATAGGAATGAAATGAGAGCAATCAGTTTACCCAAAATCAACTCTTATTATATAGCTACATTAATCAAGACAGTGTGTTGTCTGTAGAGGACAGTGCCCAGAGATTAATGGAACTGAATAGAGAACCCAGAAATAGATCCATGCAAATATACCCAGCTGGTTCTTGGAAGGAGTGCAAAAGCAATTCACTAGGAAGAATAGATTTCTCAACAAATGATACTATAGGAATTGGAATCCATAGGCAAATACATAAATAAATAGATGAACCTTGACCTAATCCTCATACATCATACAAAAAATTAATTTAAAACAGATCACAGAGTAAAACTATAAAAGTATTAGAAAAAAACTGTTTTCAAAGCAAAATCTTGGAATCTAGGGCTAGGCAAAAAATTCTTAGTTTTGACACCAAAAGTATTATCCATAAAAGGAAAAAGTGATCATTTGAACATTATTAAAATTTTTTTAAAGTTGTTCTGCAAAAGACTATGTTAACAGGATACAAAGATAAGTTATAGAACAGAGAAAATATCTGCAAATCATATACCCAGCAAAAGACTATTACCTAGAATATGGTAAGAATTCTCAAAATGCAACAGTAAAAACCTAAAATTGGCAAAAGAGATGAGCAGACATTTCACAGACAAGGAAATAAAGATGGCAAATAGGTACATGAAAAGACATTCAACATCAGTGACATCAGAAAAATTCAAATGGAACCACAATGAGCTATTGCTATGCACCTGTCAGAATATCTGAAATAAAAAGTAGTGACAGTACTAAATGCTGGTGAGGATCGGGGAAAACTGGATCACTCATATATTGTTGGTGGGAATATAAAATGATAGTCACTCTGGAAAACAGTTTGGAAGTTTCCTTTGGAACTAAATGCCAACTACCATAAAACCCAACATTGTACTCTTGTGCATTTATTAGGGAAATGAAAACTTATGTTCACACGAAAATCTGTGCATGAATTTTTATAGCTATTCATAACCATCCCAAAGTGGAAACAACCCAGATGTCTTTCAATAGGTGAAGTAAATCAATTGTGGAATACTATCCAACATAAAAAGGAACACATTTTTGATACATGCAACAACGTGAAGGAGTCTCCAGGGGGATTATGCTGAGTGGAAAAAGCCAATCTCCTAAGGTTATATACTACATGATTTTACTAATATTAAACATTTAGAAAGATAACATTTTAGAAATGGGGAACATGTGAGTTATTGCCAGGCACATGGGACACGGAAGAACTTTTTATAAAAAGTGCCACAAAGAACCTTGTGGGGTTAGAACTTTTCTGTATCTTGACTGTGGTATGGACATATGAACATACACGTGACAAAACTGTGTAGACCTGAATACACACACACAACATATGCACACACAAATGAGTATTAATGAAACTTGGGAAATCTGAATAAGATTGGTGAATTGTCCAGTGTCAATATCTTCGTTCTGACATTATATTAAATATCCTGGTTGTGATATTATATGCTGGTTTTACTATTGGAGGAAATTGAGTAAAGGATACATGGGCTTTCTGGTTTTATTCACAGCTGTATGTAAATTTACATTTATCTCAAAATAGAGATGTCTAAATAAAGACAAAAACATCTCAATAAACTCAAAGATATATGTATATATATATATTTATGTATATATTGAGAAAGACACACACACACACACACACACACACACACACACACACATACACACACACTAGGACAGAGAGGCAGGGTATGAAGAACTAAGCCATCATCAGGTTCTGGAAAAGAAAGAACAAGTGGATACAGTAATCAGAGAGGTGGAAGTACTGGATAAGACTGTAAGTGACATTTACATAGGAGGTGGAAAGTGTCTACCTAACCAGCGATTAAAATCCAGGGAAAGGATGTTATGGTGCCTTCTTGAACAGAACACATCCTCATCCAAAAATATGCAGTAGAGTGCAATTCTTGAGTGTAAGCTCTAAAATGGACTTCCTGACATCTAATATCAAGTGTGTCAATTATTAGCAGTATGACCCCTGGGCAAGTTACTGAAATACTTCTTGCCTCAGGTTTCTCATTAACACATGAATCCCATAAGGTTATCAGGAGGACCGAATAAGTTAATGTATAGAAAAATCTTAGAAAAGTGCCTGGCACTCAGTTAGCCTAGCTGATTATATCACTACCTGATACCAGAGCATTTACTATATATGTACAAATATAAGCTATAAGTTTTCTATTTTTTATTATTATTTATTATGCTTTGATGCTTCCAATATCTGAGCTCATCCTACAGTGTCTAGGGGAATTGATACTTCAGCATCTCTGATTTCTAAAGCCATTTGAAAGCAGACCAAAGAAATATAGTGTAGGTGGCTGCTTACCCATCCAGGCACACATAAGTTTACTTGGAGAGGGAAACTAGTTCATCAACATGTCTCACTTGAACCTATCCCCCTTTACCTGGCTCTGATTTCCAACATATCTTTGTTTTGGAAGGCCAGCACAAATTAGAGATAACTGTCCAGGTTCTTTACTCTCTGAGCACCAACATGCTGGGAGAGGTTATCAAGAAGACCTGATCGCCAGTTGACCCATGAGCTGGACCCCAACCATTGGAAGGGCTCCTTATCCCTCCCCTATTCTTGGAATGTGGGTTCTGCTTTCCTTTCTCACTCCCAGAGGCTGCCCTATGACACAGCTCCGAGAGAGTAGAGTGTTAAGACCTTATGGATGTATATGCAACTGAGCCCCGCTAAGGCTTCTATATAAACTTTTTCTATTGTTGAATGGGGACAGAGCTCTAATCACCTTGCAGCCCCCAAGACAAACCTCCTATGTAAGTTCCTTTGCTTGTTAAACCTGCCCCCTACCAATCTGGAGTGGCCTGCCTCTTTCTTCGGTCTGTCCTGTCTGACACGTATGGGGGTTGGTTTCAGATTATACCTCAGAAGCCCCCGAGGAGCTGTGGACCAGCACAAGCAACCTATTTATCTTTTGCTAAAGCACAATGTACCCTAGGTAATGCAATACTCATTCCCCCAAGAGAAGCCATACTCATCATTTTCAGCCCTGCTGACAAATTTCCTTATTCTGCAACCCTCTTGAATGATGAAGATTGACAGACACTAATGATGTAGACTGAAACTTTCAGCTCTAAATCCCCTATAGGTAGACTTGCTCTGCTTGTCAGAATGGTGCCCAGGCAGCTGTTGAGGTAGCCCTGAAGCCTACAGAATGACAGCCACAGAACGAGACCTGAGCTTTATTGGCAAGGATACATGGTATGTGGAAAAGAAATAACTATTTCTTAAGTTTACAGGCATGAGTTATATCAGACTTATATTTTCTAATGAACCACAATACAATCACTCCTAGGGAAAATATCATGTGCACAGTACAAGCACATTTCTTCTTTAGTAAGGACAAGCATTGACTTGGCAGCCATCACTGTTGGCATACCATACACGGCAGACAGCCCTAGAAACACACACACGTGAAACATACCACAGGAACATCTGAATCCAGTCTGTTGTTGGACTCCTGTTAATGCCACTGAAGGATTTTCATTATAGGCATTGGTTGCCCTCTCTATCAGTAACTTCAGGAGTTCAGGCATGTGGGTTTATCATTCTCCTTTGTCATGGTGAAATCCCCTTAGAAAGCCATCATTCACACACGTAACTCTTTTTTGAGCATCCCTCCTGCCCC
This sequence comes from Manis javanica, assembly GCF_040802235.1. Taxonomy (NCBI): domain Eukaryota; kingdom Metazoa; phylum Chordata; class Mammalia; order Pholidota; family Manidae; genus Manis; species Manis javanica. The sequence goes on from NC_133157.1 coordinate 68,468,768, forward strand.
TTTTGTTGTTTATATTGATGAATACCACCTTTGGAAATGACCAGTTCTAAATGTTTGTTACTTGCTGTGTATGGTGTTTCTTTCATTTATTTTTATCAAATTTCTTAAGTCAAACCCATTTCCTGAGTTCTGTGTTCCAGAATCCAGTCAACAGAGCCATCTCCATCTTACTGATGCTCTAGAATTTTACAGGCCTTGGGTTTGTTCAGTCCTCATCTTCTCAACCCAAGGCATACATCCTGCCCTGATCGTTTCAGTTACCACTCGCTGAACTTACCACACTGTTTATTGTTTTTTGTGGAAGTACAGGAACTAGACACATATCTCTGGCAAGACTGTATGCAGCTCTGACACGTATTCAGAACAAGATTTCAATTTTTTTCTTTCTGAAACTCTTCCTGAAGATGATCAGCTTTGCAGGGGTGGGAACGGGTGGGAAGAGGGAAGGACCTCTGGCTACAGAGCATTGCACCCTGGGCAAAAGGCTTTAGACCTGACAATCCTCTTTCCAAACACTTTTCTGCAAATTTATCCTCTTTCCTTAGGAAAACACATTTGCTGTGTTTTACTAGGTCTTCTTGAAATGCTCCTTATTAATCTGGGAACTCATTCCCTGGATGGGATTAGTATCACCTATAAATAGAAAGACTAGAAATTTCCTCTGCTAGAACAAGGGATCACCCTTGTTTATGCTTCTTCATCTACCTTTTATTCATTCCTTTTTGTTTTGAAGTTGATTTCCTATCCAATTATTCCAGCTTCTATTGTCATCTTTTTTTTAAGTGTCTGAACTAGTCAAAAGATATTTTTGCAGTCTAAGTATCAAGAAAGATTGGCTCTATATGGTACATGTATACAAAAAAATATTATGTAGTCAAGATAATGTATAAAAATATTTAATGATAAGGCACAACCTTTCTGGTATATCATTAAGAAAAAGAAGTTTCTTAAACTCTATGCATGGCATAATCTCATTTAAAAAAGTGTATGTGCCTAATGTGGGGGGGGGCATGGGGAAGGCAGTATAGCACAGAGATGACAAGTAGTGACTCTATAGCATCTTACTATGCTGACAAACAGTGAATGCAGTGGGGTGTGGGGGTTACACAATGTTGCTCATGTGAAACCTGCATAAGATTGTGTATCGATGATACCTTAATAAAAAAAAGTATATGTGCCTAAGAAAAAGAACAGAAGAACATGCATCAAATAATAGTAGTTATTTCTGAGTGGGAAATATGACCAATATCTATCTGTAAACTAGAGAAAAATATGCTGAAATCAGTACTATTTGAAATAAGCATTTAAAAAATGTGTCTTACATAAAAAGATCTAACCATTGGATTAGATTTCAAATGTCATCTAGACTTATTCTTAGAAAGTTCTTAATGTTTTAATCTATGACATTATTATTGTTATGTGATGGTATATTATCCTAATCTTTGGGGGACAAAAATAAATCAGTGAAAGATAATCCTATTCTCAAAATAGTTTTTTATGCATAAAAAGCTACCTTTATTCACAAAGAAAATCTAGTATACTGAAATACTAAAAAAGTAAATATGTTGCTGAAATATTAAAACCAGAAATTGGTGATAGAATATGTGAGACTTTATTAATATATTAAATATCCAGGTCTATCCATAGGTCTAATAACTGCCATAATTTCAAAGTAGCAATAATATTTTAATTACCTATAACAACTGTAAATGATATGAGAATATCTGTGAATTTCATTGGTGACAAAGTCATAGACATTGTTAATACTACTGTGATTTGCTGTCTACCTTTATACTTGAAGAAACTGCTAAATTTACCTAGAGATTAGTGACTATGAAGATATATATGTCTTTCTTACCCAAGTTCACAGACACTATGGATTCAATCCTGGAACCTTTTGGGGGTCTGAAGATTTCAGGCAAAGAACTTCTGAACTACTATTTGGCAAGACCAAAATATTTCCATCAAGGAGAAGGTAAAAAATAAAATGCTAATAGAAATCAGCTTAACATTAATAAGAGGGATTGTTTAGTATGTTCTATGTATTCACAGATTCAAAGCACCAGAGATTCAAAATTCAGTACAGAGTAAAAGCTACACATTGAAAGATCACCAAAATATAAAATGACACCAAATTAACATGTAAATGTTATATCAATGGAAAGTTCAAGATTTACCCATTCCAAATTCCACTACTATGTGAAGATATGACAAAAGAGCAATACCATAATAAAGTTTAGATGATCTAAGCTTATGACAGAAAGAAGAAAATCAATAGATTTTTCAATGCATATATTCGTGAGAACAGTCTTTCAGGCATTATAAAGTCTTTCTGAATCAAGGTATGGAATGATGGATTATGAGAAACCTTCAGCAAGAAACCACATTAAGTCACTTCAGATCCTTAGGTAGATAAGAGCTCAAGTGCCAATATTATAGATACTGATAATAAACAATAGTTAGGTAAGTGGAATTCAAGAAATAATACTTAGTAGGAAAATTAGAGTAGAATTAGCACTATGGCATCACTTTTTGGGCTGCTGTTATCATTTGAATCATGTAAGAGGACACAGACTGACCTCTAACTAAAAGGAACTACTCCAGGGGTCCAAACACCTAAGAAGGCATGTCAAAGATTATAAAGACAAGAATGTCTGGTTCACATTCCCTTCCTGCTGACACATCTATAAATACAGCACAAAGCCTCTCAGCACACATCAAGTGTTAATCAGTGTTCATTGTGGTTATCCTAGTTTCAGGAGATGCATTTAACTTCTTAATTTTTATTTTATTTTATAAAGTGTATGCAATGAACATAGGTTACTTTAACAAAAAAAGTTATTAAGCCTAATATTAAAAAGTTATTCTACCTCTTATTATTTAAAAATAATTTGCTGTCATTTCATTTCAGAGATGACACAGACACCTTGTTCGGTAAGAAGAGTTCTATTTTTCCCTTATGGCAGAATCCTCAGTTTTAATGATGCTTAAAGATTACTAAAATAACCTGCAGGTTTTTCTTGACTAATCAAGCTGCCATCTTAAGAACACAAACTATTATTTCAGTATAGACAAGATTATTTATTTTGGAACCTAGTGCAGCAGTGCTTCCTTGGACATAAAGAATAAATATTTTAAGTTGTAATAGCAAATGAATTCAACACCCAGGATGCAGTCAATGCTATTTGGTAGTTTTTCCTGGGTTACAAAGGCCAAATGAATATGAAGCTATTCTCCTAGAGAATTCTTGCATTCAGTATGATGATACAGAGTTATCATCATATGTTGGTCACCAATGAAATTATTTGATTCAAATGTTGAATTGTTGAACTCCTGGGATTTTCAGATTTTGGCATCTCTGTAGTCTTCCTGGATCACATCTAGGACTCCTATTATTCCTGACTGCTGTGTGCTGAGGAATTAAAACGCTGCAGCCACATTAAGTTCTTTGGTTTCATTAAATGTCTGAAAGTTTAACAAAAAGTTATAAAACTATAATTCTCATTTTATTGACAATAAAAAACAAGAACTAGGAGCAGCATTATGGTTAATTTGATTTGAGTTTGAATATTGGTTCTACCTCATATTTCTCTAAAGTTTTCTAAGCTTCAATTTCCTCATTTACTAAAGCAGGACAGTGATAGCTCCTTTGTCAAGTTGCTATTAAGAATGGATGCGGTATACAGAAGACATCTGATATAGCACTCAGCATGCAGCAGTACTTAAGAAAGCTAGATACCTGGCATGAAGCAGATACTTTAAAAAGCATACTCTCTGCTATTATCTTTGTGATTGCTGTTGATATCTTTAGTAACATTAAAAAATATCATGCCAAATTATACTCCACCAGGGCCTTAGAATTTCCAATTTCTGAGATCATAGATTTACAAAGTTCCTTTTCATATGTAAAAAAAGCTCAACTTGAGGGTCAAGGCTGGAAACACAGGCTGAATCCCACCTTAAATGTGTTGGGCCAGATTCTTTCATAAAAAACACTTCATGAACCACAATTTGGAAACCACTGAAATTTGATACTTCCTACTTACTGACCTGGATGCAAGATATTGGGACCCATCCTTGATTAATTTTTTAATCTATATTTACTAATCTCAGGGTTTTAAAAAATAAACAGCAGTATAAATCCACCCATTACTTTCAACATCATACTGAAATACATCTGAATATTGCAGATTTACTTCTGCTATATTAAATCTTCTGTAAGATTTAGCTTGCAAAAGACAAAAGAAAGAAGATTGAAGAAGTGAGGGGTAGGATAAGACATTCTCTGTCTACATAAATGTAACATTTTATTAACTTGAGATTATATATAAGTATGCATGATGAAAAGATCTGGACTCATAGGTTGAAAAGCAATCACCTGTACCCATTTAACCTCAACCCTGAAAATGCAGGCATTTTTTTTCTATCACACCACTGAGGAGTGTGTGTACATGTGTGTGAATGTGTGTGTGTGTGTGTGTGAGACATCTATTTTATAGCAGTTTTTCCATGATAGTCCCTACTATTATTAGTTTTAGCATTTTGCCAGTGTATTTTGAAGTAATGGAGTATTTAATTTCCTTGTAAGGAAAGGCACACTAGATTGGTAGTCATCCATTTTGTATTATAAAATTCCATCAGGGATGAATGTACATCTACATTTTTAATTGACTTCAATAAGGACTTAATTGTGTAGATTTCGGAAAATATATTTGTTGGTCAGAGGTACACAATTTCTAGAGAGCCAGAATCATGCCCTTTGGTATGTTATACTGTATGGTACATGGCTATTCATACCATCAAGTGTTCTCAGTATGTCTTCATTAACTGAATTTCCAGAATCTATAAAGAAGTAACCTTCTTCCCTCTCAGAAACACTTTACATATTTGGATTAAATATAACCTGTTTATTTGGATTATTTTCTACCACTTCCTTGGCTCCATTTAGCTATCTATTCATCCTAGTCCCATTTCCCTTGATTAAAACTCCCTGCTTTATTTAGTACCAATTATTGATTATAAGCAGAGTTAAGCAATCAGCTCCAAGCTGCATCTGACTCTTTTGGCAACTCTCTGATATTCCATTGACAAGTCATCCCTCCATCACTTGCAGGTTGGGGCTTGCAGTCTCGGAAGCAAGAGGGAATAGGAAATAGAGAGAAGCGTCCTAAGCTGTCGCCAAGTCAAATAGCCAAACTGAGTCATTCTAATAAGCACAACTTCCTAAGTCGTGCTGAGACCAACTTCCCTGCAGTACATCTGATTTCAGTATCTTCAAAGCCAGTGATTTGAAGCTGCACTTTCTGGTTCTCATGGTGGCCATGCCCTAGCCCTGTTTGGAACAGAGGTCCAGTCAGCACTCAGCTTGGTCAGTAAGTCTGAGTCACTGGCAAAATGATAGAAGGTTTGGTGAAGGCTTCATGCTTATAGATATCACTTAACAAGTAATGTGTTTCACTAAAATGAACTTGTTCCCAGTTAGCGGCAAACCTCATTGTTCTCCTTAGTTGACTAATGATGGGGAGAAGAAAGGTGAATATTTCATTCTACTAGTTTAGATAACTTTATACTGGGTTTTGGGTCACCTCTAAGTAGACTCCCCCGTTGGTATGTCCCCCAGGATTCAATTCAGATATCAGAGGTAAATGGCATATGCGGGTAGCATGTGCAGCAGTGGTCTTGATCTGGTTTGCTTCAGTGTAAGCTGACTGTGCATATCTGCAACTCTGTGCTCAGTGACATCACCTTCATGGCTTGAAATCGGCCATGGTGGGAGTCTTTAACCATGGAAATCAACAATTCTACAAATCAGAGCATTTGTATTATTATTTTTTTTCAGAGTTGTATTGTTAAACACAGAGTGTTTAAACACAGTGTGTGTGTCTGTACGTATGTGTGTGCACACATTCTCCAAAGGTAATTTCTATAAAGTTAACTAACTTTAAATTATCCTCTATTCACCCATGCACTGAAAAAAAAGATGAGATATATATTTCAGTGGCTACAATCTCTCAATACTGTTTTCTTGTGCTGACTCATTTTCTTCAGTGGGAAGTTGGTTAACAGTGGACTAATCTCAACCCGTTGGTAATTCCAGCTCAATTCTTTCCTTTAGTAGGCCAATCCTTTTGTCGTAGTTAGTGTGAATTATTTCTAAAGCTTTCAATTTAAGTATGTTACTTTTTCTTAAGTAAAAACACAGTTATCAAACACTCAGCTAACTTCACCCATCAAGTAACAAATTATTCATTGAGTGTAGATTGATCAGGAAGAGAAAGTTACACCCACCAAATAGACTGATGGATGCAAACTTGGCAATCTTCCTAGAAAAATCCACTAACACCAGTGTCCGGAAACCACTTCCAGAGACAGTGTATTTCAAGAACAGGCACTAGGAGACACAAATTTTTCTATTCATATGTTGCAAATGTAATATCCACATTTATTCCTTCACCAAACTGTATGGGGGCCTGTTATAGTTAGGATCTCTTAAAGAAAAAAGTCTCCCAACCATTGAAGAATTCACCATTTAGTGGAGTTCAGGTCATAAATTATATTGTAAATAGAGGTAAGCAGAGAATGTTTTATAAAGAAATCTATTCTAACTGAATTTACTGTGTGCCATGTTAAAACTTAATTTGGCAATGCAAAGATGGGCTTTTTGAAAAACAGTTTGGGGATTTATTTTTTCAGTCATAGTAAGAGATAAAACAAAAACTATCACCAACCCTAGCTTTATGACCTAAAACAGGAAGGTCTCAGCCTGGATTTTTAGTCTCCATCTTCTATGCAGTTAAGAGATGTCTCTGCCACACTACACTTTCACAACCATGCACATTCATTTATTAACCCTCAGTTGATTGGAGGAGTCCACTAAATTTAATACTTTATTCCCTAACCAAACCAGCAACCAGAAGTATAACTAATTGCTTCTTACCCAGATGACAGAATCAATTTCAGTGACTGCTTTACTTAATTAGGATGCATAAAGCATGGACCTCCAGGTCACATCTCTGTAAATTACACCTCTTCAATTTTCTTGAGAAAGCACTTATATCTCAGGAAACTTGACATGGTGTTTAGTAAGACCATATGAACTTGGTGCCAACAAATTTCACTTATTTGTGGATATATTGTCTACACTGCCTTCTGTTACAGACTCCCCCTCTTTTAATAATTTATTTTCACCTGCTGGGCATTAACTGAAAAGTTAACAGTGAAAATCCTTTATTATATATTGCTGGCACAATATTTTTGAAGCACGAGGTGAAGGCATGAGGAACTCCCTCAATTCACTTTGCCTGAGGAGAACTCTCTGCAACAGAAAATTTTGGCCCCTTGCCCAGATTAAGAGAAGTTTTGAAAGAAGGCTGAATTTGCTTTATTCTTAAAAAAAAAAAAAAAAAGGAGCTGCCTACCATTATGAAGCAGCTTGCAAGAATAGCAGAATGGGTAACTAGAAAACTTTTTTGTACCTTGAGGATGTCATGAGGTGGTTCAGTGGGAGCTGAAGACCAACAGACACTCAAATATGAGTGAAAACATATATTCCAAGGACAAACACAAATTGGTCAGTTTAAATTATACAAAATTTAGGACAACCCACTACAACATGATTACAAGTATTTATTAAGTATCTATGATGACGGGAAGCCAAGGCTGATATACCAAGAAGTACCAGGTGCAGTTGTTATACTTGCACAGCTCATGGCCAGTAGGAGTAGCAATAAAAGAAGCATCAGCAATAACACAAAGCTTTAAAAAGCATCCCACATGGAAAGGTATACTATATTACACACAAACTCTACATTTATTTCCTTTCCTCTTCGGGGTACTGAGGATCAACTGTATGTTGATCATCCAGCGTGATCAATTCTTGTTATGATTATTTTCAATGTAAGAAAGTTTCAGTACTTGGATACTTTCATATTAAGACCAGCCTAGTTTAATCAGTTAGCAGCTACCTCCTAAATTACTCAGAGTAGGTCTTGGTATCCTGGGGAACACCGTGTTTAAAGTTTGAATAGGTAACACAAATCCAGTGTTTTGATTGGATTTAACTTTACTGGGTGTAATCCAGGAATTTCCTAAAACTCAGTGGGATTTCATGTGTTCATGAACATTTGTATGTATATGTGTGCATGTATTGTACAACTTCAAATAGGACAAATTTATACATAGGTATATGTGTGTGCGTGCTCGCAGAGAAAGGGCTCTTGCCCACTCACTCAGCACAAAACTTCCATTATGAAGTTACAATATTGCACTTCTTGCTCTACTCAGGTCTTGCCATTGTCACTGACTGTGTGGTTCACTGCATTTCTCAGCTAAGAGCCTGCAGAGCCTCGGTATGATGGGGCAGGCACACACAAAGGCCTCTCAGTGACATGTATCACATCGCATCTAATCAGCAATGTACAGGAGCCCACCAGTTGTATAATACAAGTAAGTCTACAATCCCATCAAGCACAGATGACACAGGAGAATCCTAATCAAGCAAAATTTGGGTAACAACATCAGTCCTGCTAGAAAATGACATTTATGCAAAGAAATTATGCAACCTAAGTTCTTGCTGCTAAGGCTCTTTTTTACATGCTGTTTTTTGTCTCTTTCAGCCAAAATATAGTAGTGCTTACTGATTATCAGGAAACAGAGGTCTGAGAATTGATTTTAATGACCCTACTGAATTTTCAACAGTCTTAGACAGCTTAGCGAGATAAAAGATGGAGTGACAGGGTATAAAGTGTTTTCAGATTTGCATTGTTTAAGGCCATGGGTTATTTTATTCTTTGGGGGGGTTGGAAGAGAAGTGGAGAAGTGCACATCAGGCATTTGAGAACACTTACCCACTAACAATTGTTCTGGGGAATGACAGAATTTGAAGAGATCTGGGATGTCTCTTGTCTTCGTGTTCAAATCCTAACGTTACTGGTAAGAAATAATAGGTTCAGAGAGGGGGAAATAATGTATTCGTGTCATAGAACAAGTGAACAAAGGACACCTGAATTCATTTCTACTGTCCTTACATCCAGTAATTTTTTTGCATTGCATATGTTTATTGTATAAACTGGCTGAGAAGTTTTCCTTTCTCCCCCTCTACCTTCCTTTCTCCCGCCCCCTCCTGCTCTGCCTGTCTCTTTCTCTCTAACAGCATCCCTCATTCCTTTTCTTCCTTTTCTCTCCCTTCTTCTTTTTCATTTCCTTCTTTCTCTTTCATCCATCCATCCATCCATCTATTTATTTAACAATTATTTACTGAGTATCTATTATGTGCCAGGCACAGTATTAGAAACTAGGGGTTTAGATGGCTCCCTGGCCTTCTGTCTGGTAAGGCAAATGTCCAGTCCAGGGAAAGCTTCCTGAAGAAGTCATATTTACCCTGAGAACTGTAAGAAAAGTAGGAGATAACCTGCACAGAATCAAGGAATATAACATTCTAGACAAAGGAAATCATTTGTGCTAATGTCTGGTGCTTTGGTCTTGAGCAAATTTATCCCTAAGCTTCACTTTCTCATATATGGAATCAGAATTCAAAACTACCACCCAGAAGGTATGGAACCAGAAGGTTATATATGTAAAGAGCCCAGCACAGACCCAAGAACATTAAGTATTCAAGAAACATTCAGTTAGTAGTTAAAAAGGCTTATAACATTCTAAAAGTACACATTTTAAATCATATCAGTAGATGCTCTTTAGTAATCCCAATTTTACAGAAATATAAATCTATACTCACTAGTTAGATACTGCCAGGAATGAAGGCATGTATGATTTCAAAAGACCACATTGGGTGTGGAAACACCACATTTAGCCATGGAAGTAGAAAGCACTGATAAACCTCTTGAGCTGTAGACACAGTCAACTCAGTCTCAAGACTATTCTCACTGACAAAATAGGCAAAAGCAGGTTCTAAAGCTTAGCATTTATGAGTTGGGACTTATAAGCACTGGGCTTGCAGTGAACAACACTCAATAACTCCTGTCTCAGTTTTCTCTTTTGTAAATGAGAGTAATACCTCACAGGGAAGTCGTGAATTAAATAAGGATATGTAGAATATTACATTAATGTATCCTGTACCTGGGGCATAATAAGCGATAAGTAGATGTTTTATTTTTTAATCATGGTATACAAAGGTCACATTTCAAAACATAATGTTTGAAACGCTAATACTTGATCATTTGATTATAAGGGCAATAATAAAAAAGTGAAGATTTTTCCTTTATTCAATACATCTCATAATTTTTTGCACAAATTTCCAGTAAGAGGAAAAGAGAGCTGGAGTCTGGATTCAGGGATGGGAAAGCCCAGGGTTACTGCAGACAAAGCTTTCAAGGCTTTTAATCTGCTTTCAGACACATACAAACAAGTACATTGCTTGAGTAAAAGCAAAAGACAAAATTCTTTACGTCTTTAAGTAGAAATAAATCCTACTGGCCGGGGCTAAAATCCTCCATAAAAAATAGTTTACCCCAAAACACATAATATTTCTCAATAGGTTTTTAAACATTAGTGGACAAAGCTTTCTTTATGTCAGAAGTTTTGAAATGCATGAGCTGTTCATCAGCTCGATATTGCTTCCCAGACCTTTTCAGAAGTGCTGTCCCCATGACATTAAGAGTCACAGCTGGGTATGAGGGATGTTTGCTCATGCTGTATATCAAGCATTTTTATTTCAGGGTGGCATTTTATAAACCAGAGTCATTCACATAAAGCAGCATCTCTCTGAATACACAACTTTTAAAAATTGTTTCTGACTTAGAAATTGAAAAATCACCATTTAGAAACCATCCCGGTTATAACTGATTCAGAAAAAAATCATCAGTGGTGCTAAAGCTATTATGAACTTTAAGAACAAGGTATTTACATAATTGCAAAGTAAAGCAGAGGAGAAAAGGTGAAACCTAGTAGGTACCACCTTCACCTAGGGATGGAAATGAGCATCACCAGCAATGAGAACCATTGTATCAGGTGCCTCCAGATACGCTGCCCTGGGAGGCACACGTTGACCCTTCTGTGGCAAAAATGCTTAACCTGAATGCAATCATAAGGAGCTACCACTCAAATTCAAATATTGAGAAAGTCACAAAAATAACTGTCCTGTGTAATTCCAAAGTGTCAAAGTCATGAAAGGCAGGGAAGCTGGAGGCAGGTAGAAGGAATTCTGATACAATTTGAATAAGGTATACAGATTATATAATTTTGTATTTGTGTTAATCCCCTGAGTTAGATCATTGTACTGCTGTTATGAAAGAGAATGTCCTTGGTTTAGAGGGAATACATTGAAGTATTTAAGGATAAAGATATATTGTATCTGCAACTACACATGCATACACATACACAATCTAGTCTAATCCTTAGATCCTCCTTGGGATAGCCATTATTGTTCCCATTTTAGAGCTCAGGAACCTGATGATCAAAAGTTAAGACAAGTTTTTAGTTGTCTGGGTTTGCCCTTTCCATATTTATTTCCTGTAGTATGTACCTTAGAATACTGAGGTTGTTATTTGGGAAAAAGAGGAGAGCACCATGGTCAAATATGTTTGGGATATACTGAATTAAATGAAATTAATTAACTTAGCCTCCACTGTACTAATTCATGTTGCTACCCTTAAATGTATATGCATTATGCAGTATTTCCCACTTAATGTATACCATGCCATTCAACAACCATTTAAAAAAAAATGTTCATTGCTATTTTATGTAATTTTGTCTTGTAGATAATATTTACTTGAGGAATGGAATGTACCTAATACTTCCTTCATATGTTAAGCACATAGTAGGTGTTCCTTCATATGTTAAGCACATAGTAGGTGTTCAATAAATATCCAATGATTATTGGCAGGGATACACTAAGCCCCTACAATGTCTCTTTAATTCTTATAGTATTCTTTAGCCGTTCTCCATGCCATTTAACTCCTCCAATTTCCTGCATACAAGCCAATATTTACATGTAAACTAAGTGGCCTTTGGAGGTCCTGAAGCTGACTTCTAATTATTAATAGAAGGCTCAGTCTTCTAACAGCTTTTGGTTACATTTGTGTAACTCTTCATTCTCTTCTTACCCAGGTAAGAGTCAATTTTGCAAAGGGCAGAGTCCTTAAAAGGTCTGGAATGAGTGAGGAAAATTTTAATTTAAATAAGCATTACATACCTGGCAGTCAGGAAAAATGAAAGGGCCATAAAGAGTTCATCAGGAAGCACTGTGGTGTGTTAAATTAAAGGTAATAAAATCAGAGTGTCATGAAGAAAACCACTATACAGCCTTTGAAATGACTTTTGGAAACTGCACGAGTTGCATTAATTCGTATTTCCTGGGATTGAACATAAACATGACTGCATTCAGTGAAAAGCAGATGCTTTCTGCCAAGTTCTCACAATTTTATGAGAAACATAGAAATTTTGATATCTTTGCAAAACAGATCTTGAGCTTTTAAGCACATAAACGTAAGAGTGCACACACTGCTGCATTTTGTGTGGCTAATGTGATGTCTGACATATTCTCCTGAACCTTTAATAGCTAAACTCTTTGCAGAGAGCCTCAAACCCTGCTATACCCCAACTGTGGTAGTTAGAGGGTGACTGTCACTCAACTGATGTATTTTGGATATAAGATGGGATTTGGGGGCAGTTCCTGGGATTAGATGGTAGAGTTTAGAAGAGGTGACTACTTTTAAGGCTCCATTTAAGAAATCTTAAGTTACTAGAGCAAGGAGGAAGAAATGGCTATTGGTTATCTTCAGAATACAGTCTCTGATAATATATATCAGCTACAGACCTGGGTGCTGTAGGAGGGAAAATTAGTTCCCAGAACTACTGCCTTTTCCCATTTTCTTTTCATAGGCAAGCATTTTGAACTTTCCTTCATTTGCTGCACACATGTCTGGATATCGTTTATTGTGTTATTCTCTTGTACTGTTACAATCTTCCATCAGTCAGTAGGAGTGGTTCTCAAAGTATGGTTCCTGGACTAGGTATTTGTCACACTCTTCTAAGTTTCCTACTTCACTTTTTCTAATAACTCTTACTTTATAATATGAAAATATAATAGTATTTACCTTGGTTACAATCAGGATTCAGTGGAAAAATAAGTATTTGAGAAAATTACACGCAGTGCAATTCACCATTGACTAAATAGGGATAGGTATTTTTAAATGACCAAAGATGTTATTTCTCTACTTATTTACATTTTTCTTATGTCAATGAAGATTTGAGGTAATAGTATCTTTACTTAAAACTATAACACTACTTCTTTGACTAGTTTAAAAATGTTTACTATTTTTAGAATTCTACTAAAACACACATTTTGGGAGGGAGAAAATCTGGTTTATCAGAAAGGGGCAAAGCATATGTGCTGAACTCAGAGCTAGATATCAATTTAACTAAATAATTACTTTAGAGCATATGTTCCAAGCATCATGCTAAGGATTAGCAATACAAAGGTGTGGAAATTTCCACTTCTGTCAGAAGTGGAAATTTTCTGGCCTCAACTGCAGATGTACAAAATCAGAATCTTTGGCAGGGGTGGCTGCAGAGGAGAGCTGACCAACCGTCTGTGTTTTCACAAGCCGTCCAGTGGATTCCAATGCACACTACAGTCAGAACCACTGCCCTCCCGGAAGCTCCCTAAGTTCAATGATGACCTTGGATTCAGCAAGTGTAGGAGTCATTCCTCAGACCCAAACCTTCTTTACCCCTATATCATTCCAAATCACTGCTTGGGACTTTCTCCTCCCTCGTTTTCTGTAGTTTTGTACTATCCTGATTCTTTTCTTTATCTAACACCATTCCTTTATCTCTTTCATGGACTCTTTTTTTCTCCCATTTTCTGGAGTTTTCTCCGGTTAAATTTTGCCTCCTTTTACTTTGTACTTTGTCCCACACGGATCTCATGCACCTCTATGATCTCATTTATTCATTTTAGTCACAGAACTTTTATTAGAGTTTTGGTTTTTGTTCCAAGCCTACTTATCTCCAGGTCTGCATTTCTAACTGCTTGCATTGAAATCCCATCTCTATGTTCCCTGGCCTCTTAAAAGAAATACATTGAAACCCAAACACTCAGTCCTCACCACCCTGAAACCAGCTGCTCTTCAGCTCTCCTAATTCCTCTCGACCCTCAGAGAAGAAAACTCAGACTGAGATTCAACCTTATTTCTCATTCACTCCATTACTGATTACTTGCCAAGTCTTGTTGAGTCTGTTTATATTGTTTTTCCACTAACTTTCCTGTAGACTCAACTTCTAGTCATGTTTCACTGGGATTCTTATTCTAGTAACTGTAACTAAATTAATCTTCTCATTTTGACTGTATCATTATAAAGACATTCAGTGATTCTCTGATAATTGCCACTGTCTTTCTACATAAAACCCCCATTCAAAAAAAAACAACCCTCATTCATTAGCGTGCCACATGAGATTACCCGTTCTATGGCTTTCTCTCCAGGCTTCGTTCCTACGGATCCCTGTTAAATTCCAGCCAAGCAGGACACTTTCCATTGAAAAGTCTCTTGGGCTTTATCATTATTTTTACTACTCATTTAATTTTACTTTCACTATTTCTCTAATTTTATTTTTTAATGCTTTCATCCAACCTGGAATACCATCTCAATTCTCTATGTCTCCTTCTTAGATGGCCCCCATCTGGACATTATCTTTCCCCTATTTTCACCTCCTTTAAACTTTCTTATAGCAGGTAACACATCTACATGTTATTATGGATACAATGCCTTAGCTTGGCTAGACTGCAAATGCAAACTCCTTGAACACAGATACTGAGCTGATGTTTTCTCACCTGAGTACCTGAGTATCTAGTACAAAATCTGCCACATTACAGATGCTTAATATTTGTGCTTTGAATAAATTCTGTCTTCAGTTTACTTATGAGAGGATGGATGGGTCTCATAAGAGAAGCTACCTATGGAGAGTGGAGGACAGATGGGAACTGAGGCAAACAGACAAGAAATTTTACGACTCAGAGAAACAAAGACTAGAATTTTCCTGGAGCACAGATTTAAGAAGGTAATAAGGTTTCTTCTCAGTGGTGAAGACTGTATGACTGGCTCTCTGCAACTTGATATTTTGTGAGTTTTTAAATAAGAAATGAAAGGTACCTTAGAAATGAAAAAGGTAAATAAATTAGCTAACCCATAAAATGGCAAGAAAAGGGGCATTTCTATTTTAAGCATCCACATATTGCATCTACTTCACAGCCCCCTCTCCCAAGAGGATTCGTTACCTGTTTCCAGCTCTATCCTCCACCACTCATGACCTGTTATCACTTCGTGAGACACTTTTTTTTGGGAGGGACCTTCGTAGCCAACCAAGGAAGGTGAGAAAAAGACAATTAGCTACACACACAACTCCTAGGCCCTTTAAGTAAAAATGGATTTACCATGACTTGAAAGTGCTGCTAAAACAACAGATAATAAATAGCTATTTGCCTGGGGATACAGAATAAGAAACTGATCAGAAGGGAATGGAATTAATTTCCTATCTGGTCTTTGGTATTTTATAGTTGTGGTCCATGTTTTTTCTAAATGCCATGACATTTACTTAAGAAATGTTCAAAATAATACTTGAAAGTAATAAGCACCAAATACCATGTGACTTTCACACATATGCCAAAATAGTCTTATCCTTTTAACCCCTAAGAACTGCTCCTAGTAATATCTTGAAGGCAAAATACAAACAGTATTTGCAGTGCTTTAGGAAGATGAATTCCTTAGGACTATTCTTTTAGGGAAAGGAGACAGCGAGAGAGGTGTGTGTATTAGATCACTTTAATGAAATGTTTTCCAGTAGATGGAGAGGGTCCCAAATTAATCTCAGAAAGGAGCTCATATGGGGATATCTTCTGGGAATTTGAAATTGAGACCATTAGAAATTAGTAGAACTTCTGTATACTGATTAAACAGATGTGTAAATACAATACACTCTTCAATCATTCACGGACCTTCAATTTTTTTACATTATCTCAGTTATTGTCGGTTTTCTTCTGAACATTCAGATGCTCTAGCCTGAACTGATCATCAGGTAATATAATTTGAATAGCTGATTTTTTCTGCAATTGTTATGAAATATTTTACTTGAATGCCCCCGAATCAGGATCCATCAATAACAATTATGCATGGTAGAAATAGAGTTGAAAAGAAATCACTGAAGAGTTGGTTTTATGCAGCAACTGAAATTCTGTGGTAGAAAGGAGGCACTCCAAACACCTGCAAGTTCGGCATCCTCTAGATAAGATGAGCATGGTGCTCATTTCACTATTTGACTTGAAGAGCATCTGGAGGAGACACACCCTGGTCTGCTGGCTCACCGTATGCAAGAGCTCATTGCTTCATGATAGAGAAAGCTAGCAATAGCTAAATCTGCCCCTTAGTCAGAACTATACAACTGCAATTGCCAGAGAAAATCATTGCCTTCCAAATGCAAGCTTGCAGCCACATCCCTTTAGCACAAAAGCATGTTAAGGACTGAGAATTTGACTCTGTCATTCACCAATGGTTCACCAATGCTCTATAGAATGCCCAGCACATCGTAGGTGCTCAAAGAGTATTTGTTGAATGAATGAGTGATTCCATATTTTCTACATTGGTCATATTATCATTCAACTCTAGTATAGATACTTAATCTACTATGTTACTGCCACTTTTTTATTTTAAGTATTTTTATCGCCCATACCACACACATCCTAGATTGGAGTTCAGCTCCAAATAGCTGTTCAATCTATTTGTTAAATGAAAAGATGGATAAATTTTTTAACCTTTAAGAGCATTTAGTTAATAGGGTTACTTATCTCATTTTATGCCGGAAGAACTCAGTAACTGACCTAAACTTCCCAGGAGGGCGGCCCTCACTCAGGTACAGGCCAACCGGCCCCCCATGCTGGTGTCTTAGGGAACACTCCACTCACTGGTCACCCAGGAAGGGCCCAACCTTCTCCAAGCAGCTATGCTGGGCAGTGTGCTTTCTGCAACAATTCTGCAGTTCTCATCTACACAGAAATCAGAATTCCTATTTGGTTCTACTTCCTCTTAAGCATTTTGTTTATTGCTCTAGCCAGAGGGGAGAGCCTTGTCTCACCCACCTCATTTGATTCTGTCATTCAAATACTGTGTTCCCTGCGTGGGTTAAAATCTGAGCCTTGCACTGGAAACGGCATGAACAACTGCAGACAATCACACCCATGCACAGAAACTGCAGGTGACTGAAAAGCAATGTCCAATTTTTGAGGCTGCCTCAGAGAGCAAAACTTTCATTTTGATGCTGATGTGAGAAGAATGTCAAGATGGATTTCCATGTGGTATTAAATAACTGAGGAGACTGGAAATTAGTCATTGCTAATGTAAAAGGGACATAGGATTTTTCATCAGGAGTTTGAGCTATGGTTCCATTCTGGCCCACATGAGCCATTATGAGATGAAAGCAGATGGAAATTACTCATTCCTTTCAAACTCACATTTTTTAAAATGCTGTCTTATAAAATAGCTTCACCATGATGCCTCACTTCCAGGGAAATAAGACAAATGAGTCTTCTGCCAGAGCAGGCTGACAATCCTGACTTTCTTTAGCACATCGTTGCTGCACTAACGTCTCCGGCACAATTCTTCCTCGTGTGTCACAGGCATTACAAGGGACTCCATCTCACTTGTCTTTTTTAATCATGAGGCACACCCTGACTCCCTTACCCCTAAAGGTTGTGCTGACCTGCCTTAGCAACTTGATCCTCCCCAGATGCAGAGCTCCCCAATGCACCCAAGGACAGCCACATCAGCCAAAATGCTCAGGGCCAAGGCCTTAAGTACTCATCTTTCAGGGCATAGGAAAACACTGCATAATAACGCTCTGACATTATCCATGCCTGAAGTGTGCACTTTGGTTTCTAAAACATCGTTTTATAATTGTGCAGAAACCAAATTAGCCAGCTCTTGTCTAGTTCGTGAGAGAAAGGGGGAGGGGTGGCCTCCAGGAGCCCAGGCCATTAAGGCAGCATATGTGTTGTCTTATTTGGGGGACGAAAGGGAAGAAGTGGCCAAATGAGAAGGTCCTTGACATGACTGCCATGCAGCCAGTTCTACTCTGCCTTGTTTGTACAGGTGTATTGTATTGGCCCTGCTGGGCTGCCATTCTTTGAGGGAAACTGGGGCACCATGGTGTCATGGAAAAGAGTATAGGTTCTAGAGTTGAATGACCTAAATTAAAATACCATTTCCTCCACTTTTCAGCTGTTTGAGCCTGGGAAAGCTACCTCACTCCCCAGGACTGGGTTCCCTTATCTGTGACCCTGGGGTACATAATCACCTGCTATAAAGATTTGCTACATAACATTTTACCTACACTCAACAGTAATGTATGCTTAGCAATTTGTTAAGAAGGTTGATCTCATATTAAGTGTTCTTATCACAATAAACACAGACAACAAAAAACCTCCCCTAGGTTCTTGTGAAGCTTAAATGGAATAAAGTAAAGAGAAGTAACACTTTGTATCTTTCAGTAGGGCAGGGATATGGTACGATGTAGGTCTCGGAATGGAAGTGCTTCTCCCATGAGTCTGGCAGTCCCTGTCATGTCAGGAAAACAAGAAAACCACAGTAATATAGGAAAGAGACTCACAGAAAACAAAGGATGTCTTCTGGATCATTGAAATATAATTATTCATATATAATGATAAGAAAAATCATACCTTAACTGATGTTACGTATATTTTACAGTTTTTAAAACTGTATCTTAACATATTACTCTTGACCAGAAATGTCACTTTCTTAAAACACCCTGCTGTTTACATACCTAAATCGACAGGTCTGATGTACATTCATTTTTCAGACATTTTTTACTCAGCTGCACCTGCAAATGGGCCCATGCCAACAGAACATAGGGCAGTCGCCATATGGGATGGCCTAGTATGAACTCAAAGCTCACGTCTCGGCTGGTCTCCCTTCTTCCATCTCTGGGTGCCACCTCACAGGAGAGGCTCCAGATAAATCTACAATATAGTGAGGGCACCAGATAAAATGGGATGGAAAGGCCTGGTGTGGTCATTGACTAGCAATCAATCACCCATGAAGATACCAACTTCAGTTCATGAGAACTAAGTCCCTCGCACCTTTAGGCTTTAGTGTTCTTATCTATCAAATGAGAGATTTGGACATAGCCATTATTTTGAAAACTGTCTCTACCGGTTCCAAGGAAGTTTTAAGTATAAAAGGGGATATAATTGCGCTGGGCTTTGGGTCTTTCCCTTTTCAACCTGGGCAGCTTTTATTATTATTATTATTATCATTATTATTATTATTATTATTAGTTAATTATTGGCTTCCATAATAAGATGTTTTTGAAGAAATAATTACACGATGAAGAATATACTAGGTTGGTGGTCTCTGCCTCTACTGAATTGGCTTGCATTCATTCAGCATGTCTTTAAGCATCACTTTTAAGACACTAAAGCATGGTGAAGAGCTTTACAGTTTACTAAATGCACTAAGTCACATTCACTGTCTCATTTCAACAATGCTATGAGGTCAGTATTATTGTATTCCTCCATTTTGAAGGCAGGGAAGCTGAGGCTCATTGCAGTGACCCCTGTACCCAAAGATACAGAGGTAGACAGTCATGGAGGTGACACATGAGCATTGTGAGGCCAAGTCCCTCCCCCACAGTACACTGTCTCACCAACACAGGGGACTCTACCCCTCAGACCATCCTGTACAGAAGAGGAGAGTCAGGGAAATGGGGTTGGTTTAGTCTTACTCTGCCTTCCTAAAGTGCTCTGAGTATTGAGACCAATACATTATTTGGCCATTTCCTTTTTTCTGTCATCATGGATTACTGCAGAACACAGTTTTGGTGTTCATTTCAGTCTCATAATCATCTAGGGGATGGAAGGAAGAAATTAATTAATTATCATTTAATTTCATCCCCATTAGTGTTCCAGTCTGGCATGTCTTACCTGCTTCTGTGCTACATCTCTTAACCAAATGCACTTGGAATAACCAAGTCAGAAGGAGAAGAAAGCCAGATAGGATGATGGAGAAGGTCAAAAGCAGCACTATGTTATCACTGCTGGTTGCTCTTGTATCATGGGGGAGAGTGAAAATTTAGGGCACAGTTTGGCTTCATGTTAAGGAATCATGTTAACATAGTCATTGTATGTATTATTATTATCCCCATTTTATACCATAGGAATGAGATTAGGTAAGAGACTTGGCCAAGGTCACACAGCTAGTAAATGGCAGATCAAAAATTCACACTATAGTGTTTCAAAGTAGTTATTTAAGATGCAGTTAAAATTAAGTTACAGTAAAGAGATATATGCCCATTCATCAAAATCAAGTAAAATTAAATGTGTTTTATACAGAACCCATATCTACTTCATGCCCACAGGGGTAAATCTTGGGATAGCAATTGAGTTTTGGGTACTAATTCTCACTAGCTGGCAACAGCTTCCTGAATTGCTGTATTGAGAAAGGATTCTGAGGACTTGACCCAAGTCAGTAGGAAATAGTGATGTGTTTGATTAGTTATGTCTGCAAGGGATTTACATGCAGCAGAGGGGACATGAGTGTTCCATTTTTCATGATGTTTACCCTATTGAAACCAGAAAATAATTAATCTCATCACAAATAGTGTACAGTGATTTTTAACCATGAAAGTCAAGCTCTCCTCTGCTTCTATTCACTAGCTGAAATAAAACCATGTAATCATCTAAAAACCCTCCAATGCTCAGTATTTAGGAGTTTGCTGCAAATGACCAAAGTACCATCAGTTGCTTTCTCTAGTGTACAAGCAAAGCACAACACAGTGTCACCAGATTAAATGAACTTCCCATAAGTCCATGTAAGATAATTATTTCCCTTTTTGACTAAAATGACCATGGGAAGCTTTATTTTCATGTCAAAAAAATTATATTAATATGAAAATATCAAATAGACATTTATACCTACTGTAAGTGGATCTTGTAACTCTCTTGGCAACAATGATGCATACAGAGTTTCATAATCAGCTAACTAATGCCCCTCTCCTATATATGCCATGGGGGAAAAAAAACTGAATAGAGAGAGAAGGAAGTTGTCTCCTCATCTAGCAGTAGATTTTCAGAATCTTGCAATTAACAACCTGGAAGCGACCTCAGGATCGTCTATTTCAACACCCTGCTAAAGAAGAATGTGGTCAAAGCCTGAGCCACACTGACCCTGCCAGTATCTGTGCAATGCTGGGCCTTGCAAGCAATCTCATCCTGCCTCATCATCCTCATGTATACAGTGCCATCCATCTCATTTTCCCATCACATGCATTCAAATGCCCCTTATATCTCTCCAGTCTCATAGAGATATTGAGGCAAAGTGTCCCAGAAGTAAAAAGATTCATTGCTAAATGCAGAGTTTGTGGACCTGAAAATATAAGGTCCTCTCCCAAGGTCATGGTGGCAAAGGATGAGTGTCCACCTCCCCATGGTGTATGCAACACAAGATTATAAGAGAGGCACAGCTGCCACCTATGATGCCACTGTCCAATTTTGACAAATGTGTGCTATTTTTCAGCTCTGCTGGAAGTTCAGAGGGGTTTACTGGCAATTTGAAAATACTGAAAAATTCTATTTAAATATGGAACTTCCTCTAGGTGACAGAGACTTGATAACAGAATTATCTTTTTGGTCTCTACTCTGCCCCCTCACACCCCTGCCCTCAGCCAGTATGTTCTCAGCAGATGTGAGCCAGACCAGACTACTTAATAGCTGAGATTTCTCCAGCAGGTCATCAAAGGGCCAGAAGTACAAAATTCACCAATACATGTTATTGGCCAAACATCACAAAACAGGGTGAAAGACCTTTAGAATACAGGAGTCTAAGAGCCTCCAGCCAACTCAAGAGTTTCTGAGCCACAGGGAACCTGTGGGGGAATCACTGAACATTAGAGCTGGAAGGAGCCTTCAAATGACAGCGGTAACCCTCTAAATTCAGCTAGCAGGATTAAATCCACCTCTGCCCCACACCACTGTGCTAGCTGCAGTGGACATACATATGCCTTTAGCATGGTGCCTGGCACCTGACTAATGGTGGGTTAGTATCTCCATCAGCCTCTTTTCATTCGAAATGAGGAATCTGTCAAAAGAGGTGGTTTGCCCAATACAACCCAGTACGTTGTGTGGATGTTAAACAAACAATGGTCCCAAGGAGGGCCGCAGCCTGGCTTTGTTGACTGGATGGAGGTGTTTCCCATGGGTGGGATTCTGCATCTTTGGTTATTCAGGATGTGGGCTATGAAACTTGATTCCCTCCTGCAGGAGGCCACACATCAGCAATGTTCTTTCATAGGTGTGAACTCATAAATTTCACCGAATGGGCTTATTCTGCCCTTGAGGCAGACTGAGGTAGTTGTGAAGTGAAATGAAATCTAATCCAGCTCAGTTTTTGTTTATCTAAGTCCACACAGTAGCCCTAGGTACCACTTTGATTTTTACTTATGTTTTATGCTTTATCTGAAATTATCCATTCCAGCCATTCAGTCACTGGGCATTTACTGAGTACCTACTGTGAGGCTAACACTGCTAGGTTTTCTGCACCATAAAAAATATGTACAGTTGGCATTTCCATGGTCCTCAAAATAAAGGCACTTACAGTTTTACTAGTAGAGATGCTTAAAGGCCTGACTGGTAGGTAGGAAGAAGCAAGGACTGGAGCAGAAGGATGGCTCTGGAGTAGGCCCAACTCCACCACTGCTAGTTTGGGCACCTTAACCTCCTCCTCTCCCGTCTCCATTATATAAAATGAAGATGATAACAGTATCTTACAATGATTTCTTATAAAGTTATTGTGATGATTTAAAAAGGTGATGATGCATATAAAGTACTCCTCACAGTGCTTGGCAGCTAGAAAGCACCCAGTAAATGTTAGTTTCATTTGTAGTTTAAACAGTGAGTTGAGAATAGATTTGGAGATTCCAGTTCATTTGAAACACAAGTGAGGAGGTAAGGCATGTTCAGTTCCACTGAAGCCAGAGATTCAGTGGTGCTTAAACCATCTGGGAGGCAGTCTGCTGACTAAACATTCCCTACTTCAAGTGGTGGGTTGAACAGAGTTACATTTTAAGAAACCTAGTCAAGCAAGTAGATGGGTGGTTGGATGGGAGAGAGAATGAAGACAAGACTAGTTATAAAAATGATAATCTTGGCGTGAGTGGGAACTTAAAGTAAAGTCAATGCATATGCTTATACAAATTACAAGGAGACAGTCTAAGGATAAACAGACACCACTGGAGATAGAGAATAAAATGTAGGAAATCATACATGTGATTCAAATTCAGGATCTAGAAAAGTAGAGAATTCAGGAAGAGCAATAGAATCAAGAGGGTAAAGACAGGGTGTTCAAATTACCTGCTTTGTAGGATATGTTTTTATAGCCAGGGTTTGTGAGTGGCAGGAAAATATTCAATACACATTCTTTCTTGTATCCAAGTGAAACACTTTTCTAAAAGAGCAGCTCCAGCTGCATCAGAATTGAAATGTACACATGTCCAGGCAGTGGTGTCATTCACTGCTTTGTGCTATTTGTTCTGATATGAACTGTAGAATCTCCAACCTCACTGCTGACTCTCTTGAAGGAATTGATGATGTAGATACAAGTTATAAGAGTTCTGATCTTTATTCCAGTTCCTTGAAGATGCAGTGCATGTGCTAGGGCTGTTCTAGTTCAATGTGAGTGTGTCCTTCTAAGTTCATAAATGAATGTTGATTTGAATGATCTGGGAATAAGCCAGAACTGTTTCTGCTCTTGACGGAGAGCATGAATTGAAGCAGGACACCCTTTCCCTTTACTGCTTCCCAATCCAACATCTAAGAACCCATCCTCTTTCCCATATATCCTTCATACAAATGACCCTTCTAGCTTTACCTATCAGGTACTCAACACCTGCTATATGCTAGGCATTGCACAAGGCACTCTGGAGCCATTATCTCCTGTTACTCCCTTAGGCTGCCTATTAGGTAATTATCAAACCCATTTCACACAAGAATGGCTGGGACCTAGATGGGCAAACTCATTCAAGGCCACTCAAGTAGCCAGTGGCAGAGTCATGATTCAAATCAAGCATAAAGGAGTATTGAAATAACATGTTTGATGAGAGAGTTGAGCCTAGAAAACTAAGGAAAAGGGAAAAATACAATATACTCCATGTTTACAAAGCACTCATTAGCTGTGAGTAGAAATTAACACACCAGTCATGGTTGCTGGTAGTAATATGGGAATTAGGTAACCAAACCAAGGACAGAGGTAGCACAGCTGCCTAGATGAGGAGGGCTGGCCCTGCAGGCTAATGGGGGGTGTGAGGTTCCTGGAAAGGTCAGCCCCTTAATGGGGAGGGTGAACAGATTTCAGGAATGGAGTGTAGGACACAGCTGGTCTACCTGATGAATCCCGTGCCAGTTTCTAAAAATATCTCCCTTCCTGCCTATCTTTGAAGTCTGAAGTTCTGGTGCAGTAAGTACATTTCTTTGGCATGTCTTTCAAATTTCAGAGTATTTATTAGGTTATAAATAACCTGTAGCAGATATAACACTAAGTCATTATTAACTAGCACTATGCTAGTAGCTTCTGGATGGCAGTTAGGGACATGTGAGCAGAGGGCTGGCCTGGGGATGAGGATGTTGAAAACAAAGTAGGAGTGTGTCACAGAAAACTGTCTCCTTCCCTCTTCTGGGCTCCCTGACTGAGTCCCTCCACCTCCCCAGCCTTCCTTGGGACCTGGGCTCTGCTTTATCGTCAGGCACCCTCCCACCTGGACCAGGAGCTTCTCCAGCACAGTCCAGCCCCCTGCGTGCAAGGGTAGTATATATGTTCGATGCAAACAAGTGGGCATATGTGGCTATTTTTAAAAAATTAATAAAATCTTAGACCAGATTAACACAAAAGTGATTTACAGATCCAGGGAGCTAACATCTCC
This sequence comes from Manis javanica, assembly GCF_040802235.1. Classification (NCBI taxonomy): domain Eukaryota; kingdom Metazoa; phylum Chordata; class Mammalia; order Pholidota; family Manidae; genus Manis; species Manis javanica. Next base: position 68,493,701 of record NC_133157.1, read on the forward strand.
CTGAGTTGGACCATCATCAGAGCAAATGTTTTGTGGTTAGTTGTTACACCATAGCTTACATACACTGCCTGTGAGAGTTAATTTATGGCAGCTTGGCTGGACTGTAGTACCAGTTATTTCATCAAACACTTACCTAAGTGTTGGTGGAAGGTATTTTATACATGTGGCTCACATCTACAAGCAGCTGACTTTAAGCAGTTTACCACAGATAATGTAGGTGGCCACAGCAAATCAAGTGAAGGTCTTAAGAACAAAACTGAGGTTTCCCAGGAAGAAGAAAATCTGCCTCAAGACTACAGCATCCACTCGTGCCTGAGTCCCCAGACTGTAGGGGCCCTCCCTACATACAGATCTTGGAGATTTGCCAGACCTGACAATAGCAAAAGCCAATTCCTTAAAATAAAAAAAGATACATATATATCCTATTGGTTCTGCTTCTCTGGAGAACCCTGGCTGAGCGACTGCATGACTGGAGCATGTGTGGAGTAAGGCAGCCGAGACTGCAAGTGTCTGGAATCTTCAGTGTGTGAAGAGCGGCTGGAGGTACTACAGATACTCAGTCTGGAAGAAGGAGGTCTCAGTGTGATCTGACAGCTGTCATTGTACATTTGAAGGTCTGATATGTGGAAAAGAGATCAGAGTTGTTCTGTGTTGCCCAGAAAAGAGATCTTGGCCCAAAGTTAGAAGCTAAAGCAGTCAGATTTGGGATCAATACAAATAAGACGTTGCTAACCATTGAAGTGGATCAGCTCCCAGGAATGGGATCTCTAACAGAAATGTGGAGGGAAATTAGGAAAGGAACTCCTTGATCAGGTGAGAGGAAAGAATATGACTTCAAAGTTCCTATCCGCTTGACAGGTCCAAGACCATGGCTGCCATTTTTGGAGTCCTTCCTATGTGCAGGCACTGTGCTCAGCACTTCATACATCTGATTTCACTGCATCATTCTACCAGCCCCTTAGGTGGGCTTAGTACTCTCACTTTCAAGACAAGAAAAATAAGCCTGTTGGAAGGTGAGTAAGTGGTCCAAAGCCATCCACTAAGTAGAAGCACTAGGTCCAAAGCCATCCACTAAGTAGAAGCACCAGGCCTGCCTGACTCTCAAGGCTCCCCTGTAGCCACTGCACTAAAGGTAACCCTATGTGGAAACTCTACTTCCCTGGGACGGTAAGATTCCAAATCGCAAGCACAAGCCACAAGCTGTCTGTTAAACCTTAGCACATGCACCCTAATCATACATTTGTTTATCTGCCTTCAGTCCAAAGTGGTGAATTTATCTATGATGGGGCCATGCCTAATTTGTCAAAGCATTGAATGTGAAAGAGATATATTTTTTCATTAAACAAATACTGGTTGTCCACAGACACTAGTTATCTAGGAATACAGCTGCCAACAAGTCCCAGTCTCATTAAGAAATGTACACCCAGCAGGGAAGGTGACTATTATATTAAAATGTATTAAGAATTTAACTACTATTGTCATCAATGCTGAAGAGAAGAACAGAGTACTTTAAGAATTACAAGTGGGTCCTTATCTCGACTGGAGGGTAAAAGAACCCCCTCAATGAGGGACTTCTGGGTGGAGAGTTGAAGGAAGCATGGTGCTCGGCCAGGGGCAGGGCACAAGACCTGACACAGAACACCACTTGAGCACTGGAAACAATGCAAGCAGGTCAGTGTAGCTGGCTATTTAGTAACAAAGAGGGCAGTGCCATCAGATAGGGCTGGAGAGGTGGACAGAAACCCCTTCATGCCAGGCGATGTAGAATATGTCATCTTTTTTCAGTGAATGATAAGGATAGAGCTGATTTGGTGGCTTGGGACATCTCAGTCATGTAGTCCTCAAATACAACTGTACATGAGGCTTGAGCTGTGTAGAGAAAGAGTTGCCACAGTCAACCTGGGACTGCCATCCTTAGGAAGTCCTGTTTGCAAGATTGGCCCTTGGCTGGAGTCAGGAAGCTTGGACATTGAGAAGGTTCCCACCATTCCTGGTGAGAGTGGCTCACTGTGCATAAACTGTTGTGGCAAACAATATGGTTTATGCTGAAGAGTTGCTTTCTTTTCAGGAGTCTAGAATTTTGGTTTAGGTTAGGCAGAGGATGCTTACATGATCAATCCCTGATTAAAACCCTGGGCACTAAGTACCTGATGAGCTTTCCCAGTAGAAACATTTCAGACACACTCACTGCACAGCTCCTTGCTGGAGGGACTGAGCACGTCCCACGTGACTACATGGCAAGACCCTTGGAAGCTTGTACTTGGTTTCCTTCACCTTTGCCCCATGCATCTTATCTCATTGCTGATTTTGCTTTGTGTCTTTCCTCTGTAATAAATCTTAGCCATGAGCAGGACTATGTGCATCTGGTGAGTGCTCCTAGTGACTCACCAAAACCAGGATGGGGAGAAGGGGAGGGATGGCCTTGGGGACTCCTGACCCAGGATGTGTGACCCTGTTGACTCAAGAGGCCACAGTGACCACGGAATCAAAGCCTCCCCTCTGACTACAGAAGGGCTTACGAAGCGGCGCTGGAATGGTTTCCCTGCTTCTGGGGAACTCTAGCCTCTGCAATGGCTCCTCTACTCTGAAGTCTAGAAATGTTTGCAGTGATCCACAGCTGGGTAATGAAAATTTAAAGATATACACCAACTTCCACTGAAGAGTCATAATAAATATTAAACAACCACCTACAATCCCCGGTGCCAGTGCCCTGGATTTGCCAGGAACATGCCATCTTACTTCAGGAGTTCAGAAAGCCAATTTCATAATGCCCTACAGCTTTAATATATCTGCCCTTTATTAAATGCATGATGTGCCAATGAGTCTAATAGGGTGGTCTTAAGGGCATTTAGGTTTTGTACCTTTATATTTAGCCAGCCAATGTTACAGTCTGAATGGCCTTTTTTTGAAGTTTCAGTTTATTATTCAAGACCAAGGAAAATTGGTCATTTCTTTGTACTTTATATTCTAATTGCAAGAACTATCATATAAACATACTAGAAAACCACACAAAGCAAATTTAGTAAAACATATGCCAACTTCACTACAGCCCATAAAGTAATGCTTAAAACTGTTGATGTTGCTTACTAAATACTTTTCTTTCCTTGTGTAAAGGAAAATTCAATGTACTCACTTTTATATTCCCAGGAAAGAAACCCAGCAATAAAATATTGATGATAAAAGAACTGGCATAGAAGACCAATCTTGCTCTCCAAAGTAAACAATCAAACAACACAACTGGTCTCCTACCTCTGGAACCCAGCCATTCTGGTCCCATTATCAAAGCAGGCTAAATTGCTATCACAGCACTTTCCTTCCTCCCATAAGCTGCCAGTTGGGAAGTCATAAAGCTTTTAAACCTGACATCTCTGCAGAGGCTGGTATGGTATTCCTATGGAGATTCTCATTGATGTGGATCAATAAAATGCCTTCACCTTTGCTAAGTAGTTAAAATTCTTTTACGAAATCAGTAAATATCTACTGGGCACCTACTTCATGCAAGGCGTGTGCTGTGCCCTGAAGGTGACATAGTCTTTGATATTTAGAAACTGTCGGCCCTAGAATCACATGTTGCAGTAGAACAAAATAATAGAAATATTGTGTTAAGTAAGAAATGTAGATTAGGAGTATGAGGTCAGAAAGGAAAGAACTCTCTGTGGATATTAAAGTCTTTCCAGGAGGGATCTACACTGGAATATGAGGACTGGTGAGATTCAGTGCTCTGGTAGGAGAGCATTTCTGATGGAGTTGGTAGCCTGCATAAATGCACATTCAGGAGAGAAATGGGTAGAGTAAGGTGGCTGAGGGGAGAGGGTGTTTAAGGAAATAATGCTAGATAAGGCTGGACAGGTGGGCTGAGCCAGGCTGAGGACAAGACTGAATGCAGTCTAAGAAGGTCAGCAAGACCACCAAAGGTACCTGTGGAGCAGAGCCCTTCTGCTTTCAAGGCCACATCTGTAGACACTCCCTCCAGAAGTCGTATCAGGATAGAATGGAAGGGAAGTGTGGAAGAGGCAGTAAGTCATTGAAAGAGAGATCTGGAGAAAACCAGGAATGGAAGGGCTGCACAGCATGCCTAGTGAAATGATAAGAGCTCCACTTAGGTTAAAAACATAAGAAGAGGAAAAGAAGAAATGGATATGAGAGGCCAAATGAGGGAACAGCTGATCAGCACCGGAAACTTACAATATGGAGCTCCCATAAAAGAAATTTTTAGAAGTTAGTTTTAATACTACACTTGTATAATGCTGTACTTCAAATTCATAACCTTTATCATAATTGTAACAAAATAATTATTTGAGTAATTTTTTATTGTTATTCTTTTCTAGCTCATAAACCTTTTATAGGCTGGGATTGGTTTCTCAAGTGCCTGAGGTAAGGCATGCTGTACTTGTTCAAAAACTGGAATTAATAAAGGGTCTGGTTAGGAAGAGAAGATAGAGAAAAAAATATGAGAAATCTAGTTTTACACAAGGGGACTTAGGGGTAAAATGTCTAGCAGGGGTTGTCTATTTATAACACACTTTACTGTAGTTAAGTGATAGGGCTTGTAAGCAATTGGTATATCAGATCTTTAATGACACTTTGTGAGTGGCATTTGTCCAAATCCATATACAGATTAATAACTAATTAATAATAATGAACCATGCCATAAAACTGAGTTGCATTATAAAATAGTTAATGAAGAACCTCAAAACTAATGCATGAAGAAGACAAGTTCAAGTCAGATTGCCAAATAAAGGTGACCTGTCATGCTCAGAGACTGAAACTGTTTCTAACTGATGTAAAGTTCTTTCAGCATATTTCTTTGAAGCCCCATTCTCTCTTAAGTGATCATATCCTTGAAATACTTCTGCATACACGTACAGAACTAATTCTTTGTAAATACCACTCTGATGAGTGAATGAATGAATGGATGGATGGATGAATGAGTTAGAACTTGGAACCCTGGGAGATTTAGGAGACCATCTGTGCTGCTACTAATTGGCTGCTACTAATTAGCTAAGTGATGTGATCAAATACAGTCACAGAATTCTGTGACTTGGTAGCTCATCCTGCATTTCCAAACAATGGGGCCATTAACATGTTGTAAATACTTGAGGGCCTATCAGTAAGTGAATCATAAAAAAACATTAAAAGTATCTATTGATGTTCATAGCAAAATATCACTTATCTAAAAAAATTTCACCTAATAACTTAAATTGCCTGAAACCCAAGAGGTCAAGGAAAGTCACCAGCATTCATATGACACATCTGAGATTAGCCCACTTGCAAGAATAAGAAATGATATCTGGAAGGGGGCTAGTAAGAGAACAGATCACAAATTCAAATACAGACGCACAAACTGACCCAGGACAGCAGGCTGGGACTTAAGTGTATGGGGGAAAATGCTGCATATTCATCAAAGCTTTGCAAGAATAGTCAATTTGCACATACCCATAGATACTCAAAGTATGGTGCTATATTTCAAAAGGGACAGATATGTATCACTCATTTGAGAAACATTCCTACTTATGTGTTTAAAGTTAGAGAAGATACGCTTCTATACCTTAAAGTTAAAAAAAAACAGCCTTCTGAAAATAATTCACTGAAGTATTTTATAGCCTGATGACAGTGATATCTAAAAATGACTTAACTTCGTCAAGATTTGACTACCTTTATAATTAAAATTATCAGCAGACTTGCCTATGACACAACTTGGCACTTGAGAAATGTTCCCTGAGAAACTAAGGTTGGTTTATATCTCATACAATGAGTTAGATTACTAAGAAATTAATTCCACGAAATTGCCCAAAACTGCCCATTCCAAGAAATTGTCCATGACATAGGCCTTCCCAGCTAAAAATGCTTTTTTTGTAATGGAGTCTTGGCAGATGGGGTGCAGTCTTTAAGTTGTGCTAATACTGTTCTGTGACAGCAAGGACCAGAGGGGCCCCTGATGGGTGGATATGTGGAACAGGGTCACATTTCACGCTGCTGTCTCATTAACAACTCTTGTTTGGGGCATAATAGACATACACTGATAAATCATTGCTGACTAGCACTGAAGGCTGTTGTATATTAAGTTACCCATTTTTTTAGAAAAATGGGAAATCATGGCTGAACATAATTTATTCTTCAGACCCCCTCTTCCTATGTGTTTTATCCTAAAGTTTTCTGTCAGTCTCTCCTGGCCCCTTCCTACTTTTCATCAAGTCTCATCACAGTGTCCAGTCTTTGATCATCATCTCCCTGTACCCAAACATTAATTCCTACAATCCAACCATTCATAGTGTTCTACAGATAAAGTTTGTAGAAAACCTCTTTCCTTCAGCTGATGTAAAGGTTGGTGCTATGGTGCCATATTTCAACCCATGAAAGCACTACAGCAGGTCTGTCAGCCCTTGAAATTCCCACTATACAAAAACACTTTGAAGAAAAACAAGAATATACCCCAGAGGCCTCAAAATCTGACAGTAAATGTCTGAAGTAAAAAATCCCTTTCAATGATTGCAGACAAAAAGGAGACAATGAACCTCTAGTCTCCTATACTGTGTATAGTATTTTTAAAATAACATTTCTTTGCAACTACTGAAGTAGCAGATGTACTTTGTAGGAAATTTGTAAAGTAGAAAGCACCAGCAAACATAAAATTGCATGTATTGGACAATCCAGAGATAACCACTGTTGGCATTTTAGCATATAGCCTTCTAGTCTTTATCACTGAAAACATCTCACATGGTGTTTCTTCATTTTAGGGCTCATGTCCGAGTGCAGAAGTTAGCAGGAACAGAGCCAAGATGACCTACTCTCATGCTTCATGAGAATGTGGATTTGTAAAAGCTGTGTCATGATACTCCCAGATGACATTAATTATCATTTCATAGAAAGAAACAGCATAATGTAATGAATGATGAAGAACATGAGTTGTGGAGCCAAACAGCTGGAGTTTGAATCCTGGCAAATTAATTTCTTTATGCTTTCCTCATGAATAAAATGGGGGTGACAACAACAGTAATAATAATAATACCACTATTTACTTTATAGATGCTTATGATAATCAAATGTGTCAATATGAAAGTATTTAAACAATGGCTCACACAAAATCAGTTATCCGTTAACATTTTCCAAGGGAAATGCATGCTCATTGTCAAGGGCTCTCACCTTCATATATTATTGCCAGTCTTGGAGATAATCAATCAGATATTAAGATTCCCATATTCTGGCCCTGTACCTGCCATGGATAATTATGTGATCTGGGTGAGTCATTGTAGATCTTTGGATCATTGTTTCGTTGTTAGTAAAATGAAGGTGCTAGACTCTATTGGTGGTTCTTAACCATTTTCAGGAGATCATAAAACCCTCTGATATAATACTTTATGATTTCAGAGGGTTCACTGACCCCTAGAAGTTAAAGAGTCCTTTCTAAAGTCCCCAGGTTAAGAATCCTCATGTTATATGATCTTTGATGGTTCTTCAAGGTCTGATATTCCGTGGAGGTCAGTTCCATCGAAATGGTCCCATTCTCGGTAGCACAGCATGGAGAGGACAATTAATGACTCTAACATCTTACTATGGTGATAGACAGCGACCGCAGTGGAAGGGATGAGGGCTTGATAATAGGGTGAGTGTTGAACCACTGTTCTGTGAATGTGAAACCATTGTAAGATTGTATATCAATGATACTTTAATAAAAGAAAAAGAAAGAAAGAAAGAAGTGGTCCCATTCTTACAATTCCTGATTTGACTGTGGTGGAGAGAGAAAAGGGTGAAAGACAAGTTCTGGAAGCAACTCTTCCTCACTGAATATCTGTGTTTTCTGAATTATTGAAGATTTCATGTTTCCTATTAAATCCTTCATGCATACTTTCAATTCCTGGTGCACTCAGGGTTTGGGACTCCCATAGCACTTATTTATAGGCTAATTTGCTACAGAGAAATGGTAGTGTTTCTCAATCCCAAAGGCACAAGAGATATTTGGCCTCATGCTCTGCTGTACCCAGTGGAGTCTAAGGCACACAGCAGGGTGCAAAGTGCCTGAAGAACAAAGCCTGGCCCCAAACAGCACACAGAACCAGGCAGCAACAGGGTCAGGAAATGCCACTGACTACCCAGCATGATGCTCTGTGTAAATACTCTGTGCCTCTAGAGACCATCTGCGTCTGTGTGTTAAAATGTGGCCCAGGGACTGCTGTCCCCAAACCATCTGGGGTGTGTGTTCAAAATGCAGATGGCCCAGTGGCCCCTCTATGTTCCATTCTACCTGGAGTGGCCGTGATGAAGTCAGGCTATGGGGCACAGCTGAGTTCCAGCAATGAACCCCAGGCATGCCAGTGAGAACTTAGGAGAGTGGAATCAGCATTTTCAAAAAACCTTTAACAGAAAAACTTATTTTTGAGCATATGGAGGAAGAAGCTTTTCTTAAGAATACTCAGTGTTTAAGAATTGATACTATTGTTTCCACCATGGTGATATAATATGACTCCATCAACTAAACCGTAGAAAAGAGAGGTTACCATGGAAGCACTGCAGAAGCTCCCAGAGCTTTGGATTTCTTTGCAAATTCAGGATAACAATGCCTACTTTAAGAGTAGGTGAGGGTTTGGCTAAATAGTACCCCTTAGACTGGTTAAATAAACTCTTGACACATTCACACAAAAGTATGCAGCACTATAAAAGACTGAGAAAGCTATCTATGTATTCATATCAAAAGCTAAGAATCTTATGTGAAAAAAAGAAAGTATTAGAATAGTATATATAGCACCTTATATATATCTCACCTTTTATATAAGAAAGGCAAGGGAATATGTACTTGTATTTATATGCAAATGTATAAACAAAATGGTTATCAATGGGGGTCATATGATGGGGACAGGCAGGGAGGTAGGTGGTGGGTCTGTATTTGGAAATTAAAGTTTTTAAAAAAGCATACCTTTGAATCTCTTTCCCTAACATACATTTATTCTAAGAAAGGTGGATTTAAAGCTGCTAGTCTAGAAATTTAATCTGCCAAGTTATCAATCTTCTGCTCAATTTAGATTTTAATGAGTATTGACCATGAAAATGATTATATTTCACTCTTGACAGTTGCCAAAAGTCTCATCACCCAAATCAACTTGAAAATGAAGGGGGAACATACCTGGATGAAGTGTTATTATTAAAATGTACCAGTCATTTGTTTTTGAAATGGTAGCAGAAGATATCCTGGATGAGCAGAAAACAAGAGAGGAGTCTATAACCTACTGGCAGCCTTATTTGTGCTACAGGATTTCTGCAATGATTATGACGCACTCTGCTCCATCAGGTCATGAAGGACGCATGGCTCTACACAGCTCGCCAGGGCTGACTGAAATGGAGAGGACTATTACAACTCGGAGAAACATTTCTTCTCTTTGCTTTTAGCTCAGTACCAGCTTAGGGAGTAAATCCACTGCAATTTATGGAAGCTTTCATCCCTAAATTCTCCTGGGCCACATTTCTTTTCAGATGTGCTTTCTTTTTTTAAAAAATCAAAAAAAATCAAAACAACACAAAACCATAGGAAGATCTTTTAGAAAGAACATTCACAAGACTCTAAGTTAAGAATATTCACTGTCAACTGATACACATGCAAATAACAACATATTCACTTTCTTTTTTAAATGGTAAGGTTTGAAGAGGGAGAGAGGATAAGCGATATGCACATCTGAAATGATCTTTCAGTGTAGTCATTGCCTTTTATATACAAATATACATCGTTGTCTCTATAATTAGCATGACCAGAAATCTTATTTTCTCCATCACACATACAGCACCCTCCATCCTGGAGATGGGCTGGAGAGTCCTTCTGACTCAGCTGATGGGCTTGTAAAGTACACACTTTCATGTAATGGGTCTTGTTGCTTTAAAAGGTTTCTTTTCAGATCTGCAGTTGATAAAACCCTATGTGGGCGAGTCTCCAGAGAAACACTGAGTGTGCAAGGTGAGATGGCATCATAGAGGGTGCTGGAATCCAGGTCAGCTTCAATACCAGAGACAATGGGGAGTCTCAGGGCTTCCTTAGACAGTGATGAGTCAAACCACTGGCTGAGCCACAGAAAGGGTTTTCCTTTCTTGTACCAGCAGAACCTCGCAGCCACTTGGTTAGACGTTCACTAGTTTTGTCGCTAGTTTTGCTGATGAGTTGGTTTAGGCCAACAAGATGTGAGGGGCAGTACACTGTGTCCTCTCTGTGCCACCTCCTTGCCTCTGACTACCTCCTTCTCCCAACATCCAAAGCCAGGCTTTGAGAATGGAGAAGCTGCTTGCTGGTTCTGGACTATGACATGAAAGTGAAATAAACTTCTCTTAAGAAATAAATAAAATTGAGAAGAATAAAACAATAGAAAATATCAATGAAACCAAGAGCTGGTTCTTTGAGAAAATAAACAAAATAGATAAGCCTCTAGCCAGACTTATTAAGAGAAAAAGACAGTCAACACACATCAAAAGAATCAGAAACGAGAAAGGAAAAATCATGAAGGACCCAACAGAAATACAAAGAATTATTAGAGAATACTATGAAAACCTATATGCTAACAAGCTGGGAAACCTAGGAGAAATGGGCAACTTCCTAGAAAAATACAACCTTCCAAGACTGACTCAGAAAGAAACAGAAAATCTAAACAGACCAATTATCAGCAATGAAATTGAATCAGTAATCAAAAAACTACCCCAGAACAAAACCTCCGGGACAGATGGATTTACCTCGAAATTTTATCAGACATACAGAGAAGACATAATACCCATTCTCCTTAAAGTTTTCCAAAAAATAGAAGAGGAGGGAATACTCCCAAACTTCTTCTATGAAGCCAACATCACCCTAATACCAAAACCGGGCAAAGACTCCACCAAAAAAGGAAACTACAGACCAATATGCCTGATGAACGTAGATGCAAAAATACTCAACAAAATATTAGCAAACCAAATTCAAAAATACATCAAAAGGATCATACACCATGACCAAGTGGGATTCATCCCAGGAATGCAAGGATGGTACAACATTTGAAAATCCATCAACATCATCCACCACATCAACAAAAAGGACAAAAACCACATAATCATCTTCATAGATGCTGAAAAAGCATTCAACAAAATTCAACATCCATTCATGATAAAACTCTCAATAAAATGAGTATAGAGGGCAAGTGACTTCAACATAATAAAGGCCATATATGATAAACCCACAGCTAACATCATACTGAACAGCGAGAGTCTAAAAGCTTTCCTTCTGAGATCAGGAACAAGATAGGGATGCCCACTCTCCCCACTGTTATTCAAGGTAGTAATGGAGGTCCTAGCCACAGCAATTAGACAAAACAAAGAAATACAAGGAATCCAAATTTGTAAAGAAGAAGTCAAACTGTCACTATTTGCAGATGACATGATATTGTACATAAAAAGCCCTAAAGACTCCACTCCAAAACTACTAGAACTAATATCAGAATTCAGCAAAGTTACAGGATACAAAATTAACACACAGAAATCTTTGGCTTTCCTATACACTAACAATGAACTAATAGAAAGAGAAATCAGGAAAACAGTTCCATTCACAATAGCATCAAAAAGAATAAAATACCTAGGAATAAATCTAACCAAGGAAGTGAAAGACCTATATCCTGAAAACTACAAGACACTCTTAAGAGAAATGAAAGAGGTCACTAACAAATGGAAACTCATCCCATGCTCCTGGCTAGGAAGAATTAATATTGTCAAAATGGCCATCCTGCCCAAAGCAATATACAGATTCGATGCAATCCCTATCAAATTACCAACAGCATTCTTCAATGAACTGGAACAAATAGTTCAAAAATTCATATGGAACCGCCAAAGACCCCGAATAGCCAAACAATCCTGAGAAGGAAGAATAAAGTGTGGGGTGGGGATCTCACTCCCCAACTTCAAGCTCTACTACAAAGCCATAGTAATCAAGACAATTTGGTACTGGCACAAGAACAGAGCCACAAGACCAGTGGAACAGAATAGAGACTCCAAACATTAACCCAAACATATATGGCCTATTAATATATGATAAAGGAGCCATGGATGTACAATGGGGAAATGACAGTCTCTTCAACAGATGGTGCTGGCAAAACTGGACAGCTACATGTAAGAGAATGAAACTGGATCACTGTCTAACCCCATACACAAAAGTAAATTCGAAATGGATCAAAAACCTGAATGTAAGTCATGAAACCATAAAACTCTTAGAAAAAAACATAGGCAAAAATCTCATGGACATAAACATGAGTAACTTCATGAACATATCTCCCTGGGTGAGGGAAACAAAAGCAAAAATGAACAAGTGGGAGTATATCAAGCTAAAAACCTTCTGTACAGCAAAGGACACCATCAATAGAACAAAAAGGTATCCTACAGTATGGGACAATATATTCATAAATGACAGATCCAATAAAGGATTGACATCCAAAATATATAAAGAGTTCACACACCTCAACAAACAATAAGCAAATAATCCATTTAAAAAATGGGCAGAGGAGCTGAATAGACAGTTCTCTAAAGAAGAAATTCAGATGGCCAACAGGCACATGAAAAGATGCCCCACATCGCTAATCATCAGAGAAATGCAAATTAAAACCACAATGAGATATCACCTCACACCAGTAAGGATCGCCATCATCGAAAAGACAAACAACAACAAATGTGGAGAAAGGGGAACCCTCCTACACTGCTGGTGGGAATGTAAATTAGTTCAACCATTGTGGAAAGCACTATGGAGGTTCCTCAGAATGCTCAAAATAGAAATACCATTTGACCCAGGAATTCCACTTGTAGGAATTTACCCTAAGAATACAGCACTCCAGTTTGAAAAAGGCGGATACACCCCTATGTTTATCGCTGCACTATTTACAATAGCCAAGATATGGAAGCAACCTAAATGTCCATCAGTAGATGAATGGATAAAGAAGATGTGGTACATATACACAATGGAATATTACTCAGCCATAAGAAGAAAACAAATCCTACAATTTGCAACAACATGGATGGAGCTAGAGGGTATTATGCTCAGTGAAATAAGCCAGGTGGAGAAAGACAAGTATCAAATGATTTCACTCATCTGTGGAGTATAAGAACAAAGAAAAAACTGAAGGAACAAAACAGCAGCAGAATCACAGAAACCAAGAGTGGACTAACAGTTGCCAAAGGGAAATGGACTGTGGAGGATGGGTGGGAAGGGATGGATAAGGGCAGGGAAAAAGAAAGGGGGCATTACAATTAGCATGTATAATGTGGGGGGGGCACGGGAAGAGCTGTGCAACACAGAGAAGACAAATAGTGATTTTACAGCATCTTACTACGCAGATGGACAGTGACTGTGAAGGGGTATGTCGGTGAGACTTGTTGAAGGGGGGAGCCTAGTAAACATAATGTTCTTCATGTAATTGTAGATTAATGATATCAAAATTTAAAAAATACAAAATTAAAAAAATAAATAAACTTCTCTTATGTCTGAGCCACTGTATTTTTGGCATGATGAAAGCGTAGTCTATACCTTGACTAAAAAGGTGGCTTGATATAGTAGTGTTTCAGAAAAGTAGCCAATCAAGGGGTAATCAAGAATGAATAAGGCATATGAATAAAAAAGATGATTGTTAGAAGGTTGTAGCCACAGAACTATAATCATGAAAATCAAATGAATATTTAACTACCAGGAAAACCTCTCTTCAAAAATTTACAACATGGTATTGTAACCCAGACTCTACACCCATTGCTACAGACTCCTAGTTAAGCAAGACAGAATGAATGCACTGTAGCTATAGCTGCATCCACTGACTCTGAGGGGGACTGGTGAGGTACAGAGGAGGCCGTGTCTGTAAGAGAATGGGCTTTAGGACCATACAGACGAGGGTCTGAATCCAACTCTGCCACTTACTAAATGTAAGATGCTGAGAGATTCATTAACTCCCCTGAACCTGCAGTGCTAAGCAGAGATACAAACATCTGCCTGTGGCATAAGGATGTGGGTTAGAGCTTCTAGCAGAGGACCTGGTTCATGCACAGGGAGCCAACAAATGACAGGTGTATTTCTCTCTCTTCTACTGCTTTGAGGGCAATCACAGACAGCTCAGTGCCAGGAAACCCAATGAGGAAGAGGTAAGAACAAAGAGTAGGAAATGGGATTCTGATATTTTTGGTACTGGATCTCCTGATAGGAGTAATCTCTTAATTAGGTAGTAATTCTAGGATTACTAAACCCAGAAATATAAGACATCATTTCAGAGAGGTACCAATTGAAACTAATCACAAAACACATGCCTATCTGATTTCTTTCTACAAAGAACTTAAACATTTTAGATCTAGTTTCCAGCATTTTGTGGAATGTCTACATGTATGACAACTTTTACATTGTTTGAAATTTCTCTATTTTCTACTATAGTTGGTGAGTATCAGGACCACATTTTGCTTTCAGGTTCCCAATTATTTTTTTTAAAGCTAAGGTTGTTAAACCTATCATAATTTTTACAAAGCATTCTTATATTTGCCTATTTCTCTTCCTCCCAGAGCATGTCTCTCCATGCATCTCTTCTATAGCTAATACTTATTGAGAGCTTAACATGTGCCAGATTCCCTTCTAAAGCACTTAACATGTACTAATTCATTCAATCCTTATAACAACCCTAGGAGACAGGGACCAATTATTTCCCCATTCTACAGATGAGGAAAATCAATGATGGATGGGTTCAGCTGTTTACCCAAGACCACACAGCCCTTGAGGGACAGAGTCAAGATCAGGACCCAGGCAGTCTTACTCCAGAGCTCATACAGTTATTCTGTCCCTTCAAGGTCGCAAAATACTTTGCAAAACCTAAAACAATACCTAGCATAAGGCACAGAAATAAGAAAAACTAAAACTTTGAACAGAAGACTAAAAAAGCAAAAGTCAAGTAACAAGTATGAGAATGAAGTAGGGGAGGGGAGCGGAGAGTGAAGAGTCAAATGTAAGTTTAATCCAATATCTTGAATTTGAGAGTAAATCATACCTCTGACCTTCTTGGAAGTTAAGGAAAAAGGAAAACAGGATATGGGATATGATTTCCATTGTATGGTAAAAGGAAGACTACTAGCATTCAATACTGTATTAGGCTGTACTGCCAGCCCTTCATTTAATTTCCCAGTTCTTTGCTTGAGAAAATACAGGGATCTCATCGGTGCTTAGCTCCGGACACTATCTAATTGTTTTAATTTTGCTAGCCAGAGATGTAGCTTCAACTAATGCCCATGTTTCAATATGCCCATTTATATATTTTCTTGAATAAGATTTTAAGGCAAGCTGTAATGTCTTTCCCCATTCCACTCCACAGATTATCAATGGACAATAAACCAATTTGTTTAGAAAATCTTATTTCTTATGTCACATAATATTAAGTCAGAGAGATTTGCTTTTCAAACTGGCATCTTACATATGGCAGGAACTCCATGATGTACAAATTAAAGATTATTTAATTTTTTTAAACCCAGAAAAATATTGCTGAGATAATGCTGAAAAGGGAATGCTGAATTTTATAGTGATACAAAGGCACTTATCATTATCTTGATTTTATTTCCCTAAGTAGCTATTAAAAAACTAGAAAATCATTAATCTAAAAAAAAGAATACGCTTCTGTCATAGGAATTCTTTGAATTTAAACTTTCTTTGCTGGCAATTTTTGTTCTCTGTAAAGAATACATCTTTTGAGTCTATTAAATCAGGGCTCTTATAACAATAAATAACTTTAAGAGCTACAACATATACTTTATTCCCGTCTAACAGAGACCAGCAGCACCATGATTCCTGTTAGCAATATAACTCCACAGCCTGCATTTAAGTGTATTTTAGTAACTACCAGAACAGGTAAGGTGTATACAGTTTGCTCTTATTGTCCAAATATTGTACAATATTTTTTTGTGCATGAGGTGAGAAACCTGTGCAGCTGTTTCTTGGTGTTCTCTACTTTGGTATGTAAATAAGTCAGTTACTAGGGAGAGATACTAGTTTCCTGGTATAGATACATACTGACTCTTGCTCATATAATATTTATTTTATGTTTTAAGGCAGCAGAGAATATGGCTTTTGGTTACTTCACCATTGGTTGAACGTTTTGGTATTTCTTGACCCTGTTCTATCACCATAAACACTGGCAGCAGTCTCCAGCATTAGAATATCTGTGTCCAAATCCTGCCTCCCCTCCTTAGCAAGTTCCTTACCATCCTCCTGCTTAAGTTATTTTGTATCTAAAATGAGGATAAAAGTTTCTACCTCCTAGGGCTGTTGAAAGGATTAAAAGAGATGACACTTATAAAGGGCTTCAACCAAGGGCACACTGCTAGTAGAACAGAGTAGATTCTCAGTAATTATTATTGCAATACTGCTAAAAAAGCAGACACATGGTAAGTTCTGGACTGTACATAGAAGGACATCATTGTGGTTATTTACAGATAACCATTACCAGGAAAAGGCTAACTTGAAATGATCCTGTTTAAAGAAGGAAAAAGCATTTCATTATAAAAAGGGGTGTGTGTGTGAAAGGGTTGAATAGGATTTTATATGGGAAAAATGAAATTCAAATTATGAATGCAACTTTTTATTGAAGTATAATTGATATGCAATATTATATTGGTTTCAAGTACATAACATAGTGATTTGACAGTTATCTCCATTATTAAATGCTCACCCCAGTAAGCATTGTTACTATCTGTCCACATAGAGAGATGTTTCAATATTATTGACTATTCCTCTTTTGTTGTACTTTCATCCCAGGGATTAACTTGTGTTATAATTGATTTTATTCCCTTTATTTAACCACCCCACCAACTACCCCATGGAAACCCCAGTCTTTTCTCTGTATCCATGAGTCTATTTCTATTTTGTTAATTTGCATTTTTTGAAGATTTCATGTATAAGTAAAGTCATTTGGTATTTATCTTTCTCTGCCTGGCTTATTTCACTTAGTATAATATCTTCTATATCAATCCAGGTTGTCACAAATGGCAAGATTTCATTCTTTTTATGGCTGAATAATATTCCATTGTACCACATCTTCTTTTTCCATTCATCTGCTGATGGACACTTATGTTGCTTCTAAAACTTGGCTATTGTAAATAACATAGCAATAAACATAGGGGTGCATACATCCTTTCAAATCAGTGATTTTATTTTCTTCACGTAAATTCCTGGAAGTGGTATTGCTGGGCTATATGCTATTACTATTTTTAGTTTTTTTGAGGAAACTCCATACTGCTTTCCAGTGTATGAAAATAACCTTTAAATGTCAAAAAACTAAATTGTATATGTGCTTATTCTTAGGATTCATTTAGTGTTTTAAGAACAAATAACTCTACTGATTTTGTTTTCTTTTGTGTTATTTCTGATGGATGGGAATATAGCTTACCCCCTTAACATGACTGTATGATAACTTACAGCACCATTATCAAGGTAGTCATTTTGGCAGAAATAGCTATCAATTTATGCAAATCCATCTCTCAATATTTTGATAACTGAATAATTCACTCCTGAAGTACCTATCTTCATACTCAGATTTCTTCTTTCATTCTTGATTCAGCTAACTCAATCAGATCATCAATTGCTTTTAGCTTTGCACAATATTCAAGCCATTCACCCACATTGCCTCTAAGAAAATTCTGCATGTTAAAGGATTCCCAATTTCACCTGGAAGTTCGTTTTCATTGCATTTTGTACAGTATTTAAACAGACAAGAGGGCAAGTGAAGAGGGTTGTTAGAATGGGGGCTAATTTTATAAGTGGTCAATTCCTTTGTCAATCATATTTGCATGATGTGGTATCCCACAAAGATTTGGATAATAAACACCCCAAAGCCATACCCTCTTTCCTATACTATTTGATAAATTTACCTTAAATATGCTTGTTTTATCTTTAAAAATCTATAAAGTTTTCACATCGTGGGGCAAGCTATACTTCATAAAAACCAGGAACAGTCGGTAATAGTTAAAACAACATTTCTTCCCACCTGATGGAAAACTACAACTCTTTTGGCATAGGTTTTGTAACAGAATAAAAATACTGTACACTGTGTTAGATCATGATGTTCATATCACTGGAGAGTCTCACACTACATATTAATCAGCAACAAGACAAGTTGTCCCTATAAATGAAAACCACACAGGATAGAGAAACCACTGGTCATGATGAAAGGAATGAAACTTAAGCCTCGATTCTTCACTTTGATGTTTGTTTTAGGTTTTACTTGAGATAATAGAGTATCAACTGTGTGTTTATGCAAAATAAGTTATCAAAAATAAAAAATAATTGGAATATGGAGGTGGGGGAAAGATACATATAGTGGTGTGGAGCTGGCTTATACCTGCTCAGGAAAGGTGCTTGTTCAGCTTTCAGGGACCTTGCAACCCAGGTGTTAAACTCTCATCAGCTTGAAATCAGCCACTGGGGAGTATTTGCACCATGAAATCAGCAAATGCTGCAGATCAGGGATTTTGGCTTTTTCCAGAGCTGGTTGTTTAATATTTGCTAGCATGTCACTGAATGTTACAATAAAAACAATGGAGTGATTTGCTACTAGGTCAAGCAGCCACCCTTGGGAAGAGTAGGAAAGCTTTCATCTGCTCTCAGATTCCTGGACTGGGTGGAGAGTTCTCTGCAGCAACCACCAGCTAGGAAGGGGAGGGCTGCTGCACACACAGGAGGAGCCTCTGCAAGGCCCTGAGTTCACTGTTCTGCTGCTCTCGGCATCTCTGCTTCTCAGTGCGATGGGCAACACATTCTCTCTCCTGGCTCAAAAATGTCTGACAATAGCAGCACTTTTCCCTGCATCAGAAAACAAGGAACAGAGGGGAGCTGAGCTGGGCGAGGAGAACAGCTGGAGAGAGGTCATTGCTCCTTCAGCAACCTCATGCAAATCTAGACAAGGTTCTCAATACTTCCCTTCCTGAGAATCACCTGGGGAGCTTTAAAAATATACCAATGCTTCAGCCCCACCCTGAAACCAGGGAATCACACAGAGGATGGAGCCTAGGCATTTAGGTGCAGTTCAATCAAGAACCACTTATCAGGATGGAGCAAAAACCAGAATATAAATTCAAAGACAACAAGGACCTGCCTTGTTTACTATCCTATCCCCAGGAACAATCGATTCAGACCCTAGACTTTTTTGAAAATTAGGAGAATGTACTTTCCAGAGCTGCAAACAAGCATTCCATACATCACAAACATTTGGTCTAAACAAATGTTTGTTATGCCATCCATAGGTTAAATATGGTCTTCCCTCCCTCTCACCCAAGGCTATGCAGTTTCAACCCTGTAGTGGCTCTCAACCCTGATTGTGTATCAGAATTACCTGGACACCTTATACACCTAGACAGGGAAGTACTAATTCCTGGGCTCCACCTCCAACTTCCTGTATCAAATCTCCAGTGTTGGTGCCAGGAATCTGCACTGCCAAAACTTGCAAATCACTCTGAAGAACTTTCAGGTTTCAGAACCACTGGTTTAAATCAAGTACCACCAAAGCCCACCCCACATCCGTAGACCAGCTGAGGGCTCTGGGATAAACATCATGACCTGCTGGACAGTCTGCAGAACTTCTGACTCTAAGGCTCCTCACCTGACTACAACTCGCACAGTCCTCGATTCCATTTCAGTCCACCACTTTCTCACAGGGATAAACATATCCTATCTAAGTTCATTTTTCTTTCTACACATCCTTCCAACTCTTTCCTTTGCACTTCAGGAAAACCTCTCCCTCTGATCTTTTCCCACAAATCACAAAAGAAGGGCAGAGACGTAGAAGGATGGAAAAGTAGAAATTAGGATTGGTTAACTCCTAAAGCCCCTCAAACTTTGCAGAGAAATAGCCAGTGCCCTTCAAAATCTCCTCAGACCTTACCATCTTTCTCTAACTTAACCTAGTAGTCTTCAAATGATGGTTCAAGTCACTAATTGAAGCTGTTTTTATCTTTTGCTTAATTACCTGGTTTTACTACAATAGTGTTACCTTCTTGAAGCACAGGTGTATAATTCTTCAGCTATATTGTAGGTAAGATTTTATGTGATGGTTTAGGAATTGAACAATTTATGGCAATGTTTCTGTGAGGAAGGCTCCAAATGAACTTAAGAAAAAAAAAATTTCAGACTTCAACCCATGGTTAAAAAGGGAGCAGCCTGGATTACAATTTGTCCTGAATTGTAAGTGCTGTAATGCTGAAGCAAAAAGATACCTGATGTACAAAAAGTAGTATGAACATTAATCCCTCCCCACCACCATAATACCTATCTTAAAATTTCTCACCTGTACTTCTTATGTAACACCTGTGTTTTCACCTACAACTGCTTACCTAGTGAGCTGAGGACCCCTGAAGGGAAGACAAGCATGCGGCCTTGCTCACTTGCGTACACCTTCCTCCCCATGCCCTCCAGCTCTTTCCGGTCCACCTAACAGTGCTCAGCACACAGTAGGTGCTGATTGATAAACTGAATTAACTATTGTTTTTAGAGTCCATTTAAATTGCTAAAAAAAAATTACTATTACCTTTATGCTTGCAGTATACTGTAACACAGTTCAATTCAGTTATCTGTTTTGGTTTTATATATATATATATATGTTTTTTCCTATTCCATCACAGTTTTTCAAATATCAACTAGTCATGCAAGCTCTTTGGTCTATACTTTGGAAATTCTTACCAAAATGTGTAAATGTACATATCTTTTGAGCCAATAACTCCACCTCTAGAAAATCATCTTATACATGTATGTGCACATGTGGGTAAAATGTACTTATGAGATTTTTCTCTTACAGTGTTGTTTGTAATTGCAAAAATCTAGAAACTATCCTGTTTAGACAATTTGTTACATAAATTAAGGAGGATCTTTGAAATGACAATATAGGTAGATGCTAAAAAATGAGACCAATCTATTCGTGCTGATATGTAACTTGCCTGATTTAATTTTATGTGAAAAAAAACAAGATGCAAAATAGGTAAAGTATCTTCCCATGTATGCAAACACTTTCATTAATCCATGGCAAATTTCTAGAAAGATACAGAATTTTCAAATTTAAAATTTTTATATTTTAAATTATAATTTCTATATGTTATATAATTTATGTATTACACATAATTCTATATAAGATATATTCATATTTTGCATAAATTCATTTTAAATTAATTTTGAAATTTTAAAGTAATTGCCCCTTGGAAAGGAAATGTAATTAATTATTGGTGATGTCATAATATTTTCATTGACTGCTTTCTTAGACTGTTTAAAATTTTGGCCATGGCCTGTACAACTTCTTCAACTAATAATTTCTAAAAACAGAAATCACCATAATTAAAAACAGTTTTAAAGTATTTAGACATATGCAAAAGTATAGGATTGACATTTTGTTAAATAATAAGAGTTTGCAATGTTAAAGGATTACAAGAATATCTTTCCCTAATCAATTTGCCTTTTTAAATACACACTGCAAGGATCTCTGCTGGCAGGGCATAAAGAAGAAGCCTGTTATAAAAGTAGTCTATGAGCCTAGAGTTTCAACTAGAATATCTTCCAATAGGATTTCAATTTATAGCATAATAAATCCAGGAAGAAATACAGGGTAAGCACCTCAGCTGGTACAAAGCCAACAGGTGGCAGACCCGCCTTCCCCTCTGCCCAGGCACTCCAGCAAGGCACTGCCGATGGTCAAGCCCCGCTTTCCCCCTGAGCCTGGATGCAACTTCAGAGTCCTCAAGGAATGCACTGCCAGCTGAGCAGAATAAGAACCAGTTTTTCTGTATCAGGCCTAAACTATATAGTCTAGTAACCAGCCTAAACTCCTGGGGAGGCAGGAGAAGCCTCTGTACTGGGGCTGGGGTTCTTCAGGCACAATCCAAACAGTCACAGGAGAGGAAATACTGGACTCTGCCCACTCAGAGCTGGAGGCAGGCTCTCACGTAAGCCACCTGAATAATGCACAGATGGAAAAAGAATGTGTTTTCTAGGGAAGGAAAAAGCATGTCTGTATTGCCTATGCACATGGATGCCAGGCTGGGGTTCGGAGTGAAGGCATGATTATGAAGGTGGCACTCTGCACTGTTCCCTCAGGTTGGTTTCTGTCCCAAGTTCTGAGGGAAAGGTGTGCTATAGCAAAGACCAGGCCAAATGAAAATTGTATCTCTAGAGGATTATACCTTTAGGGAAGTGAAGGCACCTTCCCGAGCTTCATTTTTCTTTTTGGTATAGTGCTGGGGTGGGAAGGGATAATTTCGAAGTCTTTCAATTTGCACACCCGAAGCTGGACCATTTGGAGATAAGCTGGGAAGGAAATAGTTCTTTATTAAAAATACACGAGTCTTCCCAGTGGGATGCAGTGCTCGGTTATGCAAATTTCATCTACCAGTTCCCTCCCCGACTTGCTGAGTTGTCAACAACGTTTCCCAGGGAGCCCACTGGATGTGGAGATGCTGCCATCACAAGGTCGTGCAACTCTTCCCGTTGGGTTGGGAAGGCTGGTCCATCCTGGACCAGACTCTCCACACTGCACACACTCCCCCAGTGGTCCTCTGGTCACCTTGGAATGTGAGTAAGGACATAAAAGAGACTCTGAACTCTAAGATTTGCAATCTAGTCTTTGATATGAGACACCACCTCAAAGGATGGTACCACCCCAATAGTGGCAGAGCAAGATGTAGCTTAGAAGGGCTGTAGCCATTCTCTCCATCAGCTCTGACCCCTAAGTTGAACCAAACAAATTATGAGAGTCAGGTTCATGGACCTGCAACTAGTGCAGCTTCACAGGCCCCCTGCAGAATGAAGACCTTCCTTAAGGTTTAGAACTCCGCACTTGCCATCTTGAAATTCTTAGAAATTTTATTTAGAATTTGCATTCTGTGAGGTCTGATGACACCATGGGGGATGCTCTGGGGCTTTGCAGCCTAGGCTCAACTGTGTCCCCTCTCTCACTGCTCCTTGGGATAGATTCTTGGCTATCCCCAGCCCCAACCCCAACCTCACCCAGCAACTGCCCACCCCTCTTACAGGGGTCCTAGGTATATTAGCCTGGTGAGTTTCCCCATGTCTGAGAGAGCGCAACATTGAATGGCAGAAAAGTCATTATACTGTAGGCATGAAAGTCCATAAAGTTACCCCATTCCACAGGGATGGCTAATCCTAAACCCCTTCTATACACACATTCTAGGGTTAGTTGTGCACCTGAAAAGGACAGACCAAAGAGCAAGAGAAAGTGAGGGAGAAAATGCAAATGCCGATTTTTGGAGGCAGGACTATCCCTTCAGATCTGACCTCAGCAAGTCCAGGCCACCTGCTCTACCCTCAGCTTTCTGGGTATGAAGCTAAACTGATCTTGATCAAACCAAAATTTACTCTGCATTTAAGGGTATAAAGAGGAACGATGCCTATGTATTAATAAACTACTGGGAAAGATATAGTCAAATAGGATGGTAAGTAAGAGTAGTGAGTATGTGAGGCAATCTACGGACGTGATCAGGAAAGTGGGCTCTCAACACAGATTGTGCCTGGATTCCACTCCCTGCTCATCTCACACTAGTTCCATGCCTTGGGACAAGCTGACCTCTGTTTTAGTGTTCTCATCCTTTAAAAGAGAATAAGGATGGCTCCCCTATTAACGGCTACAAGCATTTAATAAAAGGGCTTTAATCAACATTACATATAAGGATTCAAAGGGAAATTATGGAGGGGCTGAGGGCAATCAGGACAAAATTTGCAAGGTGCCAAGCCAATTTTCTTTATGGAAAATTTGTTCAGCATTGCTAAGAAAGCAATTGTGAACTTAATAGAAGAGCTTTAATTAAGAAGGATCTTTGGTAGACTATCTACATAAAAATGCTTTACGTCTTCTGAAAACACACACACAGACACAGGAGCACTTAAGAATCAGAGACTTAGTTTAACTACATGCTTTGTAAGGTATTTCTGAAATGATTATTGTTGGTTTTTCTAATTTCACAGTCTTGATTTGGTATTAGGCAGTTCTAATGAAAGTGTGCAAACATCTGTCTTACATTATGGCTCCTTCCTTAGGTACACCACCACACGTTTTGGAGTTACAATTAGGATGATTTCAAATAAGATAAAAGCCACATCTGCCTATCCACCAATTTCTTTATTTTCTACTAGTAGTACCATATATCCCTGCACAGATGTAAAATCAGTTCATGTTTTAAATAAATCCTATTGGAAAGAATGAAGAAAAAGTACATCTATCTGGCTATGAATGCTTACATTCATAAAATACCAATTTAATGAATGAACTGTGTGTTAATAGTTGTGTTCTCTCAACAAACTCCAGTGCCAATCTCAAGGATCATGGAATCATGATCCTTAGTATCAGATGTGCTAAGGGCAATTCCTAGTGTTTACTGATGATCATTTGGTTGGGTTTAATTACAAGTGTTCATTCCTAAGAGTATATGCACAAAAGACCAAATAGCTAATGTTGAAAATAAAGGTTAGGAAACTATTCAAATGATGCCAATTTTCCTGACATTGATGCAATATTATCTATTAACAATTTCACTGTTCAGCAATGTCTTCTCATGTAATACCTACTAACATAAGGAACAATTAGGATGCCCAGAAAATAAGTTAAGGCTTTGTACTAATTTCATTCTAGGTAAATAAAGGAAATCTATGTTTGGTTTCAAGATAGAAGTCACATACACTATTGAATGATTGATCACAGGATGCCTTAACTTCTCAGAACTTCTCTTTCATCCTTTGTATAAAGAACAAAGTGAACTAGATACTCTATACAATGCCTTCCAACTCCAGTGATCTATGAGTTTATTGTTAGAATATTATGTGGTCTTAGGTGGCTTGATCCCCTGTTAAATCAAGGAAGAGGGAACAGATTGCTAGTGGAATTAAAATTATCTATATCAGGGAAAGGAAGTCTAAAGGTTAATAACGTAACCTTTGACAATGGGTTTACCAGGAACAGTGTCTCTGGAGTGGTAGAGACAAGAAGAGTCACATAAAAACACAATACGGTACTGAATTTTACTTCTTCTGTCAGAGGCTTTGGGATTGCAAGAAGCAGTTGAAAAGGCAGGAAGAGGACACATAACATTTTAGAAGACAATCTGAGAATGTCCTTACATGGAGATTTTACATGGAGATTTCTATCTACCTTGTCTTGAATAGAGAAATCTTTCAAATCTCTCTATGCGTGTGTTCCAAGGAACATCCTTCATTTAGATGATACAGCATGACAGGTACTGCATTTCACAGAATCCATTGAAAACTTAAAGGAGGTATGAGTCTGAATTCCATGTAACTCTCTTGGAATGTACAGGGATTGAAGTGGCTGAGTGATTGTATGAGATGGAAATAATTTCATAAAATTGTAATTAGTGTCAGTCGGTTAAGAAGAGTTACCATTTATTGAGTGTCTACCAAGGATCAGGAACTATGAGGGATAATTCACATGTATCATTTCATCTAATGCTTACAGAATCACAGAGGGATAATTTACTACCTGAAACAAATGTTCAGAAAGGCAAGCAACCTGATCAAGGTCCCAGGGCTGGTCAATGGGAAACTGAAACCTAAGCCTTACTGAGTCAAAGCTCACGCTCTTTGCTCCTTCATCTTGCCTCACTCTGTATCTTATTGAGTGAGCCAATCTTAAAAGTTACATATTCTAAAATAGTAAACACCACAATGCCCTGACTGCACACTTCACTGTCTATAGTGGATGGGAAAGTATAAAGGAGTAAATGTAGCCCTTCTTTTTAATGACTATTACTTTACGCATTATTTTTTGTTCTTGAAATTGTTAGACCTATACACTGAGGATACACACACACACACACCAACATAGCATATATACATCAACTGGTATATACTACATATACTATACATGCATACTTATATAGTATTTATATGTATATATTGTGTGCATATATATTTGTTTTATATATATGTTTTTATACATAAGTATACATATAATTTTTAACCAACTTTTCCATCCAAGTGGTGGTAAAATATATTAAAATCAATCTATTGCCTGACAGGATTTTCAAACACTTTAGAAGAATTATCATAGAATTATGGAATCTTGAAATAAAGTGATATGGATCCAGCCTTTGAAAGAGGGAACAATTCTACAGAGGAAGGAGATTTTTGAAAGGGAAGAAAACAAGCCAGTATTTGACTGAGGACCCACAATGTGCCAATGTTAGTCTAGATGCTTCCTAAATATCTCCTTTATTTCTCATGGATAAGAAACAGACTGGCTAATTGTAATTGAGTATTCTTGATTAGATAGACATATATAATATACATTAATTTTAACAATGGACTACACAGTGTATTTATAAAATAAAAAGTGCTCTAAAAATCTGTGATTGTACATGGCTTCATACAGGCAATCAATAATGAATTAGTAATAACATGAAAGGATCTTGGACATGAATGGGTAATTGTTCTGTGACACCTACTGCTTGGTTTTAAAAAGAAGAAATTTAGTCTAGTTTTCTCTGCTCAGCAACCTTAAAAATGAGCACTAAGTCTGGATTATCATAATGAACCACTGACCACATTCATTGCTCAGAGTTAGGTATTCATCACCAATCAATGGGAGGTGTTCTTTCTTTACCTCAGACTGAAATCTAACTGGAATAGGTCAAAGTGACAAAGGCCCCAGCGTCACTGTGCATGTACTATCAGGACAAGTGGGAATGTCAGGCTCACAAAGAGTAAAGTCTTCTTTTTCTTAGTGGTCTGGTTCACTGTAATATCTCATTGCAGTGCAATTTTCTATGCAAATTTGCCTTCCTCCCCTACACAAATCAAACACAGTGGCCCAAGGAAAGAATCTAATCGGCCGCTCTGAAAGTACTCATAGGAAGAGATTGGAAATGTTAGAAAGTATCTTTTACAGTGATGCTGACAAAATTCTAGAGGGGGCCAGGACTAAGTTGAGTGATGCACCATTTCATGTTCCCCACATGGCCCTAAGAATGAGTGCCTCCTTTAAATTTACACTCTATATGCACCTCACATGCTTTGCTTCAGTCCCAACCTTTATCTGAAAAGAGTCATGACTGAGCATTTCATTTCCTTATGAAATTACCAAATTTCTTCCTAGTTATACATTTGCTGGAACATTCACTGGACTCTGACATCTGATACTTGAAAACTTCTCAGCACCATAGCCTGTGTCTTCCTTTCCCGGCCTCAAAAATGTCATTATCGCCCTGCTGCCCAGGACATCAAGCAAGGTCCTCATTCCTCACCAGGAACTTCTGACCCAAATCTAACTTCAGCCTTATCTCAGAACTCGTCTCCACTCCTACATCCCATAGGTGCCAAAGAATAGTTTTAACCTTTCTGTTTTTTGACCAAGACATGTCTTCCTCTTAAAAGTTCCCTTCCCTGTGTTGTTCATACTACACGACGCTTATATCAGATCTTTCAAAGCTCCAAATGCCCTTTCCTCT
Organism: Manis javanica; assembly: GCF_040802235.1. Taxonomy (NCBI): domain Eukaryota; kingdom Metazoa; phylum Chordata; class Mammalia; order Pholidota; family Manidae; genus Manis; species Manis javanica. Next base: position 68,521,151 of record NC_133157.1, read on the forward strand.
GAAAGGCCTTTTCAGATCCCATCCATAGGAATTTATGTTTTTCCTTCCTTGTCATATTACTCTCTTTGTTCACAACACTGAGGGAGCATAGATCTCAATGCTCCTTTATAAAAAACATTATTTGCAATTATATTTGTTCTGTGATTACCCTTTGGACGCCTGGAGGGAAGAGTTCATTCTATTTGTCTCTGTGCTCCCAGAGGATCCAGCAGTGAGTTACGCATGGTGGGCCCTCAGTATATTTGCTCCTCACTGCATGACTAGGTACATTCTTCAGGAAAGTGTACTTGGATTAATAAGCTTTTGCGGGGAGTGAGCTAGCGAGTGCAAGCTCATTTCCTTCTTTTAATCAGCCAAGTAGATCTTAAACATAGGCTGTTGCAGATTTAAATCAATTCTACTGGGTACAAAGACTAGGAAAACACAACTAATAAATGACTCCAGGGTAAGTACATGGTGTAATTGCATTCTGAAAATTGCAATCTGTATGAATACAAAGCAAATAAGTATTGGAGCTCAAATACTCGACAGCTCAGAAAACGTGGACCTGATATTCTTTGGATTGAAATGTTGACAGGAAGAAATTGCATCTATGTCAGTCCATCTGCCTTAACCCTCATACTGTTATTCATTCTTTCATCGAGTATTTACCATGTGTCTCCATTGTGCTTAATACTGGGCTAGGTGCTAGAAATACAAAGAACTGTTCTTCAGTGAGCTCTGCTCAACAATGAGATACAGTTACACTGGTCAGGGTACAATGACTCTAAAGCCAACTGTGGATGAGAAGACACTTGAGACAAGGATTGGTAGAGAAAAGCATTTATGAGCCCAAACTATACAGAGGACAACACTTGCCTATACCAGAAAAGAGAAAAAGGATTCCAGAATTGAAGCTGTTCAGGCAAATTTTGAAGGCTGAGTAGGATTTCTCCAGATGGCAAGAGAGTAACTGCATTCTAGAAAGTGGGAACAGAAGTATGTAGAATTCTGAATGTATGCTAAGATCTATTATATTTTAAAGATTGATATATCTTGAAAAATGTATCTATAGCTATAAGTTAATGATAGTTTATTATACAAACTAAGCTGTAACTATTTGGTTACCAAAATGTTTCCAAATATATCACCAATGTTTCTTTCTGGTTCCAGACTTCAGCTAACTACCATTACTTCATTTTAAGAAGCCCAAAGTTGTCTATGCTAACCAAAAAGCTAACTGACATTTCTAGGTATAGGCAGCAGAATTTCAAAGACACAATGAGGTTATTTCCTCCTTCTTAAGGAGCCCAAGGTATGCAGTGTGGATGTTGGCAACATTGTTTCTAGTTCTAAAATTCTGTAACACTACCTCACCCAATTTTCCTCTCTTTGAAAGATCCTTCAAGCTCTTTGATATTGGAAGTCACTCCATCTAAATTTCTTGTTTGCACTTGTATATTGAAACTAGATAATAAGATCCACAAGTGGAGAGGTGGAAAAAGAGTGGGAAGAAGGTGTAATGGATACTTGAGGGGGAAGGAGTCAGCTTCTGATATGTTCATTCTCTCTGAAAAATGATCCTGGTACTATCTTAGCTGCATTCCAGTGTAAAAGGAAACCTCAAATATCAAGCCAAGCTTGTAAATCACTGCATGTGCATGAGTGTAATATATATACATGCATTGTATATATACATATGTAATGTATGTATATATGGTTATATGTATAATTACATGCATATAACACATGTTTTTCTTTATACAGCAATTTTATCTCCCCACAACACTGGTATAGATCATCTACTTAGAGGCAGATAAGACACATTAACAGACTCTACATCTATATTATCTGTATCTTTCTTTACATCACCTGAAAGTTTTTCTATTCACTAGAGACATCTAGATATTTCAGAGCCAGAAATTTATTTAGGATTTTTGTTCCTGATCAGATAGATAAAGTGGCATTTGAATAATGATGTGGAAAAAATACAAAATAGGCATAAAATTATGCCACAAAAATCATAGAATCTTAGAATGAAATAGGGTTTTGGAATTGTATAATGTACCTTTCACTTAATGCAGGAATTTCCCACCATAACCACAGTCTTCAGGGAAAGGAGCTCAGTGTTTCACCAGCCAGGCTACTTCAGCAGGTGTTGTAGCCCTGTGTGCAGGGCCGAATGGAGCTCTGTGGAGGGGTTCACAGATGAAGCTGGCAAAGCATGAGTCCTTAAAGAGCTTATGGGATAGAGTCACAGATAAGATCTCCACATTCATAAATGACAGCCCAAGGCGGAGATGCTGAGTTTTAGTGCTCTGGGAGTTACTGGAAGGAGGTACCTTGGACCTCCTTCATGGCAGTAGTAAAGGGAATCAAACAAGACCTCATAGAATAAGTGGCATAACGAGATTTCAAGAACAAGTTAGACATGTTAAGCAACTGGAGAAGCATTCTAGACAGAAGGAATAGCATGTGCCAAAGGGCAACTGCTAAGAAGTCTTTCCTTATATCATTCCTTGTCTATAAACCAGTTCTCCAAGTAGAATACAATGGGTTGCATGTTATATCTCCTCCAAAACTCCTATGTTAAAACCATAATCCCAATGTGATGGTATTTATTTGGAGACTGGAACTTCTGGAAAGTAATTAGGTCATGAGTGGAGCCCTGATGATGGATTAATGTCCTTTAATGACGAGGTGAGCTAGCTTATGTCTTCTCTGTCTGCTTGCTGCCATGTGCGAACACAGTAAGACCACCACCGACGGGGAGCCAGGAAGAGGGCTCACAACAGATCCTCCTGGCACCCTGATCTCAGACTTCCAGCCTCCACCACTGTGGCTAATAAATGTTTGTTATTTAAGCCACCATGCAATCGTAATTAGTTATAACAACCTGAGCAAAGACATAGGTGATGTCACCATGTCTCTTTTCCTTGATATGAACCTTCTTATCTGCCAACTTCCAGACTCACCACTGTCTGGGCCATCCTCCACCCATCCCATCACATTTATCAAGGTCTCCCCTGAAACATGCCTCACAGGCTGTTACACTGCTCTTCCCAGTTGCCCTGACCAGTACCAAGCAATGGGACAACTGCTTTTCTCACTATGGATAGTTTCTATTAATTGAGGAGGCTGCTGGTGTCATTCTCTCTCAAACTGCACCAAAGTTTAAGGTGGCTCTAGTACTCTCTCACTCTGTGACCTTAGACAAGTCAGCTTCTCTAAGCCTCAGTGTGAGGACAACACCTATCTACTTCATTGGGTTACCATGGGGATTGAGGATTAAAAGTATTTAGTATAATGCCAGGCATATAGAAAGTGTCTAATAAGTATTAGGTACTATTAGCAGTACAGTCATATACAAAACCTCACATGTAAAAATTCAGATTCTTGATTCATATCTATAGTAGGGAATTATTTTACTCCACCCCCCTCACTCTTTTATTCTTTTAACAAGTCATAAAACATTTACCTTCATTTTCTACATTTTAAATTAAGTTTTGCTCAATGGCTGCTGACCCTACCAATTGACTCTGGCTTGATAAAGAACATCCTCAAAACTTGAAAATGCTAGGCTTGCCATTGCCTTCCAGACAGGACATGTGATTCTTTGGCATGTTGACAGCTTTTATTATGAAAGTTGTGAAGACTGTGATAAAGGGGAGATAAAGAAGGTCAGATTTCCCTTTATGGCCTCTGTAACTGACACCTACTGTTTCTGCTACCCAGAATTCCTGACTGCCCATTTCCCATAATTGAAACTCAAACTTTTGAGGAACCACCTTCTCTGTTTCAGCCCCTATTCTTCAGCTAGAATACCCATCCCAGTTCAGGGATGGAGTGTGTTGTGCAGGCCAGAGCATCACACTCCCCTTGCAATAATGGTTGGTTTGGTCTTGATCAGAGCCTTTAAAATACAACAGTGTAAGTACCAGGTGTTGTCACCTTGAGCCACAAAAGCAGATAATGTCTGAGAATGCAAATAACCCAGAGAAAGATAGAATAAGAGAAACCAAATACTACCACCACTGTCTACTTGAAGCCAAACAACTGGGGTTTCCAGTTACAGGACCCGGTAAATTTGCTTGTGTTTTAAATTAGTTGGGACTAGATTCCTGTCATTTTCGGCTCACAAAGAACCACAGCTGATGCAAATGAAATCATTAGTTACATGTATCATGCAAGAAAATCAAGGATATAAACCCTAGAAAAGGCTAGTTTCCAAATATCTTCTTGTATTGGAAGGCCCAGGGAAAGAGGGGGTTTTGGCTATTGTGAATGATGAGGGTGTACATGAGGGATAAAGAACTTTGTGTGGATGCCCCCAAATTTAAAATCTCATAATAACCTTGATTTTTAGCTAGCTATCCAAACACAGCATGTATTATTTATATTGCTATACATCTCTACCTCTGTATATCTGTACCACTAGATCATCAATCACATCTGACAGTAAAGATACTGTCACATCAGTTTAGTATTTTTCATTCTGACAGATGGTAAATCTCTTTGAGAGATCATGTCTTAGGCACCTGCAAGTTTCTATTTCAGAATTTAAATAGGTTGTCAGTAAATACTAAAATAAAATGAATTGTAGTAAGTTTTCAAAATCCTTGAATAAATCATTTTCTGCAAATACCAATCTATTTCTTGGCCTAAATAGTCCATATGTAGAGAAGGAAAGGTAGGGTTGTTGATGGCTGTGAAACTAGAGCACCACTTAAGCCCAGGGTGCCAGGCACATAGATCCATACTGCAATGGCAACAGTGCCCTTTGGAATTGTGCAGTGGAGCAACCTGAACAAGGTTGCTATAGGATAAATTATAGAAAAAATATATTTTCTAGAGAAAATAATACTGATGATCTGTCTTTATGATAAACATGAGATATGGATTTATTCAAATTAATCTGTGACTTCTCACAAATTTGTTCCCCTAATGGCACTAAGGCTAACTTTTTTCACTTACCAAGTATAGATTTTTCTGCATTCACTTCTTTATATTTCATAAATTGTTACATGTTCCCAATTTGAAATTTCAGGATCTGATTAGGAAGGCATCCACAAATTGTGTCAGTTATATTTCTTAAGACTATAATCCTGACTTAAGAACAAAGACAAAAATTAAATATTCAATTTCTTTCTGCTGATTCTACATTTTTGAATCTTTAAGACCAATATGGCAGTGTTCATTTGGATTGAAAAAATCAGTATCCTCTGTTCTTTGGTTGTTATTATAATGTATCCTTTATATTAAGTATTGTGATGAATGTATGGAGGGTATAATAAAAATGTGAATTTATTTACAAATATTTGGTTGCCTCTATTTGCCCTATGCTAGGTGCAAGAATGGAAAAAATAGACAATAGTGCTTGTAGAACTATTTCTGACAGATGTTTAGGATTAGAAAATTGAATCTCTTCCAGTCCTGTATATTCGCATCTTATAAACTTGACTGCTTCCCCATTTCTCATCCATTTCTATGTGCTGTGCTTTATTATTTTAGAGAATCCCTATTATTCCATGGTAGAGATAGAAGAGTGTAGCAAGAGGAATACAGTAGGAGAAAATCAGTTGGGAGTTAAGGACACAGGCCAGGCTCCAATCTCAGCTACCATGTACTAGCAGGGTAACATCTCGTGTTCTTTAAGTTGTCTATAGAAAGGACAATCTTACTTGATAGAACTGCTGAGAAGATGAGTGAGATAAAGGTAGGAAAGGCAGTTAGTACACTGCCTGTCACACGATAATTATTCTGTGGTTAATTGGCTATCATTCATTCCAATGACACATTCTAAAAATCAAATTTTGCCTCTGGTTTAATCACTTATACCACTAAAGAAAAAAATCTACCCTCAGAATAAAATACAGATGTTCAACTCAGCAGTATAACATTGATCTCCTGGGATACAGTCAGGATTTATGGGGAGGACCTGGGCAAGAACAGCCATTAAGTGTCCAGTTATGGAAGTACACACAGCTCTTGTGTCTTATGACCCCTTAGAATACTCCATTCAAAACAGCTACTTTGTATTCAGAAAAGGAACCATATCTTCTCCACAGATGACTATCTACAAAGAGTGTAATCCAAGCCCTGGGAAATGCCTTGGCTTTTATCTGAAGTAGGACTCAGAGGACATATTACTATTTCCCTTTTTGCTTCTTGAACTAGATTTCTCATCACATTTGGCTGTTGAAATTTATGTGAACAAAAACTCTCCTGTTTTCACTAACAAAAGATTTTCTTACTAAATGACAATCGAAGGGGTCACACTGACTCCATGTCATGTATATGAGCTAGAATCATTTTCCAGATCCCCTTTTCTTTGCTCATGAAAGAATGTGATATTGGGGGGTAGCATGGGGCAGCAAGGGAGACCCATTTATCCATGCTTTTGAACTGGTTGGTTTTTATGAGCTCTTAACCACAAACTAAAACAGGTAGAATAAAAAAAAACAGCTCTTACAGCCAGGGGAATCTGAGAGTTTTCTATTTAAGTTTATTCTCTTCTAATTGTTCTGAGGATATTTCCACTCCTCACCTAGAGAACTACCAGAGATGCAGAATGGACATTTGGGATTTTCCTCAGAATAACTTCTCCAGGAATTACAATTATGTTCTTCCAGTACCAGACAGATCAGTCATAAATATCAAAGTGGGCCTGTAGTTTTCTTTCCAGGAGACCATCTTGGCTTTATCCAGTTAGAGTTAAGCAAAGGTCTGTATTCAAACACCGTAGCTTTCCTAGATGAGCCCTCCTTGCTCTGGCCGACCAAAATTTGATTTCAAGTGAAATTAATCCTTCAAACAGAAGTTCATTTGCTCCTGCTAAAATTAGGTCAGTGTCCAAAAAATATATATAAATTCCAAATAATGTTATAAATGGTATGCTTCTATCCAGAATCAAAACAGCCTAGAGTTTAGTAGCTTCTTCTTACAATTGATTTTTATATCTAGTTGCTTTTCTCTGTACTAAAAATTGCTATACCCATCCTGCTAGAATCTAAAGGAAGAAGATAATCATGTCCATGGTCATATTTCTAACTGAAAATCATTAGAATAACCTGAGTCAGGAAACCTGAGAAAAAGCAAAGTACCATAGTACAGAACCTTCAGGAAGAACCTATGGAACTCTTACAGTGGTTGGCGTGAGACTGGGACCCAGTAGGTGAGAAGCTTACAGGAGTGCTGGAGCCCCATCCTCTGTATGGGCACACACACCATTCAATAAGACAGACAAGGAAGGACAGGAACCTGACGTGGCTCTGGCAGATTTTCCTGGTGCTGCCCTTAGTATCAATGAACAAACAGTCCCTCGTAATGAAACTTTAACTCCCAGATCAGCTGGGGGTCCATTTATGTTTCTGCGTCTCTGTGAGCAAGTGGGATGAAACTATCTGGAACTATTCTATTTGAGAAAATATACAATTTAGAATTCAAACATAATCAGACTTTGTCTCTAGAACAATCATCTGTTTGGCTCTCCCAGAGCACTTACTTCATTGATCACACATGTCATGTTAGCTCAAAGTAGCTGGTGCTTCAGAGAAGGAGGTGGAGGGAGAAACCAATTGCTGTGACCTATTTGGCCAGAGCCCTGGTAACATTAGCAATTTCTGTGTCCTTCCTGACTCTGGCAGCTTTTATGTTTGTTGTCCAAAAGACTTGCCAAGCATGGATTTGCTTTACAATGTCTGTTTGTCCCTTTTTGTAAAAGGGTTCCATACTCATTGAAAAAATGAAAAAATTCGACACACTCAGAAAATACATAAGAAAATATAAATTATGCGATTCTGTCATGTAGTAATATTATTAGCACTTTCAGATACATACCTATATGTATACACAACTGACATTTTCTGTACACACATGGGTAATTCGGTATATGTAGCTTACATGTTGGTATACTGTTTATATACACTTCATATTCACTTAATATTATGCACACAAAATGTATGTCTATGTAAATATATACTTTTTAGTTTTGGTATTCTTCTAAACTTTTGTGAGCTTAAAGCTCACCACAGAGAACTTACTGACATTTCCAGCTCTGTATTCTCCTTATCCTCATTTGCACCACTGAATTTCTCCTAGAAGCAAATCTACACCCCATAGGAAAATGTCCCAATATTCAGGTTCATATGCCTCATCATTTTAGAGCCTGAAAAGAACTATAAACAGAGATCCAGGTACCCAACAGTGGACAGTGCCATAGAGAAGGGAGGTGATTATCCCAGTGTCATAGGTAACAAAATAAGCAGTTACGGTTTTGAAAGACACTGTAAATAGATGAAATATTTCCAGCTTCATACAAACAGATAGAAGTTGGATCCAAGGATCCAAGGAGTTCTCTAGACAAAACTGGCAGCTGCCAAAGATCACAGATGGCATGAAGTCAGAGACGTGGGGAAAAGAAGGAATATGTGATTAAATCAGTCCTGTAAGGGAAAGATGCAGATTGGAAAGTTCCTAAAACCATCCTTTCTGCTATAAACAGGAAGAAGAGGATGCAAAAAGTGACCCAATACCAGTGTGGCTTCTTTGATGCACGCTATGCATGAGGGTTTCATTGTGTAATCATGGCTCTGTAACCAGCCCCAAATGTGTGTAATATGTTTGCTTTTCTCTTATCTCCTATTAGCCCCTTTATTAAGGCCATGAATCATCCCAGATGTCCTCATTCTACTCACACAAACACAAACTTTAAAGTAAGGAAAAGAAAATGAAAGCATCAACTAAAGATGAGGGGGTGAAACCATCAATTCTCAGTGTGAACCTAGCTGCACCTCAACGTTAATGGGTTTAGCAAGTAGGAGTTAAGGAAGTCTGTTTTCTCATCATCACTTAGCTAGCAACCCTTAAAGAGAGATAAAGGAGCAGACATGTGGGGAAACAAAGCAAGCCAAGCTGCCTGGTTGTTTCTGCTGGTGTTTTCTGGTTTAATGCAACCACTTTCACACACTCTTCAGCTTAGTCACAAATTAATGTTTTCACAATGCCAACAGGTAAGGGCTCCCCTATCACTCAAACGTTGTTAAACAGATTCTTATTGTAGGTTGTCTTGGGAGCTTCACTTAGACTCTCTGGATAAAATTGCACCAGATGGCCAGTTGTTTTCTTCTCAGCTGTAGAATTCTGTATCATTCCTGTTCCCTGACCACACTGGCCTGGAAGCTGTACATGCAGGGATATAACTGTAATACAGTTCACTGTCTCTAACTTTAACCAGAGGATTTCTAATCCTACTCATCTTGTCCAAGGATGTCTCAGGTTCCCCTGGATATTTCAGGGTCCAGTAAACCTGTGACAGCATCTCACAAAGGTCACTGCCTCCAGGGCCACAATTCTGGAGGCGATGCTGTGCTTCCCTAGACATCCCTACTTCCTTCTCTCCCAGAGCGGTCAGCACTGTGCTGCTGTGGGCGCCAGGCTGGCTGGCTCACGGGAGAGCTGAGCTCTTATTCTCCATTCCTTAGTCTTCACACTGTGATGCCAAAGCCACAGAAATGTTAGCTGGCATTTTCAATGTCTCAGGCACTTTATAGGAAAAGGGTTCACCCCTCTCCCCCACTGTATTTAATTCATAATCCCTGTCACCTGAAGTGCACAGGGTTGTACAGTTCTGTATACCACACCACCCCTCCTTTCAGGTGTATGGCCTTTTTAATAATAACCTTATGTGTGACCATAAAGATGAGGTCTTACCCAAGAAGCCTGGGCAAACCCATCATGCCAACTATACACAGGCCAGGGGAGACAATGCATCTCACACTCCACCTGAGATCCAGACTACATTTGTGTTATGACTCTAAACTCCCTTCCATTCATTCAACATCAAATAATAATAGCTAATATTTATTGAGCATTTACTATGTGTAGGGCCTTAAGTAAGTGCTTTACCTGTGTGTTACTTTATTTGCTCTTAATAATCCTAGGAAGGAGGTGTCATTATTATTTCCTTTACAGAGGAGGAAACTGAGGCTTAAAAGATTAAGTAATTTACCCAATGTTTCCAGTGCTTGAGATGAGATTTGATACACACAGTGCCTACGATATCCCGCATCCTTATTGATGCATATTGAGATTATGTGCCAGGGTGCTGTAGTCTCATTATTTTTTAACACTAGATGTTAAAGATGTTTTATTTTAGAAGTTTTACCTAATACAGCAGGGCCTCAAATTTTATTGGCCAAACATCAAAGGAGTGGTCTATTTCTATATTTCATCATATTTTGTTAAAATTAATTCCCTTCTGACTTTGAATTTCTCATTTTCATTTCCTAAATATGAACTCGTTAAACAAATCAGTTGACAAACATTTGGCTGACTACAATGAATCAGGCATTTTATTAGCCATGGAAGGAGATTCAAAGACAAGTCAGTATCTTCACTCTTAATGAGTATATAATCCATATAGCAATAGACATATAAGCATGAAAACATAATAAACCACTGAAAAATCAGGAGGAAAATATGCTCAAGCCTCCAGCCGCACTCCCTTACTATAAGGAGGTGGTGGCCTCTGGAGGCAGTGTTTCTAAGGTCAAATCCTAACTCAGCTCATTCTGTGTGTCTAGTTCACGATAAGATTAAGGCTAATTCCCTTAATTATAAATGACCCCCACTCATCTTGTAGGTTTATGGTAAGGACTAAGTGAAATAACCTATGTAAAGCATGTAGCATGCTACCTGGCATATAGCAATCATTCCCTCATTTTTTACTGAAATTATTTTGGAAGACATTAAAGCATAAGAATCTCCAACTTCCTTTCCTTCGTCATCAATCTCTGTACCTTTAGTTGATCTTTCCATCTTGGAGGACGAAGTGTCATTCCTCAGCCACCGACTTATTCATGGAATATTTATCATTTGCCCACTCTTAGACTTCTCCTACCTAAGGAAAACTCTTCACTTCTGATTTCAACTCATCTTTTCTTCTTCTTAAATCATGCTTAAAATTTAAATCTCCTTTTCTCCACTTGCTTTCTCTTCTGTGTCTAACAGCTAAATATACCTTTCCTCTGGGACCATTTAACCACTTAAAGCCCATGCACTGCGTTTCCTCTGCCTCCACTTCCTGTTTGCTCATTTGCCCATGCATTCAGGAAACACACAGGCATCTGTGACTCCCGTGGAGGTGGTGTGAGATGAAAAGTGAAGAAGGTATGATCTCTGCTCTGCAGGTGGTTGTGGGTGCCTTGAGCACCCTGCCACAGCTCATCTGGTCACCTTCATCCCCCAAATATGATAAACCATATTTTCCCCCCTCCCAATGTGTGCTTTAATAGAATTCTAAGAAACAGTAAAGATTTTTAAATAAGTCAAAGAAGTAGTTTTTTAGTTTTAAGTAAAGATACTATTACCTCAAATCTTCATTGACATAAGAAGAATGTAAGTAAGTAAAGAAATAACATTTTTGGTTATTTAAAAATACCTATCCCCCAAACCACTCAAACCAAGGGTTTCTCAGTCCTCTTCGACTTACTCTTTCACATAAGCTGATATAAGAAAATCTGCTGAAATAATCTCAATTGCCAAGACTGTTTCTAATAACAGAACAGTCGAATTGTCTGTGTAATTGAAGACAGAGAAGAGAAAAATGGGGAACACATGGAAGCTAGGATGAATAATTCCCAAGGAAATAGAAAAAATTGGCACAGGGGTATATCACCAAAGATGAATATAACAAAACATATCTCTATCAGAAGCATTTTCAGAGGAAATACAATTAATTTCCTCAAGGTAATGAACACCCAGGGCATCACTTCCTGGGAGGAAGAGAACACTATAAAGACACTCTTCGTAGGCCTTCTGACCCAGTTTAGTGACTAGTTTAATATTCAAGGGGCAGATGTGTCCTCTTCACTTAAGGAAGTTTGATGTTCAAAGACAATTTAGGTCACTGGCTCCTGTGACAGCAATGCCCCTGTGAGAAAGCTACATTTGAGCATCAATCTCTTGTATTATTGATAACAAAACTGGTAAAGGTCTGCAAAGTCCAACAGCTTTCTGGGCCTTTCAGAAGAAGCAATTAAATCAAGACTCTATTCTAGCTTTCCTTTTAGGGGGATATATGTGTGCTTTGAACACCAAATCTATGAAAGTGAAGTTCTAGCATAAAATTTGCTTTACAAATACATTTCAAGCATCCCTGTCATACCAAAGCAAAATCGAAATGATGTTATAAATAATGACATTAAGTTTTTGGTTCATAACATGAACACTTGTATCTTGGTATGGAAAGGACTCAGTTCTTTCTAAGGTAAAGCAAACAAAGCCCTCTCCCATAGCCTCCCAAATCCCTTCCTATTAAGTAAAAAGGAACCACCTGTCCTTGATTCAACAGCCATTGTTTCTATGTTGGTTTAGCTCCAATTGGGATTTCTGAGGGTTGGAAATGAATTTTTATTCATCACTGTGTTCCTAGTGTCTAGTTCAGAAATCATCACATACCTATTTCTGTAAATATTTGTTGAATATTATTTTCCAAGAACATTTTAGAGACAACTTAAGATGTAAAGTCTGAACTCCTGAACATTACAAAGACCTTCTCATCTCCTCCCAAGCTTCTGCCACACTGACTACCTTTCCCTCAAGCCTGCTTTACTCAGCTACTCTGAGCAACTTCAAATCACCCAACATGCCATGCTTCACACCACGATGCTTTTGCAAATCCTCATTTCTCCACCTGGAAATGTCCTTTCTCAGTTCTTCCTGTTGAAATCTTTAAAAATTCATACAATGCAAATGTCACCCATTTTATGGTGTCTTTTTCCTCAAGAAAAAAAAAAGAACATAATGTTCTCTTATAATATCTGGAACATTTTTCTATTGCATTTTTTAATTAGAAAGCATTATGATTAATTGTTCATGTCAATTTCTCCCATTAGTTGCTCAAATTCTAAAGTGTGTAGATTATATCATTTTCATCTTTGTATTGCTAATCCTTAGCATGATGCTTGGAACATAAAAATACTCTAAAGTAATTATTTAGTTAAAAGTTAAATTGATATCCAGCTCTGAGTTCAGCACATATGCTTTGCCCCTTTCTGATAAACCAAATTTCCCCCCTTCTAATATGTGTGTTTTAATAGAATTCTAAGAAATAGTAAACATTTTTAAACTAGTCAAATAAGTAGTGTTATAGTTTTAAGTAAAGATACTATTACCTCAAATCTTCATTGACATAAGAAAAATGTAAATAAGTAGAGAAATAACATTTTTGGTCATTTAAAAAATACCTATCCCTATTAAGTCAATGGTGAATTGCACTGTGTATAATTTTCTCAAATACTTATTTTTCACTGAATCCTGATTGAAACCAAGGTAAATACTATTATATTTTCATATTATAAAATAAGAGTTATTAGAAACAGTGAACTAGGAAACTTAGATGAGTGTGACAAATATCTCCCCTCATCACCTAAAACAACCTGTGAAAACTATCAACCCGCTGAAGTCAAGATATGACTATGTATTTGAGAAGCTGGCCACATGAGGTCTGAGATTCAGAAGCCAAAGTTAAGGGGAAAAAGTTATTAAATATTGGCACAGTAACTTGTGTCACTATGATCTCTGACATTTACTTACAGTAATCCCCCCAAAGATAAAATAAAACAATAAAAACCCTGTCCCGAACAGAAAGATCTTGCTAATAGCCGACACCTGGAAGTTGCAGTCAGTAAGTCTTCTTACTGCGGTCTAAGTACACTTAACTGAAGAACTAGATGGGATGGGTTGGAGAGAGAATATGCTCAGAAGGTCTTGTCTTGTCTTCAGCTCCATGCAGGCTAAGCACAATCACGGAACAAGCTCATATTTCCAGCACTCAATTTGATTAGCTCATGCAGAGGATGCATCTGAAAAGATCAGTGGAAGCAGGGAGTTCATCACTCCATTGACAGGCTATGCCCTTTTCCTGAAATGTGGACACTCTCCACCCAAACCAAGCTCTATGGAATAACTAGAAGAGGAAAAAATCCCTAGCAGCTCTTCAAAGATGACCATCACCACTAATTTGGACACATCCCTCCCTGGTGATATAGCCAACATTTTGTAAAACTTCCTCATGTTAACTTCAGCTGGGTTAATCTATAGTCTACCACTTGCCGATTTTCCTTAAAAGCCACAGGCTAATTTGATTTTATTTATAATTTGTAGCATATTTCAAGACAGCAAAAACATTTTGAGGGCTTCTCATGTGTCAGGCCCTATTCCCAGTACTTTATGTAAAAAAACAGCGTGTATAAATGTAACTCATTTGTATCTCCCAATTACACTGCAAAGCAATGAATATTATTACTATCTCTATGTTTAACATCTCTCAATCACAAGTTTCTCATCTTAAAACTAGACATAATACCTCATTATTAAAGATTAAATGATAAGAAATAATTCATATATCTTGGTTTCTCACCAAATAACAAAAAGTTCATTTTCCTCCCTCTTTCCTCAACTTTATCTACACATTTTTTTGCTATTTTTTATCATTTTTTAAAAATATTTCTGCAATTGAAGTTTAACATTGCATTACTCATCAGGGAAATGAAAATTATAATACCATAAGGTATACCTATATACCCATCAGAATGACTAAAATAAAAACAATGCCAATTTTTGTGAGAATACCCAACAACTGAAACTCTCATATGTTGTGTTAAAATAAAGGCAGTATAAAATGACATAACACCATGCTGAAAAACTCTGTGGTCTTTCTACTAAGGTTAACGCGTACCTACCCTATAACCCAGGAAGTCCATTCCAAGTCACATGAGAGCATATGTTCACAGGAATGTTTACAGCACCTTTATTGGTAGGAGCTCACAATGGGAAACCACCCAAATGTCCATGAACAGGAGAAAGGATAAACCAGTCATGATGCATTCATACAACATATTACACAAAATGATAAGAGAGAATGAAACTGAAGTGTCTCAGAAACATTATGTTGAGAAGAAGCCAGACACAAGAATACATACTGTATGAGTGACGTATTCAAAGTCCTAAAGCAGGCGTCACTAATACAGAGTGACAAAGCCTGACAGTGGTTACCTTGGTTGGACCTGTGGTGCTCTTAACACCAGCGAACTGTTGTGGGTAATGTAAATTACTATGTCTTGATATATGGGTGGTGGTCACATAAGTGATAGTACTTATAAGAGAAACTATTGAGCTTACAGTTAAAACTCATGAATTTAATTGTATGTAAGTTTACCTCAATTTTTAAAAGTTTTCTTGATGATATTCATCTGTTTGGGTAGTTCATCTGCTCAAGGTATTTTCCAAGCCACTGGAGGATGACCTTCCTAGAGAAGTCAGCTTAAACAGCCTTGACGTCTAGAGTTCACTGGTTTGCTGAATGTGGACACATTTGAATGCACACCTGCTTGCTGCTCATGCGCAGTGATATGCCATTATCGGCATCCACAGAGGAAGCTCATTATTCCCTTTGCCTAATATCGTATAGCTGTCCAGAGCGAAAGAAAGACATTCTGAGCCATAGCTTTGTTTACCATAATTATCATAGGGCCATTATCACTCTGGAAGAAGACATTTTAAAATGTATAAAACAAGACAAAACATTTCTCCACGATGAGGCTGTTTGCGAAGTTGTTCGGATGCAGAAAACAAGTTTGCCAGGGGCATAAAAAAACAAAGGCAAAGAAAAGCACAGATCCCCTCCTACGGTGTAACCTTCTTAATAGAGCACCCTGTGGCTGCTGAACAATTCCTACACTTAATGACTAATGAATCTGAGCTCACCTCTGCATTTGCGTGGCTGGGCGCTGTGGTCCTATCCACAGAGCTGCTTTGCCATAGAGGGTGAGGGGGTGGGGCATTGCATTTCAACTTGAGCAGCCTAAACTCGCAGGCTCTTAAGGGACTATGAGCTGTATGTCAGAGCAATATAAACATACCCCCACTCACCACCAGAAGCAGCCCCTGACGTTCATGTCACTCTTTGGGCTCACGACATTCCTGGCACACTTCAGCCTTCCTTACGGGGATTCCCTCTAGGATGCCTCCTTGCCTATGCACATGCCACCCTATTTGTATGGAATATTCTTGCTATACCAACTTCTTATGGTATCTCCTTCAATACTCAGTTTAGGAGTTGCATGTTCTAGAAACTCCCAGGCTCTACTTGGAGCCCCTTACCTATGCTCACCAATATGAAAACAGGTATCAAGCCATAGTGTCATTTCCACTTTACTTGTCTGACTCCCCAAACTCCTAATGAGCACTGTTAATCAGGGACTAGTACTTTTCATCTTTGAAGTTCTAATACTTTGTACAGTTTCTGACATGTAACAACAGATGTTTGTAGAGTGAATAAGTGTGTGAAGGATGAATAAATGAATGGGGGAGAAAAACTAGTTTTATATTCCTGTTTTGATTTATGAACTACTGTACACCTAAAAACAAAAGATGCTCATTTGACAGTATTAAATGTGTATGAACTTTTCCTCTTCCAAAGAACATCAGAACATTAATCTATTACGCTGAACTCCTTTAAGCATGGTTAATTTTTTAAAACTCATAAAACTCTTCTCATATTTCATTTACTATTACATTACTACTTTTAAACAATGTGCTATTTTGCTTGTTTTTCTCAGGGATACCAATTTGGGATGGTGCAATTTCATTCAACCAGAATCACTGTCAAACCCCATGAGAAGCTCCGTTGGACTTGTCAGCAGCAGTGAAACCATGAACCCTGGGGAAACTCACAGAGGCATTCAAGGGGACATTCAGCCTCCTCATGCCATCTTGTAGTGGGACTCTACAAAGCATTTCTTTTTTATTTCAATGTGTTCCTCCAATGGAGAAGAGGAGACTATTTTTCTAAGCTCTCTAAGCCTCTTCACCAAAAATACTGTCTTTATAGTATCTCTAAAATCAGGTTGTGTAGTTGGAATCCATTTTCTCCCATTACATATTATCAAAAGCTACAGACTAATTGTTTATCTTCACTTGCAGAGTGAAATCTTAGTTTTGGATTACTTTCAGTATTTTTTAGGACCGAGTGGCTTTCAGAACCATTAAGCTATTATATATCTAAGGGATTCATCCTAATTGAATTAGTGAAGCATTGTGCCTACATCCTTGCTAAGAGAATCTGCTTCAGCCCTCATCACCTACCAGAAGAATGGGTCGAGGTGGCCATAGCTGTATCTGGTGATTCAGTTTCCCTGACCACAGTTATGTAGGCAAGGGTGGATATCTGACCAAACTTACGTCAATGAGATTCATTAGGAGAGCAGAAGAAACGAACTGCAGAGATGTAAGGGATGTAACTGCAAGATCATATAGAACTGTCAACAATTGTTGGTGAAATAAGAGTAATAGGGGAAGTTGGTTGACCAAAAAAAAAAAAAAAAAGTAAATATTAGGTGGGCCAAAAGAAACCAAAATAAAAGACTCTAGGGCCTAATAACACAGAAGTCTGGGTGGGTTGTATTTCCATTCCAGTTGCTGGATATGCTAGAGATCAGCCTTAGAGGAAATTTTTTATTTGCTAGCATGAGTGGATTTCTGTTATTTGCAAGTAAACTTCATCAAAAACAATAATTTTAACATAACTGTAATAATGATCTATGTGACGGTTCGTTTTACATTAGCTTGTCAAAGAGTCCAGATATTTGGTAGGACATTCTGGATATTTCTGTGAGGATGTTTTTAGATGAGATTTACATTTAATTCAGTGGTCTTTGAATAAAGTCAACAGCCACCCATAATGTGGTGGGCATCGTCTAACCAACTGAAGGCCTGACCCTCCCCAAGGCAAGAAAGAATTCTCCAGAAGACTGGCTTTGGACTTCATCTGCAACATCAGTTATTCCTGGTTCTAACGCAGACTGCCTTTGGACTCAAACT
Organism: Manis javanica; assembly: GCF_040802235.1. NCBI lineage: Eukaryota > Metazoa > Chordata > Mammalia > Pholidota > Manidae > Manis > Manis javanica. The sequence goes on from NC_133157.1 coordinate 68,539,013, forward strand.
ACAAACTCTTTTCTGAGTTTCCAGTCTTCCAGTCTCTGCCATCAGAGTTTGAACTTGCCATTCCTCCACGTTCAGGTGAGCCAATTCCTTAAATTAAACATATATATGTTATATTTATGTTGTTTTTTATTTATCTAGGTTCTGTTTCTCTGGAGAATCCTAATAATACAACCTATAATAACTACAAAGTTGCACATAAGTAGCAGGTATTCCTGAAGTCTAAACTATTCCCAAGACATCTTGAATTGTGTTCATTTGCTCTGCACCATTTCTGCTTTATTAGGTTGAAAGGAAGGATCCCATAATTTACTGAATACCAACTGTTTGTCTTCTAACACCAAACTTGTCTTCCGAACACAAAGCAGTATTTTTATTTAATTTATATTAATGGAACCAAGATTCAGAGAAGGTTTGTAGCTTGTCAACGATCATTTTAAGAATGTACCTTTTAATTCTTTTTGTTGCCAAGTACCCAAACGATCTACTTGTTTGTGTTATCAATACATGAGGTAACAGTAATCTAGCTGGGCCTCAGATGAAGAAAGAGCAAAGTAGGGGCATTTGTAAAATGCAGAGGAGTGTAAGGAGGAAATTCTGCATTTGGAATTTAAAAAGTCCACTAACATATGGCTTAACCTACCTGGGTCACAATTGTTTCAGCTAGATAGAGGAGTAACTGTGTTTACTACTGTTTACTATGTTGCAGGGTTGTTGTAAAGCTCAGTTCATTTGGTGTAAAGCAAAATACTCTGCAAATTGGAAAGGACTTTTTAAATGTTAAGTTTTAATACCATTTCACTTTCAGTCTCTGTACATCCCAAGACAGCTTGTGAATAATGACATCTTTTGAAAAACCAAAACATTCATTTTTTTAGAGAGACAGAAAACAAATATTTCTCTACAAATATTTACCAAATGGGAAACTACGCTGTGAGTGGTAGTTCACCACACACCACTCCCCAATGAGTATTAGATGACATTATTATAATTAATGAATGCTTTACTCTCAGCTCTTTCAGATATCAAAGTAGTTTTAAACAAACAGGGGCATGCAATGGCTTTCTTTCACTACTATTTAATCCAAGAACATTAGCATTGTAAGGGACCTTAACAATCATCTCATGGTTGGCAAACTGCAGTCCACAAACCAAGTGCCACCTGCCCTCTGTATACAGCCAGTGAGCTCAGAATAGTTTTTTACATTTAAAAATGGTGGAAAACAAAGAAAATAAGAATAGCATTTCATAACATATGATAATAATCTGAAATTCAAATTTCAGTCTGTCTTAGTCTGTTTGGGCTGCTGTAACAAAATACCACAGACTGCATAGCTTAGGAACAGCAGAAATTATTGCTCACAGTTCTGGAGGCTGGAAGATCAAGATCAGGGTGCCAGCACAGTTGGGTAGGGGCCTCTTCTAGGTCAGAGACTTCTCCTTATATCCTCCCATGGTGGAAGTAGCTAGGGAGTTCTCTGGAGCCTCCTTCATAAGGCACCAATCTCATTCATAAGGTTTCCACCCTCAGGACTTAAGTTTCCCAAACTCCCCACCTTCTAATACCATCACGCAGAGGGGTAGGATTTCAACAAATGAATTTTCAACACATGAACATCTGTACCATAGCACAGTGTTCATAAATAAGCTTTACTGGAACACAGCTACATTCATCTATTACTATATATGGCTGATTTCTCAGCTACAATAGCAGAGTTGAATAGTTGTGACAGAGACTGTATGACCCACAAAGCTATTTACAATCTGGTTTCTTATAGAAAAATGCATTCCAACCCTGATCTAACCCAATCCTGCCATTTTTAGATAAGACAAGTTAGGCACTGAAAGATAAAATTACTTATTCTAGGTAACTCAGCTAGTTAATGCAAACTTAGGGCTAAAATCTAGTTTTAATGTCCATTTGATGATACTGAATTTAGTTACTGGAAATTAGCTCTAATCATACTAATCTTTAAATCATGGAGCTTCTTTGTGTTAATCCTGGATTTATCTTGAAATCTCTGATCGCTAATAATGTCATACACAAAATTTGTCTTGATAAAGTAAAATATTTTCTTCCTTCACTCACCAAAATGACTTTCATATTGTATTATTCTTAAATAGTTCTAAGCAGAAGTTATTGTAAGAACAAAATGATGGTAAAAATTAAATATTTCACTTGATATGTCAATCAAATGAAAATATGTTCTGCTTTTAATTCAAAGCAATAATATGGAACCTTCTAACACTTTCAGATAAATTGGCCACATTCAATTTTCTTATAAGAGATGATTGACAATAAGAAAAGAATTAATCAGTCTCTCAATGTTTAGCGAATAGAACTAGACCAGTTAATTTCCCATACGTAAGCTAAACTTCATTTTTTTGTAAAATGAAAAAGAAACTGTGTCTAAAGTTAAAGCACCTCTTTCACATCACTAGGAAGTCTCTATTGGTTATTCAGTGAAATTAATTATGTAATCACCCCTTAAACTGTCATCTTCAGGGGAAATATTTAAAGCAGTGTTTCTCAACTGAAGGTGATTTTGTTTCCCCTGAGGACATTTGGCAATGTTTGGAGACATTTTTGGTTGTCTCAGTGGGAGATGGGTGGGGGATACTTCTGATATCTATGGATAAAGTCCAAAGATACTGCTAAATGTCCTACAATCCACAGGACAGATAGCCTTCACAACAAAGACTTATCCAGCCCAAAATATCAGTAATGCAGAGATTGAGAAATTCTTTTTTAAAGAGAAATCATTAGGCGAGCCCAAAACATTCAACAACTGCAAACTGCTAGATCCTGAATGTCCAAGCCATCATTTATTCATGGACTAGTACTATTGAGCAAATATTTTGTTTTGGAAGCCTGTATGACAGCTCATTCTGAAATAGTTTTTCACTGCTCTCTTCTAGCAAAGATATAGATATGCATGGAGACTATGCCAAAAAATAATTATTTACCTTCTTTCCAGCCACATCTACCATTGATATAACTAACAGCTACTGACATAACTTTCAAATGATTCTGATCTCTTCCCAAAGAAATTTTTTCCCCAGCAGGAACCTGATAAACTAAGACTTGTTTTTTTGACTTCTGTCCATAATACCCGATATAATAAAATAAGTTAATGCTAACAGAAAAATAAATCCTAAGTAAAATTTAACTTTAAATGGAAATGCCAGTATGTTTTTATAGGATTGTATCTACATAGCTATCTCTAGACATTTGCCATAGTCAAAAAGGATAAAGTAAGAATGGCCCAGCAAGTTAACGGTATAGTTTTCCTTCTAACAGTACTTTCTCTAATTCACAGTGTAACCCAGCCAACAACACTATTAAAGGTAATATATTTAAGTTTCTCAGATCGCTAAAGTAAGGATTCAAGAGATGAGGTAATTAAATCAAGAGATGAGGCAATTAAAATCTCTCACTTTCTCTTTCAGTAAATATTTTCAAAGCAGATATCTGGTGCTACTTAAAGTTTCTTCTTTGAGTACTTATTTTATTCTGCATCATCTTTACTGAGTACTAATTATTGGTTCATTTCTTTAACTATCTTCCAATTTGGGGAACATATGAAGTGTATCAACTCAAGCTCAAAGTATTCTTTAATTAGACAAAAATACCAAGACTCTATAATGCCATTTGGTTTTTCTAAGTAGTGACTTCAGAGCACTGCCATCAAGAGCATTTTTATTCATTCCCTCCAACATTTCCCTATTCAAGTATAATTCACCTACCACTCAAAATACCTTAAGATCTTTGCTAAATGATGCACACACCAAATTATCTAAAATATGATCCCTAAAACAATAAGATCTTCAGAAAGAGGTAAAGAGCTAACAATATTACAACATGCTAAAAGCAAAGACAGAAATACCCAGTGACTTTGATGGACATGCATAAAAGGAGAGCCTAATCTGGCTTTTAGGGAGTCAGGGAAATTTTTCCTCAACTCATCCAGCTCACCAGAGTTGAGTATTAAAACATAGGCAGGAGTTAGATAGGAGAATGTATGGTTCAGATTTTGCAGGTAGCAGGAATAACTTGGCCAGCTCTAAGGAATTCCATGCTTTGAGGAAGAGAAAAACAAAATATGCAGGCAGAGAAGTAAGCAGAGGACAGATCACTGAAGGTCTTGTATACATACCAAGGAGCTTAGATTGTATTCTACAGAAGAAGGGGAACCACTGAAGAAATGTCAAACTTGCGTCTTGGTCTTTCTTGCATTTTGAGTGGATCATGCTGGTGGCCGTGGGAAGGACCAATTTGAAGAGGATGGCTGTAGTATTTTGGGACCAAGAAAGAGGGAAACTGATCTTGGGAACTAGGAATAGACAGAAGGGGGTGGATCAAAAACATATTTATAAGGAAACCTGGCAGAACTGATTGGCAGATTATGTAAGAATGAGAGCAAACCAAGCTAAAGGCACAAACCCAGGTTTTCTAGTTTGGGCCACTTGGTAAAAGGGTGGTGGGTTTAGCAATTGGGAGAAAGTATAGAGGAAAAGCACATGTGAGGGGTCAGTTCAGCAATAGCTGAATGATTAGAGCAAAAATTTAGACTTAGTGGTCTTTGCTGCAAAGTTTTTCTGCCTCCAACCATGTAAGTGTATCACCATTTCTTGAAGTAAAGAAATGGTTAACATGCTATCTTTCTTTTAATCCACGAGAGCACCCATTGACCACACATTCCTAGCACCTAAAATAGCTTTCCTGCATGATCCCTTAAGAAACAATTATGAAAGTCATGGGGCTTTCAAGGTGTGGAAATATTATGAGGCTATACAAATGTATAGAGAGAAATTGGGTGCTCCACTTTTAACAATAAAAATCAGATACAGGCTATAATTTTAATAAGCAAAATGTCTCTTTACTAACATGTCACACTTCAGAAGAGATATCCTCCAAATACTGCAGGGCATAAGGCTCATCTGGGTTGCTTATTAAAATGCAGATTCTTAATGTCCTCCTAGTGGTTTAACTTCATAGGTTTGAGAGGAATCCCAGGAAACTGATTCTACAACAGGTAGTCTTGGACCACACTTTGAGATACTCTACTTCAGTAGCTCATTTTCATGGATAAATCTCCCTCCAAGTAAGACAATTCAATATATAAACTGTTATTGTTAATGGATTTATAAACAACAGAATCCTTTCCTTCCTTCATCTATCTATCCATCCATCTGTCCACCTGTCAGAGGATCTGACAAAACCTCACTCCATTTTGAAACAAGCTAAGAAGGTAAACCTCTCCTTGCATGGTGCCCTCTAACCAGACCTTTCTGAGTTTCAGGTATATTGCCCAACACCCGCCCAACATCCCCCTAGAAAACACATAAAGACATTCCCTTCCCAAGTCAGTTTTGAAGCACACAGCCTCCTTGATGCCAGCAGGTCTGCCTGCAAGCCGCTGATTAACTGCTTGGCTCCTCCTGTCTCCGTGAAGTTCCCCTTTAAAATGCTCTCACTCTGAATGGCACTCTGGAGATGGTGTTGGGACACTAGCCTACGGTGTTCCCAGGCTGCTAACTTCCTAAATAAAGCAACCCTTCCTTTTCACCAACCCTTGTCTCTTGAATTTTGGACTTTTGAACGACAAGCTACTGAACTTGGGTTTGGAAACAAGCAACGGCCCAGTAACAGATCCATCCATCCATCCATCTCTCCAACCATCCATAATCTTTACTTCTGGGCAGGGGAAGAAGCAGCAAACTTATCAGCGCTGTACCTGACCGGAAGTTCTTATGCACATGCATCTGAAAACAAGCGTAGAGAAGAGCCACTGGTTGGAGAATCCCCAAATGCTTTTAAACATATATTTTATGTACAATAAACATAGAAATTAAGTGTCCCCCTACTAGAGATTTTCTAGTACGTGCCCCCACCCAATTATAATACCATATCTTTCTCATATTCTCAGGAACCAAGAAAATTTTGTTCAGCTCAATTTCTCACACTTAATATTTAATAATACTAGGCATCACTTTTTAAAATTTTCAAGTATAAAATTAATTTTAATTTTGAATGTGTTTTTCAAATGAAAGCCCTGGGTATTTCCTTTCTCTGCCTGCCTGTCCAGAAACCTCTTCCTTCCTTAGTTTTTTGAAGGCTGGAAGGTAGGGCAGGCAGGGGCAGGTGTGGCAGCGGGGTTGTGGGTCTCTACCATGCAGGCATCTGCTATGCCTGCTTTGGCCTTGGTCCCCAAGAATACTGGCCACTGCCCACTTGGTACTATCCCATTACCACTGGAATCTAAGAGGCATTCCTTTAAATGGCCACTACAGTTCCAAGGGCCATTACAGGGGAAGGACACAGGGAAGATATTCTGGATGCTGTACAGTCTTGACCATGGCCACTATCTTTGGGAGCTCTGCTTCAGTCTTATCTCTCTCTTATCTATATCAATTAGATAGAATGGAAACATCTGAAATTGTATGTCACACGACTAAAAGAATTCATGAAAACAATACACAGAGAAGTGTCATAGAAACAAAAAATAAAAATAGGGACAAACATTCCTGCAGATTAGTCTATCATCGACAAACCCAAACAGTGCAGCTGAACTTAATTACTTCTCTATCTGTAAATTATCTCTCTTGATTAAATTTTGAAAACCCATGAACTGTTTACTTAAAACCTTTTGCTCCCACTGTTGACTAACACAAAATCTGTTCTGCCCAGATGCTAGCATAAGAGAGGGCATTTAATGGAGCTTCCCTCCAGCTCTACTGTATCTATGGCAGCTTTTCTCAATGTGCGGTCCTTCTAAGTGCTGTTCACATCAGAATCACTGGGAGAGCTTGTTAAAATGTAAATTTCTGGGCCCACCCCCTACCTACTAAATCAGCACCCCTAGGGGTGGGTTTGAATATCCACCTTGCTCACAAGCTCCCCAAGTAGTTACTAAGCACTCTTAGGATTTCTTATATGCTTCAAGCTTGTTCTTGCGTTTATCCTTCAATACACATTGACTAAATACTTTTTGTCACCTACCATCTCTAATTTTTTCTCATGAAAGATAATGGAAGGGAGAAAGGATTTGATCCAAGTGTCTGCAGATGCGTTTGGAGCCAGAGGAGCCAGATGGAGAGAGGGGGAGGATGTAAAGCCACTGCGGAGAGACAACGGTCTGCTTCCCGGCAAGAGGTCCCCTTTCAGGAGGGCAGAACCCCTTCCCTGGAGACAGATGTCACCCCACATTACTGTGACTCCACCAGTCACCCCAGAGCCAGGCGGCCCTGTACCTGGACATCCCAGCCACATCCGCCCTCATCCTCCAGCCGCCACACACCTTCATTTTCTTCCTCCACAATAGAGGGCATCAGAAGGCAGAGCTCTCAGAGACACCGGATGGTTTCTTGTTGCCTCAGGAATTTCCTTCAGGCTGCCCGAGGAACATTTCACAAAAAGCAGGTCACATGGTCACTGTTCAGCAGCCTGAGCTGAAGCCACCATTTGAAACACACCACACAGATTTTCTCTCTCCTGAGTTTTAGTTTGAGCACACTTTCTTTCATTCTTTCTATCATTTTCTTGAAGGGAATCTGAGACTGGCATGCTGAGATAGAAAGATGGAAGTTTCTTTATTAGTAGCCCTTAAAATTTTGCCTAACGATACACTGTTCTCTTAAAAGCATTTCTTCTTCAAGTTTTCCATCCTTAAGGCACTTAGTGGAATTAGTCCATAGCAAGTTCCCTGACCTTGCTTGCCACCATTTACCAACAGAGCTAGATACAGTAGGTGTAGGTGTCCTGTCTGTGGAAACTTAATGGCTATTCACCAACATGTGGTACAGAAATGCCTATCCTGGCTATGCAAAAACTCAGGTTTATTGATATTATTCTCACTGCCCTATAAAGATTCTAAATTTTAGATATGAAAGGGAGACCCTGAAAGTCATACATTTAAAACACAAATTGGAATGTATTCAACATAATTGTTTCCTAAGAGTTTTGTAAGGGAGAAAGATAGACATGAGCAGCAGGGGAAGGGGAGGATAAGGTTCAAGGGAAAAGCGCCCAGTTAGGGGGTCCCACGTGAAGACAACAAAGGCTTTTCAGGAAGATAACTCCCTTGCCTATAGGGCCAGGCCACACTGGTCCCAGCCAGGTCCCCAGCACAGGCATGATGGACAAAACTAAGAACCACCCAAACCACCCCTCATCATAATCTCATTCAAATAAAATTGCAGTTTTGCCCCCTGACCCACTTTCCCCACCCTTGGGCTTTTCTATGTGCATTTTGGGAAAAGACATGCACACCGAGAGGAAAGGGTGTATAACTAGAGCTGTCAAACAAATGACCTCACTCTGTCAACGAAGGAGGCCCCTCCTGGTTAGGACATGATCACTTGATCCTTTCCTAAAAGTTTGGGGCCTTTGTTTATCTACCTTGACTCTGGCCCACTCCTGCCTTGGAGTGCATTCAAATAAAACTTTCCCTCTGCTTTGCTATTGTGTCTCTGCCTTTGAATTCTTTGTTTCAGTGGGGACAAGAATGGAGGAGTTTGTTCTCCTCCCCTAACAGTTTGAGAACACAAAAGGGAAGTCAATTTCTGGAATGCCTGGCGTCAACCGCTGAAGACAGACCCAATTCATTTTGTCCTTAGGATCTTGCTATGCTTCAGGGACAGTATAATGGACGTCGGTTACCATTCCATGGAATTAGAGAAGTAAAAAACATTGGTATTTGGGCACAGTTTATGCTGATCTGTTGCCTAACTTGATCACTGCTCTTTCAATTATCTCCCTCGTGTTACCCAGTTCACTTTCATTAATCCTTCTTTGGATAATAACATAAAACAGAGAACAAAGAAACAAAATTAAACAAAACTCTTGAGCTTTTTCACTGGGTTCTAAAAACTAGAATTTACTATGCATAGTTTTAGAAGGCAGCAGGGTGTGTGCAAAAAATAATGTAACATCTAAGAAAGTTAGAAGTGATGTTACTGATTGTATATTACTTACTTCGAAGAGTTATAGTATCAGGCATTCGTGGGGTTCATGCTCATCAGTGACACGGAATTTTATTCCTTACTTTTGTCTCAAAATCGATCAGTAACTGGCAGACACTTTTTATGTCACCAAAGAGGAACCATGAAGTGAAAACTCCTGTCCTTCCTTCTCGGGACCTTTATTCTCGGACACCAGGACCAGCATCCGACCAGGCAGCAAAGACACAAACTCAGATGTCACCCTAAATTCTTCCCTCCACCACAGCTAATCAACTGAACAAGTTCTTGTTTATTTTACCTCCATTACTGTTGTCTTGGCCTAGGGCCACATCAATTCTTCAGGCCTCTGATTTAATCTCTCAGCTTCCAATTTCACCGTCTCCCATTCATTCTAGATGCTACAGCCTGAGAAATCAATTTAATACCTAAACTTGGCAGTCATCTGTGAGAGCACTCCCTAGTTTACAGGGTAATTGTCAAAAGCCTTAGCTTAGCAAACAAGGCCCTCTACGATATAAACCCTGCTAGTGGTTCTAGCCCTCCTTCCATTTCAATAATCAATCCAGTTTAACTATTTTTAGCCTTAATGGACTATGTTCTTCCATGCCCACAGGACATGGCAGGCTTTTCCACAGGGAATCATAGTATTGGATCTAACTCAAGTCAAGACCTAACCTCTTCATTTTTAAAGAGGAGAACACCAAGTTACAGAGAAGAGAAATAACTTATCCAAGGTCACAGAGGTGGGTCAGGAACACAATGGAATCAAGGCACTGTGTTGAGGCCTACCTGTACAGAATACAATTTCTTTAATCCCTTTCTGGCATGGCTCAAAATAGGCAAAGTCATACTCCTGCTCCGTGTAAGACTTTGAAAATCCTAAAGTGACACTGACCATTTGGTCTGCATCAACAAGCTGGCTTGAATGTGTGCATCCAAAACCTGTCACAAGAACAGAGCTTCGTGTTCCCCCAGTGCAACCCATTTTCCAGAAACCTTTGCTTTTGTAAGTTCACCAAGACTTCGATACAAACAAAGCCCTCAGCCCTAAAATAATTTTCAAATTCAATAGACATTACCAAAAATAAAACCTTCCAAATAAAACAATAGCAGAGACAGACATGATAATGAATATGAAATATACTAAGAACATTCTGTCACTGAAATAAACTTGACTTCTTGTGATTAATAGTAAGATGAAATCTTGAAACACGTAATGAAGCAAACGAACACGAAGAAATAGTTTGGAAAGGGTCCCACTTGAAATGGATTCGTTTGAAAACAGCCTCTGTCTTTTGGCTATCATCATCATGTTCCTGTCCAAAAATTCATTTTCAAATGTTATTTCCAAATGCAATCACAAATTGAAAATGTGAGTTGGTCGGCGTGTTCAAAATTTGCTCTGAGATGTACAAAACAGCAAGTGAGCTGTTTTCAGAAGGAATAATAAGTATATTCCAACATCCACTGGGCTTAATTCATGTTTCAGATCCTGGCCTTACCTTTTAATTCTTCAGGATCCTATTTCTACTAGGAAATGAGAATCACAGGAAACAGGATCACGAAGCCATTTCTAAACATTAGCATGTTGCCAACCTAAGTCAGTGAAGAAACACATTTTCAAGGAAAGGCCAGAGAGGCAAATTGGCTTAAGCTCAGTTTGTCAGAAATGGTGAGTGATTTTAGCTAAATCTAACCATACCATCATGCTCTACACTGCATTTACTGACAAGTCAGGGCACTGGAAAGGGCATCTCACATCAGCAAAGTGCTTGGAAGAGGAACAAAAATTACCTGTTGAATAGGAGAATTGGGTTTGTTAGCTTATGATTTCAACAGACTCCTGGATGCCCAGAGAATCCATCCATCCAATTAACATGGTGGTGGTAGTGTGGGGGTGTAGAATCAGAGACAGAGATGGGAGGGAAGGGGCAGAAAGCAAGGAACTAATGGTAAGCATTACTGTCAGTGGGTAACGTATAGACCAAACCAGGAAGAATACTAACCAGAAGATGAAAATTATCATTCAGGAACTTCCATTTTACATGAAATATAAAAGCAGGGCAAGAATACACAGGGGTTAACCAAACAAAGATAGGACAGCAATGATTCAGAGGGGAAAAGAAATTATGTGACATTCATACCCAGAATGTTGATAATACAATAACTCATACACAAAATTAACTTTCACTTCTTTCTAAGTATTGCTGAAAGAATTTGGTATCCCCCCCTTTTTTTTAATGAGTTTGAAATGTTCTCAATATCTGAAGTCTTCCAGGGCAGCTATGATCTTTCAAAAATACAGATGTCATTTGGAAAGAAAGTTCTCTAGTAAAATACATCCTGTCTTTCAGATATTGAGAGAATTGGAATGATGCTTATGAATGCAATTTATTAGATGAACTGTTATAAAGCACCATGTTAATAAAGGATGATAGGATTGAACAGCATGCCAATGGTGGTATTGGTGTAATATTGATAATGTCTACTGGTATATAGCACAGACAGTATTTTAAGTTAAAAAAAGGATGACAGTTCCTCTAAAATTATGCAAGGTACTTCAAATAGATACTTATCTGCTGGTTTTGTGACTAGCAAATGATGAACGGCATTTTCCATTAAAAAAAACTTGAGTATTAATGGAAATATAGTGAGGGTGGTATACACACACCTGTTAAAAAGTTAATTACGTCAGCTAAAAAGCATTTTGGGGAGTAAAGCCAATGGATGAATTTAACTGAAAAATGTTCCCCCTTGCTCATGGAATTGTTGGAGTCAATTTTCTCAGTCACATTTAGATTTGCCAAGACATTCGTTGCCCCAGATCCCTGATTCGGTAGTGATCCTGGAAGAAAATTGACATCCATTTGTTAGTTCCCTGGCCTCATTCGTTTTCATGCCCTATCATCCATGTTCCATGACAGCAAAACCACTTATATCCAAGGAAGCCTGTCTTCCATTCCCCGTTCCCAAACCTGCTTGTGCCCCTCAAGACTCTTTTAGGGAAGCAGCCATCACCATGACAACAATCTGAAGGGGGTTTGGACAGGATGTGGGGCAGCCTTTGTGAAAGTTAGTATCAGTTTGTGTTGAACACGAAAAAGAAAACTCAGACAGTGGGTAACACTCTGCTGTGGGGGGCCACTTCAGTAGCTGTACAGAACTGATTGTCCACATCAAATTTGTCCCAACCAGAACACAGCCTCAGGAAAAAAAAAAATGTTGCTAGCATGATTTATTAGGGACTAATTCCTTAGTCCTCCATTGCGGCTGACTGGAATTAATGTCCAGGGGTCATTAGACAACAATATCATATTAATATGGAAAACAGAATAAAGAACTTTGCCTCTTTAACTTCCAGGGGGAGGTGGGACATCCAGGGATAGACACGTTTCCCGAGTGTTACCACATTCTCTTTTCTGGGGGAAAATACTTGTTTTCTACACCTTTTAAATTTCATTTGTATTCCCCTTCCTGTAACGCAGATGATGAAGGTGAATTATTGTGGAATTTTGGGGACTTTTTCCAGTATCTTTAATGCCTTTGCTTCTGGAAAGAGGAGTGTTTGCAGACACCAGGTAACAATTCTAGCTCAGGTGTAGTGCCCTTCTTTTGTGTAACCCAGAGGAGAGCTCAAGGCATAGGCTCACTATATATTTTACAATACTTTCCCACTAGTGACTTCACTTAGGAGACTAAAATTATCATGCCTTTTTTAAAAACAAGGATACTAAAAAAGTCACAATCTGATGAGGCTCATTCTTTGTCTTTACCTGAGCGACCACCTAAGGACACAGGGCTTTTAAAATAATGAGGAGAATCCTTTGTTCTCTCATGCTGCATTTAAAGGGAATGTGGGTCAAAGGGCTTCCCCAGGGAAGGAAACAAAACCCAGGAGCTACACACCCAAGAGTAGGAGATTTCCCTCCCACTACTGTTTCCACCCTCCCAAAGAAGTTAATTAATTCTATTTTAGGGATGTTCAGGGGGGCATGCAGGCAGCCCATTCTCTGCGACCATAATCTCATTCTTAAATGTGGCTCAGGCCATCCTCTCCTCCCTGATACCACGGAGGTGCGGGCGCTGAGACCCTGCTCTCCAGCCATGGACAACAGAGCCAGAACCACAAGCATTTGCGCTCCTCAAAAGGTACATTCGAGCCCAAGTGTACAGTTGGGTATTTAGACCTGAAAAGCACAATGAGAGCCATTCAAAGCAGCAAGTTACAGTACCTTAAGAAGTCTGACAGACGGGAGAAAGGCTGCGTGGCACAGCTTCCGGATGGTCCAGTTTAGGGGTCGAGGAGCATCAGTTTGATTCATGACCCCTTGCGAATTCCACCGGGAAAACCAGAAACTGCAAAACCTGAACAATGCCTATAAAATAAACGATGCCCCACGGTCCTGGCATCCCATGGTCACCTCCACACCTGCAGATTCCATCAGGGCAGAGGCTTCCTCGAACTTGGGAGACTCGTCAAGTGGCTTCTGCCTGAGCCACTGAACCTTCTTAAGAAAGCCACCTCCCCTCTCCCTGCAGCCGTGCTCGTGCATGCCAAATGTGGCTGAATGGAGGCACAGTGCCTGCTGCTTCGGGGAGGGGATGCACGGTTCTGAAGGAGAGGGACAGCCTGCACGAAACAGCCTGTGGTTGCAGTCAGAGCAGCCTGCTCCGAATGCGCGCTCCCTCTCCTGCTCTCTGCCCAGTAAACGCAGGTCAGGCGTTGGGGGAGAACCCAGGCCATTTGCTCGGCTCACTTGGTTTGGCGGGGAGCCAGGAGGAGAGAAACAGGGAACATCAATAAAGCCAGAACAGGGAACTTGCACTTTCTTGCACAAAGCATCCTTGAGGGGCTGGAAACTGGCACAGGGGGAGGGGCTAGGACACAGAGACAGCGGGATGCCTCCGAATGATAAGATAAACACTTCCCCTTGATTTATGTGACATAATAAGTTGAGAGCTATTGTGAAATGAATCTGTAATAAAAAGGATCTCTGTCGTGTTCTGGGGTTTCTATTAACGGTGATTGACGGTCTTTACTGTGATATACACATTATACAGATGACAGGCAGCGGCAGAGAGAAAAGCCAACTAACGCAGACACGAGGAGCAGTGAGTTACGCCTTTCATAGAAAGCAGTGGCAACGAATGTATGCGTGGCTTACCTTTTAGAAATGGCACTTTCTAAACTGGGGGTTATCCCTCCTGGAAAGCCACTTGACAGTCTTTCTCTGCAACAAAATTTTAACCCTTAAGGTACCACATGGATATGTTTTATAAAACACAGTTTCCTGAAGTGTGGATACCCACCCCCCATCATTCTCTAAGGACGGTCTTAAGAGTGAGCTGCTCTGTTGGCATTTTAATCTTTAGGGCTCCTGTGGTGCAAGAGAACAAAGAGGAACTTCTCAGTTTGAAGGCAGAAACTGGATAGTTTCACCTGGAATAGTGAAGTTTGGGGGGGGGGGGGGTGCGGGGAGAAGGAGTTCATGTCAGTTACACACTTTAACTCCCTATGCCCGCACATCAGACCAGGGGGTGCATCCCATTGACTGGCTGCCCAGGAGAATCCCCACATTCTTGGAACTTTGTCATCTAATTTTTTCTCTTTATGTCCCGTCCTATGACTGTACAGCTTTTCCATTTCTAATTAACTGGAAGAGAATAGCAAATCCCAGCTCCATAACTGTTACGCCTTCTGAAGCAGAATTAGAAGAGGTGAGAGCAGAGGTAATACACTTGGACCTGCTGTAGTTCAGAATTTGGGACAACACATACCCTCCCTGGAGCGTAATAAATACCTGGGACAACACATACCCTCCCTGGAGCGTAATAAATACCACATTTCATTGCAACACTATGTCCCTCATCACCATCCTGTGTCACAGATCTAAGGACACTACTGCAGAAAATCTAATCTACTGGTGGAATCCAGACCATTGACTTGCCTTGTATAATAAAATTCAGTATCTGATTATCTTCTGTTAAACAGTATGACTTTATCAGACCCCACACACAGTTGGTTAATTATCTGTCACCATTCTATTTCCACAAAGGATGAAAGGTAGGTTTTAAGTAACAGCAGCTAACATTCACATCAGGCACTATGCTAGACACTCTCCATGCATTACTTAAGTTCATGTCGACAACCACCCCATGGAGTAGATGCTATTGTCATATCCCCATTTCACAGATTAAACAACTGAGGTCTTGAGAAATTAGTAATGGACCTGGATCATATGAACTAATCAAACTGGAATTTGGAGTGAGATCAGTCTACTAGACCACAAAAACAAGATTTCTCTTCTCTCCTATTTCTTTCATAAATAAGGGGACTCCAGCAAAAAAGCCACTGCCTCAGTCTCCTGGGGCTCAAAGATCTTTAAGAAGAAATGCTCAACATCTCTTTCAGATTATTTCTTTGGTATGACACTGACAGAGCGATTAACATCATGAATTCTGCAATCAGGCTGCATAGTTCGATTCTAATTCTGACCCTGGCCTTGGGCATTTTACTTACCTCCTCTGTGCCTTGGGTTCTCATCTGTAAGACAGAGATAGAACGAAACCATACACCGGAAGGCTATTGCAAAGACAGAAGGCGCTAATAGCAGTGAAGCACCTGGAGCAGTCCTAAGTCTGTTACACCGTGATCTATCTGCTTGGAGCACAGGCTGACCCTGACCTGGGGACTCCGTGATAATTTCCACCAAGTACACATACTTACAGTACCAGGTAATGAGGTCAAGCAAGACAAGTTAAGCCTGAATGCTTCTTATAAGTTACCGTGAGATGAATAAATGGGGTAAAGAGAGGCAGATTCCTGAGAAAGTATGGGTTTCCTCTCGCTCTATTGAAAAGTGGTATTTATGTGATTGCCAGATGCTGCCTTCAGTGAGGCTACAAAGCCCTAGCATCTCTAAGCTATTAAATGTTATTTGGTGCTTCCCTTGCAGCTGTGAGAAGTCTGGTCCATTAAAATGCTGACGCACTGTGGCTGCCTCTCCCCTGCCCCCTTGCTATTCCCCACAGTTAGGAACCCCCAAAAATAACAGGGCCATGCTGAAAACACCCAGCCTTTGATCCTCCTCGCCCCTTTAATTTTTACTGAATAACTTCAGTCAAAGAGGATAGTTAGGAACTCTGTGGAATGGGGAAGTAGGATTCACAGTCTTCTCTAATGGTAATTAGTGGAGAGAAGCACACCACCTCTGCAGAATTGGTTTGGAGACACCACTGCAAGAAACGTAGAGATAGAAGAAGGGCAACAGTGCACCCGAGAGGGTTTTTCTTGCATTATTGGGTAGTTAGTGCCAATTGTTAGCTAGCAAAATGTCTACCACAGGGTTTTCAGGACCCTGCCTCCTTTCAAGAAATGGTATTTCTTCATGGAAGGACGCCTTCCCGGGTTTGAAAGAGGAGTTTAGTGAGGAAAGAGCCAAGAGAAGCAAGCCCAGCCCTGGAAGTTAGCATTTCTTAAACCAAAAATGCTTGTTTACAAATTTTATGAATGTGGATGTTTACAAATCTACAGAACAAATCTAGCAGGACTAAAGGTCTGAGAGAACCATATTCGCTTTCAGCCTCCTAAAAAATAGCAATCCACCACATCAAAATTCTGCACCCAAAGCATGCCTCTGAAATAATGCTCTCCTAGGCTACCTGAGCTCACTGCCCCCGATCAGCTTCAGTTTCTATTTCCTGTGTAAATGATGCTAAATTTAAGAATTATGGTAGGAGTTGAGCTGTCTCAGTATTGACAATGAGCCACAGTACTGACATTCTGAATTCCTTTTGAAAACCATGTTCCCTCTCTTAAAACACTAGAACACCCTCCATGTAGTATTGCCCCACTTTACACACTGTCTTCCTTTAAACCCCTTCGATATAGAAGGGGCTGGCTCCTGAAAACTGAAAAAAATAGAAAGGAAAGGACACAGTGTTTGCAGAGTTCAAAATATTTCAAAACCTTCTGCTGAAATATGCTTTCTGTACACAACACTCAAAAAATGCTCCACTGTCATTTTTCACAGTTCTTTATTCTAACATTGCAATTCACAGGTACCTGGATATGAATTCAACAGATTTTTTTCAGACTCTAACAGCGACTTGCAGGATAGAAAATGCAAAGGGATGACACTCAAGCATCCAAGAGAAACAGCACAAACCAGCCCAGGAGTAAGCCTTTGTTAATAATTTGCCTCAATATTTTGTAATCTCAGTATTACATCCTGCTTGCTTTTTGATTATCCTAAGTTACTAGCTTTGTTGTGTTTGATAATTCACCATCTTTATCAGAAAATCATTTGTGTTGTGAACACTGTAATTTATCATTTTTATCAAAAAAACATGCTTTACCTGTTTATTCCCCATAATCACACTCAAATACAGCCATACAACTTTAAGAAACTTTTAGATGCCTCTACAATATTTTCCAAAATATTAAATCTCTTTACAGATTCCACTGATACAGAATACTTTTTTCCCAAATAATTGTTCTTCAAATAGATGAAATTACTTTTCTTCTTACTTTGAGGTATTATCCCCTTTGACATCTTTTATAGATAAGAGATTCAAGTACACATTAAAATCTATTCAAACAAATGACTCATTTTGTTAAGGTGCTTAAACAGCATTTACTCTGTGAAAAATGAAAAGATCCCAGAGTCAGAACACTTGTCTACTCCATTTTCCCCCAGTATGGGGGTCTCTTCCCCACTTCCCTGCCTGCTGTCCACTCTCTGCATGAACCTGTGGGGACAGGGAGCAGGTGAATTTTTGAGGCTGCCCATTCCATGGATGGACAGCTCTGGTTGACAGGAAGTTCATTCTAAGACTAAGGTGAAATGTGCACCCCTTTAACTTCCAGAGAATGCTTCTGCAAATATAGACAACAAACTCCCCCAAAACCTCTTCTCCATACTGGACATCTTGGAGCTTGAGTCTACATGATAGAGTGTAGTTATTTAGGAATGCTCTTCAGTTATAGTTTATGTGATGTTAGAAGGGCACTTTAACTATAATAGTGTCTGATCCTTTGAATGACTTCTCACAAAGTTCCTTTAAGGAGCTTCAAGGTGAAACTCACCAATACTTCAGCTTCTTTTAAAATTTTCTTCATGATTTAGTTTACTCAACATACAGTTTAACAGCTGACACACATTCTTTCTCTCTCTCTCAAGGTGAGTGTGTCAAAGAGAACCTCTGCTGTAAAGTGGCCTCTACTGTATTTGAAGCTGAAATATTGCATGTAATCTCCTTTCTTTGGATCCTGTTTTATAAAAGAGGTGGTGATAAGCCCTGGCTAATGGGAAGCCTATGCTTCTCCCAAGAAATGGGCAGGGACTGGAGGTGTGTGCTTCCTTCTCCCTATCTTTATCTGTTAGCTTTAGCATCAGACAGACTCAATTCAAACTCAAGTCCCACCTTTTACTAGCTGTGTAGCCCTACGCCAGTTACTTAACCATTCAGAGCCTTAGTGTCCTTATAAAATTTGGTCTATAATAGTTTCCACTATTTCCAGGTTTTTATAAAGAGTAAAAGCACAGTGCTATATAGGAAACACACATTTAAATGGAATGATAGTGATGTTGATTGCTCTCTCTCTCACTGAGACCCCTGGCAGAGTGCTTAAGGCCACAGATCATACACATCCAACAGCCTGGATTTGAATCCCAGCTTTACCACTCATCCTGCTTTGGGAATTTTCTTAATCTCATCATGCTTGATTTTCTTCATGTGCAAATTGGTGATGATAATACTGCCTATGTCAACATTGTGAAATTAATTAGCTAATACATGCAGAGCCCTTAAAAGTGAACCAGCATACAATTTAAAGTGTAAAGCTACTAATTTAAAGTTATGCGTGCTGTCCTTCCCAAAGCTCCTGCTCTAGTAAAAACAAAGTAACACAAAACACCTTTATTTCTTCCTTGCTTCTTCCAGTAAAAGGATAAGCATCTGAGGAACAGAAAAACAGCATACCAGACTTTGCTTACTGTGTTCCTCTCTGCAGCTCAGAGGGGATCAGAGAGGACACTGACGGAGGGCACAACCTCAGTGCATAAAAGGTTTCACTTGGGAAAAATGGTAAGATATGTAAGCAGCTTCTGTCTCACCAAAAATAGAAATCCTACATGTACACACACTCCAAAAACATACAACTATTCAAAAGCCAATAGCTAAAATACATCCTCATTCAAGTTTTGAAACCTGTTCTTCCATTCACAAGGGGGATGATTTTTCTTTTTTGCATGATGCTGAAATTTTAATGAGTCCATGGAGGCTTGTTAAAAATATAAGACTCTGAAATACATTTCTAAACCATTTATTATTTGCATTCTTCTAATATCTGGGATGTTATTCATTTTGTAGGTGTTCTGTATTCTGATCCCACACACACTCACATGCACACACACACACACACAGAATATAGATATTTTAGATAATTTTCCATTATGAAAACCATAAATCAGACCAACTTGGTAAAGTACTTGTGAATCTTTGGAGAAGGGGATATAAGGAGTGGCTCTCTAAGAACTGCTTGAATAAATTGTGTAAATTGGAAGAAAGCTCAGCACTTCATTGCTAACAGTGCAGCATCAGCCAGGTTTTCTGAACAACAGATGCTCAGATAAGACACAGATTCAGGCTCTAGCCTTACATATACCTTCTCAAACACCATGTGACCCTCATCCATGAGGCAGAAAGTCCTCCCCAGCCACAAACCCCACGTTGTGCATCCAGGCTTCTGACACTAATGGCTAGCACAGGGCTGAACCATAAGGTCTGCTCATCTGGGGAACGGAGACCTGCTGTGATCTGGAAAATCCCCAAAGCAGTAGCTCTGCACAGAAGAAGAGTTTAATGAAGAAAGCAAATGAAAACCATACTTACTACCTATTTTTGTTAGTCACTGTAAAATGTATCACTGTTGATGTTTATCCTGGTATTATATTTTTAACAACCATGAGCCATTTGCTTTTATTTTTATTAGCAGTAGTGGCAGGAATTACATGATTTTAGTTTTTCTGAGATGCTGGTCCAGATTTTTGTTTTGTTCTTCTTACGAGACACAAAATCAATGCAAACAATGTGGATTTTGAAATCAAGAGAACTTAGGTCATTGGGAGATTCATATAACTCTAAAGGTATCTTTATCTTTTAAAAATATGGCTAATTATAATGTTAAGATGATGGTTGATAACTTGGGCACTTACCATGCACGAAAGTGTGCTAAGCCTTCTAAGTGCATAGCTCATTGAGTCATCATTACAAACCTATGAATTCTGAAGCATTGTTATCCCACTACAGATGAGGTAATAGTCTCAGGGAACCATAGACTCAGAGAGGTTAAGAAACCTAAAGGTCACATGGCAGTAAATGCACTTGAGTCCAGGTCTCTCTGATTCTGTAAGCTGTGCTCTTACACATTACAATGTGCTGCTTGCCAATTACATTTTTTAAAAAAGATTTATACAAGTCTCCTGTGGCTTTCCAAAAGGAAGACAGTACTTGATCACTAACAGTCTGAAAAGAGGAAAAGTAACTCCGTGGACCTAACCTTAACATCAGAATCCTGCAGAGCACAGAAGGATCAATGGCTCTCCCAAGGCTCTGGGTTTTTTTAGGTTTTGCTGCTGACGTGCACACCCCTGCCCTACTCTCCAGTTCCATGTAGCTGGGGAAGCCTGTCCTGGGCAGGAAGCTCTGCCCTCTTGGTGAGACGGAGATTTGTCCTCGCCCATTATGCCCAATACAGAACACAGCGCTCAGGACACGGTATTTGTTAAACAGAAAAATGAATGTTTTCTAAAAGGACTCACATGATTCTTGCAAATGGGGGTTAAATTCTTTATATCTACAAACTCCTTTTAATTCTCACTATTACTATGCTACTTTAATCCCCACCTGCCTTTTCTAGAGGAGGAAACAGAGGCACAGAAAGTTTAAATACTTGCCCAGGTTCACCCAGTGAGCTTCATTCAGAGCCATAGTTTTGATTCAAATATAAAGTCTTGATATATTGTATAATATTTTAGAACATATAAATAAAAATAAAATCTACTATTAAGCCAACTGAATTAGTTTAATATACTCTAGCTAAATATCTTATAAAATAATGATCTATCATTATTCATGACTGAAAGACTATATTCTGGATACTCACTAGGGCAACAGAAGGCTTTACCCACCCTCACAAAGTGGGTGGCTTTGGTTGGGTCTAGAATAACAGCAGTCAGAATCTGATTTATTAGCCAATTTAGAAGCTATTACAAATCAAATTCTTTTTGATCCATTCAGTTTTCGAACTTAATACTTTCAGGTCAGTAGTAGAGTTTGGTAATATTTTTATTTTATCCAAAATGCTTTGTACATTTCATATGAAGATCAAGTAACCTTGAATAATCACCATAATTGTATTTATATATACCTACATACATGCATGCACACACACAAAACGCTTTGGTATTTACTTACTATGATAGTTACCATGTTCATGCCTCACCAAGTGGTTTAACAAGCATATTTTGATTTGTTACTCATAATGATTCTGAAGTATAGGGAAGGAAACTAGTGTTATTAGCCCTATTTTACAAATGAGTAAACTGAGAATCAGAAAATGTAGATGGCTTGTCCAAGGTCTCTTGTTATTTCCATTACACCCATGGCCTCCTTGCCCCAATGTTAATTCTTAGAGTGCACCATATACTGAGAATGGCTTCCACATATAATCTTTAGAATTGGCACAGACAGGAGTATGGACACATTTCAAAATCATATATGAAATTCTAGAGAGGACAAAACAATAGTGACAAAAAGCAAATCAGTGGTTGCCAGGGATTATTTGGAGGATGGTGCTGACTACAAAAGGGCATGAGGAACTTTTTAGGGTGATGGAAATGTTCTATATCTTGGATGCAATGGCACTTACTCAGCTGTATATAATTTCTGGAATTCAGAAAGCTATATACTCAAAATTAGTGAAATTTTATATGTAATAAAGCTGGGGAAAACATACCATTTTTCTGTGATTATAAAAAAATCTTTTCAATATAGAAAAATTTTAAATTCATTAAAGTATAAAGAAAGAAAGAAAAAAATGCTTACAATTCCATCATCCATAAATACTGATGTGATTTTGGAAATTTCATCAAGTATTGTAGGAATCATACTTTATATATAGCTTAGATGATTACTGTAACATGAATTGATTTCCACATTACTGAATATTCTTAGAAAATACAGTATCAAATAGCTACTTGAATTCTTTTGTGTTATTGGGTTCACTGTAAGATAATCAACCTGCTTCCATTTTTACGGTTATAAATAATGCTGTTGTGGGTATACTTGATCATACACTTTTGTGTACATCTCTATTCCCTTATGATACAATTTAGGATGAAGAATAATTGGTTCATAAGTCATGAATACTTTTTCAGGGTCTTGATAGGTATTTCCAAATTGCTATCCAGAAATGTACCACTTCACATGCCCCTCAGTAATATATAGAAATGTACCTTTTACTAAATCATTGTATACATTATGTATACATTACTAAAACTGTATACATCAATAATTTAAACTTTGGCAAAGCTGATCACAGAAATTAAATATACTGTGCACTTATTTGGTAATTTGTAAAGCTCCATCTTTTCCTGTGGCCATTTGTAATTCTTTTAGTAACTTGCTTCTTCTTGCAGTAGAGTTTTATTTTTCTTATTAATACACAAATGCCCTTACCCACTGTCATATGAGTGGCTAGTCTTTTTACAGTTGGCTACTTTCCTTTCAACTTTGCTTATGCTCATTTTGTTACTTATAAGAAATTTGTAACATTCATACACTCAAATCTAGCAGTCATTTCCCTTGTAGCTCCCATGTAGATGTTATGCTAAAGGAAAGCCATCCCTGACAGTAGCTCAGATAAACACCCATTTATATATACTTACAGCTTTTAATGGCCCTTAATTTTCTCTCTCCTCCATTCACCTCCCTTCATGACCTCATTATTTTGCCTACTATCTATAAAAGCCTATGTGTGTGTGTGTGTGTGTGCACATGCTTCTCTCAATTTCTCTCCCTTTCTCATTGCATTTTAAATATTTTGACTACAATTTCCACCAAGCTGCTATTCTATATTACTCTTTTTTTATTATAGGCCCATCCAAATGGTGTGATAAAATTCCTTAAACAGCAACTGTGAATACAGAGATCCTCTGTTCCACAATATAATCTACAATCTGTTCTTCATGAGGCCTGTTGCTTCATATTTTCAAATATTAAGGGGATTTTTTTCTTTTTCACAAACACTATCTCCATAAAGACTCCAAATGCCCTGAAATCTTTGTCGTCTCAGTCTCTGATAGATGCAATTCTGAGCATTCAATGGGGGTAGTGCTCTCTAAGAAATTGATTGGCAAAAGCAATGAGTGAATTGAATGCTATCTTACTGGCCAGCCACTGGATAAATGTAACATAAATTTCTGGGTTTGCTAGAATCTAAACCACTAGAGACTTTGAAGATCAGAGCCAATACCTTGAACTAAGCTCTCTGGACTGGTAGCCAAAAAACAGAGAACTCCTGTTTCTAAAACCGTAAACCTGACACCAAATCAGTTGAGGAAAAATTTAATTTGAAAACTCACTAAACCTTCACAATAGAAAAGATGGGTAAGATGCAAAGAGACAAAGAAGAAAGTCAGCAAAAGGAACTCATCATAAACACAACTTTACAGGAACATATTCACCTAAATTCAAAAGTTCTGAAATTATTGATTATGATCATTTTCAGCACCTGTGAATTAAGTTAGTGATTCCTCAAGCATTCACCTGGAACCAAAACTTATTTTTGGATTTGTAGTCGTCTTCTATTGGCATCTTGTCTATACACTGGACAGCAAATTTGAAGTCACCCTCCATCACTCTATTCCCCTCTTTATATAAATCCTGCCATCTGGTACCTCCAGTTCTAACGGTGGGGTGGGAGCAGAAAGGAGGGTGAGGAACAGGAGCCATGGAGACATGACTACATAGGAAGGGAACAGCATGGAAGCCAAAGCAGCTGGACCCTGGACTCCTCTCCATGCTGTATCACTAAGTAGCAGTGTGAACCTTGCCAGAGCACCTCACTCCTCTCGGCCTCAGGCTAATGGTATAAAATAAAAATGATGTTGATTCTCTGATGAGTTCTTTCCAGAGCTAACATTTTAACACTAATTCCTTCCCAGATTGCCACAAAATAAGCATCACCTATTTTGAATAGGAAGTGACTATTGCCCAGTACTACAGAGTCCTTGTAAAAGGACGGCCAAAGAGCCTGAACTCACTCACCTAGGGCCATGTGTGCTTATAGATGTAAATGGACAGTTTTGCATCCTACAGGAAAGTTTAAGCTGTGAAACTTCTGGGCCATACATGCCTCAGCACATGCTGATTTCAGACAAAAAGGAACACTTCAGCAAATTTTAGATCTGCTTTATTTTTCTCAGTAAAGAAAGAGAGTTGTATTTCAAGGTGTATTATTATTTATTGTTTGCTGAGGAATTACATAAACATTTTTCTCTAAGCCTGGAATTTGTTTGATGCTATACATGCAGTCTGACGATGAATTTAAGATTTTAGCAAATTTAGGAAAACATTTCAAAGTGATTTAATTAACACTGACTAGATGAACTGGACAAATTTGTTAATGCAACAACCCCTTCTGCATGTCTGCTATGTGTTCTGCACTATGCCAGGTGCTGAGGATACAAAGAGATTAAAATATAGTCTACACAATGATGGAACACATAAGCACATCACTTCAGAAAACAACAAGTGCACATAGGCTGGTAAGTGCCAGACTGAAGGCAACACTGGACAGCCTGCTAGATGACCAAAAAACAAGAATTCTCTATCTAGTGGCTCAAGAAGGGTTCATCCTTTCAATCATACTTTGGAGGAGTAGCTAAGTGTCATCTGGGGAAGGATTTAAGATTGCTAGGCCCAGCCTCTCCTCTATCGCCAGGAGTCATTCAGCTCTGACAGCAAACATGGTCATGCCACCTAGTAATACACAATAGTCACATGACCCGGACTTATCTACCTGAGAAGGTAGTTTGGGCTAAGATCATCCTGTGACTGAAACCTACATTCTGGGGATTTTCATTCTTCAACCCTACTGACTTTTTAATCAATTCTCCCCAACCTCACATCTTCATGTCCTTGAGAGTTATAATAAATGTGATGTCCTCCTTAGGACTCTTCCAGTGATATTCTGGTATGTCTAAAGAAATTCAAGTGTCCATTGTAGACCAAGGAGCAGGTAGGCATTCCCAGGTTTACATCTTAAAGCAGGTCTCAATGGGGATTTGCACAAAAATGCTAAAGGGAGCGCCAAAGAGGGAGGTGTGGAGTGGCCACTCAGTCTGGAGCACAGGGACACGTGCAATTTCTGAGGTACTTCTGGAAGCACAATAATTTAACAGATTTAGCCTCAGAAATGACAGAAAGGCAGTCTAGATGGTAAGAACAACTCCAGTAAAGCCAAGGAAGTAAGAGGACTCACGGTATCTTTTGAAGACAAGAAGTGGTTTTGTATGGCACAAGAACAGGCTGGGGGTGGATAGTGATAGTCTGGTGTAAGATGTTTGAACTGTATCATTAAAGATCCAGTGGGGGAGGTCTTGAGATTTTGAAGTGTGGGAGTAAATGTGATCAGGACTGTGTCTTAGAAAATGATTCTAAAATCTGCATAGAAAGTGGATCAGAGAGGAGCAAATATAGGGGAAAGAAAGCAAACTTTGTCCATGATAGAAAACAAGTATTAATTCTTCATTTTTTTTTAGTCACTGACACCAAGTTTCTTTTTAACCTCTAGACCCAAAGGTAAAATTTTCTTACAGAGTGGAGGTCAGCAAAACAGTCCAAGCACATGCTTAATAATGCAAAAGTTACTTTTTATGTTGTGGCTTTCCATGAAAATAATTTTTAAAAGTATTAAAATTCACACAAAAGACACAAAGAAGAAAAGGATATCACTTCAAAGAAATAAAGATTAAGTGCCACCATTTTCGTGGCTTCAGACTAAGGCAAAAGTCTATTACATTTGATAGAGCTTCTCCCCTGAACAGAGAAATAACACCAAATAAAAGCCTAATAGTCTAAAAAATCTCAAGTAAACAGATTTCCTTAAGTACTTAAGTAAACACTTAAGACAAGCTTGTCTGAGCATAACACAGTAATGTGAAGAAATGATAACTGAACTTTGAAGATTCATTATAGACAATACATTTGGCCAGTGCATCAACATAAACTTTGGTAAATTGGCTGAGCAATTCTAATTATGTTAATCTTTCTTTCTTGAGAAAAGATGATTCTCTTATTTCTCTTTAATTTTTCACATGGAAGAGCACATGACACTGAGCAGTAATTCTCATCAGTTTCTTATTTTGACATGTCAGTGAAGGAGGACTCCTATGTGAAAGGAGTCAAGAGTTCTGCAGAATGTCCAAAAGGAAGCTTCAGGCTTGGGTGGTACATTTCAAGTATTATTTTGACAAAAGTAACACTTTAACATTATTAAAGTGGTTTAAAATATATGTTTAACAAATTTTTGCAATTAGATAATGGAGTTTTGAAAGGAAGAAGTATTAAAAAGCAAGACAAAATAAAATAAAGCATGGCACAAAACCTTTCTCAAACACACACACCTGCTTCCACACCAGAGCTCTCTCTGGCATCTTTCTCCACCCAGATTTCCTTCTCTGTCTTTGTTTATATTTGCTCCCAAGTATCTGAGGAGAAAAGTTTGTGCTTTTCCATTCCCAGGTAGGGAATTCTGTGCAAATATGAAGGATGCCTGAACTCAGCAAACAGAGAACTCTGCAGTACCTAAATAATGCTTTTAATTTGCTTTCTGGTTTTCAATGACAAATTTGTCCTCCAAGTGATTTTTCAGTGTTTACTGAAGTTTCTAATTGAAAAAAATCAGCTTTTTCTAAACTTTCTCTCTTTATTTTTAAGTTTGTTTGCGGCACTTAAAAATAATAGGGCCAACCTTTGATTCATAAACTTTAAGCAGGTGAACTTCATGGTATGTCAATTATCTCTCAATAAAGCTACTTTCAAAAACAAAATAGATCATGACAGATAAATAATAACAGATTTGCATTCTAGTCCTATTTTCCCACTGTTTCAACTATTACTAGGCAATCAGACAATATATTTGGCACCACATTACATTTCAGTGAAGACAGTCTCTCTTTCCCTAATTGGCCCCTGATCCCTTCAGTATATTGATGACATACATTCCAAATAATCAGGTATATGTCTGATTGCTCCAATATAAAAATTGATTAAAATGTGGTTTGTTTTTCCACTTATAAACATGAAAAATACTATGCTCAAGACTCCTGACCTTGCATATTAGACTAAGTACATAACTTGTATAACAGAAAGTCCTCTGATCAGTACATTTAAAGGGATCTCTGGTAGATTTTAGTACTTCCATCCTCTCTTTTCTAGAGGTTTTCATTTTCTTTGTTTGGCTTACCTCTTTGGCATTCATACTTGATTTCCTGAATACATGCTATTTCATCTTCCCCAAATGTTGCCCTCTCACCACATTTCACGTTGTAACTGAAATAAGTAATGCCCGCAAAGATTAAGTTGATGGGAACAGCACAGTAGATGAATTTTCCCGTTAGCTAAATAGTCCACATAGAAATGGCTGTGTGGCATGATATTATCTCAAGAGATTTTCTCCAATGAAAATTTTATAAGTTGTGAAGCTCTGAGGTAAAATTCAACCTTAACTCCTGAGGAGATATTAAAAATAATTAAAATAAAAATTTCCACTCATCTAAATTGATATTTTAGGAAAACCACTGTTTATATTTCAGTCCTGAGAGCAGGAACAAACTACTTCTCTAATTGACAATCTGCACAAACACAGAGTGGGGGTGGGTAAAGAAACAGTGGGGGTAGAGATAATACTAAAGTTAAAATAATAGCAATGTCTGAGTGTGTAAATAGTTTATACAAAATTTGTGATTGGCAGGAAGTAGCCTGTTTTGCCATTAAAAACCTTAACTTATATTCGAATTATTCTCTTCCATGTAGTCCAGAGAGTTATAGTAATAACAGTAATACTTATCAAATAACTATTTGATAATAATATCAAATCTGTTCCAGGCATGGTGCAAAGCAGTAAATATCTTGCCTGGCAATACAACAGCCATTCTTAACCACCTTCTTACTTTCCTTCTGTTGGAAAGGCTGAGATAAAATGCTCATTTTCTAAGCCTCTCTTACCTTTAGTGCCAGTCAAAAAAGGGAAAGAAATGATGTGGGGATCAAGGGAAAGATTTCCCCTCCTGAAAATCAAGGCAGGCATGAAGTTCTCTTGCAGCCTCCTTGCCAAGCCACTTCCTGTCCCTCTGCTTGTGCCCTACCTTCAGACTGCTGTCATTTGAGGAAGGGATGCATGGAGCTATAGTAATCATCTTGAAACCATGAGTGAGAGGCCTGAAGGCATACAGACATGGCAGGCCAGCAGCCACGTACCCTGAGCTGTTGAACCAACCTGGAATGTACTACCTCTAAGACTTCCAGCTACCCAAGATAATTAAATGTCTTTATTATGTAACCTACTAATAGGTTTTCTGTTACTTGTCACTTTATGCTTTAGTATCAACATCCGTATAAAGCAAATTATGGAGGAACAGACCGAAGGACAGAAAAGCTAACTTCCTCAAAGTCATAGCTGGGAAGTGACTGAGACATGAATTCAAGCCAGGTACTTTGTCTCCAGTGTCTTAAATCCCTGCTCCACATCGTCCAAAGGAAATGATGGGGTGTGTGAAAGCAGACTTACTTCCCTTTCATTCTTCATTCTCCTAATTTGTCCCAATTAACCCCTTCTTATCTCCTCTCCTTCCCTAGTATGGCATCCTGACATCCCCTTAACTTTGGTCCTTCATTCCATCTCAGAGTAAGGTTTGAAAATATTTTAATGTCATGGTACCTTTAAAGCTCACAGATATATAACTTTCCTCCATGACTGCTCTAAGTTAATATATTTCTTCAGTCATCCATCCATCA
Organism: Manis javanica; assembly: GCF_040802235.1. Lineage (NCBI taxonomy): Eukaryota > Metazoa > Chordata > Mammalia > Pholidota > Manidae > Manis > Manis javanica. Next base: position 68,568,058 of record NC_133157.1, read on the forward strand.
AAACATTTACTGAGCTTCTGCTGCATGCCAGGCCCTGAGATATAACTCACAAGGGTAAAGTTAAACAGGACCAGTGCCTAACAGTGAAGTCACATATGCACTTAAACAGGACACTACTGCATATTAATGTGTGGTATAAATACATTACAGTGAAAAGTGCAAATATAGAAATGCAAAAGAGCAATGATTCTAGCAGAGGAATAAAGCAACTGACTCTGTCTGGGGGCATTTCAGGGGCTCAGATGGGGTGTGATGCAGCTGGACTATATCATATTCAAACTTAATTGGTTTCTATACTGAAAAGTAGGCAAATAAGACCCTTGGGGGAGGGGTTGGAGTGGGTGGGTGGGAGGGTAAAGAGGCATAAAAATGTCAGTTATTAATAAGTTGGTTATGAGGATGCAAGTGCAGCCTGGAGAACATCGCCTGTGGTTCTGTAACATCTTCCTGTGTTGACAGAAAGCACCTGCACCAGTTGGGGTGAAGATTTTATGATGTGTGTAATTACTGAACCACTGTGTTGTATGCTTGAAACCAATATTGTATCTCAATTGTACTTCAATAAAAAATACACACTAAAAGAAATAAGACCCTCGATGTCCAGATTTGTCCTGTGTTCATTCATGTTGAAAAGGAAAGATCATGTGTATCCTATTTTTACCTTTTTATAGTCCTAAGAACAAAAATCAGGTATGTTAAACATGATACATTTAACTTTGGCATGGAAGATTACAATTTCCACAAAAAACTTAGAAAGCTAGATTGCCAGCATGTTCTTAAGTTCCTGATTAATACTGATACCTCCAATAGTTTAATTAGTCATATTAGTTTTATAACTTATTAAAGCACTTAGCTTCAGAGATTTTCATACATAACTTCTTAGTTGAGTGAGATTCTGATATACTTGCACAACTGACAAATATTATGAGCATTTACTATAAACACCAAAAATACTGAAATTATGATTGTAACAAGCTGTGAACATTTAGTTTTTCATTTAGGGAATAGATATAACTCTGCCCTTTGACCTCTGTTTCTGATTCTATTTTTTTTAATGATTTCAAAGTCAACTTTTAGCTATAAGATATTCCTTTTCCACGTGTTATTTATTAAGTCACCTAAAACATCTCAATCACAAACCTGAAGTATTCTGAGTTAATAAGATGACATATACAATAGCTGATTATCTGAATCTACAGCAAAACATGACAATGTTTGAAGCATATCTGAGGCCTTGAACAACAGAATTAATAATATTACTTCCACTTACAATAAATTTGTATTACATTTCATAGGCTGACCAACTTTTTATATGCTACTTTCACTCATGTTTGTAATTCTCTCAGTTGCTGTATTGCAAAATCATAATTACTTTGGCATGGTCTTTGGATCTCCCATGAAATAAAGTCTCTTCTTCCACAGGAAAATCTTTAATACTTTGTTACTATATGTGTGCTTTGTTCCTGAAATTCCATTTGCTGGGCCTGTAATATAGCCAAGCTCCTTGTCTATGAAGGGTCTCATCAAAAACACCAGTATATAAGCTCTGAATGTCTTCAACACTAAGTAGAAAGGGTTTTGTCACAACTGTACTTAATTCTATCTTAATCTTTACACACGGTAGATAGAAAAACAAATAGAAATGTTGAATAGTGTCAAGAGCACTGAAATTTGAGTCCAGAGGGTAGAACTCTCTCTTCTGTTTGTGACACTGGAACTCTGGTTTCTTATTTCTCAAGAGAGGGGCCTGAGCTGGGTAATTTCTTGACAGGGCATCTCCAAAATGCCTTTGCACATGGTGGCCACTAATTCTGAAATGGCTTAAGCATCTTAAATGTCAGAGGTTGGGCTCACCCCAAAGCAAACAGTGAAACAAGAATTTGAGTACAAGCAGTTTGGCAGTTATCCCAGAAGACAGAAGAAACGTAGGCATTGAGACTGGTGAGGGAAAAGAGAATGAGGTTGTTATTAAGTTGCCACAGTGAGCTCCTGGGGCTTCCTATCACTGGGATGCTTTGGGACATGATGCAGAATCCATCCCCATCTGAGGGCACAAAGAGCCATTTGTCCATCTGCTCCTGTCAATCACTAGGTGAGAAGTACTGAGAGGGAAGGGCGCTGCTCACCAGCCAGTCACGTCAGGCTCTTGCAGTCAGTTCTCAAAAGAAGAGATGCAGGTGCTAGGAGTTGTGAGTTGGGCCAAGGTGTAGTGATTGGCTGAAGGGACATAGGCAGGGCACTCACTGATGCTCTGCTACACCGCTCCTTCTCTCACCCTGTCCCAATCCACCTGGCAGACTCATGCTCAACTCTGAACTAGCTCAAATGTCACATATGTGCACAGCTCCCCATGGGGCCTGAGCTCTGCAGTATGACATCCTTCCATTACGGGAATGATCACACTGAACGCCTGTCTCTTCACTCAACTCCAAGCTCCTTCCATCTCTAGCCTAGTAGTCCACCTACATCTATTTGATCAATGATGTTAAATAGCCTGCAGTTATTTTGTAAAAATTTGGCACTCACCAAGCTGTCTCTTACCTCATTTCTCTAAAGAAACAGAGCACGCAGAAATTCCTATAGTACGTTGTGCCAAATAGCCATTCCTGTCTGTGACTCTTAAACTATTTAGACATTTAAAGAGTCAAGCAGTTTGTGCTGACATTTAATGTTGCTATCAAATTCATACCACCAAACCCTTAGTAAGCCATGATGTTTGAGAATTCATTCAGCAATGACAGTTTCAACAAACATATTTAGATATCAACCTAATATGCTTAAGGTATGTGTGTGCATATAATTTAACTTGAGATTAAATTTAATGTTTCATTTTTAATGTTAGAATCAGATCAATAAAAAATATCAACCAAGCTAATCTGAGCACATTAGCTTTAACAAAGGTAACATCCTCATATTTACTTTTCACTCATAATTTACAAAAAGAAGTTTGTCTCCCAATTTATATTAAAGTTGTCTCTTCTGCCCATATGAAGATGCATTTTTCAGGCACTGTCAGATTCTGTTACTTTAAATAAATAGTACACAGTCTTCAAAGCAGTTTTGTATTTTTCCACTGGTAGAATTTTGTCCCATGGGCTACTCCATTCATTAATAGAGCTGCCTTTAAAATATATATATTCTAAATAACTTCATTACATTTATTTTATTTTAATTTTTAAAAGCCAGTCAAATTTAGCAGTGGGGGTTCGTATATCAACGTCAGTGACACTAATGTTAATAACTTCTAATAACCCACTACCATCAGACCAGCCTTCATTATATTTCATATTGGTTAATTCTCAAATGCACGTTCTGTTATATTCAACAAAACATCCCTTACTTTTGTGGCCAACCCTATAGCAAAGAAAAAGTACAAAAAAATGAATAAGAGAGTTCTAAATTTTCATAAGTTTCCTGATTTTAAACTTATGACTCAAGTTTGACCCTGTGTGCCTAGCAGAAATATATTTTAACCAAGTAAGTTACTTTAAAAAGGCCCATGTGTTCACTTTAACTTTAGTCTTACCCAATCTTGCCCTACTCAAAAAACAAAACAAAACAAAAAACCCTTCCCAATTTCTTTCATTCAACTCTTTGTTCATGGGTAATGTGACTGATATATCTGGTTCCACCTACCCATCCATCCATCGTCTTTCCCTTTCTTTCTTATCACTTAATTTGGTTTTTGCTTTTAGTTTGTTCTTAATAATTGTTATTGTACCCTTAAACAGGCAGAGCACAGTGAGATTTGGGGAATTTTCTTAGGGAGAGCTAAAGTTTTACTTTTTCTTCACTCTGGGTCAATTAGATTGTATGAGCTCCCTAATGGGTTGGTCTAACACATTATAATAATTATTATTCTGAAGGTTATATTTAAACCCCACTTGATATATGAGCAGGAGAAAGGAAAAGTAGCAAAAGTCAACCCAGACTGCTGAACAGTCATTTTGACACATACAATTTAAATTGTGCCCTTTGGCAATAAAATGTCTTTTGAGAAAAATATTTAAAGAAAACAATGAAGGGGCAATATGCTTACTAGAATAAACTTAGTGAAAACAAATCTGAACCTCAGTATTTTTGGTTAAACTCTGTACTAAAATTAGTTTTGCAATAAATTGATGAAGCTTCTGCATGTATGTATCCATGACAACCCAGGTTTATATTTTTGAGTCTCAACTAGCTATGTCGCCAGAAATATGTAAATTATTTAAAACGTGGTAATAAGTGATTTGTTTCCATAAATATCCATTAGCTAATAGTCCAACAAAAAAACTAATAGTAAATCACTAATTATGAAATGTTTGAATATTATTCTTAGAGAAACTGGAAGAGCTGTTTATTATCATAATTATAATGAAGAGCAAAGAGTCAAGGATCACATACCCTTCAGACTATTGTGAAGTCAGAGAAGGATATGAAAATAAGAGACAATGCGCTTCTATCCTAGATACCAGATGGAACTCCATTTGGAAGTCTGGTAGCGTAAATTCCCCGGAGCTGATACAGAGCAGAGCAGAAGAGCAGTAGAAGAGAGAGGGGATGTGGGCATTCAGGCAAGAGCTCCTGCTACTCTTCCTTTTTCCAGTAAGAGGTGTAAGTTCCTTTAGATCTGCGACTTTGAGAAGGGATTCTGGAATACTCTGCAAGTGAGAGGGCAGCAAATACTGCATCATTGGATTGTATTTACTCAGAGCCTCTGAAAGCTCTAGTAAACTGTTAGGAAGCCTGGAGCCACCCTTTAGGAAAAGATGGAATTTCTGGGAAAAGAAAATATATGAAAAATGGACCAAAAAGGCATTCCAAAGTTTGTTTTCTTTGTTTGCATTGTGTAACCAAAAAGGAAAGTATACTACTTTGAATATATTATTCTAATCCTGAGTAATATACCAGAAAGATCACTGAAGGAAACAGGTCTTAAAATGTGGAATTTAAGTTTCAATTAAAGTTTTCCAATAGCATCTAAAATTGTCTTTTAATAAAGGAAACTCATAAACTAGTTAGATTAAAAGATGAGAATGAATGGGGATTCCAAAGTATAAAACTAAACTTATAATTCCTCCCCCATTGCTAAGTTACATTTTTCAGCAAATTTAGTGAAAAATTCTGAAGAACTAAGAAAAGTCTGCCTAACAACATGGTTCTTTAGAAGACATATGAAGGTGAGTCTGATTCTAAGTTAGGTGTACATTTCCTCTTTAAGGAATAGGAGAGTTATTTGGATCCATTCTAAACTTGAAGACAAAATGAACTAACAAACATTTCTTATCTTTGTGTATTTGGGGGAGTGGAAGAAAAGGTTACTCAACCCTGTTTTATCTTTGAGATGTGTACTCAGATGTCCCTTCATTTTTTTCAGCTTTATTGAGATGTAACTGACATACAACTTTGTGTCAATTTAAGGTATATATGATGATTTGACATATGTATATAAAGTGAAACAACTGCCACAATAAGGCTGGTTAGCACATCCATCACTTTACATAATTGCATTTTTTAAGTGGTGATGAGAACATTTAAGATGAATCTTCCCAGTGACTTCCAAATGTGCAATGGAGTATTGTTAGCTATGGTCACCATGCCATATGTTAGGTCCCCAGGACTTCTTCTTTTTTGTTGCTATTGTTAAAAATAGCTTCACTGAGGTATAACTCACATACAAGGAACTGCACATACCTGATGACTGCAGTTTGGTGAGTTTGGACATAGACAAGCCATCATGACATATTACCTGTAATGCTGTTACTATGACCACAATGAGATTGTATAATAACACTCATAACTCAGATTATATCCTGGGACCAACATCTCCCCATTTTTCTCATCCCCTAGCCTTTGGCAACCATCATTCTACTCTGATTCTATGAGTTTGACTATTTTAGATGCCTCATCTATATGGTCTTAGCAAGTATTTGTCCTTCTGTGACTGATTTATTTCACTTAGCATAAGACTTTAAGGTTTACCCATGATGTCACATAATATGGCAAGATTGCCTCCTTTTTTTGTTTAACGGCTGAATAAAATTCCACTGTATGTATGTACCATAAGAGAAACTCCATCTAGAGGATGAAGTCAAGTGCAAGCCTGCAGAACTGAAACAGAGAGAAACTTGGCAATGTTCCTGAGCTTCTGGGTCTAGCATATACAAAACCAGTAGCACTAACTTGAACTTCCCAATCTAGGAGCCAAATGTTCCTTCTTTTGCTTATGCTCTTCTGAATAGTGTTTTTGTCACGTGCAACCTACAGAGACAGGATACAATATTTTCAACATGGAGACAGCACCATGGGCTTCTTGCTTAATATTAAATAGAATTTTAAAACAAGAAATTCCTTAAAGAGTGGTTCTTGCAAAATATTATGTTATAGATCAAGCAAAAATCTCCCTTGCCCACTTTAACACCCACCATGTCCACTTTTATCAGTTTAGTTTATATCCTCAGAATTACTTTTCCTTCATATTTACAAAGAGATTGATACAACAATGAACGAATGGGTAGCTAAATAGCCTCTTCTATGGATGTAGGTATAAAACTAATAGATGGATGAGCAGATATGTGGGTAAATGAATAGAGACAGTTATTTTATATGTGGTTTAAAATAATGAAATCATTTTATGTATTTTATACTTTTGCATCTTGTTCCATTTGCTTACCAATATGCTGTAGTGTCCCTTAAAGTATCAATATATATTGATCTGTTTTTAAATGCTAAATAGCTCCACTGAGTTGGCTGTATCATCATTCACTTACCTATTACCCAATTAACAGACATTTGAATCTTTTTTCTTTTATAATTCTAAACAATGGTACAATAAACATCCAACCCCAGGTTTTTCAAACCCAATACCTGACATATGTTGCCTTAGATGGCATTGTTGGTTATAGAAAAAGTGGTAACCACCATGTGCTTGGAGGCATGGAAGAACATGCTTTCTCCTGAAGACCTTAGCAGCTGGTAGCCTTGCATAATTTATTAACATTCCCTCATTGAACAAACATCTGTTACATTACCGTCTCATGCAAAGCACTGTCTCTAATCTTCAGATAGGAAAATTAAATGGACTTGCTTTCTGCCTTTAAGGAGTTCACAACTTATTCAAAACAATTATGAAAGGAATATATACCATGTATATATAATGATTGACAATTATTATATGTCAGGCACTTTGCTAAGTCCCTTACCTACATTAACTCATGCTGTCTTCATAAGGACCCTTGGCATCATTTTTGTTTTATAGATCAGATTAAGAGCCTCATACCACATAGTTAACAAGGCTCAGAGGTGTACTTGGGCTCTCACCCCTCTGTCAACAAATTCCAAGTTTATAAACATTTCATAAACTGCATCTAGAATAAATGAGAACTTTTAATTTTTCTTGTATGGGCTGAGAACTGGTTAGAAGGAATAAGGGTTGAGAGAAAGACACGCCCAAACCTGACTTATTAATGATATGCACAGGGAGACCACAGACTATGAGAAAAGGAAATTGGATGCTTAAGAAACCCTAAGGCCAGGAAACGTCAAGCACACCACAGAGCTCCCATTTACTTCTGTGTACTTTCTCAAGTTCCCACGGATTTGGTCTCTGTAGTCCACTGCTTCCATGGATTCTTGGAATTTATGGGTATTATCTTACATATCTATGTCCCCCCAGTTTACAATACTCAACAAATATTTGTTGAATAAAATAAAGAATGAAAATAGTACCATACCTCTAGTTATATCTCAGGAATCAAAAGTCTAAAACTTACTGTAAGGTTTCATAGTATATTGAAAGGCGTGGGCTAATTTGCTCCTGTTTTAAAATTACTATGTTTTAAAAATAAGTCTTGGCATCTTTAGAACAGAAATTTCTTACATGAACTATCTAAAATGTAACTATGCCATAGTCCAGAAAACTATTTCTCTTGAATATTAAAACAAAAGACCCACACACCCGTCATTAAACAGCACCCCACACATGCACCCGACGCAATAAAACTTTACAGGTTGGGAAAAGTTCATGGAAACCAAACTCAAGTGTTCTTCCTCAAGAGGGAACTCTTTCCCAGAGCCTCTCTGAAGTCCTTCACCCACATTTGACAGAAATCCTTTAGAGATCTGGTACTCAGTGATTCTTTTACACCAATCTCCAGCCTGAACGGAAATCAGGTTAAGATAGCATTTTGGAATTCAGTCTGTTTCAAGTGCTCTAACCACATAACAGATGGAAAAAAATAACTTCATTTGCTGCCAACCCTGCTGACTGAAGTTCTCACAGATAGGAAGTTCTGTCTCTGGGCAAAGGTAGACACACAATTCAGATCTCAGACCTGCTGGAAACAGCAGCGACATAGGGCTCTCCCAAGGGGTGTGCCGTAAATGGCACATGCTGGCCAGCATTTCATTTTCCAGAAATCTAGAAATAGTCTCCCTCTCCTCTCTGCCTTGAAAAAAACTACCAGCTCAAGGGTCACCTCAGCAAGAAGCCTGCCATGAAAAATCTGGCCAACAATGTTCTTGCCGTCTTCTCACTACCATCTTTCACTTGGCACCTAATTACTGATTCTCAAATGGGGATGACAGGGTCTGGTGGAACAGAATTGTCTGGAGTTTAAAAATCTTCTTAAAGGATTATGACATAGTTGTTCTCCCATTTGAGAAAAGCTATTAAAGGCAGAGGTAACATTTTTCTTGAATCCTTAGGAAAAAAAGAAATTTCATAGAGCAAACATTTTTCATCAGCTAAAGTTACTAGATAATGTTTAACATATTATACTATTTCCTTAACTACTAGAAGAATATTTCTAAAATAAATTGTACATTTGCCTGAATTTTTATAGATAAAACTGAAATTAATTTACATTTTTCTTAACATCCTGGTTACTGCAATGTACATCATTATTATGTGATATGCTACTATAGTGCTTTCATAGACAACAGAGGTGTATTAGACATTGTATTGAAATACTTTACTTATTGGGGCTTTGAGATTTTTATGATTTTTGAAATCTCTCTTGTTCTTCTGTCAACTGTTCATAGAATTGTCCAGGGAAAAATAAATAACCAGCACATAGAGTGATGCTTGGGAAGATCTCAGGAAAAACATGAACCAAGATTTTATAGGCAACAAAGCAATCATTTGCATAAAAAGGCCATAAGTAAGCATTTTTTAATATATAAGAGCTCAGAGAACAGTAGTTCTCAGAACAATTTCCAAGAAAGCTTCCTTGGACTTTCTTGAAAGTCAAAGGAAAATTTTCAACTGAAGAAGAGGAATATGGAGTAAGAATAGCAAGAGGCAGTTGCTATAGAAGCCATCTAATGATGGTATAAAGAAAAACACCCAAACCTATGGTCCTTATGGTTACAGAATTATATAATGTAAAAATAGTGTAACTATCAAAACTCAGATGAGGAAGGAGATGGTACTGGAGATGTGTATATATATATATATACACACATATACACACAGGCTGGGAATTCAGAAGTTATCATATACAGATGATAAGTCAACAGAAATAGAGGCATATATGAAGATAGAAATAAAAATATCAGGACCAATCAAAATGTAATCACCCAAAATTATGAAGTGTAAGACGGGAGAGAAAGCAAGTAAAAGAAAGTGAAAGATACTAATTTGAACACCCCACAGATAGGAGAGCCAATAAATATTGGCAAAAAATGAAAAAACAGAAGGAGCACAGGATATAATGACAGAACAAAGCCACACAAATTGGTCTGATTGATATAAAAAGAATATCCTTAGCCATTGAAAGAAAGATTCTTGAAGGGAAAACTATATATAGTACAAAACAGATACAAAAAAGGATTTTAAGGGTTATGTACTAATATCCAACAGGTCAGTTCTGGGCCAATAATATTAAACAAAAACAAAGAAGGCATTTAATGATGATTACGAGTTCAATCATGAAGATTTAATAGTTACAGTATCTATGAATAAAATAATATTAAAATTCATACAGCAAAAAATACAGGAAACATAACAATCTATAAATAGAATCACATTAGTCATTGGGGATTTTAATTCCTCTTACCCAGTTCACAAAAGAGCAAGTAGATTAGAAATAAAGTTATCTTAGACCAAAAGGACAAAATTAACAGTTAATCAATAAAAACTTCTATAACCTGTAAACCAAGACAATAACTTCTTTTGAATGATGAAATAGCCACAAAAAAGTTAACTATTTGGTCATATAGAAAAATCTCAAAAAGTATCCCCAAAGTATAATTAGTACAGATACATATGAGTTAAACAGGAAATAAATATGGAAGTATAGAATACTTAGATAATAAATATTACCTTAGAAATGGTTAGAAATAGTTAAAGCAAGGTTTAAGAGAAAATACACAGTCTTAAATATTTCTATAATAATAAAAAAGAAAACTCTTGAATGATAATTACCCAAGCTTACACAAGAAATCTGAAAAAGAACAAAATGAAATGAAGCAATGCAAAAAGAAGGAAATGATAAAGAGAAATGAAAATAAGATATTTGTAATACAGAAAAAAATGTTGAAGAATTAATGAAAAAATACAAGAGATAGTTTTGAAAAATACAGAAGAGGTAAACAACAAACACAACCAAGAAAAACATGGGAGGTGCACACAGACACACAAGGTGAAGGAGGAAATAATCTCAAGAACTGAGGAAATTCAAAAAAATAAGAGACTGCTATTTTTCTCAGCAAATTTTGAAAATGACCTTGAAAATCTGCATGAAATATATGGCTAACCAGGACAATATAATCTGCAAAAACTCAGCTGGAATCCAGGGGAAAATGAATAGGCAGGGCTCAGAGGACTTTCACGGCAGTGAAGATACTCTGTCTATTATAATGATGGCTATGTGTCAGACATTTGTCCAAGTCCCCTGAACGCACACCGCCAAGGATGAACCCTAAGGTGGACTATGCACTCGGGGTGATTACGGTGTGTCAATGTAGGTTTATACTTGGGGGGAAAAAAAGTACATCTGGTGAGTGATGTTGACCACAGAGGAGGCTAAGCATGTGTGGGAACAGAAGATTACATGGGAAATCCTACACCTTCCTCTCAATTCTGTTGTAAAAACAAAACTGCTCTAAAAGGTAAAGTCCTTATAAAAAAAGAACACTACCCAGATAAGCAGAATATATAAATGTCCTAATTAGTGAAAATAAAATTGTAAAAACATTAAAAGAGTGATTCCTCATAAGGGGGCCCTTATTCCTTTGAAAAAGCAGCAGTTTCAAGTAATTTCCAGGTGAAAAAACTGTAAGTAGTAAATAGCTCCACTGCTATATCAAGTTTGAAAGTTCAGTTCCTCCAATACTATTGAAACTGTTCCAAAGCACAGAAAAAGAAGAAAACCTTTCAAATTTATTTAAATGAAGCCAGTATGACACAGATGCCAAAATCCAATGAAACAGCCTCCCACTAAAACTGCAAATGAATAGTACTTATGAAAACTGATGCAAACACCTTAAATGCAACATATTTTTTCAGACCTGCTACAAGCTGCTTATGTAATTAATGTGGAAAAATAAATGTATATAAAAAGGAGATTTTTAGAAAAGAATTCTGATGAAGATTGAGGGATGGAGTGAAAACTAATTTTATTATGTCTACTGCAATTAAAATATAGTTCTCTTGCATTTATAAAAAGATCAATGGAACAGAAGAGTCTAAACATAAATCCGAATACATATGGAACTTTAGTTTATGACATAGGTAGCATGTTGAATGAGCAGGAGAACTAGATTAAATGGTGTTGAGACAACTGAGAGGCCATCTGGAAAAAACTGATTTGGATATCTATCTCTTATCAAAATAAATTCCGGATAAAACCACTCAAAACAAATAACAGAGAGTGTTTTGGTGTTGTGTGCATGTAATAAGTCATACAATAAAGGATTTACAAATTGATAAGTAAACCTAAACTTTCTTTATGGCAAAACATATCACTAAAATGCCTCAAGAATAATGAATTAGAGAAATTAATGTTTGCAAATCCTATAAAAAAAGGTATACATTTTTCAATATGGAATTTCAACAAGTCAGAAAAAGACCAACTATACAGAATAAAAATGGACAGAAAAGACAGAGTTCATAGAAACTGAAATATAAATAACACCAAATACTCTTTGTAACAAAAGCTGTGTAAATTAAAAGTGTACAGGGAACATTTTTCATCCGTCAGGCTGGTAAAAATGTAAAAGCTTGATATACATATGCGAAGATTTATGTATCTTCTCACACTCCTGGTGGGAGTGTATATGGATACAACTTCTATGAAGGGCAATTTGGCCCTCTCTCTCAAAAATAAAAAATGCACAGACCCTAGGACGTAGCAATTTTACTGCTAGGAACTTATTTTGAAGAGTACTCACTCATGAGTTCATGACACATGCACAGGTATTCTTGACATCATTTGTGTATAATAGCAAAAGGTTGGAAATAACAAATTTTCATCCATAGGAAAATGGTTCACTACATTACGTAGATCCAAATAAAAGACATTTAGCAGTCCTTAAAAAAACTAATTCTGTATGTACTAATATGGAATGAGCTCCAACTGAAAAATCAAGGTGTATATCTGTGAGTATTTTGTCTTTCCATTATTGCCAAAACATCTGCCAGGCTTCCACATGGAGGTTCTAAAACTTTGATATCAACTGTCTGCCATGAACAAGTGAATAATGTGTATTATAAAAACCGAACTATGATATATGGGCCTTTCCTATCAGAAGGGGTATGGCTTGTTTTCCAATCAATTTATATGTCATAGCTGACCTTATATAGTGAGGGTTTTAAAAATCTGGACACATGTTATAAATAACCAGAAGTAATGTCCTTAATCACATATAAAATTGTGAACTCCTTGTGGATTAGAATTTTATCACCTTCAACTTTCTCTCCTGTAAACTGTAAGGGAAATGATTCTGAGAGTTACTGCATAGTAGCTTGTAGATTTATTTTTCAAGTAAAGGCCAGCACTAAAAATCAAGCCACTTTAGAGGGTATATGTTCTATGGTCTCAAGAAAGGTGCAGAATGTTGACTGCCTTGTATCTTGCTCCTAAGGACTTAATGATCTGACATATTTCTTTATTATTGTACTTATATGAGTAAATCATCATTATTAAAAGGCTTGGATCTCAAGGAAATCTTTAAATGGGGGAGCCAAGTACAGCTTTAACAAAAAGAAGTTGTATTTTCCATTTAACTGGGTCAGTAATATCCAATAAAAATAATATAAATAAGGGAGAATTTTATTTGAATTTCAACCCCTCATATTTCAAATGCACTGAAAAAAACAGGGGAGAGCCAGTGGAATATAATACAGAGACACAGTCTATCCTCATTCTGGCATGACCATGACTGGCTCCTCCAGGCCTCATCACTACCCAGGAAGGTTGAGGCCATCAGGGGAGTATCATAAGTACTTATCTCTCCTTTATGAGCTCATTAGCCTATCAGGACAGAGAGCTGAGCTCTCAAAATAACAAGATCCCCAATTAAGTAACTTTTGGATTATTGGGTATATTTATTTCAATTCTTTAAAGAGAACCTTTCTGGTAATTGGTGCAGCCACTAGGGAAAGCAATATGGGAGTTTCTCAAAAAAGACTAAAAATAGAAATACCACATGACCCAGAAATTCTGTTTCTGGGAATTTACCTGAAGAAAACAAAATCACTAATCCAAAAAGATATAGGTACTTCTATGTTTGTCACAGCATTATTTACTATAGCCAAGATATAGAAGCAACCTAAGGGGGGTCCATCCATAGATGAATGGATAAAGAAAATATGGTACATATATACAATGGAATATTAGTCAGCCATGAAAAAAAGAATGAAATCCTGCCATTTGTGACAACATGGATTGACCTATAGGGTATACCATATGATTCACTTAATGTGGAATCTAAAAACCAAACAAAACAGAAATAGACTGGTTACAGGAGTGTATATGCATGTTAAAGTTCATTGAACCATATACTAAGATTTGTGCATTTTATCTTATATACCTCCATAAAAAATTAAAAATTTAATTAAATTAAAAAACAAGGAGAATCTATTCCATACCAGGGACTATCAGTGGTATTACCCTGAAGAAAGTCTAGCAGAAGAGATAACAGGTAAGTGAAGTCAACATAAATGTTAAACTGAGAAGGAGCCCTTAACTGTCTTAATGACCAAGATACCATTTACACAGTCATAGCAACATTGTGTGTGCTATCTCATTGGAATCTTTATGACACCCCTGTGAAGTTAGCATCATCAGAGCAGTCACCGGCAAGAAGGAGTCCAGGAAAACCAGTACCATCAGATCATCTTGGCAATATGCCTAGACACCTGTAGGTATTAGTAACAATGCTTGTCACATGGTAACTTCCTATTTTAATTACTCTTTATTGCTAACTAGGTTCTAAGCTCAGTGCATATGCTGTCACTATGTAAATGTTGCAACTGTTTTAAATGGCACCATTAAAATTTCATTTTTTTAAATGTTTGTACTCCCTAACATGGGTGCCTTGGGACACACCCCTGCTCACTCTACTATACTTTTATCTCCATGTGATTTTGCAGCTGAGGCAAAGGAGGGTCAGGGATGTCCTGTCACATGTTCTAGGGCCCCAGCTCCTACACAGTAGAGTGAGGCTCACACCCTGGTTGACCTGACTCTGAAGGCCATGCTTTTTCACTAAAAAGTCTCCCACAGAGAAATGGGATTCTACAGTACTAAAAGGTGACCCAGCAAGTACAATGAGCACCTTCATTTCTTCTTGTAACTTAGCAACCTGACTTACTTGCACATAGTCTAATTAAGGGTATTTCCTTTCAAATGCCTTTAATGTTTTGCAATTTGAGATGTATGCAGCCATCTTTGTATAAGGCTGATGTACATTTATTTTGGCACTGAGAGAGTAAATCCATAGAAAGAGGCAAGGCAATGTTCAAATCTTTAACAGTAAAAAACTTTGGAGTTTATAACCCTGTAGGTCCTCAAATGAAAGCAATTCAATTTTAGGTATATCTACAGAAAAGCTCGTTTCAAATTGCCATGTCAAATAACTGCTTATGCTTTAGATCTCCTATCCAGTGATATTCTGAATTTATCATACACATCCATGCTTATATTATTCTATTTAAAACATGTATTTTCAGGTTTTAGAGGTACAAAGCACAACACTTCTCCCAGAATAAACAACACAAGATGCAGAGCTAACTACCCACTACCTTAGCTGGAGAGGCAGATCATGTGGCCACACAGCAATGCCCGAGGCAAGTCAGAGTTCCAGAGCCACTTCTCCCTTCTGGGCCTTTCCTTGATGTAAAATGAAGTGATGGAATTAAGTGGCATGTAAAGTTTCTTCACATTTAGAGATGCCGTGTATGATTATTTTATAAGCTAGCAAATTCAACTGCATTAAGTCAAAATATATTTGCATGGGATGAACCTGTCTTCTCTCTCCTTTGAAATAATCTAACTGAAGACACTGTCTTCATCCCACAATAAGCACTTTTCCTCAAGGGATGAGCTTTCCTTTTACATTATTCTAGGAACTGCCATCCTGAATAAGCAGACAAAGGCCAAGAACCTCTCCTATAAGGTATCTTAACTATCAACTACTATCTGACTTCCCATCTTTACAAAAGGAATTTTCCCCAACCAGTTTTATCTTACCCAAAGAATACCGTGCCAAGGTTGAAAAGAACTGTTACCAAAGATAAGCATAACACAGTCTTGAATTCAAAACCTTACATTTCCTTCACAACGGTATCAACTCCAGAATCATATCCAGTGTTACTAATGATACACATCCATGCAAAAAGTATTGTCTTAGAATTATTTTTTTTGGCTAGACAGTCTAAAAACTTAGCCTTGCTATATATTAAAGATGTCACTTTACTGGAAAACAACTAATATTCTCTAGATACAGAGTTTTAGCCTCAAGTAAGAGTCACTAAATTTTTGCTTTCCATTCATTCATTCAATAGACATTTACTGAGTGCTTAGTATGTGCCAAACTCCACTCCTTGTGCTAGGGAATACACACATGCTAAAAAACAAGAGGGACAAGATCTCTGCTCACATTTTGCAAAGATACCAGCAATAGCCAAGAGAAAATAAGAAAACTTCAAGAAATTAAGTGGTTTAGAGAAAAAATTTAAAAGAAAAATGATAAAGAATCTGGGGGGGAATTCTTTGGGAAGACACTCATAGACAGTGTCTCTGATGGAAGATTAGAGTAGAAACCTTAATGAAGAGAGAACATCAATACTTCAATACTTTGAAGTATTGAAGGCCAATTGCGAAAACCCTGAGGCTAAAGTGAGTGGCTCATTTTGGTATTAAACTTTTGTACCAAATACATCTGAATGTATATTTCATTATAATTATTTAATAGTTCAAGTGTATCAAAAATTTAACTTGAAGCAAACTTGAAGCATTTACACTGAGCATTGGTGTCCTATGAGGCACAGTTTGCTCTAAATAAATAGATCTATAATTTGGCTACACATTAACACCAATTACAGAGCAATTTAAAAATACTGGTGCCCAGGCCTCACCCCAGACCAGCTGTATCAGAATCTCAGTATGTTTTAAAATTTCCCTGAGAATTCTGATACAAATGAGAGCTGAAAGCCATCACTCTAAATCAATATGGAAATTACCCTATTTTAGCAACAGGCTGTGCACTGGGGTTCTTCGTTCTGATGGTCAGCCCTAAATTGACTTTTGCTAGTTCAGGTATGTTGGGAGTGTAAGAAAGGCTACGAAGTGTGCTGGTAAAGGCCATGGGTCCTGAAGTCAAACCATTCCTGGTTTGAATACTTTCATAATCTCTACTGGTCATTAAATTCTCTAAACCTTTATTTCTTTAGAAAGAATATTGCCACCAGTACCTACATCATCGTTCACCAGCTAATACATATAACATTGCATATCACTGATATATAGTAACTGATCAGTAAATACCAGCTATTAATAAATGAACAGCCTAGTCTTTTTATCTACTTTTTTAAAAAGCACATCTAATTTCTTGTTCTCAGGATTAACTTTTAATACGTTAAATGAGAAGAACTGATTGGCATTAGGTTGCGAGTCATATAATCCCATATAATTATTTTATTAAATGCTTTCCAAATTATAAGTAAGAAAATAATGTACTTGTGTTGCCAAATATATTTCATCACCACACTCAGGGAAACTTGCTATAAGCATTCTTCAGGACTCTTAAGAGACTTGTAGATTTACCTTTAATACATAGTTAGGAAAGTTTTACCCTCTTGAAAATTTGCAAAGCCTTATGAAAGAACACTCGATGTCATTTGCTGCATGCATTCCAAACTGCTTTGGAGTGAAAAATGATGACAGCTTGATATAATAATTGGTGTCTTCAGGTCAAACATTCTCCAAGGCCGAATCACCCAAAAATGCCTTAAGTCATAACCCCTGCAACAAAGGGGTTGCCACAAGAATTGTACCTGAGAATGTCAAAGTCCAGTAGAATTTCCATAAAGCACAACTGATCAAATATTTAATTGTTCCACTTCCGTCTCCTTCTCACACACATAAGTGAGTGAGGGCTTCTCTAACTGTAGTCATCCACATTGGACAAATAATCCCTTTAGACTCCAGGTTTATTTTCCAAACATTAGGAGAAGATGAATAACAGTACATTATCAACAAAAAGCATTACACCTACACAATGCTGAGGGAACATTTTGGTTTGCTGAGCTGACAAATGTTCCAGCTCTGAAGAAAGTATATTTTTTGCCTCAACAAACAGCAAAGTATCACAACTTAAAAAAAAAAATCAGAGGAAAATTACCACGAAGGTGTCTATAATGCTACCTAAACATCTTCTAAATTATTCTTTTTATTTTTATTTAGTTATCATTGATATACTCTTATGAAAAAGTTTCACATGAAAAATAGTGTGATTACTACATTCACCCCTATTGCAGTCACTGTCCATCAGTGTAGTAAGATGCCACAGAGTCACTACTTGTCTTCTCTGTGCTACACTGTCTTGCCCGTGACCCACACACACCATGTGTACTAATCATAATACCCCTCAATCCCTTTATCCCTCTCTCCCCATCCACCCTCCCCACCCTCTCCCCTTTGGTAACCACTAGTCCCTTCTTGAAGTCTGTGAGTCTGTTGCTTAAAGTATTACTTCTTATTTCAAAAAGTTTTAAAAGCTCTAGCTATCAATTTCAAAAAATGTTAGTTTCTACTGTTTTCTGTCCTTTCTGCCACCTGAACATACAGCCAGTATCATGTGTCCAATCCTTCCCTTTTTCATAGTAAGTGCAGGATAAATGTAAACCAGTGGCATTCTCTAAGGAATCTTATTACACTACAAAGATGACATCAGTTAAAATCCACAAGTCAGAGCAAACCCATTCTTATTTTCTATTAATTTGTTTTTCAGAAACTCAAAACTCTGATCAAGTTCAGTAATTAGCCTACAAATGTTTAAACACACCATTATTGTTTTTAAGTATTATGGGAAACAAAAATTGTAGATCTGTGATGGCCTAACTCTTCACTGACAGTTTCAGTGAAGATGGTAGGTAATGAAAGGAATTGGGTTAAAGAAATGCTGTCTTTCTTTTGTGGATAAGAAGAAACAAGCAGTTACAGTCAGAGATCTAAGCTGAAGAGCACACAGATTGTTGAAACAAATGAATTATGCAACAACTATGAGGACAGATTGTTTAAAAACGTCTGCATTTGGCAATACAGAACATGTCAATGGGTTAAATGAGGTTAACAACTTGCCACACAAGACTAGTAATGAACTCTTCTTGTTGAAACCTAACTATAATATTACACAGTGAGTTGTATTACACGCAATCTTACCTTCAATCACACAAAGAAAAGGTCCTACTATATTCAACTAACAGAAACTGACAATTAAAAAACCCCTATACCTAAGTTATTCTAGGATACCCTATCAGGTAAAGATGAACACCCAGCAGCTATCAACCTGTTAACAATTTATACCGTCTACCAATTATAGTTACATGTGGTTCAAAGAGATTAAAAAGGTGACAATTCAATCATGTGGAAATTACAAAGGATTGGGGGGAGGTAAAAGCAATATTAACTAATATTATAGCAACACAAATGTGCAATTTGGGCAAAAGCTTCAGGTAACTATTGTTTAAATTTTGAATGAAAACATCACTTATAGAGTCATTGTGAGGATAAAAAACATAGTGCAAACATGAATCAACACTATAGGCCATAGAAGGCCATTAATACACTCAGGCACACACAAACATGTTTTTGTATATCCTTGCTGTAGATAGAGGCACATTGTAAAAAATGGCTTGACTACACCATTCGTGTTAATTAAGAGGAAATGAAAATGTCAATAATTTGATCAAATATATCACATATACATACTTTAGTGTTTGGCCAAAGAAACACATATGTTAAAAAAAATAATCCAAACATAAAACCTACAAACGTATTTTATCTTCTCATCTTTCACTTTAAGGAAAGTTACAATGTAATTGCCTTCTTTCTAACAAATTTCCTTTGAATATCTTTAGGGTAATAAACCTTTCCAGTAAAAAATAACTCATACCTGTTACATCTAATACAACATGAATCTGTTCCAATCACAGGGAACATTTGATATTCTGAATATTGTTTCCTTATTATTTGAAATCCAGTAAAATCATCCCCATCCTAGACATCTATGAGGTTGAGTCAAAAAGTAATAAAATAGAGACTCTGTTGATTCCTTCCAGTGCGCTATGAATAGATGAGCTGCCACATCCCTCTTAGGAGAAAGTAGTAGCAGAACATTGCCTCCATGTGTTTTGTTGTGAATTATTTTTGAAATTCCAAAACTATGGAACTATTGAGTGTTTGGGGAAAGGTGTTGACAGAAGGATCAAGAAAGGCCTTAAATTTTTAGGACCCATTCCCAGCACCACACACTGATCTACCATTTCTGTCTTCTGCTTCTCTGCACTCAGCTCCGGTTATACTGGTGTGCATTCCTTGGACACACCAGTCCCCATTCAACTTTCTCAAAGATTACTTTCTCAATAAATTACACTTAAACCACACAATTTAAAATTACATCTTTCAAGGCAATACAACTCCCTTTACTCCGTCTTGTTATTTCTTTTAATTTCATAGCACATAACCATCTTCTAAGATCCTGTATAATTCTGTTATGATCATTGTTTATCATTTGTCTCTCTCCACTCACACACAGTAAGTGCTTGTTATTGGCTGAATGTTGAATGAAGAGCACGTTCTGCCATTCTGGACAGCTCCTCCCCTTGCATCATTCAACCTCTGCCCAACCCAAGGACACTACTGACTCTTCTCCCTACTCTTTCTAACCTCCACGTTTTCGCTCAATGTGTTTAACTAAAATGGTCTCCACGCTTCATTTCTGCTAATCAAAATGCAACTGTCTTTGAAGTCGGCTTGAGTTCTATCTCCTCTGCGAAGTCTTCCCAGATTCCACTAGGGAGGATCAAATCCTCTTTTCTTCTTCCCCATCATAACTGGAACCTAGTTATAGCATTTATACCAGTTATTTGTGTGTGTCTTTCTCAAGCTAAGAAGCTATAGTCTTTTTAAAATCATCTGTATATTCCCCTTAGAGCTTAGCATAGTGTCTGTTACTTTATAGGTACTCAATTACACCTACAAGATTGAACTTGCCACAGTTTTGCGGTGTGTATTGTAACTAGACAAAATATCAGACATAAATAAACCTTATACTTTGTAGGTAATGGTACCGAACTACTCTCAACTCGGGGCAAATCAATTCAGTCTGATGGGTTTCCTACTTGGTGACATTTTACTGAGCTAAGAGATAACTCTAGAAAGCCAATATTCCCCTTGTAGCTTAAGCAACATTAATCTTCCCCATCAAATAAATGAAAATTTTCCTGACTTATTAGTCTTCATTCTGCAAATATCCTTCAATTTAGTTACACAGGTTTAAGGTTTCCTTAGGTAGAAATCCCAGCTGCTTTCATGGATCTAATCCTTTCTCCATCTCTTGGTTTCCTCTGGTCTGGCCTCATCTACCATGTCCCATAACAATATCCATCACTCCAGAAATAACCAAGTCTAATTTCAGAGCTAACCTGAGCCCCAAGGACTCTGCAGAGTCAATAAAATACTTTGAGATCTATGACCCCCTGAACTTGTAGTTGACATTTGTGAGTATACAAGCATGTGCATTTTCCTTGAGAGAAGACTATATCAGATTCTCAGGATGCTCACAATCCCAAGGATTTGTTATTTCTTGTTCTCTGTTGTATTATATCCTTGAATATACCCCTGGCTTTTCAGAGAATATATTAAGGGCCTTGGTGGGTTGAAATCTTTAAAATCTGATAAAATTAAAAGGCAGAACAGCCTAAAAAATGCAGACTCAAGATAAAGTCACTGAGGACCTGCTGAAAATCTAGTACCATGTTAAGGAAGATGTGAATAGGGGAAACTGATTACTCAAACTCTAGAGAAAAGCGGGGTTATTCTAGGAAAAGGTTTGGACTTTAAGAAAGATATTATACTTCAGGAAAATTGCTTCAAACAAGATTCTAAGTAATTGAAAACACTGCACTGAGATTAGTGAAATACCTCTAAATTTGTTACATTCATATTACTCAGTATATGCAGATGCTAGATTTTTTAGAACAATCTTATTAAAAGGAAATCACTGCTTTAGATATTAGAGTAAGATTAGTTCATAATAAAGTATAATGCTTTTGACTTTCTGGTAACCTACAGATCCCTTATCTACTGTACAATAATTGACAGTCATGACAATGGACAACGGATGGAGAAACACTGTAGACTGAGTCATTTAGACATTATATGTGTATTATATCTTAATTCAATAAAAATTAATATAGTTTATACCGTATAGCTTTACACATTAACTGAAATATGTAATTAGCAAGAATGCAATTGTCCTCCAAACATGCAAAATAAATTTGAAAATAGACATGAAATTACATAAATGGAATTGTTCAGAGGAATCATTCATATTTTTTAACTGAGTAAAATTCCACTGGTGTCTTCATTTTCTTATTTATTATGCTACTTCACTCATTCACATGAATATTAGCCATTTAGTAACCACATATTCATCACCTACTATGTACTGCATTAGGTTTTGGAAGATACAGTGAAGAGAATTTAAACTTTGGTGTAAGAGACAGAAAAGTAAGTAGACTATTCCAGAAGGGTACAATAAGCTCCAAAGTAGAGATCTGTGTGTATACAAGGCTGTAGAAACACAAAGGCGGAGCATCTATGTCAGCATGTTGAATGGGACCTTTTATATCAAACAATGGGTCCAAAAGTGAACTAACAAGTCACCAGATGTGTTTCTCTTCTCAAAGGATTTGTTAAGAGATGGCAGAACCAGCTCCCTCATTCACCAGCCTTTGCCCCTGCACTCCACTCTCCCAGTCCACAGAAGATAGAGCAGGTCAGAGAAGGTTTCTTTGGGGAAGTGATGCTTCCCATAGATCTTAAAAACAGGTGTAAAGCATTAATGAACATGGCACATTTAGAAGACACCATGTATGCTATTGCTAGAATGATGGATACATGTCAGAAGAGGAAACACTACATTTTAGACAGCAAAGCAGGGGCAGTTACAAAGGCTTTGTGTTCATGTTAATGAGATGACTCTTTGCTCTAAAGGGAATGGACAGCCAATGACAACTTTCACCCAGAAAAGTGACATTATCAGAATAGCACCTTAGAAGCTCCCTCCAAGGCCAGTGTGACAGATACATTGAAGGGAAGTTAGACTGGAAAGAAAATAATCATTCAGGAGCAGTTCTGGGATTTGGAA
The DNA here is from genome assembly GCF_040802235.1 of Manis javanica. Lineage (NCBI taxonomy): Eukaryota > Metazoa > Chordata > Mammalia > Pholidota > Manidae > Manis > Manis javanica. The sequence continues at coordinate 68,590,918 of NC_133157.1, forward strand.
TAGAAAAGATGGAGACCTTGCACTGAGGCAGGAGCAACGGTGGTAAAGAAGAGAAGAGAAGGGTGTCAGGGGGAGAGAGAGAAAGACTGACGTTGACTTAAGAGGTAGAAATGCTAGAATTTTAAACTGTGAGGAATACAAGTGCACAGGCCTCATGTGATGACAGGAACCCTGAAAACAGGAGTGAGAGATGCCCCAGAGTCTCTGCCACTCACAGTAGAACTGCTCAGCAACTAGCTGAACTAAGGTCCTGAAGCATAAGTCAGCCCATCTAGTGACAGGTGCCAACCAAGCCCCCCTCCGCACAAAGCATGCTGGGATACCTCATGGTATCAAAGGATCAGCTGAACAGCCAAGGAGGCGGGAACCAGGGCAGCCTCAGGCTCAGTATCCCATAAGATAACCCACCACTTCACCAGCCGACTAAATGGCCACTTCCTTTACAGCCAGTTTGTTGAGAGCCAATACACCAAAGCCCCAGTTCACTGAATTCACTTGTTCCTTTTAATGATTTGAAACGGTTTACAGAATTTGTATTGGATGAGCTTGGGATGAGAGCTTGTGAAAAATTAATGTGGTGTTTTAGTTGAGCAGTGTTTTTTTCTTCATAATAGCACTGTCAAAAGAGCTCAATTTTCCTCAGATACCTAATATTAGAGCTGAAAGTTGCTGGTCAGAACCAGGTGGAGAGAGCAAGGAGCCCGCAGCTGTAAGAGAGCAGAGAGCACACATCACAGCTGGTGCTATGGACAGACTGAAGGGGAAATGGGTGGATGGAGAATGAGGGGCAGAGAGAACGGGGAAGAAAGAACAGAGGTGAGAGAGATATGGCCCAAAAAGCATCTGTTTAAAGCTAAGAGGAGATCAGTGATTTTAAAAAGATGCAAACTGAGAACAATAAGCTTCATTGTTCCAATTTTTATTTTCCTATCAACAAAAACAGAAGTATCAGATAGCATCTGAGACTAGACAACCAATATGTTTTGAACTTTTAAACTCATTTTCGGAAGGAATTGCTTTGATGTTCTCAATTTTTTCATGACTAATCTGTTTATATTTAAACTATAAAGTTTCAAAGGCACAAAGTTCAACAATAATTTATGAAGTTGCTTGCATAAATAATAATAATCTAATTTTTTCTCTTAAATAACTCATTTAAATTAAAATTTAAAATTTTCTCCCATACCAAATCAGACTGGGCAAATTATCCTTGTGTTTAATTAGCTTCACCAACAACACCTGTTTACAGTGACGCCATATGTTCATGACAAGGACAGTCAGTAGTATAGATGAGCCTCAGAGACAGGCTACCTGGGCTCCAATCCCAGCTTCACCACTTATCAAGTTACTTGACCATTCGGTATCTCTTTTCACAAGACAACATTGAAGCAATAATAATACTGACTTCATAAGCTTTGTGAGGATTAAATGCATGAATATACATAAATCTTTTAGGAGAGTGCTGGACCTATATTAAACACCACTTAAGTGTCTGTTGTTATTATTACTTATGTTTTTATTATTTTTATTGTTACAATGGTAGTTGGTAGGGATGAAAAATGCTGCAAAACGTGGTTTCTGCCTCAAAGTAGCCTGATGTCCATAGAAGAGAAATATATAGTCTCCCTCTCAGCGGACACAGACACAGACATATTCTATCAGCATGTTGAGTTGGTCCTTTTATATTGGAGAATACAAGTCACCAGGAGTATTCCTCTTCTCGAAGGATTTGTTAAGAGATGGCAAAAGCAGCTCCCTCATTCACCAACCTTTGCCCCTGCACTCCACTCCCCCAGTCCATGGAAGAAAGAGCTAAAGGACAGCCTTAGATTTCTTGGATATGCACTCTTTGTGGTGAGAAGTTATTCATCCCTGCCCTGAACATAACCGAAACGCAAGAATAGTTTGTTTCTAAAGCTAAGCATTTCAAGCAAGGAAGAGACTCGCTTAAAGCAGCTGGTGAAGGAATGTGGTTGATTGATTCCTGAGATGGAGTTGAGCACAATGAGAAAGTTAGCGAGATTAATATCCACCCTCTGGAATGCGGGATAAACACGATACAGAAACTGGTGCCCACTTCTGGGCTAGAATCATTTGAAGACAGAAGGGCCTCCAGGGTAGCTTATGTCAGAAGGCCTTCAAAAAATTAAGAAAAATGGTGGGGCGGCCCCTTGTACATTCCCAGAGGCCTTCAGCGGGCACAGAAGTCCCGGGATTCCCGTGGCTCCATACGAAGGAGCCAGGAGGACAGAGGAAGGGCAGAGACAAGGGAGGAAGTCCCACCACAAGAAGGAAGTGTGGACATGGCCTTCCGGAAGGGCTCAAGAGAAACCAGCTGTCCTCTGCAAGAGCTGTTAGTGACAGAAGTCACCAGGAGGGTGAACCAAGCTCTCCCTCTGCCACCCCCAGCAAAATGGAAAGTATACAGAGACCACCCCCTCAGCAGCACACAGAGAGAACCAGAAGGAGTCGAGCACCCAGTTACGATGAGTTCTGCTTCCACTGTCCTCCTTCTGTTTTAAGGGACGAGGCCTTGAAAAGGAAGAGGGAATGAGGATCAAGAAAGTAGACTCTCCTAATCTCCAAAGTCAAAGCTGCCAAGATCATAGCCTGGGGGAAAGGAAGAGAAATTTGAATCTGATATGATATCAGAGTTTCAATGGGATTAGGCTAATTATCATAATACAAAGTGACCAGAAATTATGGCATTTAGCCACAATGGACTGGAAGGAAATGCAACACAGTATGTTAACAGCTGTGACTGAACAAATCTGTGCAGAAAGTGAAGGTTCCTGTGGCCAGGATTCTCACCTGGCCCTGGTCGGAGTGCTCACTATATATGCGTGGGCAATACGTGTTGCTGACACTATATAAAGAACTCTGCACAACATGGTGGTACAGCTGCAAGGCTGCAGGAGAGCAGAGATAAGACTGGCGTGGTGGCATCACTGAGGACAGCCTCGGAGACAGCTGCGTGGGTAGAGAGGCCCAGAAGCAGAGACCGGCTTGCTGCCTGCAGACCTGCTCTGAGTGGACGGGATTCTAGTGACTGACCTGCCACCGTGGGAATAAAGTTGAGTATACACCCTTTAACCCCAAGAATGTCCCACTGTCATTTTCTTCAGTCTCATCGAGTTCATAGTGAACTTGTCTGGGGCTGAAATCTATTGGCAAGACAAGTATGTTTCTGTGTATGTGTTCTCTTTTGAAACTACATTAAAGAGAAGAATTAAAAGGACCAATGGGCCATCAATGGAGACTCAAAAGTGAAATTTAAGTATGTTTTTGATGATATAAAAGTAAATTTAGCCGTATTATCAAACTATTACCAATAGTTATGGATACTGACCATTTAAGAGAGTGACAAAGTAAAATAACGGATAGCACATACTGAAATTTCATACTAATGACCTGAAACAATTAGTATGAAACCCTAGGAATTGATTAAAGACATTATAAAAAGTGTCATGGAAATATCCCAGGTACTGACAATACTGTTTCAAATTCTTGTTAGAAAATGAGGTAAGTGGCAGAAGGAATCAAGAACTCCATTTAGTATTCCATTCTTATACCCAGTAAATATCAATGGAGTCAATTTCAAAAATATAGTTGGTCCATAAAATAAAATGTTACAGAAAAAGGAAAAGGAGAAACAAAATTCATTATAGATAAGATTTCAAAAGTCTGAGTCAAGTAAAATATGTGATATATTACAGTGGAAGATACCTTTGGGGCTAGTCAGTGGTTGGCTTAAAACCTGTAGAACAATATCCAGATAATTCTGAAAAAGATGTATTCGTTTTGGCCTGACCTACCTGATAGACATTTTCTCATTTATTTATCTTATTTCCCTTGTTTGGTTTTCCTCAAGACCATTGGGTATGATATAAAGGTACTATCTTTTATCTAAAATTCTCTGGAATCCCCAAATTTTATACTTGAAGACTTCAAGAACTCAAGAGTGAACTTACCCAAATAATGCATATTTTGTCCATAAAACCAACCAGCCAAGTATCTCTTCCTCCCTCACCCCCACAAAAAAACACTCTTTCTCCCATGACACATTTCATTTCAGGTTCTTTATGGATACTATTTTCCACATAGTGACAATATATTCCTAAATTCAATAATCTCTATTCCATGCAAAGGTTAACTTACAACCTAATTAGCATTTCCCAGAATTCTCAGAACCATTGTCCCATGGCTGAGGTTCCAACTAAACCTCCCTAGAATGTTACTGCTTGCATGAGTTCAGAGTTTTGTTGTTGTTGTTGTTGTTTTAATGCTTTCTCTGCTGAGCTTTGAGAGGTTTACTCAGACTTTCCCAATAAACCAATTATGGAGGAAACCATGACAGCATAATTATTTTTTAAATCTAACAGTATCCTAGTTGCATTATGCAGAAGAGAAAAATGGAGAAATTAGAAGGGGTAAGTGAAGGGCAGGATGTGGGAGAACTGAGGAAATAAAACAATAGTTTTTATTAGGTACACAGTTATCTTACCAACAGCTATGTAATACAATGACAAATAGACTGCTAAGAAATTGTTTTTCCTGAAGCTGAAAATAAATGTGCTATGACATACTTCATTTAGAGGAAGAACTGTTTATTATCATCTTACAGAGAATACATAAAAGATTGCCAAAAATGTTACTTTAATGGATAAAGCAAACCAAATTAAAAAATACCACCAATCATTGTAGCTTATTTAGTGGTATTGTTTGCTTGGCTTGGAAGCCACCAGACAATTCTGTTTCCAAGTGGCACACAGACTATGGTGACTCTGAATACACAACTCACCTGCTGTCTTCTGTCCGTGGTCTAGTTTTCACTCATTTATACTTGGTTTTGGAGAGCTAATTACGACAGATCCAATATCACCTGTCCTCTCCCAATCCAGCCCCCACTTCCACTTGGGTGGAGAGGATAAGACAGAAATGGGTATTGCATGGTGATCTAGGGTTGCACGGAGTTTAAGTTAGAGCCCCACTTCACCATTATGCAGCTCCATTATCTCCAACATCTTTCTTTAACACTGACCTTCTTTCTACATGGATTACCCTGTGCCACTGGCAATGAGTAACTTCACAGAGTGTTATGATTTTAACAATAACATCATGTTTTTTATTTTTCAAGAATCACAGATGAAAATGCCTATAAGAACAAGAAAGTAACTTAAATGAGTAAGACATACCTCTTTTTTTTTGCATTTAACATACAAGAATCTGCTTCACTGACACAAAGAAATAAGCTAACTTCCAGTTTTTGCTTGAAGTAAGCTGTTCTTTCCAGCCATCTTTCAATTTATTGTACTGGACAAAGCCATGGATACAAGGAACTACTTCTCTACAATAAGAAAATATGGTGAAAGTGCAGAAATGAATGTTAGCATGCACTGGGCTTCTATATCAGGGAGACAACAGGGAGTATTGAGGACTGTGGTCTACAAGGAATGGGTATCTGTACAAATGAATTAATTGCTGATAAGTCTTGATTTTTACCATCTTGTAAAGTGGATCACCAGCTGGATTTTTGCTAAAGAAAACCTGGAAAGCTGAATTTTTATGTGAAATCTTCCAATTCACATATATTGACTGAACAATTTTCCAAGTAGTGTGCATTTCAAATAAAACACATCTATAGGTCAAATATGACCTTCAAGCATCCAGTCTGCAAGGCTTGCTCTTTGAAGGGCCCCCACCAGTAAGATGGCGAACTTCCGGCTTCTCTTCTGGATCCTCGGTTCCCAACGGCGCCACCTGAAGCCCAATCACCTCTCGCCTCCCTCCCAATCCCAGCACCTAGCCAACAGCCACCAGCCCCGTAGAAGTAACACCACAATCACCCCATGCCCCTTCCTATATAACCCAGCACCTTTCCCTAATAAAGTGGATTTCTCCGGTGAATTGCTGCTGTGTGTCCCTCCTTTCCTTTCATTGGTGCCGAAACCCAGGAGACGGGACACCCCAACTGGGCCCCATCTTCCCCCCGACACCAGCAGGAGCTTGCCCTCATCCTCTTTTTCCGGCGCTGGCTCATCACACTCACCACTCCTCTCTGGCCTTTAGGTAAGTTTTCCCCCCGGGGTGGGCCACTCTTCCCCGAGCTATCGCAGTACCATTGACCGTGATCGTCCGGCAAGGCCCTGATGCTCGGGGACGAGGAGAGAACTCTCCCTGCCTTAGACCTTCACGGCTGTGGTGGACCCTCAGACCCCTCCTCCGACAGTCATAAACGCACTCACAACCCCTTCCATCAGTGCCAAAACTTTTTAAGCAAAATTTCCCCGGGGTGGGCCACTCTCCCCCAAGCTATCGCAGTGCCATTGACTGTGATCGTCCGGCAAGGCCCTGACGCTCGGGGACGAGGAGGGAACTCTCCCCACCTCAGGCCTTCACGGCTGCGGTGGACCCTCAGGCCCCTCCTCCAACAGCCATAAACAAGGTGACTCCTTTGCGGATGAGAACGCTCCCTTTTTTCCCCCCTCCTCCTTCTGTTCTGTCCGCCAAAAATTCCTAGTACTAGGTACCTCGTGACTCCGGCACTCTGCCTTCTTAGAGAAGTCTGGGTGACGACCCACACTTCCTAAGAAATTCCAACTCGTATACAAGTTTCCGCAGACCACCAAGGATCATTGGGGATGCCCTTTGTCTCCTTGCAGTCTGCTCCCAGTCCAAGGATCTCCATTCGTCTTCCCCTGTTTGTCTCCTTCTCTGTCCTTTAGCCATGGGAGCCTCCTCATCCCTCCCTGAAAGTTCACCTCTTGAATGCCTGCTGAAACATCTAACTACCCTCTCCCTGACACCTGATATAAAACCAAAACTTCTCCGTAAATACTGCTCCCAAGATTGGCCGACATACCCCCTAGACAATAACAACCAATGGCCCACAGGGGGAACTCTTGATCCTAACATCACTCGCGATCTTTTTAACTACTGCCAGCACCTGAAAAAATGGAAGGAGATTCCCTATATCAAAGCTTTTTGACTCCTAGCTCAAAATCCCAGCCTCTGCACCACCTGCTCCCCGCCCCAAGTTCTCCTAGCCTGCAAGCCATCTCCCTCCCCTCCCCACACTCCCAGCCCCTCTTTGATTACCTTTGACCCAGCTGATGAGCCTCTGCCATACAGGCTTCCCCCTTCTACAACCCCTCCCCCTCCTACAACCCCTCCGCCCTCCACCGCCTCCCCACTGCCTCCACCCCCACAGAAGCCTCCCATCCTCTCCCTTCCCCCTCCTCTCCTCCCTCCACCACCATCTCCTCCCACAACTCACCCCCTCCGCTTCTGTCCCCCTCACCTCCCCCCTCCCGCAGATCGAGCCTGAGCCTTTCAGCCCCCCTCTAACTAAGTTCCAGGAGCCTCCTCCGTCTTTGCCCCCTCAGACTCAGTCCCGAGGGCCTCCCAAAATTATCACGTCTTTGCCCATCACCTGTTTCCCCCCCACAGACTGAGCCAGAACCCTTCAGTCCCCCTCAGACTTGGTCCCGAGGGCCTCCCAAAATTATTGCCCCCCTCCGGGAGGTAGCAAGATCCAAAGGCATCGTGTGCGTTCACGTCCCTTTCTCCTTAGGAGATTTAGCCCAACTAGAGAAACGCCTAGGTTCCTTTTCCACTGATCCCACGACATACATCAGGGAGTTTCAATGGACCCTCCAGTCTTACAGCCTCACACATCATGACATTTTCATGCTCCTGGCCAATACTCTCCTCCCTGAAGAGCGTAGACGAGTTTGGGACTTCGCCCAAACGCACGCTACCGAAACCCACAGGACTGACCCCACCTATCCCCCTGGCCCCACTGCTGTCCCCGAACAAGACCCACACTGGGATTATAACACCGCTGTGGGTCTCCGCTCTTGAGAATTTTTGCCTCCTGCTTAATAGCAGGTCTGAAAAAGGCAGCTCATAAAGTAGTCAATTTTCAAAAGCTCCAAGACATAATTCAAAAGAGAGATGAAACCCCCTCTGAGTTCTTAGACAGACTCACTCAAGCCCTATTACAGTACACTAGCCTGGACCCAGAAACGCCTGATGGAAGACATGTCCTTATGACATACTTCCCAGCTTAAAACTACAGCGACATTAAAGCTAAACTAAAAAAGTTAGAACAGGGCCCTGCTACCCCACAGACTGAGATCCTAACAGTGGCCTTTAAAGTCTTCCCTAACCAGGAGGAGAAGAAAGAATGCTGTAAACAAAAGGCTGATCAGGCCAATTTCCAAATGTTGGCCCAGCTGATAAAACCACAACCTGGGTGCCCCTCTACAAACAAGCCCCCCCCCAGGAGCTTGTTTCAAGTGTGGAAAAGAGGGACATTGGTCAAGGGCATGCCCCTCCCCCAGATCTCCTACCACCCATGCCCCAGACGCCACAAAAAGGGCCACTGGGGGTCTGATTGCCCAACCACCCGAAGGGGAGGCGGGATGAACAACCCCCATCCTAAGCCCGCCGTAGTGGGGCTGGCAGAAGAAGATTGACGGGGCCCGGGGGCTTCTCGCCCGACCATTTCCATCACCAAACAGGAGCCCAGGGTTACTTTAACAGTAGACGGTCGCCCCATCTCCTTCCTCCTAGATACAGGAGCCATCTTCTCAGTCTTGCGAGAATACCAGGGCCCTACCATGCCTGCCATTACTCCTATAGTCGGGGTAGGAGGTAAACAGATTTTCCCATTAAACCACCCCCCCTTTATGCACAATCCAAGACAATTCCATACCTTTCTCCCACTCCTTCCTAGTTATGCCCCAGTGTCCCATCCCTTTACTAGGATGGGACATCCTTTCTCTCCTCGACGTTTCCATAACTATATCCACTCCCACAGCCCCCAGTACTCCCTTTCTGATGGCCCTCATAGCCGACGACCCCCCTCTACCCAATGAAAGCTCCGGTTCCGCCCTCATACACCCTGTAAATCCCAAAGTTTGGGACATTACAAGCCCCTCCATGGCTCTATGTCCTCCTGCCTCTATCAAATTATGTGACCCCTCTCAGTATATCTGTCAGGCCCAATACCCCCTAACCACTTCAGCCCTCATAGGCCTCCAACCCATCATTCAAGATCTCTTAAACAAAAATTACCTCAGACCCACTCACTCCCTGTTTAATACCCCCATATTAGCTGTTAAAAAAACAAGGGATCTTTCCGCCTTGTCCAAGACCTTTGCCTCATCAACATGGCCGTTGTCCCTATCCATCCCTTAGTTCCAAATCCATACAGCCTTTTATTGCAGATCCCTGCCTCGGCATCCCACTTCTCAGTCCTAGATCTCAAGGGCGCATTTTTTTCTATCCCTCTGGACCCCTCCTCCCAAGATTTTTTCGCCTTCACCTGGATGGACCCATACACAAGACATTCTGAACAACTCACTTGGACAGTTTTGTCACAAGGCTTCCGAGATAGTCCCTATATTTTTGGACAAGTCCTAGCTCAGGATCTCAAACAGTTTCATCATCACTCGGAGTCTACCTTATTACAATACATAGACAATCTTCTACTCTGCAGTCCCTCGTGGGAACAGTCTCAACTTGACACTGCCTCTCTACTTAACCTTCTAGCTTCCAGAGGTTACTGGGTAGCCCCCGTCAAAGCTCAAATCTCTTCCCCTTCTGTCACTTACCTTGGATTCCTCTGTCTCAACAAAACAAAGTCCATTACCTTAGACAGAAAACGACTCCTCTCTGACCTGCCTGGTCCCAAAACCAAGACAGAAATCCTTTCCTTTCTAGGCCTGGCTGGGTATTTTAGAGCATGGATCCCTAACTTCTCCCTGTTGGCAAGACCCCTATACCACCTCAGCAAGGGCCCCCCTGAAGAACCATTATCATCCTCACCCTGACACTCCTTCATTAAGCTCTGTCAAGCCCTTGTGGAAGCTCCAGTTCCCCATCTCCCTGATTTGTCGAAACCCTTCTCATTATACATTCATGAGAGGTCCAGTCAAGCTCTAGGAGTCCTAGGCCAATATTATGGCTCATCCTTTGCCCCAGTAGCTTATCTCTCCAAGCAATTAGACCCCATAGTTCGGGGATGGGCCCCCTGCCTACAGGTATTAGCCGCTGGGCAGCTATTGCAGAAAGAAGCTCATAAACTAACATTTGGGGCACCCCTTACCATTCTGTCCCCACATCACCTAAAAGATCTCTTAACCTACAAAAGTTTACAGACTCTCCCTCCCTCCAGACTCCTGACCTTACTGTCCCCTTTCCTCCAAAATTCAGACATTTCTTTCCTCCCCTGCCAGCCCCTGAATCTGGCCACTCTTCTTCCTCTACCCTACTCTCCTCATACTCCCTCGCATGATTGCCTAGAATCCATTCACAACTTCCTTCCGTGCCACTCCACGATCTCCGAAGGAGGCCTCTCACACTCCGACCTCATCTGGTTTACTGATGGGTCCTCCTTTAAACATGAGGGCAACCACTACACAGGATACGCAGTAGTCTCCCTCGAAGATGTCATTGAGGCACGAGCCCTACCCCCTGGTACAACCAATCAACAGGCCAAACTCATTGCAGCCACCAGAGCTTGCACTCTGGCCCGGGACATGTCTCTCACATTGTACACTGACTCCAAGTACGTATTCCACATTCTCTTGTCTCATGCGGCAGTATGGAAAGAACGAGGCCTCCTAACCACAAAAGGGAATTCCATAACTAATTCAGCCTTAATTACTAAACTTCTAGAGGCTTCACAACTCCCACACTGACTAGGCATAGTCCACTGCAAATCACATCAAATGGATGACTCCCCCATTGCAAGAGGTAACAACAAAGCTGACAGAGTAGCCTGGTCAGTTGCCCTATCAGAAGACACACCAGACAACAATCCATCTGCCCTTGCGGTTTTAGCCTTATCACAAGACACCCACTGTTCCCAGGACAAAGAGTCTCTCTTCTGCCTCTTACTCGATCTGTTCCATCCCAGCCCCCAATCCTTGATCCATTTTTTTACAATCCTTTTTCTCTCTCTCCTGAAGACAAAACCCTGCTTAACCAAATCACCCACAGGTGCACCATCTGCCAACGCACTAACCCTAATACCTCCCTCAAGGCCCAACCCTTCCCAACTCATCTAGCAAGGGGTAATGTTCCCGCCACAGATTGGCAAATAGACTTCACTAGCATGCCCCTGTATGGCGTACCAGATACCTACTTGTGTTAGTAGATACATTTTCAGGATGGGTCAAAGCTTTCCCACCACTAACAAATGAGCATCTGCGGTTGCCTCTATCCTCCTCACCCAGATCTTTCCTAGGTTCAGGATGCCCACTTCCCTCCAATCAGATAATGGCCCTGAGTACACTGCCCAAATTATCCAGAACCTCTCCAAGTCACTCTCACTCCCCTGGCATTTACATTGTCCTTATTGACCACAAGCTTCGGGAAAAGTAGAAAGAGCCAATAGGACTCTAAGGGACATCCTGACCAAACTATCTCTAGAACTACACCTTGACTGGGTTCGCTTACTTCCCTGAGCTCTACTCCGCATTCGGGCCCTCCCAAAGAAACCTTCCTTCTTGTTGCCCTTTGAGATCATGTATGGCCGCCCGATTCTACCCCCGGGGCTCCCTTCCCACAAAGGATCAATTCCTCCCAATATGGCCCTTCTGCTACTCTCTCTCCTCTGCACTGAATTGTGGAAATATCAGGATTGGCTCCTTCCTGATCCATCCGCCTCCCAAAATTCTCCTGTCTTACAGCCCGGCCAACTAGTGTTTTATAAGCCGCCAGAGGATCAGCCCTCTCTCACCCCGAAATGGGAAGGTCCACACCCAGTTATTCTCTGCACCCCCTCGGCCACCAAGCTCTCACTGCCTGATAACTCTGTCACCCCTTGGATTCATATCTCCAGGTTGAAACCAAATACCCAGGACCCACCTTCTCTGGACACCCAAGACCCATCAGTCACAATCCAGAGTCCTTCGGATACAGCCCAAGACGCTGTCTACTCTACCACGTCTCATCCCTCTGATCCCTTGAAACTCCTCACCTCCCGTTCACCCCCTTTGCCATCCATACCCGAATCATGACTTTTTCCTCCTTTACCACTCTCACTTTTTTTCCTCATTCCTATTGTCATCCCTGCCACCCCAGCTTCCTTTGTATGACGATTCAAAGTCAGACAGACTTACACACAGCATCAAACAAAAGTTACTGCCCTCATTGCCACACCAGACTGCCCTCTGAAAGGCTGCTCTGAGCCTTTATACCTCCACTTTCCTCCCTCCACCAAAGTGTTCACTAGCAGCTACCTTTATTCTCCCTACCTCTGCTTCCTCTGTGACCAAAGACAAGCCTATTGCAGGCGATGGCAAGACACCTACAGGGGATGTCCCTACTGGTCTTGCGCCATTCACTACATGGGTAACTCCCGGTACCCACAGTATTACTCCTCCAACCGTTTCATGAAATATCCCAACAGCTCATTCTCCTTATCAATCCCAGATTCCTGGGACTCTCAATGGGCCGCCAGAGTCACAGCCTCAGTTTACTATGGGGGGTCCTCGACCCCCCACGGTACCCTTCATATCTCTCGAGAGTATGTTCCCTCTCACTCCCAGATCTCTCAAGTTGCATCAGATATCGGACATTCCAAAAAAGTCATTATCCAAACTCTTGACGGCACCTCTTCATCTTCTTATTCCTCCTACTCTTGGTTACAGCTCATTCAAGACACCACCATCTTTCTAAAGCACACCCTCAAAACCACCAATTGTTTCTTGTGCACATCACTACAGCGCCCACTGCTGGCCGCCGTGCCCCTAATATTTCCAACTACTCCTTCCATGCAGAAGGACAACCCCTGCGCCCCCTGGCAGACATACCCCTATGGGAACCAGAATACGCAGATAATCTCACCATCCACCACTGTGTAGGCCCAACTCCACCCCCCTCCAGTGCACTTCACTGCCTCTCTATCTACACCCCTACCTCTGGCTCTAAGACTTTTATGCAACCGGGACACTTCTTTTGGTGTAATGGCAGTCTTTTCAACTCACTGCCTCCCAACTCCAATATACCCTGCATTCTCGTCACCCTACTCCCACAGCTTACACTTTACAGCATGGCAGAATTTCTTGAGCTCCAACCTCACTTGCCCTCGCACACAAAAAGGGCTGCTTTCCTTCCCATCATGGTCGGTATCTCTTTGACCACCTCAGCCATTGAGGCAGGGTTTTCGGGAGGAGCTTTGGGTCACTCTCTATGGGCAATTAGAGATCTCAACGCCAAACCTGAGGGAGCCCTAACATCCACTGCTGATTCCCTGGCCTCTCTCCAAAGACAGGTCACTTCGCTAGCTAAGGTCACCCTTCAAAATCGGCGGGCCTTAGATCTGCTTACAGCCGAGAAGGGTGGTACCTGCGTCTTCCTTCGAGAGGAGTGCTGCTATTACATCAACGAATCCGCATTGTAGAAACTGACATTACCAAACTCACCGACCTTGCCTCCAGCCTCCACTCTGCTTCCAATTCCAACCCATTCTCTTCAATACTAACAAACCCCCTCCTTACCTGGCTCTGGCCCATTGCAGGCCCCATAATAATCATTCTTCTCACCTGTCTCTTCTTACCCTGTATAATAAAGTTCATCAAATCCCAAGTTGGAAAAATCTCTAATCAAACTTTCAACCAGCTTTTACTCAGGAACTATCAGCTTCTGGCCACACAAGATCCCTCACCCTCACGTGACTTCCTCACCACATGCTGAGATGGACCTCTCTCCCGGCTGGAAACTGTTCCTGGAAACAATGGCCGCAGACGCCTGGCTCCTGACACCCATATCCTCTTGGCACCATTGTAATCAACAGGTCCTCGACCTATGGTTACAGGGAACCTTCATTGATTTCCAACCTGAAGAAGTCCACATCTACTCATCCTTATTGTGGGGAGTCCTATCAACCCTTTCCTCCCAATCCTCAAACCCTCACTCCCTTCTCTACCCCCGGTCAGCAGGAAGCAGTCAGAGAGAAAGCAACGTCCACAAACCCATAGAGGAGAAAGGGGGGAATGAAGGGTCCCCACCAGTAAGATGGCAAACTTCGGCTTCTCTTCGGGGGGTCCTTGGTTCCCGCCGGTACCTGAAGCCCAATCACCTCTTGCCCCCCTCCCAATCCCAGCACCTAGCCAACAGCCACCAGCCCCGTAGAAGTAACACCACAATAACCCCCCTTGCCCCTTCCTATATGACCCAGCACCTTTCCCTAATAAAGCGGAACTCTCCGGTGAATTGCTGCTGTGTGTCACTCCTTTCCTTTCACTCTTCATGTTCACAAGTGACTGGAAATAGGATTCCCAGAATTTATATATGCAAGAGGAGATTTAGAAATGTAGCCTTAGAAGGAGAGACTATACAAGTGAATGTTATTTATGTGCAATAGGCAATGATGTGCAGAATGTGACCATGCACACAGATACAGAGTAGATTGGGAAAGCCAGTTGAAAACTATGTCTGGATAGGAAAAAAAGAAATCTATTTAGAGGCAAGTGATCTAATTGTTATTTTGTTTCAATTAGATTTACCGATTTGATTCATTCTTGATTTTATTAAACCTACAGACTTTTTTCCACCATTGGAAAGGCAGGAAAGGAAAAATACAGAGTGAAATCAAAATCCAAATTCAACCTTTATTGCCAAATTTCTAATTTTTTGGTGGCAACTGTGGAGGAGGATGGTGAGAGATTGAGAGATACCCAACAGAAATAAGACAGAAAAAGCCCTGGAGGAGAAGTTAGAGGCGGCAGAAATTTTGAAAATTTTCTAGTATTCTTTCTATAAAGTTATAGCATAGGGAATGTAGCTAATAATATTGTAATTCTTTGTATGTTGACAGACGGTAACTATACTTATCATGGTGAGCATGTAGTAATGAAGATAATTGTCAGATCACTGTGCTGTACACCTAAGTAAAACAATGAAAAAAAATATGACAAAAAAAAGGTTAATGAGTCACAGGGATAAGGCGATAATGGCCGTGAATAAGGTTACAGCAGAGAACACGAAGATAAAGGTACAGGGAGCAGGGGGCAGGGGGTCAGAAGTCTACAAGACTCTTAGGAAATGGAAACCCCAGTGTTTTGGATCAAGAGTCAGAACTGGAAAGAAAGCCTGGACTGCTAAACCTATGAGTCAGAGTATGCAGAATATTGTGAGTTAAGCCTCGGTCTTTGGCGCCATCATTAAGATCTGAATTTGACAAAGAGGTTCCATTCAACTTCATTTTTTTTCATTAATAAAATAAACCTTTACTCTGCACTTACTAAGAGCCAGGAATTAAGCCATAGCTTCTGTCTCTACAATACTTACAATGTGTTAGGGGACAGAAATATAAATAGAAAGAAAAAATACTATAATGGAGGAAAAGCATACGGTGCTATGGGAGAAGCCTGCAGTATCCTGCTGCTCAGGCTGTGAACTGCACGAATCCAGGAGGCGCCACTCATACAGACTGGAAGTAAGTAACGGCAGTTTCAAACATTTAACTGAGACTAGTTTGGTGTCAGAGAGGGCTTTGTGGAGGAATTTACTTCTAGACTGAGCCTTAAAAGTATCAGTAGAATTTAGCCATACAGAACTGGATTGGGAGAGAGGAGGAGATTATGGAAGGTCTCATTACAGTCCAATGAACTTGTTAAAAAAAAAAAAGAATAAATGTCCCTAATAGTTTCATCATCATGCTTAAAGGACATATGCTGCCAAAGAGCAAGTTGTATTTTTAATTATGAGGTCTCAGAGAGGAACAGTCAATGACTTCTCATAGCCCAGATTTACTAAGCATGGCATGCATAAAGGAATTCCCTATACAGAATATCTAAATAGTTGATTCCCATTGAACTAAAATGGATTGAATCAGGGCACAGTGAGAGAAACACAAAAGTGGTGTGAACTATAGCAAGGACATCACTACACATGGCAAACAGAGATCTCTAGAGGGCAAAGGCATTTTGTAACTAGTGAGTAAATACGTTCAAGCAAACAAAACACCATGACAAAAACTGGAAAAGCGCCATCCACACAGGAAGGAAAGGGCAGCCAGGAGGGCTTTTCTGGCAAACCAGGTTGCCCTCCTCCAAACACCTTTTGAATGAACCACCCACTTGCCAGTGACGCCTACTTGCCTTTCTAATTTTTTGTTTTCTCTTCATAACTAGACTTTTAGTGCTTTGTCTCATTACTCTGCATTTTCTAGTGTCTTGAGCATCAACCTGTGCCATAAATATCTGTTGATGAGAATGAAACCTATGGCTTCACCAACTGCTTTATGATATGTGAGTTATAACACCACATGGAGCTGCTACCACGCAATCTTTATGAGTGCCATTGGGATGCAGGATTCTTTGCATTTCCCCCAAAGAATCCACTTACAATGAAAAGGATGAGTGAGCAAAGTAGACTTCCCTAAACACGAGAAGGTCACTGTTTCTTACCCCCTACTACACACTTTATAGATCCCCATTGGACATGTTCCCTTCACCCAGCCTTCTATTAGCGTTTCCCATTTTCCAGGAATATACTGGAGCAATCATTTACCATCTGCCCTGATTTTCCTTCTGTGTCTCTAATACTTCTCCCTCTCTCTGACGCACAGCAGTCTGTTGCCCCAGACTCTCCAAATTTCCATATATGCACTTAGGGTCTCTGTTTAATAGGACTCTCCTGTTCCAAGCACCCATTTTCTATAGTAGAGTCGAGTCATCAACTTTCCCAAATCACAGAATAATAAGGACAGCTAGAGAAACAAAGAGTGAAAGAAGTAAACGGAACTGACGGAGCTCGGGACAAGCCATCCCAAAATGCAGCACCTGAGCACATAGACTCTTGTAAGCTGAGGGAGTCTGCGGAAACAGCAGAAGCAGGAAGGTCACTCGGCCCTTCCTCCCGCCTTCTGCTCTGAAGCAGGTCACAAATGCTCAGGTGAGGTACTACACTTACCTCATACTCTTCAACCTATTACAGTTCTATACAGCTGCTCTCTCTTCATCAAACCTAGCATAAAAACACGCAGGTTTAACTGTTTCTTCAGGTCTTCATTTCCTCATGAAGGTGCCTGTGTCATGTAAAACTTATATTAAGTAAATTTGTATGCTTTCCTCCTGCAATCTGCCATTGGCAGTTTAACTTTCAGAACTAGCCAGGGACCCTAAGAGATAGAAGAAACTTTTTCCTGCCGTACAAAACACATATGGAAGGTAGTAAGACTTAGCCAATGTCTTCTATTTGGTGGTGATGAAAGAAAGAAGTTGTACTTTGCAAAGAGTACTGTTCCTTACAATGTAGTTGGCAAGGGCTGCCCCTGCATCTGGGAAAAGAAAGAGCCATGACTGTGTATTGATGACGGTGCCTCAGTTCTTTATGGAAAATTCCGTAGGGATGCTGTGGGAAGAGATGGATCACTACCCACCAGTAAAGCAAAGCTTTGGAGATGGGCTCCTTATAAATTGTCCAAATGATTTTTTTCTACCTTCATCTAAGGTAAGAACCATATTGAAATGGCTGTGGAACAGCCTGAGACAACTTTTAATTTGTTTTTAGATGCAGTACCTAAGACAACCAATTTATTTCTTGAAATTGCTGTTCTTACTTGTGAGCTTTTACTTGTAAAAAGATGACGAATTTGATTAGCAAATAATAGACATGATCTAGGCATTGCTTTGCATTATAAATTGCTAAAAATAAAGTCATTTCACATTCCTTGCACTCCAAGATAAATTAGACCACAAGAATTATCTGCAATACAATGTACTTTCTATGAAGGAAAGTACTTTAAAAATCTGTAAATAATAACCAACTTGGTGTATGATTATTTTAGCATCAAGCCAAAAGAGTATGCTTCTGTTAGTGCTATATTTCTTTACTCAACTATTTGAATAAAATAAATTTTGAAATGAAAAAGCATTTGGGAAACAAGTATCAAAGGTGAAAAGCTTTGAAGAAAGATGACATATTAAACTTTAAAAAAACTGAAAATGGAAGAAATCATAGGAAAACTAAGTTGAAATGTCTGGCAGTCCTTTGAAAACAGAGTTTAATTTTGGAGAGACTGGTGTGGAGGCAGAGTTTGGGGTATCATGAAAACACAGTTGACAGTTGAAACTGGGGAATTCCGAGCAGAGAAGCAGGAAGAAAAACTGTCAAGGATAAACATTTTTAAAACATTCATATTTAGAGTCTGAAGGGTAAAAAAAAGAAGCCATGAGGTAATAGAAGGAGAATCAGAAAAGGACTGTTGGGTAGAATTTGGATTCAGCAAGGTGAGAAGCCCCAGCCCAAGGCCATAAGGAGATGCTGTGGCTAAGACGATGCGGCCATCAGGTGAGGACCACACATTCTAGCAGCTCAACAGGAGGGACAGAGCCACGTGGGAGGACAGTGAGGCCAAGCAAAAGCTGGTTGGTTGTCCTGCTTCAAGTACTGAGAGCTGATTGGCTTCAAAGTAGAAGAAGAGGAGCTGGAGCTCGTAGAGGTGAGTGAGACCGAGGGCTTGGAGCAGTCAGAACAGGAAGGCAGGCCAGCCGAATTCCCTGGAGACAAGAGGAGCAGGGAGAAGGGGACTGGCAGGAAGGGAGAGATGCGCAGGGACCCAACTGAAGATGCGGAGCAGCTCCTGTCAGACTGTAAGGATCTTTGATTGGAAGTGAAGGAAGGCAGTTTTGAGAGCCAGAGAAGTAAAGTCTTCAGAAGCCTCTGTGAGAGTAAGTTTGCGGTTGCACAAAACACAAGTAAATGGCTTGTGGAATCGCATTAATGGCCAAATTCGATTTGCGTTTATCTCTGCTAGCTCAGCTTGAATAATTCTATGATTCTCCTGGATCAAGCCCAGCAGCTGAGGAAAAAAGTGGCGAATACGAGCTGGGTTCCCAGTGCATATGGGAGATAGTGAGGCAGATCGAGGGGCAAGGGAACTGTGGAGGGAGAAATAAATCTCTGACAGGATGAAGAAGGTAAGAGAGGTACATATGTGATAAGCTGCAAGGCAGCCAGTGATGTAGATGTGACAGGTAGGCTGGAGTGGTGGCCCATGTCAGCAGTGGTGACCCGTGTCAGCAGTGGCAGGCAGTGACGATGCTGTAAAGAGGAGAGTTAGAGATCTCTGAAGATGTTCATTGTATTCAGTGTCTGGGCTGTCGGTGAAAGACTGTACCATCAAAGAAGGCATAAAGCCTGGTGGTGGAGGAAATGGATTATCATTTGAAATCACCAATTTCAAACAGAAATTGAAATCATCAAATGGTAAAGGACATGGATAGACTAGGCATTAAACATGTAATCCAGGAAGAGAAATATTGGCAGGTAAGAAGAGCAATCAGTGATTTTACCACATGTCCTGGGAAATATTTCTCTGATACATTCAATACCTAATTTTCACACACATAGACAGGATTCTATGTCATCATGAATTAGAAAACCTCACTTTTCCCACATTCAAATGCCCAACTAAAAGAAGACCCCACTAATATTCTAAACATTCTACAAGCTACTCAACTCGGACCCCAAGCTTCACTGAGTTTTTAGATTTTGTTAGCTCCTACTTCCTCTTTAGGACTAGCACATTAAGGCTTCCTTTTCGTTATGTGGAAGTGCCATATAAGCTTACCCTACATTCATTTTCTTTTTGCCTTACATTCCCCTTTAGTTACAGGAAGATTGCTTTTTTGTACCACAACGGAAAGGACAGTTTAAAACAAAAACACTTTTAATGAATCTACCTTTGCTAACATAAAATGTTTTATACAAAATCAAGATATGATCTTAAATCAGTATAAGCATTATTCAGCCTGGTTGTTTTTAGAAATTAGTTTCCTCTAGATAAGATTTTAATCACACAGCTACACTGTAGAAAGAGTGCCATAAAACCTATGCAGTGGCAAATGTAGCAAATAGGTAATGTGTGATTTACAATATGTGATTGCCTTTATATTGCCAAGACCACACTTCAAGAAGGAATTCTTATGCATGTGCTATACATATTTGCAATTTAAAAATACAACAGAATGGCTATTACAGAAAGTGGATATATAAATTTAGTAAGTTTTGTATTAGGTAGTATAAAACTAATAATATGTTTCTCAGAGTAGTTTAATATGAAAGTTTCTGAGCAGAGTAGGTTATACACACAATTTAAAAGGAAATGGTAGCTGAGTGACAGGATGGAGGTGGTAACTAATGACATGGTGGTAATCATTTTACAACAAATACATATATCAAATCAACACATACATCTTTACATTACACAATGTTCTGTGCCAATTTTATGTCAATAGAGCTGGAAAAAATTAAATGAAAGGGGCGGTAGAAACAAAATACGATTTCTCCCACTCTGTTAAGATTACAGGCAATTTAATTATTTGTTCAAGTTGGTCATTATTTATTATTACTCAATAAAACCCCATCAAAGAAGATTTCAGACTTGTCCACATCAGACTTTTAACAGTCAATAAATCTATGACATATATTTATTTGCAAACAATACTTTTTAAAACAATCCATTTTGTGTGCAGAAACACTAGGACTATTTCTTTTAGAATACCATCTTTATGGTCCTGGTATTTAAAAGATGGTATTTAAAGAACCACTAATAACAGGCAAAGTATGAGGTGAATAACATGCACGAAGAGAAAAATAGCAATTTTATTTAAGATTCATTCCACTGCTGTTAAAAAATGCCTGCTTCCTTCCCTCTGACTCTTACATCCTTCATAAGCAGGGATCTTTACTTACTTGAAAGGAGTTACTTCTACCAAGTAAAGGTAATTAATCTGTTTTATTCCCTTAGTGACACTGCAGCTGCCACAGAACCTAGATTCTAAAAATGAACTTCATTTAGAAACATTTTGAAGAGGACAGTTTAAATTGCTATTAACTAGAAATATCATGCATTAGAAGGGCCATTCCAGAAGATACCGATCCTTGATTTTTCCTCAGTCCTTATATCCCAGTATTTCCCCAGCTTTCAAGCAGCTGGCAATGCAGTACAGAGTGAATGCATCTGAAACAGACAACAGTTCAGTACAAAATGCAGTGGCCAACTCAAAACGCATTGTTACTTGCAGCGCGAGAGACTCGGCTATGCTAGTCAGACTGGGCCTGAAAGAGCTGAGAGAATGAGCCAGCAGGAACGGCAAGAGCAGCCCCACTCAGGATCCTGAAGAGAGTACCGGTCACCAGCAGACCTCTGCTTGTCTGGCTCAAGAGCAAAGCTTACCCCACATCCAAGGTTGTAGGCAGTCTTCCACAGTCCTGTTCTTTGTTCTTGACTTTGCTTTGCTAAAGAAACAAATTCAAATGCATATTGTGTGAAATAAAATGGGAGAATTCACCACTATTTTTTGGTGAATTTGATCATTCAGAACTTAGATAATCCTGAATAAATCACGTTTTTAAAAAATGGGGTCTCCTTCGTATGTACTGAAACTATTTAAAAAACGGTCCTGAGCAAGGCAGGGCAATAAGAAAACCAGACTCCATGCTTCCTCTGAAGGGGCAGGATGCTGAGAACTGGAGGTGACTGTGCTTTGTAATGATCTAGAAGCACCTCACTCATTGTACCAATTAAACATTGCTAACATATATTCCTACAGGGGAAATTTTCTATTTGGGAAATATTTTCCCATAAACATTCTGTGTAAACAAAATGTTTAAGTCATAATGAGATTTACTAATCAAATCTGCCTCCCAAAATAGGAAGTAAATTCTAGTGGTTCACCTGCCAATAGCAGCAGGACCCCCCACATGGCATTCACACGTCTGCGATGTGGGTGTCATCACTGCGGGAAATCGCTGCCTTACAACTACCACGTTGGACATCCCCTCTCAGTAGAATATGATAGATTTGACATTACACAATAAAAGGAGAGATTCTTAGCAGCCATCTTTCTTAGAAAGAGACATCCTTCCCACTGTACTTCAAATTCAGTTCATCTGAAATGTTATTTAACTTGAACACAATTCCCTAAGTTGTGGGTCATGGCCTGACCACATTTCTAGAAAAAAAAAAAAACCTATACTTTGTAAGTACTGTACTTAGTGAGAAATGTGACTTGCAGTATTATGGGAATCCATAACAGATGTCCTAAGGTCAAAGTAATTTCTGAAAACATCCTGTTGGATATAAAGAAAGGAGCCAGAGAGACTATACAGTTCCCACTGAAACTAGTGGTGAGTTTCTGTGGGATGTGGACAGTGTCCTAGGCCACATGCTCTCTCTGTTGTCTAAGAAATTCTAAAAAATTTTGCCAAAAAGAAGAAAAGATGTCTCATAAGAAATTTCTCTCTTAGATAAAACAAGATTTGAATTTGACCCCAGTTATAACTTCAAAGTCCCAAGATTAGGCAGTTAGAGTAAATAAAAGCCTACTAGTCGTTGAAAAGAGGCACCTCACCACCTCCCAAAATTCTGGCATATACTATCTTCTAATTATAGAATATAAGTACTATTTAAAGGTTTGGACTTTCAGTCCTCTGAGAATTAAACTGTTAGAATAAAAGCAAATGATTCAGGAAGGCGCTACAGTGTTTATTTTCATCATCTAGTTTAGTCACAGGAGGTTGACAAGACCATGCTTATGTGAAAACTGAGATGCCTCAGATGTGCCATTCATTTCCATTAAAATTAATTTAACTATGTATGCCTTTTTTAATACTCTTACTTTAGAGAGCAAGAAAGATCTGTGATCTTTCTGAGAACAAAGAAACTATCCCAGTCATTCACGGCTCCAATTATCTAAGGTTCTCTTTTAAACTGCCCGGAAACTGATCTTCTATTACCACAGACATCTACAGCTTTGAACCCTATTTGGAAAAGTATGTGCATCTCTTTTTACTCCAACTTGTTTTAATCAAAGTACTTGTTTTATTTTTTAAAAAAGAAACAGAGCCAGAGCCTGCTTTGTTCTTTTGATTTGGAGAAACCCTAGTTCTTCAAACCACAAGATGATAATCCAAGCCCTTAAGTCAACATACTCCATTAAAAATAAATCAATGAACAGGAAATGCATAGCTAAAATAACAACAGAATGATAAGAAGAATGCATGATAAGATACTATGTGAAATACTATATAAAGTATTTTGCAGACAGTCTTGTTTAATCCTACCTCTGAGGTAAACACTATGATTACTACATTTCTAGGGATCAGTTTTTCTTTCCAAAATTTATAGAAGTGATGTCAAATTTACCATTGTTCTTTAGCAACAAAAGGTCATTTTTCATTTCTATTTTCTTGTATCACCATACACACTCACATGAAACTGTTATAACTGAACTAGCTGGGGAGTAACCGGGAGATGTCAGCTTTGCTCAAATGTCTGGCCCCAAATAACACTTTTAAGATTATCTCACTGCGGTCAGCAAAAAGCACATTTAAGATTATCACCTGTGTTTCCTGTACTATCTGCAGCATAATCACCTGGTGTGTTGATAAAAATACAAATTGTCGAGGCACTCTATAAATACAGAACCAGAATCACTGGGGCCAGGACATCTGCATGTTTTGTAAGCTCCACAGGCCATTTTTAAGCACAATGAATGATGAAAACTATAGCCTCTGTAAGATTTATGCCTTGACATTTTTTTGCATGTCACATTCATCTGTCCTTTTTATATTTTTATATGGACTGTATTTTGCCAGGCCCACATGAGCATATATTAGGCACTTTAAGTGTGTGTTGAATAAGTGGTCATTTGTCTTTCTACTCCTAAGTACTATGTATTTCAGCTTTTCAGAGATGTTTCTTAAGTTGAAGTCATAGCAGAGTAGGAAAAAGAGTAATTATTGGTGTGTGTGTGTATCTATGTGTGTGTGAAATACTGCTAATCCCCCAGGCCGTATATCATCTGAAGATGCACACACTTCCTGCCCCATTCATTTCCCTCCTCAAATGATGCCACAGAAGGAAGAACGTTCTTCCAGGATTCTAAGACTATGAGAGGAATCCAGGTTCCTCTGAGTCTTTAAATAATCCTATATGGCCAAGAAAAATTTGATAATTCCTATGTTTTTCAAAATGACAGGTAGCCCTCAATGAAGAAAATGGTCCCAATTGCTATGTATTTATCAAAAATGTATAAGAGCCAATTTGTCCTAAAAGACATTTTTTTGAACTTTTATATCTAACTTGATGGAATTAAACTAATAAAACACAGAGTAGTATAAACTCTTACTTAAATGACGAAAAATACAGACTATTGAAAAATTTTAAAGCACATGAAGGTATGGAATAACTTAACACACTTCCCAAGTATGGTAAAAAAAAAAAAAGACATTGATTAACATGATGATATATAGTTAAACTATACTTGGCAAGGGAGTAATACAGGTTTTGGTATCTGAACAAATGTACTTTATAAGATTATCCATCATTCACCATTTGGGCTAAGACCTAAAATTAAATAAATGTTTGTGATCTACCACTTCTTAATGTGCACCCTATGAGATCAGCAGTCGATGAATCCTGCAAGGTCAAGACCATGGCATTTACTGTGGTTTCTGGTTCTCAGCACCATCTGCTTGATCTCCACCACATTCTCTAAGATCATGAAAACAGAAGAACAGGGAAGAAAAACATCGCTTGAATGGGATCTTTCTCTTGGAAGTACTCCTCAGTGTGGGGATGCTGGAGGCATTTCTCCCCCTATCATTCAGCCCCTTTGAAAGCGTCTTTCCTCTTCTGTTCTTTAATTTCCTGTTTTATCACAATCACCAGCTCCTTCTCCTGCAGTTCACCTTGAAAACGGTTCTAGCCAAGCACAGTTGCATTGCATAATATTTTTACTTATTATATTCCAATCTGTCCTTTTCTAAGCTTTACTTATTAATTTGATGCTAATTACACAATTTGTATTTATTATTATTTAGAGCACTTTAACATCCCAAGACACCTGCCTAGGAAAATCAGCCCTTCTGGAGTTCCTATCATATTATTGCCATTAATAACAATGCTTTCTGAATACACTAGTAACGGGAATGATGTAAGTGGTATGATTTTCTTAATGTCCTCTATTCTTTAACAAGCACGTCTATCACAGTTTAACCTACAGGGGCATTTGAAATAAAAAGTATGACATTTCCATCATGGGGAATACAGGCTAAGGCACAGAAAATACAGTTACAACTTTCAGGCCTCACTCCCATGCCCTTACTGTACATAGCATGGAAATGCAACAGCTTTTCATTCAGGGCCCCACTGACAAATAGTGAGCAATGGTATTTCAGCTTCACCACATTTTCCCTCATATCTTTATCAGGAAATGTCAATTCCTACCATCAGTTCAGCCGAAATCAGGACAAGTTTCCAGCTACATAATAGCCAGCTTTTAATATTAAGTCTCTAGAAGCAGATTTGGGGGATTCTCTTCCAGATGTCACCAGCATGTAGGGGTCAAAGAAGTTAAGAACACCTTTCACAATGAGGTGTCACTCTTACCCAGAATAATCTATCTCAAACATACTGTGAAGAAAGAATTAGAGGACAATTAATGGTATCAGTTCATGCCAGGGCCTGGAATGGGGGCTCCAAGGGGAATACGTCACCCAGTGCTTTCTTAGCAAGGGTCTCAAAGCTAGACTCCCAGCTTTCTGTCAAAGTCACAGAAAGTGGTAACTTGTTGAACATAATCATGTAAACCATACTACAATTTTTGTGACCTGGTTTGGCAATTTTTTCTAAAATTACTGGAGCCCTGAAAAAAGTATGTGGGCTAGGCCTCTCTTGATATCTGTTAGTTCTCAAGTCATTCCAAAATTGTTTCTTGCAATGATGCCTCTTAGGAAGATTCTGTGTTGCACTGAGCACACAGACCATCTTCTTATTGTAAAGTATTAACCTAGAATTATTAGCCTTGGGCAAAATATTGAAGGGGGCAAAAGTTTTCACTAATCGGTCTCAACCTTTGCGTTTTTATTCTGTCTTATTGACCCATTCTTTCTCCTTTTGCTCTCTGACCCGTTAAAAAAATAATTACTTCAATCTCTGACCCTGTGTTTAAACAAGGATCTGACAACAGCTTTTGCATTTTCACCAATTTAATTACATGTGTTGCTAAATCCAGAGAATATACATTAAGGTCCTGTTTCTAGTTGATGAAGAGGTTTGTTTCATTGTTATAAAAAAAAAAGTAGAGAAAAGTATGAAATAGGCTGTCAACACACACACATTAGAACAGCAGATATCAAGATACAGGAGGACTGGCCTAAGATTTGTTGGTCTTTGATAACAAGCCGATATGAAAGTACATGCACTGATGAGCAAAGTGCATATTCAGAGAAACCAAGTGACTTTTCAGATACTGTGTTTTCAAATGAAGTAAAGGGAACTCTGGGATAGAAAAGTCACTGTAGGTAAGAGATGAACTACAGCGATAAAAACCCAGCATGTAACTGGTGCATAAAAGGAGATAAGAAACATGAAAGGAATCAAAGCAGAGTACTCCTGGGTACAAAACCTAGTATAACCACAGTTGTTTTATTTCCACCTTTTTCTCCATGTTTCACCATTGAAAAGCATAATACTGTCCTTTAAAGCAAAGTATAAACCTGTAGAAATTTCACAAATACCTGTTCCACATAGAGTGGCAAAAAAACAAAAAACACAAACATCAAAAAAGCTTGTTTTAGAAGAAGATAAACCCTCTGTTTCCTACATGGTTGTTGGTACTAGTGGGGAATAAACCCAGCTGCTCTCATAGACCTGATTTTTTTACTCAGATACTAATTAAGATGGACTTTGGACAAAGCTTCTCCTGGAGTAACCTTCAGCCTGAACAACTCAGAAAGAGGCGATGCAGGAGAACTCACATTAATTTATGAAGTATCTATTTTGTGTCAGGCTCTGTGCTACATGTTTTATGTGTGGTCTTATTGCATAGCCATGCTGTTAGGTTTTAGTCTAAATATTTTACAGCAACACTAAGGCTTGCAGAGAAGGTAAGGTAACTCATCCCTGGACTCACCGACATTGATTATCGAGAGCACTTTGAAGAGAATAGAGCATGTGCATATAAGAAACACCATTCATGGGGAAATTATTCTAATGAAATATTTTAGTGCCTAGGTTATGGACTATATTAACAACATTGTAGAGATTAACTATCCAATGAATTGAAACCACATTCCAACTATAAACTTAGAAAAATCTAAGGCATCATGTTATAAAGGCCACCCAAGTCTCTGTATTTCCTTAGTCCATTCTGCTTTTAGACTATACACCTTTTAAGGGTAAGTTCTATGTCCATCTTAACTTCCTATCTCCAGGGCACATTTAGCTTGCAAATTATTCTCTGGAAAAGCAATTGACTTACATCCAGTGATGAACTGTGTCTGACACAGTTCATAAATAAACTGTGGCAATCTATGGTCAGCTCAAACCAAGATTAGAGACAAAATCTGTTAGAATTTTATTTTTAAAAATTGTACTATTCCTATATAGAAATATAGTTGAGGTAGAATTTGCTATTAAGTATTATATTCCATTCCCTAAAAGAACACATTTGAATGTCTATAAAATCTGCAAACTCTTCTCACATGTTATTGCTGTTAGACTGATGCCTTGTACATGAAGTTAAGTTAGCAAGTCTGTCTCATTCTTACTCAACTGGGCCTATGAGCAAATCTGAATGCCACATGGTTTTAAATATATCTCATTAACAAATATTCCCTTATCAGGTAAAAACTTTTCTTCAAAATCATCTATAATAGTGCATAATACTTTTATCATGTGAACATACATAATTCTGGCCCAGTTTTAATTAAAAGATAAGCTTGATTTATAATTACCAGTATATTTTGATACCAATAATTAGCTCATGAAATCTTTAATAGGAGTTCCATAAGGCAGATTAAACAAGGCTTTGGCTATCTTTATAACAGTACTATTGTACTTGGAAAAATCTCTTCTTCATAGATCAGATAAAGGTAAACTTTAACTCAATTTAGTTTAAATTATTCCCTCATTTCTAATTAGTCAATCGACATTCAAGAGGTTGTATGCTGGCATCACAATGCTTTTTTACTTGACATAGCTTGCTCCAAATGAATTATTTATCAACACATCATTTGAAGTTTCCTCTCCCGTCCAGGAAATTCCTGGTCACAATGTCAACAAAATTCTGCTCACCACTTATGCCACAGTGCCCTCCCGGATGCTCCGCACACTAGCAGAGGCCAGAGGGAAGGACCGAGGGAGGATGTGTTCTCTTGGCTGTCCTAACCGAAGCGTGTGACCCTTATACTGCTCATTCCACCAAGAAGTTTCGGGAGAGACAAGCATTAATGAAACTGGGAAACACAAAATCACCTGAGGGAGAAAACTGTAACAAAATTGATTTTTTTAACCCTAAGGCTTATTTTTTAAAAACACAATTCTTTTTTATAAAAGAAAAAACTCTGATACATTACAGAGAAGTATGAAGCAAAATTTAAAAGCTCCTCTCCCTGTTTCTCCACTACCCAAAGCTGGCTTCTCCTAATTTTGTTATTTCTGCAGACATTTTCCAAGAACATATGATTATATACAGGCACATACTTTTCACATCATGAAAAGGGATATACTTCCCACGTTATTCTACAACACTCTCCTCTTTGAGCACCAAGATGTGTACACACATTTACATATATATTGATGGTTTTAAAGTTAACCAGTATTCAATCATAGCTCTATATCACAATTTAATATTTCCCTTATAAGGAACACAGGTTATTTCAATTTTTTCTTTTAGAAACAACTGTAATAAGCATCCTGATACACCTTCCTTTGGACACAAATGCAGAATGTTTCTAGAAGAGGAAGTGCTAAATAAAAATATTACACAACTTGAATTTTAGTGGAAAACATCAAAGGCTATGCCAGTTTACCCCCCTGACAGCACTGAATGCATGGTCCCCCGCATCCTTTCCGACACTGGGAATCATCAACATCTTAATCTTTTCCACTCTCATTAGGAAAGAGACATGTTTAATTAAAAACATCATATTGACATGACAGCAGTGCTCATTTAAAGAGCTGACATGCAGAGGCTGACCATGTCCCTAGATGGGTTTTTATCACTGTAATCACAGTGTACCAGCAATTTTATATTCTTCCCTTCTGTTTAATCTACTGAATGATCCTCTGAGTGCTACCATGTGAAATATATGATATCAATGGTGCACAGGAGAAACACTAAGTTGTACAGTTTGAAGAGCCCTGGGAGACAGGGTTTCAGAGCAGGCTGGGAGCTGGGGAGAAATTCCATGTCTCTCCAACAGCTACAGAACTGCTCTGGGCAGACCTCTGCGCACTCCCGCAAACACTCCGGGACCTGCCACCACCACCCAGGAGCCCCCGGGCTTCCTCAGCTGCATACGCACCGTAATAGCCCAAGGCTAGTGCTGACGAACAAGTTACTCAGTCTCTATGATTTGCTTTTTCTTCTGTAAAATGTAGATAATGACACTTCTCTCTTAAAATTGCTGTAAAAATTTAATGATGCCTGTCAAATAATAGGCACAGTGCTTGGCACTCGACAAGTGTGTAAAATTGATGTTTTCATATTACTGTGCTTTCTGAGCAAATGTCCATCAAGGAAAAAAGGGGACCTATTTCACTAATTCAAGAAAGGAAGAGACTGATTGTCCTCATCCTTAAGCCTTGAATATGTTTTCCCTAGAACTGGTTTTAAAGCAATCTGTGCCATTTCAATATGAATGCTCCTGAAAGTCAAATACTGATAGTCTCTCTGGTGGCCAGGATTTCTGGGATAAAGTTCAGTCAGTCCCCAAACATCACACGAGTGTTCCTAAAACCCTATATAAGATCATCCCTATGCTTTAGAAGTATAGTTTTCCTGTGCTTAATAAGCAATGTACTTGACTTTTTGTTTTAGATATGGAGGGCTGGCCTCTTCCTTTAACAGCATATATGGTATATATGAAAACCATAAGACTAACATTCTCGCTTTATTTGCTATATGGCAAAATTTATCTCCTTCTTTTTCCTATGAAAATTTCTATCTCCAGCATAAGCTAGGTACCATCAGAAGAAACTGTCTTGAGAAATGAGAAATAACAGCTTATTGCTATCTCAAATTTTATCACCATCTCCCCAGAAAGAGAGAAAATACTATTTTTGAACAATAGTTCATATGAAAACTTGTTGTTCCTGCCACAGTAGTCAGTCAAGACAGGAACATAACTTTGAGTCCACCTGAGTATATATTGTTTTAAACAAAATTACCTATGTGTTGCATCATGGTTACTAATGCACATGCACATATATAACCCTAAAACTGCTGTCTGTATGATTCACTTCTTGGATGTACTAATTTCTCAGTCCCAAAGATGAGATTATTTGCATTTTGGAACGATCTCAACTTTTCTGTTGTCATCTCATCTCCCAAGCTGCACTCTACCTGGCCTCCTGTGGCCTCACTGACAGCTCCCACTTCATGTCTCTATACCTGTGACCAAGCTGCCCCTGCTTCCTAGAAAAAGTTTCTCCTCTCCACCCAGCCACTCATTTATTAAACTCCCAGCCACCCTTCAAGGCCCAAATGTCTCTTCCATTCCTTTGCGCCCATTTCTCCCTCCCTTCATCTACAAAACGCTGTATGTCTCAAGTTAGCTCTTGCACATATATCTTATCTGTGTATCTCCTCTACTCCATAGAGTTTCTCTATCTCATGGGAATATATACCTATGATGTGCTTTTTAAATCCTTTATCTCCAAGACTTTACCTATGAATAGACATAGTTTCCACCCACATGCACTATTCTTATAAAAATTCATCTGCACTGATAGTAATTCAAAAAGAATTTGCAAAATTAGAAGACTTAGTTTTTCACCCTAATTGATTTTAGTGTCATTTTTATATATTTTAAGTTATGAATTGATTTCCCCAATGCTTTCAGAGATGTAAGGATCTGAAAGACCAAATCATTTGCCTTTTCCCTTGACCTTTGTATTAAAAGTATATGGGCTTGCTTGTGTTGCAATTTAGTACACAAGGCATGAGCAATATCAGACCCATGTCATTTTGCACAGCTGCTCAACATACACAAGGCCACAATGGTACTAACATCTCTGCTGTGGCATCCACAAGTACCTAACATGCTGAGCAAAGCAGCTCAGCCCATCCTGCCCCAGAGAACTTCCACAAATGCCTGAGTATAGAGCATCCAATTAATATCTGCTCACTACTCAGATATTAGCAGATATCTGAGTTTGGATGCCAGGCCTTTTATATCCTCATCAATTAAAGTACTCCCATTCATATCCAGGTATCATATGAAAATTCTTGCCACAGAGACTTAGTACAATTAGCTCAAAGACAACAATCCTCTTTGCACATTTGGTAATTTTTTTTTGATTTATGAAATATCTGAAAGTGTACAAATCTTCTGGACAGCTGAGACCACTCTACAAGTAGGGATGAGTAGGATAATGAGAGGTGGGACAAAGGGAGTTTTTGATTTTTCAGACACTTTATAAACTCTTGGAGATAAATTTATGACATGCACTTCCTTAGGAAATAGATTCTCCACACCTACCTAAGCAAAGAGAACGACAATATCACTTACTCCAGGATGTCAAGCTTTAATAGCTACCCAACTGGCTACCTTTCTCCCCTGCTCTCATCCACCTGTTTTATAAGCACTGTGATCACAATACTCTACTGGGCAGGAACTTTTAAGAACTTTCTAGGACTTATGGAATATGCCCAGTTCCCAGATCACCATTGAAAATCATTCACAGATTGTCTTCCAACCAAGCACCCTGGTTAAATCTCCTATTTCACTAAATATAAGCTCCAATCAGGGAAGAGTAACTTCCATTTCCTAAGCGTTTACTACATATACACCAGGCAGTGTTTAATAGCTGAGATACATATTCTCTCATTTACTCATTACAGTGCCCTGCCACAGAGCCATTAGGTCTTAGATATAGAAATAAGGAAGCCAAAATGGTAATGTAACTTTTCTAAGGCCACACAGCTCAAAAATAATGCAGCTAGAATTTGAATGCTGACCCCACACCTTCTTAAACCTGAAGCTTATTGAACAAGTCTGCAATTTCTGACTTCAACCCCTTGCCTCTACCCTCAGCGGCCGGCATGGTACTGGGTACATAATAGTCACACAATAAACACTTTTTTGTTAAATAAACAAAACAGAATCCTGCGGGTTTTGCTTGCTTTTTGACTCTACTGACGAAGCCCACCCATTCTTTCTTCAACCCCCTTTTCAAGTTCATGTCTTTCCATAATGTGTTCTATGACTAGCCTTCCCAGCTCACGTCTCTCTCTCAACTCATGGTCCATACTAGAAAACCACGATTAATGCCCTACTTCCTTGTAACATGTAATTGTTAGCATTTTTTAAATTCATTTTTATTCATGTGGTCTCATTAATTCTTAAACTGAATGCTCTTCAGACTTTACTGAATGTCTGGTCTCCAGGGGTAGCTGATCCAGGCATTTTCTGCACCACACAGTTTTTATCCTTGCCTGCAGGACTATGAGATCAAAAACTAAGCATTGCTTTTTTGACAATTTGGAGCTCTTCCTTTTCAAATATAAAAATTTGTCTCCTTTGTTGTGGGCAAATGATTATTTTAACTTTAACCTGTACTTATTTCCTTACAAAACAACTGAACAGCATTTTTCTGAACCCACCTCACCAAGGATCAAACAACTGAAGTGTGAATTCAGCCTCTGGAAGCCTCAGTCTCTGGGTAATGTTACATCTGTGAGGCACATTCCTTCTCCTGACCTGGAGTGCTGGTAAGAAGTTGCCTTTAGCTGCTTCACTCCCTCACATAGAAATGAATCTAACATTCCAATAGGCTTGTTACATTTTTGGGTAGCCTTTACAGCACTGGAATAAAAAAGAGAAAGAAAGAAAAATGTATCTCATATACAGAAACCTTTACTTCTAAGCTTAAGAAAGGCAGTGCCTTAAATCTTTATGTAAATACAGTGACAGCACAAATTATTGAACAAGCAGTGCAAAGGGTATCATCGCAATTCTCTCCTTTTTATAGCATTATTAATGTTCTCTTCTTCCAAATTCAGGCTTCTGAGGAAGTGGGGGAAAATTAAGGCGTGAAGTGCTCTCTGAAAACATTTGGCAATTTAAGGCCCAAGCTTAAGGACATGAATAAATGAATGGAAATTCCTTTGAAGGAATTTATAACAGGTGTGTGTGTGTATGTGTGTGTGTGCGTGTGTCTGTGTAACTTTAGCTTTAAGTTACCTCTAAGGAGGTAATATGAATGATTATTTAATAATAACCACTTATGGCGCTAGACATACATCTCCACAGGTGAGAAAAAATTATTTTGGACTTTATGATGAAGCTACTACCTGTGCCAAAGTCTCCCTTCATCTCCTTTTCCACCATAACAATGTAGCATTCCCTTCCTTTCTTTTTTCCCACGAGGCTGTTAATTTTCTTTCCGTCTCTGCTCTGCTTCTTGGTCCATGTTTAAAGTCTTCCACCTCCTGGGCACTACAGAAAACACCTGGAGAAAGTCACCAGTACCCTTCTTGGACTCCACTTTATATTTGATGCTGTTGTCCATCATTTTAACTCATGGCTTCACCCTCTCCTTCCCATTCAGCTAAGATCTCTTCTCAAGCTGAGTTTCTTTACTGGATTCAATGACTAATCTCTCATTTCTCATCCTCCTCCTCTTCTACCAGTACTTCCTAAAACATCTATTCCCCTCCATTAATTTCAAACGACACAATGTTCCTAGTTACTGCTTTTGTCTCCAATCCTCAGCATCTCATTAATCTCTAAAACTGAAATGTAAATGATCTATTAAATCTGTCCACAAAATATATCATCATCTCAAGCTACTTCCAAAACTAAAATCATTCGTTTTACTCTCCAGACATCTTTTTATTCTCTTACGTTCCCCAAATCAGTGGATGGTGGTGTTACCCACTGGGTAATTCAATTAAGAAATGTAAAATGCACAAAGGTAGTGTGGATTATGGAGAATTGGCCACCAATAAGTGGTTTGATATTGAGCAGTCACCTGCCCTAACTGGAGTTTCATTTCTTTATCATCAGCAGGACCTTGTAATGGTCCTGTGTGTCCCACTCAGCACTTGTTGAAGGACCAATTCATAAGCAGTCAGTACAACCGTACCACCAAACTTAAAGTCAAAATTAATCATTATACACGCACACAAATTTGAAAATAAAGAACATTTTGAATTAAATCTGATACTTAAATTGTTTTATCTTGCTAAGAGGGACCACGCTGTTTGCAATTTTTGTGATTGGTTATTGTGATAGCTTGATCAGACATTCCCCACCACCACCTTGTTTTTACTAAATTAGTAAGCTGAATTTACAATTACAGGTCACCAGCATTTTTCATTAAGTGTTTATTGACTCTGTCTAATAGTTCAGGATTTCCCTTGGGAAGGTGGTAAAAATGTCCCATGTGTGGGATGAAGATTGAAATAGTTATGTGGTGACCAAGAGGGTTGACTGTGATAGAGACCGCGTAGTTCCTACACGTTTCTCTCCTTCCTTGGCACACAGCTACACTATGTTTCCTGACTTTCCCTTAGTTAACTATGGCCCTGTTGCTGAACTCTAGCCAACAGAAGGGGCAAAAGAATGCATTCTACTTCCAGACCCAGTCAATCAATGTAAACCTCTCACAGGGACTGGCTCGTAGAGGGAATATGCCTCCCAAGGTGAGCCTAGGCATCACAGACTAATGACAGTGACATTACAAGACAGAAAGAGCCTGGCCCTGAATTACTTCTCATAGGAGAGCCACCAAACCAGGGACACGACCACTGAACTCTGGCACAGGTGAGAGAGAAACCACTGTGTTAAACCGCTGCAACAACAAGCTTTATCTTAACTAATATAAAAGCATTAGAAAATATTTTTACCATATACAACTGATCTCACTATAATATTAAGAGTATACTATTGGAAGTGTGAAGTTATTTGGAAGAAAAAAAACATTTGATTTCAATTCATTCTAAGAGTTCAGCTAGACTTTAAAAAGGGATATTTTGCCAAAATGTACACAACAAAAAAATAACACAAAATCTCCCTGAGCGAATTTGTGTAGGAAACTCATTAAGGATCAGTGGCATGTATAATATTACACATATGCACATTGACACTTCATCTCTCACTTCATTAACTAAAAAGAAGTAATTTAGAATAGGCAGGGACCATTACCTTCAAGAATACTGTGAAAGATACGTATTTTTTTAACTATCACAAAATCATGTTTTGCTCTTATTTGCTCTATTCGTGATATATTTATTTGTCTTCCAACTTCTTGATTTCAACTGTTAAATTTTATTTTTCTTCTTATGCCTTATTTCAGGTAATAGTAAAGTAACAGAAAACCAAAATAAACCATCCACATTCCCATCCCACTATTTTTAAATTATGTCATGTTCATGTACATATTCAGTGTTTTCATTTCTACCATAATATCACAGATGGAGTTATATAGTCTACATTTTCTGTTTATAAATGTTATGTCTATTTTACCACAGTTCCCCCTTTTCTCCTAGACTGATCTATCCTGATGCTGTCATCTTATCCCAAACTCCACCCCCAATCATCTTCCAATCTCTGGTTTCCTGACAGCTGGCAATTAAATTCCTGCGAACCCAAATAAATATCGGCTGAACTAAGTTTTACTTTAAATGTTATATAGCAATATTTACAAGGCTTCTATATATCTCCAAAACCTAAGGTATGAACAGGAAATTAAACTACTGCTTTATGCACACAGGTGCAACTACATGGCACTCTTTGCTATAAAGCAGATGGATTATAAATTAGGTCTTTATGTGTATCTCACAGGAGAATGCAATTTACAATTATTTACAATTTAACAGGACCTTTTTGTAGAGTTCTCTGGCTTCATAGGCAGATAAAGAGATCTCAGGTCATCATTTTTAATACTTTCTGACTTTTGCTTTGTTCTTACTCTGAGCGTCATCCCAGATATAGAGTGGCAGGTATATATAAGCCTCATGTGGAAGACTGGTGGGCCCAGGTACTCTGCTGAACAATACAGGATTGTATGTCAAAAAGTAAGCTTCAGTATTTTTGGTTTACTTAAGTGAAGAATCGTTTTTAAAAGCTCAAACTAGGCAACCATGCCACTCAGGTTTGAATGCCAACCGTGCCCCCTACAAGGCCCTTTACCGTTTGTACCCTCATTAGTGATATGAACTTAATACACCAAACCTGCAGATGTGTTATGAGGATTAAACAGGAACTTATGTAAATATCTCAGATTAGTATTTAATACATAGCTGGTATTAGAAAAAAGTTCTCTAAGTAAGGATGTTAAAAATGTTGAATAATCCAATTTGCTCATGTAAGAATACCCACAAATTGGTGTTATCAATGCCCATGGCACTGACTGTATGAAAACAGTATCAGTTATTTAAAGCCAGGTTACAAACTGGTGGCCTGCAGGTTGGCCCCCAAACATGTTTGATTTGGCCAGCGTAAATATATAACTGGTTCTGCTTCTCTTGTTGACACTGATTGACACGTACTCTCTGAGGAAAGCACAGACCTAGAGCAGCATAGCAGCTTTGGATCAGGACAGCTATTTAGAACGCTGGCTTCTCCACTTACAATGGCATGCTGGTTCATTTACTAACCTTTCTCAGCTTCATTCTCCCTTATCTGCAAATTTGGGAAATATACCCCTCACAGGACCATTGTGGTTGGCTCATAATGCATAGTCAGTATTATTGTTACCTCTCCCCAACACACCCTCCTTTCAACATACCTCAGTAACTTCTAGTGAAATCCACTACACTTAATTTCAAACAAAACACAATAGACATAAGTTTCAGTCTATTTTTAACTGCTTGTGTGTTTATTCATCCAAAATTATGTCTTGAAGGCTCAGTGGGAGCGAGGTAAAATTGAATATGAAGATATTAGAAAGACAGAATAACCCTGAAGACAAATTGTTTGGGTTGAAATCCCAGCTCTGCTCTACTAGACTAGTTGTGTGATTCTTGGCATTTGCTTTACCTCTCTGTGTCTGTTTCCTCATTTGCAGAACTGCAATTATAGTTATATTTATCTCTTATGGTTATTCTGAGGATTAAATGGGGTAACATACCTATGGTACTTTGGACAATGTCCAGCACAGTGTGAGGAGCTATATACAATATTTGGCTGTCATCAACCCTCATCATTTTAAATACCAACTCAGTGCCACATTCAGCAATAGAATTGTTAGTAATCCCATTTCAAAGACTTGAGTGTAAAAGGAAGGAAACGATCACTTCCATGAAAATAGGTACTGGTCTTTATTCTCAAAGCTTTAAAAAAAGAAGCTATTCTTTGAGCTGAAAATGAATTTAATGTGTTCTCCATGAACTTCCTGGAGTTTTATGAGTGCCCATGTGTAGGTGTACTTCTTTTCCCCAATGTGGTACAGAATGGTTGGGGAGAGATAGGGCTGGACAGAGGCTAAAGGAAATGGAGTGGTGCCCATGCCAATTCTGTTGGGCAAACAATTTTTAAAGTAAAATTATATGTAATGGTATGTGAAGTTAAAACACATTAGGGGTTGTTTGAGGTTAGAGACAAAATAAAAGCTACATTTACTAATTATGCACCACCTTAAAAAATACACTGATACATTTTTAACTATATACTATATAGTCAGAAAGTTATTGGCTCAAAAAATAATTACCCTTCCCAAATTTACACATTGAATAGCAGTAAAAAAATGATTCATTCACAGGAATTAATGTGTCTCTTGCCTAAGACTACCATCAGAATGAACGATTGAACTGTCTACTGGTAGTTACCATCAGAAATGACAAAAATTTCTGTGTTTAAACATTATCATCTAAGTAAAAAAGAAAGTGTGAAGAAGTCACCTCACGGAAAGCAAATAAGGAAATGAAGTCTCAGCATCCATTCCAAGAACACTCCTTCAGAATTTGGAAGGAAAATGGAGTTTTAAGATGAAAAACACTAGATGGCTGGGGTAAAAAGAAAGCTTATCAAATAAAGAAAATACATGTGTGTTTGCAAAATGCTTTACAGAACAAAATAATACATAATGTACTAAACAGGTCCTCTAACTCACCTCAAAAAATAATTCATGAAACCAAAGCTACTTCTGACAGCTTTTCTAGGATGATCTTTTCAGCTTTTGGAGTAGGTACAGAAGCTAAACAAGGAGAAGATGATGAAGCCATGAGTATAAGATTGAGTACTGATCTTTTAAATCCACACTAAACACCTGGACACTGATTAGGAATGAAAAATATTCTTCCTTGAAATTTTATGGAACAAGGATCTGGTTTCTACTAAAAGTTCTTTTTTTTTAAATAAAAGGATTAAGACACTATAAAAATATTTAATATAATAAGAGCAATTAAAGATTTAATTCCTGTGATAAATAATACCTCATAGGTTTTACCTCTTTTAAGTGAAAAAAATTTTTTAACAGTGTGCCCAAGGAAGTCAATTGGTCATTATTTTCCAAATCAATTTTTGGCAGAAGAGATACATTGTAATATACTGTAATACACTGACTGCAAGCCAATCAATATTCCTGGTGTAAAACATAGAAATACATTGAAAGGATCATTCATCATGACCAAGTGAAATTTATTCCAGGTGTGCAAGGATGGTTCGATATCTGCAAATCAATCAATGTGATACACCACGTTAACAAAAGGAATGATAAAAACCACACAATCTACCTCAATATTTAAAGGAAAAACATTTGACAAAATTCAACATCCATTTATGGTATAAATTCAAAACAAATCATGTATAGAGGGAATATGCCTCAACATAATAAAGACCATATATAACAAACCCACAGCTGACATCATACTCAATAATCAGAAACAGAAAGCTTTTTCTATAAGATCAGGAACATAACAAGGATAACCACTCTCACCACTTTTATTCAACACAGTAATGGAAGTCCTAGTCATAGCAGTAAGAAAAGAAAAAAAAGACATCCAAATTTTAAGGGAGAAATAAAATTGTCATTATTTGCAGATGACATGAGATTATATATAGAAAACCCTGAGGACCCCACCAAGAAAACTATTGGAATAAATGAGTTCAGTAAAGTCACAGGACACACACACAATATACAGAAATCTGTTGTGTTTCTATAAACAAACAAAAAAGCAGGAAAAAAATTAAGAAATTAATCTCATTTACAATTGCATCAAAAATAAAATACCTAGGGGTAACTTTAACCAAGAAGGTGAAAGTCCTGTATACTGAAAACTATAAGACACTGATGAAAGAAATTGAAGAAGACATAAATAAATGGAAAGATATTCTATGCTCATGGATAAGGTAAATTAATGCTGTTAAAATGGCAATACTACCCAAAGCAATCTACAGATTCAATGTAATCTCTATCAAAACACCAATGGCATTTTTCATAGAACTAGAAAAAATAATTCTAAAGTTTGTTTGGAAACACAAAAGATCCTAATAGCCAAAAAAATCTTGAAAAAGAATAACAAATCTGGGGATATCACATTCTCTGATTTCAAACTATACTTCAAAGCTGTAGTAATCAAAATAGGATGTTAGTGCCACAAAAATAGACATGAAGATCAATTCAACAGAATTGAGTCCAGAAAAAAAAAATGACATATATGGCCAATTAATATTTGACAAAGGCAAGAATATACAATGGGGAAAGAGTCTTTTCAATAAATGGTGTTGGGAAAAATGAACAGCTACATGCAAAAGAAACAAATTGGATCACTGTCTTTTACCATAAAAAAAAAACTCAAAATAGATTAAAAACCTAAATATAAGACCGGAAACCATAAGACTTTTAAAAGAAAACATAGTTAATAAACTTGAATGTCAGCATTAGCAGTATTTCATTGTATGTCTCCTAGGCAAGGGAAACAAAAGCAAAAATGAAAAAGTGGGACTACATCAAACTAAAAGGCTTCTGCACACCAAGGAAACCATCAACAAAATGAAAAGGCAACCTGACAAGTGAGAGAAGACATTTACAAATGATATATTCAGTGAGGGGTTAATATCCAAAACATATAAAGAACTCATACAACTCAACACTAAAAAAACAAATAATCCAAGTAAAAAATGGAAAGATGACCTGAATAGACATTTTTCCAAAGAAGACATACAGATGGCCAACAGACTCATGACAGGATGCTCAACATGTTTATCATCTGGGACATGCAAATCAAAACCATAATGAGATATCACCTCACACCAATCAGAATGGCTAGTATTAAAAAGAACAAGAAAAAACAAGTATTGGTGAGAATGTGAGAAAAGGCCCGTGTGTACTCTTGATGGGAATATAAATTGGTGCAGCCACCATATAAGACAAAATGGATGTTAAAATTACTTAACTTCAAAAATTAGAAATACCATATGACCCATTCCATTTCTTGGTATTTATCTAAAGAAAACAAAGTCACTAATTTAAAAAGGTGCATGCATCTCTGTGCTTAGTGCCACATTATTTACAATAACCAAGATATGGAAGTAAACTAAGTATCCATTGAGGGATGAATGAAGATGTGGTAGATATATACAATGAAATATTGTTCAACCATAAGAAATAAAGAAATCTTGCCATTTGCAACAACATGGATGGACCTAGGGCATATTATACTAAGAGTAAAAGGACAAAGAAAGACAAATACCATATGATTTCATGTATCTGTGGAATCTAAAAAACAAAATAAATGACAAACAAAACAGAAATAGATTCATAAACATAGAGAACAAACTGTGGAGCCATGTGGGAGGATGTTGAAGACATGGGCAATAAAGGTGAAGGGGATACAGAGGCACAAATTTAACAATGATAAAATAAGTCACAGGGATGAAAAGTACAGTATAGGGAATACAATTATATTGTAATATCTCTGTGTGGTTAAAAAAAGATAAAGAGATTAGTGTTAGATATCCAACACATATTTTTAATAGATACTGTACAACTTTTGGTTAATTCTTCACTAGTGGGAAATTTTGCACTTTAGAGTTTGCTGCTATAAATTTTCCATACAGTGATGGATAGTGTAATCACCGAAACTCTGAATTATTGTTCAAAATGAGAATGGCTTTAAGTATGACACTTAAACCCAGATGGGTTTTTTTTAGATGTTTTTCAACAGATCTTCATTGCCCTTTTGAAAAATCAATTATTAAAGAACTTGAAGACTTGATATATGTCAAGCTTTATTCATCAGTTCCCCAATACAGTCTTTCTTTTGTCCTTAACTGTTACAAAATTATGCTAATCCATTTTTCATGGGCTTGTTTTGTTGTTCCCAAAGCCTTCCTTTTTTAGGTCTATACTTAACCAGTGGAGCAATGCATCTTATAATACAGGGGTGAGGATGGGGGAGGACAGTTGACAAAACAGGTAAGGGCCAGAATTATTTCAATTTTCTTCTTACATCTCTAGCCCTGAAAAAGAGGAAAGAGATCTTGAAAAGATCTTTGTGCAGGTGTTTTGCCTAAAAAAAAACAGGGCAGACAGAACACTATTGGATTTTAAATCAATTATTTTTATCTGGCATGCCTATCTAATCAATAATTGACATTCATCTTAGCAGGAACTGACCACTGAAAACAGTGCAAATACTGCTGGAGCAAAGGGACAGGTGGACATACAGCTTCTTGTTGCAGTTTAAAATTTTCATTTTTAACAAAACATGCACAAAAATTATCAATAATTTAGACATAAAAAGCTTTGAAACATTGGGCGAAATGCTAGAGGTTGACTTCATCCTTTACCCAAAAACTTGCAATAAAAGTCAGTAGAAAATATTCCTGCAGTGGAAGGTATGGTTGGGGGTTGGCGGGGTGGACTAGAAGATAAAGTAGTTCAAATTGTTGTATGAAGGCCTAATTTGGTTTGCATTAATTAAGGTGAGGTCAGGTCTCAAAAAAGAATCAAGAATTTACTTGGGTCTTTAAAGTCAATCAAAATTAAGTACCTATTTGTAATAATGTTACTAATGCTTACAAAATGAAATTAACATGAAATTGTTCCAAATTATCTAATCAAAATTAAGAACACTTACAGGAACCATGGTCAAAATAATATTTCTATGATATCTGCTAAACTAGACACTATAATTCTCCCTTTTATTGTCCATTTTCCAAGGTAAAAATTGAAATGGCCAGGACATATAAACAAAAATGTAACCCTCTGCAACTTAAAAATTATTAAGTTTTATTACATATATTGGAAACCTTGATATATCTAAAATATTTTCAGTTACAAAAATCTCAATACTTTCAGTAGCTGTCCATGAAACTATTTACTTGTGAAAAATTTAAGTGAATATAGACATCTTAGCCCACCTACACATAATGTAAATCATGAAACTTCAGTCCTTTTAATTATTAATATGCCATATCTAGAAACTGAATTCTGGGCAATGTTACAGTGGTAAAAGAAAACTGATGCCTCATGATTACCAAAACTAACTGCTTGCTTTTCAAGGAATAAGGTTGTGATTTTTCTATAAGTATTAGGAAGTGTATGCTTGCATTTCCATATGGAGAATTTATTTTGTAAATTCTCTCAGATAAGGAAGCCAGATACAATGTCATTTTATGAGTTAAAAGAGCTAACCAAAGGAAATGGATTTTCTATTGGGGTGGGAGGGAAGGAAAACTTGAGAACTTGTTTCCATCGAGAACCTCTTACCTTTTCTAACATAAGTATCATATCAATTGGGAAAAAAAAAAACTTTCAAAAGTAACCTCAAGCAAAAATAACACCAAGGAGTAGAGCCCACCTTCTGTGCTTCCTAACATCTGCCAGATACTGTTGGTACATGAAGAACTTCAGGGAGCTTGGCAGACAGAATTCAAGGGAGAGGCACAGGGCACTTGCTGATGGAGAGGGAACTATCCATGGTAGGGATGCAAACTACTGCCACAGGCCAAATCCAGCTCTCTATCTGCTCTGTATGG
This sequence comes from Manis javanica, assembly GCF_040802235.1. Classification (NCBI taxonomy): domain Eukaryota; kingdom Metazoa; phylum Chordata; class Mammalia; order Pholidota; family Manidae; genus Manis; species Manis javanica. The sequence continues at coordinate 68,633,884 of NC_133157.1, forward strand.
ACCATTAGGAAAACAGTTTTTGCATTCTAAAATGGTTGAAAAAAATTAAAAGAATATTTCATGACACATGATAATGATATGAAATTCATGCCAGTGTCCACGAATAAAGTTTTATTGGAGTGTGGCCATGCACATTTGTTCACATTTGTCTACAGGAGAATTGAGTAGCTGTGACAGTGACTGTGTAGTACACAAATCCTAAAATATTTCCTACCTGGGCCTCTACAGAAAAGCTTACCAACCAATAAAGTAGATATCTGATTTTATTCTTTCCTTGGTTTATTATGTTTTGGGTCAGGATAAATCACTTTTAAAGATGCTTTGAAGTAGTGTCATGAATCACAACAGTATTGTCTTTTTGACTTCACCCTTTTAAGGAAGGGATACGACAGAAGTTGAAGACACAAATTCTTAAGGCTACTAGGAGGTGAGTGTGCTTTCAAAAGATATTACTAAGATCCTCAATTTTTAATTTCTGACTAGAAGGCTAAGACATGGTCCCTATTTTCCATTAGGTCTTTAACTACTACTTCTATAAATAAATGATCCCATCCATTGACTTTGTGAAAGTCAAGAACACCTTTTTTTTCCCCGTGGCACACCACACACTTAAAAGAACCTGTTTGCCATGGCAGAGCCTAGTGCAGATTTGTATTCAGTTTGAAAACTTAAGTATAAGCTTCTTCAGTTGTGATCATTTTATCTGTTCTTCAAATGCTTCATTTTCTGCCTCTAGGTTTCAAATTAAAAAAAGTAATCTTAACTTGGGATGTGAGATTCCTTCCCACATCCTTAATTGCTGTCTCAAAACTCGTAATTTCTTAAATGATACAGAAATAATTATGTAACAGTCTTTGTTGGAGAAAAATGCCTCCAACTTATTTGACTTTTATAAACAAAGTCTAAGGCAGCCTGCCAGCATCCTCAGAATGAGGAGACACAGAACTGGGAAGAAAGCTTTGTTTGAGCAACAGTTACAGGAATGGAACCTGATCACAGCTTAATCAATCAGATACATCAGAACTTACAAGGATTTCAAGAAATGTTAGGGGGAAGTCAGTTTAGAAGTTTCTTGAAAAGTTGAGTGTATTTTTCATACAACCCAGTAACTCTATTCTTGGGTATCTACCCAAGAATAATGAAAATGCATCCAAAGACTTGTACGCACATGTTCATAACAGCATGATTTGGAGCAGCAAAAAAGTGGAAACCTAAATGACCCCAAACTGCTCTAGGTCCTCTAACACATAGCTATCAAATTGTCCAATCTTTTCTATATGGTAGCTCCACTCATTTTTCTCAAATTTTTGTCGTATCATGTCACTTCTCTTTTAAACTTTTGGGAGCTCCCTATTCCTGGCAGGATAAGGGCCAAACTATTGAATGAGGTACACTACCAAAATTTCTCTACAGGTATTATCTCCAGGTATCATGCACCCTGCATTATAGTGAAATGGGATTAATGACCTATCCCTGAATATTCCACATACTTTGTATTCCATATCTCTACGTCTATTGATTCATCTGTATGAAATGCCCGCCCATATCTTATTCAACTGGAAACTCATCTTTCAAGGTCAAAAGAAGTCTCTCTTCTTTGATGCCTTTGCTGCATTCTTCCACTTTCCCAGGTAAATTGTCCTGTCATTTTGTACCCAGAGATCTCTTCACAACTGTCCTAATTCTACCATCTTTAATTCTGTAGTGACGTTAGTGTTATATATCTGTGCATCCTTGCCCAAGATGGGGAAAATGCCTAATTCATGCTTACCACAAATGCTTGACAAAAAGTTGTGGTTCATAAAGTATTTGTTAAATGAACATCATCCCTGAACACTACTCACATTTCCCTAGAGAGCAATTTAAAAAATATCTTACTTCTTATTGTATCTTAACGAGACATTGAATTTGGCTTGCATATGAAGGAAACGTTGAACAGCACTCATTTTAAAGCATGAAAATGAGCAAACAGTGAAGACAAAGATCACTGTTTCCAGGCATCTGTTCCTATGATCACAACAGGCATTCTCTGTAGCTTCATCTGTGAAGGCCTGCACAGTTAAACCGGGGGCTTAGCTTTGAAATCCACTGTTGCTCAAGATCACAAGTTTAATGTTAGGATCCATGGAATTACAGAAATCCTTAACTCCTCTTCTTCTTCAGCCAAAGCGATTTTCCTTTCATAGGCACTCAGAGTTTTAAAAAATTTGTTTTGAAATCATCTTAACTAAATGTCATTACTGGACTACTACCAATGGATGCACTAAATTTTCTTGACATTCTTGGGAGACAAAATTAAGATCACTATTAAGAAATTGGCAAATTCAGGAGGCAGATTTACTTAAGAGTGAAATAAAATTGAATGAACTCTCTAGATACCTAGTTCCACTTCGGGAAGGAACTGAGAATTTTTCTTTCCTGGTGGCTTCAATTGCATAAAGCATTTCCTTATTTACTTTTAAAAGTGTTTTCCATGGCTTTTTTTATTTTTAATGCCAGGATGAAGAGGCATCTTAGGGCAAACCAAGGAAATGAATATCACTAAGTGGTGGGTAGACCCTCAAAGTTATTTACAACATGTGGGAATGCCTTACCCTAGTAGTGGGCTCAAAGGATGGGAGGTTAGAGGCAGATGTCTCTTTAGCTAAAAATGGAGCAGAAGCTAATAGGCTAGAGCCAGCAGAGATTTGCAAAAAAGTGTCCAGTGTATGTCTGTCATGAAAGCTGATCATTTGATGGCTTTTTGCAAGAACCTATACCTTGATTGCAACTGAATTATAAAAATTACTGACAGATTTTTGGTCCCAAAGGGAACCTGTAAATATTCTTGTGTGATTTTATTCAAAGAGAATTGCTACAAATAATTAAATTGTAATACTAATCATTTTCCTACCAATATGTACACATCTTAGAATGAGTTGAACTCATAGATACCTGTCAAACAGATTAAAATGGATTCAGAAATATTTATGCTCCTTTGGTCTTTCATCTTTGCCTAGATATTGGTGAACAGTAAAGGAATTGCAGATTATAATTCACTGTCACGTTGCAATTGTCTAAAAGGGCTAATCAAATTACTACTTTAACGTACTACTAATAATAAGCTAATAATGAAATGTAGCTCTTTTCTTTGGCATTAGGTTTGGGAATGTGACTTTGGGCCCTTGTGTTCACATTTCAGTACACAGGTGCATAATGACTTTTAGACATGTACAGGGAAAGAATGCTAGCTAATTTCTTAATTATTCTATAAGGCTGAATGGAAAGTGAAAAGCTTAGCAAAGGGCATTTTTGCAATGTACTCAATAGAGTAGCTGGCATTAGATTCTTCTCCTTGTAAATTCCTTTAAAGAAGGGATGGACTTCTATCTTCTTCTTTCTATATGTTAACGGCACTGCACTCAGCACATACTAGGTGCTCAATATATGTTTGTAGCATTGAGTTGAATACCAGTTTTCTAGCCTTATCCCTTGGGAAAGAGGAAATACTTCTACACTGACCCCAAGAAAATTCACTTCATGAAAATATCCAGTGAAACCATCCTAGCAGTAATTTGTGAAATCAGCTTTGTGCCTGCATATTCAGTGGCCCTCTCTTAGAGTATTTTCTCTCCTGTGGACTCTAGACAGTGTAATGGAGTTCATGGCCACGTAGTTAACAAAGATGCCATGCAACAGTCATCTTGCTATACTTTCGAAGGCACTAAGGTACATATGGGTCGGGGGGTGGGAGAGGGACCCAGGGACGTTCTGTGCTTATCCTCCATAATCCAGTAAAGGCCAGGCACAGCAGTCTTCTCTCCAGCCACCTTCACCACTTCCCTGGAAAGATAGGATTTCTGTCCATGATATTTAGTATAGTATCAATCTTATAATGTACACAATAAAAATGTATGGATTAATGCCATTTAATATAATACCAGGCTGGCTAAGGACAAATGGAAAACCTTTGACATATAAAGGCTTAATGCAAGGTTTTGAAGTCAGGATTGAAATCTAGCTCTCCTGAGTAAATCCAATGTTATTTTAGACAGATCATTCCTCTTTGGCTAAAGCTAGACAGACCACCTAGGAACCAAACTGGCAAACTTGGAATCACACACCTAAGGCTTTAAAGCAACAGTGCGTCCTGGCCATGGTGCCTCCTCCAGGGCCCTCCTGCTGGGCCCCACCTGGTAGCAGCCCCCAGGGTCTGGAATGATTCAGGGACCTCTCCTGCCATTCAGCTCATGGCCCTGGAGTGACCAGGCCCTGGAAAAGAAGGAATCACTGTGTCTGTCCAAGCATCTCTTTCCCAAACTGCAAACTAATTCCTTGAAATCACAGACAGTTGGAATTACGCATAAGTAAATTTTATCAGTAAGAAGAATATGGCTTTGCTTAACTGCTTTTGTCATATATTAAGAGCAAGATTTGGTGAAAGGCAAAATAAGAGAAGGGATACATAGTCACTTGTAATTTAACATACGTCAGTCTGGTTGCTGATCTAACTCTCCCCACCCACATAATCCCAGTGTGTCCTGCACATGGAATTTTGGGACATGGAATGGGGCCCATAATTTGTCTGTTCATTCCTCTTCACCCCAAATGTACCCACAGACACCGTAATACGAGAAAAAATAAAAACAATCTCTCACATAGCCCTTCTTAGATGTCAGGCATCCTACAAATACTGACTCATTTAATCAAAGTAACACCATAACCAAAGCAACGTGTAAGATAGTTAGACTTTTATAACCTTTTTCAGATTAGCAAACTAAAGTACAGTATGGTTACACAACTTGCCCAAGGTCACACAGCTACTAAGTACTAGTGCCAGCATTTGCACCCATGGCTCTATTTTCTAGTGAGAAAAAGCTGCACAGTTTCTTTGTGGTGGATTTATTTAGACCAAGCAAGCTCTCAAAAAAAGGCTGGTGAGGGGGTTTTGCTGTTTTTTGCGTGGGTCTCAGTTGCTGTTATTTAAGCACCTCCAAAATATTTAACGCCATGTAAGCATCACCAACTTCACACAAAATAGCACCCATCAGGGTATTCTTTAATCTAATCAAACAGTATACATATTCCTGATGCACTTAATGGTTAGCTAGAGGGGGGTTTTGATGATACTCTGTACTTTTCGATCTACACTTTAAGTCTTTAAGGGATAGATTCAACCAGCTTAGTCATTGTTAAAATACTTAGAATACTGGCAGGAAAAAGTAGCCACCACCCAACAAACCAATAAAATTGTCCTGAATTCAGAAAAAGAAACTTTTGTCATCTGTTACATTTAGGGGTAACTAAAAAGTGCATAATCTTATATACTCAACTTTCTAGTACAGAAGTATGTGCTACATGGTATCATAGATATTTTTCTAGAGTCTCAGAATCTTTGTCTTAGATACTAACAGTGTGAATAACATTAGTCCAGGAGTTAGGAACCAGGGAATCTTGGGTAAACTTAGGCAAATCACACTGTCTATTATAGAGCAAAGGATCAACAGGAGATAAGGGACAATGAATATATACCAGAAGTGGAGAGGCCCAGGAATGTCTATGGGTGGCCTTCAAAGATCTATAAACTGCCTACTATTGTATACAAAACTGGGTATGTGTACTCAAATCTACATTTTTCTGGGATTGATTTTTATCATAATCTGAGAATGGCTTATATTATCTTTCTCTCCTCCCCTTCAAGAACAGGTTTAAAACCATTCAGCTGAGTTTTCACTAGTGAGAAAAAAGTTGATATCAGGTCCCCACTGTTTTAGAATTCAGTTTATTGTGAATAGTTAGACCTGGTTGACTGTACAACAAAATATACACATGAAGTTTAAAAGCTCTAACATATTTTTTTTTAGTAACTGGACTCAAAAAAGTCAACCACAGTCTAAAGGAAATACTAATCCCACATTTGACACCAGCCAGCTTATATACCAAGGCAACGTCTAGACTATGAGATATTAGAAAATCCTGCCCTGGGGATATTAGAATAGTTAGTAAGTATCATTACTTCCTCTGCCCATAGCACTTTTTTAATTTTGAAAAGTTTCTTTTGTGCTCAGTTTACCAACTGACCTAAATAGGTAAATTAAGAAAGAAGAGCTGATCTCAGGTCATATGCTTCCAACGGACTTTATTAGCTAACTTAAGGGCCAACTGAAATTTTCTTAGTTCATGCCCTGTCCTGAGATTTGAACTTGCACCTTCAGACATTCAGGACTTTCATGAGAAGCAGCACAACTTAGCAAAAAAGAACGTGAGCTTTGGTCTCGGACTCCAGTTCCATACCAACTCTTCCTCTTATAAGCAATGTTCTTTTGAGCACATTATTTAGCCTTCCTAAGACACAGCCTCCTGACTAAATGGATTTAAATACTTCACAGTTTCAAAAGCATAAATAAGAGAATATGTGTGTCTGATACAGGGATTGAGCAAACATCTGACTACTCTCTAATGAGAAAGTGCTCTCAGGGATAAAGCTAACGCACATTGGCACCGCTCTATGCCCAACCCACGTCCTTCTTCGCTCCCACAGCACTTCAACACTTAGATTCTTTCTCACTTGGAAATCAGTTGTTTTCATGGTACAGTTGTGGGGCCTCACACATAGGCCTTTGATCCAAGACAGTTGTAAAATGTGAGGTGGGCCAATGAGGAGCATTGTTGGGGCCACAGGGAGATGGGTGCACATGCTTGTTAGTACACATGACTTAGAGAGGCAGAGATCCAAAAACCAACTCAAGTCAATATCCTTGGAGGAAATATTGGCCTATGGCTCAAACTCTAGTTTGAGTGTCCATGAACTATGGCCTAAAGGCCAAATCTGGCTCATCCCTGTCCTGTACAGATCGTAAATACAGCCACACTCACTCATCACAGCCGGTCTATGACCATAAGCTGAAAACATTTGCTATCTGCCCATTTACTGGAAAAGTCACTGACCTCTGCCCTAGAGCAGGGCTGTGCAGAACTATAATGTGCTTTTAAATGTCATGTAATATATATATTATGTAAACTACATAAGTAAAATTTCTCTAGCAGCCATACTAAAAAAACAATCATTTTAATATTTTCTTTAAGCCAATATATTTAAAAGCTTTAAAAATTACTAATTAGGGATTTTACTTTCTTTTTCCCATTCTAAGTCTTTGAAATCTAGTGCGTGTTTTGCCCTTACAATCACATGTCACTTTGGACTAGCCACATGTCCGGTGCTCAGAAGCCACATGTGGCTGGTGGCTGCCACACTGCACAGTGGTCTATGTGGGGCAGTGGCACATTGGGGGTAGAAGCAGATGTGTGATGAGGCCTTGGCCAAGTCACTGATCTAAACACAAGTAGATGACTTCTGGGAACATCAGTCAGTGGATCTATGGAGCCTATGCAAAACAAATCAGGGAAGAAAAACCATGTAAGATAAAAAGCAAGATTAGAATGCCCCTCAGGGGAAAGAATGAAAGGAAGATGAAGTCAAAGCCACAAGAAGTTAGTGTCTATGCACAGCTGCCTGAAATTTACTAAAACTAAATGCTGATGTCTCTACCACTTAGATTTGAATTAATTCTTACATTCATTATATATTCTTAAAGGGACAGTAGCTATCAAAAGGCAAAAACTGTTACGTTCATCTTCATATGGGATCATGGTACCAACCCTGGCACTTGATCCTTAGCCTGTGACTAAAATATATTAGTTGAATGTGAAACTAAGTAATAGGCTGTCTATAAATGGATAATGAACAATTATATGAATGAATGACTAGAAATAGAATAAACCAGTTTTTAGTGGCTGATAATAGTTTCAATCTCCCCAGGATGCCTGGGGTTTAGTAAGGTTAAGTCTAAAGGCTAAAGAAAGTTTCATTAACAAACACCAAGCACTAGCCTGTTAATAGAAAAAGCGACCTCTTATTTATTTGGCTGTGTTTGCTTTGGGAGGTGGACAGGGGGGATAGAGAGCTTCTCAAGTTACCCATATGTATTCTTTCCAATAATTAACATACGTAATTTTAACAAAGCAAATTAATAATAGGCCTCCTGGGCAATTTCTGCTCAAAGCTTTGACCTCACAAATTAAAACTGGTTCCAATTGCTCATGTTTCTACACTGAGCAAATTAGGGCCCTGATCTGCCTGGCTTTCAAGGCACTGAGATTCAAAATTGGACATGAAATGAGGACGACCTAAGGCTACAGTCAAGCTTCCAAGACTTCGGTACTGCCACCTCCCAAGCCTCCTGTCTCTAAAGCACATCTTTCTACTTTGTCTCCTGTATTGTCTTCCTTCATTTGAAAGGTACACTTCAAATTGGTCATATCACAGGAAAGTATGTGTGACAAGAGGGAGAAAACAGCTATTCATTACTCTAGTTTTACTAGGCTTCAGAGCCACAATTTAATCAGTATCATGTCACTAAATTTCCCCAACAATGACAGAATGAATACAGTAGTGTGCATCCATGGAATATGGCAAGCCACTTGACATCTCAGTGTGCAGGCATTTGGATCAGGACAGTAAAGAACGAAATTCATATATTATGGTGGTGTTTATATTGTAATGGAATATGAACTATATTCATAATTATGATATTTATGTGTCAATTTGACTAGGCCACTGGGTGCCCAGACATTTGATCAAAAATCATTCTGGGGGTGTGTCTGTGAGGGTCTGTTTCTGGATGAGATCAACATTTTAATCAATAGGCTTGAGTAGAACAACAACAACAAAAAAGAATTTCTTCTGCCTGCCTATATGCAGTCAGTAGGCTGTGGCAGGCTGAATAATGGCTCCCACAGATGGCCACATCCTTAGCCCCAGCACCTGAAAGTATGTTACCCTACATGGCAAAAGAAACGTGGCAGATTGGTGAAGTTAGGGATCTTGAGATGGATCGATTAGGCTAGCCTATCCAGGTGGGCCCAGTGTAATCACCTGGGTCCTTGTAAGAGGAGAGCAGGCAGGTCAGAGTCAGGGGAATGGTGACAACAGAAGCAGAGTGAGTGGGAGAGAAAGACCCGAAGATGCTGCACTACTGGGCTTGAAGGTGGAGGGCAGAGCTGGAAGCCAAGGAAAGCAGGCAGCTGCTAGAAACTAGCAAAGGCAAAGCAACAGGTTCTCCTCTAGAGCTTGCAGAAGGAACAGGACCCTGCCAAACCACTTTAGGATTTTTGGCCTCCAGAACTGCAAGGGAATACATTTGTGCCTTTGAACGTCACTAAGCTGGTGGTCTTCGTTACAGCATCAATAGGAAACTAATAAACGTATGTTATGTACACACATATGGTTACACTTGGAAAAGATATTTAAAAATCAGGTCACTATTTAAATGTGTCCTTTATATGAGTCCTTTTAAGTAGCTGAACTCATAGTATTGTAAGGGCATTATATTCCTTTGGAGACATATAGATACCTGCTAGCTGTAAGTATCATCTTCTATATACTATAAATGACGCCGGTCTTAGAGAACCAGATTTCAAGCAAATGTTGATGCCAAATGGGGCAAATTCCAAAAAGGAAAAAGATGTAGTCAATAGAGAATCTGAGCTTCTAACCCGGAAATGTAGTAGGAAGAGCACTATTAGCACCTCTTACACATGAATCTAGTGCTAGGTATCATGTCACACATAACAGTCAGCCAAGATCACACTATTGATTAGTAAACAGTAGAACCAGAGGTTAAGCCAAAGCTGATGTGACTCCAGCTGATGTGAAATCTCTCAATTCGCTATCCCACCTCACATATATCTGCTACAAAAATACTGTCTGTCATTTTCCTTACTCTGTCCACTCTTTGATTCATGTAATGATGCATGTATAAATTGAATTCGGTGTCATGGTACCTGTTCTTTAACTTGCGCCTTTTTCCCTTCCCGGCTCACACTTACCTTTGTGTCTCATCTCCCTACTTTGCATTCGTTTGCTCCTGTGCTTCGATGAGCTGACCTGCCAGCCTCCATCATCACACCTTGGTGCTGGAGCAATGCAGAGCTCACCTTCCTTCTAGTTTATGCTGGACTCTGCTGTTCGTCCTCAGCCTCCATCCAGGATTGACCCACTCGCAGCCCAGACTGCTGGGGCTACTTTAAAAGTGCTGTATGCAGCTAAAACAGCAAGCATCTTCATTTTACTATCCTGCTTTACCATCCCACCATGTACATTATTCTCACCTAAAATAGTATAAGACAACTGAATTAATGAACCTAGTAATGACATGAGATAATGCTGCTTTGAAATCAAATAAACTTCATTTCTTTTAAAATTCAAAAGGAGAATGACAAATGCAAATTAACCTTATCAATGGCTACACTTCATTTGCATTTTGTAAAAGCTGTAATCACTTATAGTCAACAGACATCTCATTTGTCTCAAATTACAATTTGGTAATTAAGGTAGGGTTTCAGTACCAAATACTCACATTGCAGTCAACATATCTGCTTTAATTATATGCAGACACTTTCAATTGCTCATTTATTGGTATAAGTAGTTTAATCAAAATTAAAAGCCATGTTAAGATGGGTGAGGGGCTTATTTTACTTTGCCAAGGCATCATTCACACCATTAAAAAAAAAAAATCCCTCATTCCACAGGGAACAGCCTGGCAGTTTTAGAAAACTATAAAAATTCTAGAAAACTGAAGAATTGCCCCCTTACATATTAAATTAAACACATGTGATTATGTGTTTAAAATTACAATTAAATAAATTGTAGGTGTTATTATTAATATTAGAAATGCTTACAGAATTCTCAAGAGGCCCAACTTTCAAAGACCCTACCCAACAATTCAGTCAGGCCCTCTGAGTGTCATTTTAGGCTCCGGATTTCTCTTTGCAGTGAAGCTCAAATCTTTTCCTTTAATTCAGACTGAATGAAATTCCAGTGACCTACTTTTGGATTCACAAGAAAGAATGTATTTATTTTGCTCAGTTCCTTTCTCATTAATTATTGTAGTACTTAATCTGTTGCAGTGTAACAGATTACCCCAGGCTGAGCAGCTTACAACAATATACATTTATTATTAAACCATCCCTGGGTCAGGAAGTGGGGGCGCAGCTTGGCTGCATGGTTCTGGCCAAAGAGCTCTCGTGAGGTTGCCATCAGGATGTCAGCCAGAGCTGCCGTGTCTGCTTCTCAGGCTCCTCAGTCACGTGCCTGGCTGTTGTCAGGAGACCTCAGTTCCCTGCTGAGTGTACCTCCTTATAGGACGGCTACTGTGTCCTGTAACATGGCAGCTGGCTTTTTCCAGAGTGAATGAGCCCAGAGAAAGCAAGGTGGAAGCCACAATATTACTTACACCCTAGCCTTGGGAGTCACCATTTTCTGTGGGTTACATGAATCACGCAAAGGTGGGAATACCAGGAGGCAGGAGCTACTGCGGGCTACTGTGGGGGCTGACTACCACAACCATAAAATTTTGAAGACCCCAGAGGCATCAATTTGCTAGGGCTACCATAACTAACATGCTGGGTGGCTCCAAAGAGAGCTTATTTCCTCACAGCTCCATAGACTAGAAGTTTGAGATCAAGGTGTTGATGAGGTCAGTTTCTTCTGAGGCCCCTCTCCTTGGCTTATAGGTGGTTGTCTTCTCCCTGTGTCTTCATAGTCTTCCCTCTTTACCTGTCTGTGTCCTAAACACTTCTTACAAAGACCCTAACCATATCAAATTAGGGCCCATCCTAATAATTTCATTTTAACTTAATTACCTCTCTAAAGATCCCATTTTCACGTACACTGACATTCTGAGGTATTGAAGTTAAGGCTTTCATGGAGGACTTTGTTTACACACAATTCAGCCTGTAACACCCTGTCACCCACCTTCCTCACAAAAGATGTCCCTTGTCCTCAGACTTGCAAGAGCAAATATTCAAAGTGCTTACTCAGAAATTCTTACTCAAAATAGTGAATAGATAACTATTTCATATCTATCTACAGATGCCACAGGATTTCAAAGAGAAAGCTCTGAGAAGATGGGGACTGACTTCAAATGCTTGCTGTGACCTGTGCTCTCCCCATCTGATCTGGCCCCCGGCTACCTCTCAACCTAATTTCATAGCATTTTGCCTGTTCACTCCTCGCCAGCCTCCTCCCTGGATCCTCCAATAGGCCAGGCTCATTGCCACGCAGGACCTTTGCTCATGCGATTTTCTCTTTGAAATATTCTTCCACTATGTCGTTACATGGCCTGTTTACTCACTTACCCAGGGATCTGCTCAAATGGCTGTTTTTCAGAGAAAGCTTCCCTGACCATCTATTCTATTTAACTTTTCTCCCTTCCTCCCCAGTAACCCTTCAAACTTTTACTCCAATTTTTTATCCTAGAACAGATCACTCCCTGAAATTATATATTTCTAATTCTTCATTGTCTATCTCCCACACTAGACTATGAGATTCATGATAACTGTGGTCTGATGAATAAAAAGACCCTTGATTGCTTTTGAACAAAAAAATAAATAAATATTTCACTTAATAAGAAGTAAAAGAAAGGTAACTTACTAGTCTCATTCCTCCTCAATTGCTGTCCCCAAACCTCCAAAGAATCTTCTAGAGATGAATTATACTGTTATACTTCAGGTCATAACAAGTCACACAATACACATTCATGTTTATTGTTCAAAAGGGAAGAAATTATGCACCACTCTCCTAGGTACATAGGAAATACATACCTTGCTCACTATGTATTTCCAGTGCCTACTACATAGTATTGTAGAAGATAAGCAGTATATTTATTTGTTGAATATGTGAATATCTATACCAATTATGTTAACTTGGGCAGCCTGGCTGATAAATGGGCCAGAAAAAGATGAAGTAAGGTGGTATCTATGTTTCATGACCTCCATTTTTCAGGATTTCCGACCAGTAATAGGATTTTTTACTTGATATAATTTCAGTAAATTACTTTAATCATAATGGAAATTGTCAGTAATGTTTTCCTTAGATGTCAGATTGAGATTTTGATATTACATATGCAATGTTGAATAGTCAAACACACAGATGGCTGCCAATCTAGATATGTTTTCCAGAAATTTCCAATATTCAACAAGTCATGCTCCTATGTTTGCAAAGGGCTTTTTATTGATGCATACTGCTTTGTACATTATCCAAAATCAACCATGAAGTAGAAATTCCTTATTCTAACAAGATACTACACTGGCCAAAGACCAAGCCTACAAAATACTTCATGACTTTCTTTTTTGTTGCATATTAATTTCTTACTGGAAAATCAACTTCTGGGCCTGTAATTTTTAACCTATCATGGTATGACAAAAGTTAAAACAGTTCAACAGCTTGCTATGGCCTACAGATACTTTAAAATAAGTTAATAGGCATAATCTTTACCAAAAAAACCCTTCCAAAGGTACATAAATTATCTGTTTACAATCTCAAGTTTGTTAGTATTGTGTGTTTCTTGACTAGGATTTAGAACACCTGATTTCTTGTGTTAGATTCACAAATATGTATGGATGTGGTAAGGCATTTAAATTCTCTGGACATTAGTTTCCTAAATTGTAAATCAAGGAGTGATGGTTCAGTATGCATGGTTTCTTTTCATTCTAAAGCCCTGTCATTTACTTCACTTCATTGTCTCCCCTCTATGCCGAGCATATTCAACAGTGGAAATAAAAAGTACCTGAAAAAGCTTTCTTTGGAAAATGTGATATAAAAGTAAATAATCTTAAACCAATGAGAACTCAAAAGTTGTATGAGATTTTTAAGGACCAGAAAGAGGAAACTGTATGTTTCAGGTGGGTGGGAGACAGCATAGCAGGACCAATTACAACACAAGGACCTTTGGTCTGAGACTAGATTTCAGTTCTTTTTCCACCCTGGTGTCATCTTCAGAAACTCAGGTGTACCAAATGGGATTACGTATAATCCTACATCACAAGAACAGTCATCATTAATGCAGTGCATGGTTGTGCATGGTCTACTTTTATTTTCTAATTCATTTGTTTTTATAAATTGAGCACCTGTGACTGTTCCCATTCAACCCAAGAAATAGAAGATTAACTCTAATTCACCTTCCTCTATACACTCCTCTCTACCTCTGACCCCTATACTTCAGAGGTAACTACTACCCCCAATTTTGTGTTATTTCCTTATTTTTAAATAAAATTTTATCCACATATATACATGAAGGCCAAACAATGCATTATGTATTTTTAGTTGTTTTTGAATTTTGAATTTGTAAAGTTATACTTTGAGCTCTCCTGAGAAATATTTCAGTGGGTGTAGAATTCTAGGTTGGCAGTTACTTTCTTTTAGCACATTTATAATTCCACTCGATTTTGGTTTCCCTTAGAATCCTAACTGTGGTCTGATGAATAAAAAGACCCTTGATTGCTTTTGAACAAAAAAAAACCTAAATAATCTTATTTCACTTAATAAGAAGCAAAAGAAAGGTAACTTACTATTCATTCCTCCTCAACTGCTGTCCCCAAACCTCCAAAGAATCTTCTAGAGATGAATTACACAATTACACTTCAGGTCATAACAAGTCACACAATACACATTCATGTTTATTGTTCAAAAGGGAAGAAATTATGCACCACTCTGCTAATATCTGTTAAAATAAAGGCAGGTAGCATTCAGTTAGCAATGATGGATTTCATAATTTGAACTCTCCACATACAAGACACCTTTGTCACAAACTTAATTAAGTTCCCTCAGGACAGAGGTAGGATAATATATCTCTTCACATAACAATTACCTAACTAGAATGCTCAAAAATTGCTCACAATATGCCAGTATGTTTTTCACTACAGTAAGCTTTGTGTAAAACTTATTTTCATGCATTTTAAGCAAAAAAAAAAAAAAACTACTACATAAAAGTTGCTAAATGTTGAAACAGATTGATTCTGAGCTCTACAGGAAATGGGTACAATTAGGCTCTGTGGTTTTGACATGCCCTAATTCATCATCTTGACCTATTCAAAGTCTTCTTTGTATGCTCTTAAATCAAAAGTTCGTTGCCAAGATTCCCAAGGAAAAAGATGACAGAGTAAGAAAGCAAGGCAGAAACCTCCTCCCCAGAACATGTAAACTATAAAAATACAGCAAATACAACTAAACCTGCAAACGACCAGAAGACTGCAGACCTGGCTACCTTACATCCGGGGAAGAAGAGAAGACCTTACAGAAAAGGGTAAAGTGGCAAAACTGAGATCTGACGGTGAGACAGGGAAGGGCAGGGGGGCAGCCCCTGTCCAGTTAGAGCAAGATAAGGGCCCTGGGAAGGACAAAGGAGCTGCTTACTAAGGACCTTGGGAATGTGAAAACCAAGAGACTTGCAGCTGAAACAATGGGACAATGTATAAGAAGGTTTTCACTGAACCTCCCTTATAAAGAACCATTTTTATTGACTATTTAGTCACTGTAGTTCATATAGCTTGACCCAGGCATACTAGGTAAAAATAAAAATGACCTTTAGTATGATTGGCTAAAATACAGCTGGCATTCTGACAGGAACCTATAGAAACAGTTTCACTCCGTCACCAATGCAACAGGCATAAAATCCCTAGACGGAAGCCCATAAACGGCAGCCTTGCCTCTCCCAGTATATGTCTAGGAGTTCTGTATCTTTACTTCTTTCTAACAATAAAAAGCCTCTTTCTTGCTTGATTACCTTGAGCGTGTGCGAAGTTCATTCTTCAACTCTGTAAACAAGAACCCGGTATCATCTTTCAGGGGCTCGTCCTGGATCTCTCCCTGTTCTCAGGGGCCTAGAGGGCAGCTACCATTCCCTACTACTCTAGTTTTAATGAATTCCTTCCTTACCTATACTCGTCCAACCTGTTCAAGAATTCTTTCTTGTCCAGAGTCAAGAACCCTTCCCCGCCTAGGCTGAGGTTTCTCCTAGTGCTTCAGCTAGTGCGCAGGGAGAGACCTCCCCAGACACAGCTGCCCGGCAACAGCGGGACCCAAATCTTCCGCCTACACCAGCCCACAGGCGGGAGAAAGAGGAACAGAGCAGGAGGGAGTAGGAGCCCAGGATGGCTGAATGCCTGGCCCTGGAGATCTGCTCTGGGAGCACAAGCCCACATTGCATGGTGCTCTGGAGATGAGCGGTGCTGGACAACAGAGACAGGCGGAACACTCAGGGAGGCTGAGATTTCAGCTGCTTGTGGAGCACAGACAAAGCAAAGTGGGCAGTTTGAAAGACTTCCCAACGGTGGGAGGGCCCCAGGGGGCAAGGGTTAGACGGAGCTCGCTGCTCAGGAGGAAGGACAGGTGGATGATACCTCTCCAGCCCCACCCTCAGCCCAACAGGTTGGGAACTCTTGGGATCTCCAGATACTCCGTCCCCCTAGCTGACACACACCCCGAGGTTCCTTCCTGCAGCACGTGGCCTGCGGATGGCCCACTTGGGGAAGGGGATAAGGGGCACAATAATGCGGAGTCACAATATACGTTGGCCACAAGGACAGTAGTACAGCACAGAGAATACCATTAATGACTATAACATCTTGCAACGTTGATGGACAGTGACCGCACTGGAGGGGATGAGGATTAGTATGGTGAACGTTGAACCACTGTGCTGTGTATTTGAAACCGTCATAAGATTGTTTATCAATGATACTTTAATAATTTTAAAAAGTCCTCTTTCTACATCAAAAGTCATGAATTAAAAGTGATTATAGTGATTACAGAAATATTTGCCTATTTCCTTTAATACAAACTCAGAATATAATTCCACAAGAAACATAATATAGTTATTCACTCCTTAGATTGGTAACATACTATGTATTTCCAAGAATGAGTAATTTACTGATGGTCTTTTTTCTTTTCATTTAAATGGAGATGAGGAAAATATATTTTCATGTAATTTATGGACCCCAAGTCCTTAAATATACCAAATACAAAATGTATACATTGAAACTATTATATCACCACCATAGAGTCCCATTAACTGTAATTTTCAAAGATGGCTTTGCCTAGTTAGATCTTTGTTAAAAGAAGGATTTTATTATATTTAGAAAGTGGAATTAATCAGGGCAGCCTGTTGAATTTATTCCCAACATTTCCTACATAAGAATTCATTCATTTGAAAGGTTTCACCCTTTTGTCAAGGATAAACTGAAGTGAAGTATTTTATAGCATCTAAATATAACTCAGGAATAATTTAGTGTATCTTGAAATTCATTACATAAACTTAAAGTTGATCTCTCACTGGAATTGATGAACACATTTTGCAACTGTTCCAGATTTTGTACTGAAAATGTATTTTGTAAACTAAAAAAAAAAAATTTCTAGAAAACACAGGCAGTTAACTCCTAAACATTGACATTAACAACTTTTTTCTGGCTGTGTCTACCAGCAAGGGAAGCAAGCAAAACAAGTGGGTCTGAAAGTTTCTGCACAACAAAGGAAACCATCAATAAAATGAAAAGGCAACCTACTGAATGGGAGAAGATAAATTCAAATGGTATCTAATAAGGGGTTAATATCCAAAATATATAAAGAACTCATACAACTCAACACCAAAAAACAAACAAAAAAACAAATAATACAATTTAAAAATGGGCAGACAACCTGAACAGACATTTTTTCAAAGATGATATACAGATAGCCAAAGGGCACAGGAAAAATGCTTCACATCACTAATCATCAGGGAAATGCGAATTAAAACCACAATGAGGAATCACCTCATACCAGTCAGAATGGTTACTAATCAAAAGACAAGAAATAACAAGTATTAGTGAGGATGTGGAGAAAGGGCGACCCTTGTGCACAGCTGGTGGGAAGATAAATTGGTTCAGCTACTATAAAACAGTATGAAGGGTCATCAAAAAATTAAAAACAGAAACACCATACAACCCAGTAATTCTACTTCTGGGAATTTACCTGAAGAAAATAAAATCAGTATTTCAAAAGACAAATGTACCACTATGTTAAGTGCAGCATTTACATTAGCCAAGATATGGAAGCAGCCTAAGCATTCACTGATGAATGAATGCATAAAGATGTTGCACATATATAGAATGAAAAATTACCCAGCCATTTAAAAAAAAGAATGAAATCTTGCCATTTCTGACAACATGAATGGACTTGGAAGATATTATGCTAAGTGTAACAAGTCAAATACAGAAAGACAAACACCATTTGATTTCACTTATGTGTGGAATCTAAAAAAATAAACAAATGAACAAAGCAGAAATAGACATAAATACAGGGAACAAACTGGTGGTCGTCATAGAGGAGGAGGATGGTAGAATAGGTGAAAGGGATAAAAAGGTACAAACTTTCAGTTATAAAATAAATAAGTCATGGGAATGCAAACTAAGCATAGGGAATACAGTCAATAATATTAAAAAATAATATTCTACATTTACACTGAATATTTTAATTCTTTTAAAGAAATTCTAAGTTATTTTTATAATCTTCAAAATCACCTTCAGAAGAAGAGATTGGCCAGAATGAGTTCCTGGAGGGCAAGAATTTGTCATATTCATCTTTTTATCCCTGGCGTCCCATTTACCAGAGCAAACAATAAAGAAGTGCTGTCTTGAATGAGTGAAAGAGTAAATAAATACACTATAAATCTAGCCATGCCTGTTAGCCAAGGGGATACATTATTATAACTATCTGCTTTTACTCCTAAATTTAATATCTTTTATCCAACTCTATACTGACTCTAATACAGATAGTTTATGAAAGGGTCAATACAACTTTAAATGTTTACATTAAAAATACCCAGCATTAAACAGCAACAAATGTATGGTTTTTTTTACTGGGAGCAAAGATAGGAATTTGAACTCATTGAGACTTTTACAAAAACATTTTTAGGATTTGAAGTAAATTTAAAAAGGGAGAGAAGGTAAGAAAAAAGAGAATGGGAGAGACGGAGAGAAAAACAACATTTTTAGGGGAAGAGAAAAACAAAACAGAAGTCTGTAGTCTACCCATTGCAGGATTAGTCTACTAAAAAGAATTTGTAGAGTGGTATCTAGGTCATGCTAGGAATAAAATTTTAATTGAACTTTTTTGGCTCCTTAGAAGAATACCAAATTTCCTATGTTGAAAATTTCTTACAATGTAGATTGTGCTTTATATTAATAGGTGATCATTAGTATTTGTATGAACACTGTGTCCTTTTTAAACTACTTTCTTTTCTTTCCAAAGACATAAAAAGCTTTTAAAATAGTCTGAGGTACTTGGCTTCCCAGAGAAATGCAAATGAAGGAAAATACCTCAAAATTATCACTTCGTTGTACGGTTTTAAAGGTAACAGCAGAATATAGGACTTCATCTAAATGCAAAGACCTTCAAACAGACCTTGAACTTCAGGTAATGACACACTTGCCAGCCCTTATTGTTTCACACCTTTAAATTTGAACTCTTCAGGGTAAAGAAGGCAAAGGTACCAGAGCTCTTCCTGGTTATGTTCTTTGTGCCTCCTTTCCCTATATTCTGGTGGCCTTTCCTTAACTGTATCTAGCCAAATTGGTTCAACACTGTAAGAGTAATTCTGGATTGAAATCTGGATTCGTTTACTAATTTTGTAGAGACTGTAATGGGATTCTATTAGGTGACATATTAATGCCTCATAAGCTTACTAATTTGATATGCTATGAAATCTAAACTCATCTTGCAACACAACAGAAATAAAAAATAAATGTGATCTATGTATGCAGTCTCACTTTAAAATAAAAGACTGGCTGAAGAGACAGACTTTGCGCTTTGTACAAAATAGCATTGATTTAAAATATTCTTAGGGGGCAATCTCTCTCTCTTGTGACTGTATTCAGGACATTCATTTAATGAGATATCCAGCAGCTATGCTCACTCTGCCAGTGGGCACAGAAAATCAGAATGACTCAGATCTGTAACAGTCTTTCCCTCCCCCACCAAGCCATCCGTAGGAGTTACGTTCCCACAGCCCTAGTGGATGCCTGAAACCAGATAGGACTGAACCCTACAAATACTTTGTTTTTTTTCTAATCCATACATACCTGTGGTAAAGTTTTATTTATAAATTAGGCACAGTAAGAGATTAACAACCATAATAACAAAATAGAACAATCATATAACATACTGTAATAAAAATTTTGTGAATGTGGTCTCTCTCAAAATATCTTATTGTACCATAACTCACCCTTTTTGTGATATGAGATCATAAAATGGCTATGTGACGAGATGAAGTAAGGTGATGACACAGGCATCGTGATGTGGCATTAGGCTACTATTGACCTTCTGACGTGAGGTGAATGATGTAGTATTAGGTTACTATTGGCGTTCTGATGGTATGTCCAGAGGATCGTGTGCTTCCAGACTACGGCTGACAGCAGGTAACCGCAACCCGGAGAGCGAAACTGCAGATAAGGGAGAACTACTGTCCTGCTTCTGGAAGGAGACTTTAGGACAAAAATCATCTCCCGCATTTGCATATGTGTCAACTTGGGAAATCACTGCCTCTGAACAGCTTTAGATAATATGTTGTAGCAGGTGAATGTGGTAAGCAATGTTTTTGGCACAAGCCTCCAATGTCCTTCGGCAGCACAAGGTACCTGGCAACGCACAGGGCATGGCTGCAACACAGACCAGCAGCCCCAAAGACACCGCGGCCCCTGCAGCTTGGCCCACAAAGCCCTCAGGTGTGATCTCTCCATGGGAACCGATGGCATGATCCAAAGGACAATGCGCAGCCCCGAGAGGCTGGTTCTGTGAAGTGATCAAGTAACTGAGGAAAAGCCTGATTCCGTGCAGCTGAACACCCTCACAACCACAAAGCACAGCTCTGCAAAGTCTAGGTCCTTCCTGGGCTGAATGGGGAAACAATCTGTTTATTTAAGTTTGATTTTTGTTAACAGAACAACATCAATGACAAAATTAGGATTTTGATACAAGAATTTAAGTAGGCTTCCTGAAAATTGATATCCACAAATTTGAATCTAACAAAGGTAATACTATATCACTATTATTACAGATATTATATCAATGTTACTTTTATAATGATCAATTCTACTCCTATTACTATGACCATTCTATCAGCGTTCTGTATCAGTCGTCTATTTTCTCTACTTTTACTCTTGCTCTCTTATCATGCATTATTGCCTTAGCCACTTTTTAACACCATTTTCCATATTGCAGCCAGACTAAGCTTTTAACAGTGTGAATTAGGTCATATCACTTCTCTGCTTTAGGCCCTCCAATGATGGCCCATTTGCTCCAGGATAAAATGCAAGCTGTTTATCCTGTTAAACCTAAATAACCTTGCCCCTGGGTGCCTATTTCATGCCACACCAGTGGAGCTGGGATGCAGTAGAAAGCGCTGTACAATGGGCCTCACAGCCTCCATCTCACTGAGCTCATGCATACCCCAGGGCCTTTGCATATGCTGTTCCCACTATGTGGAATTCTCATGTTCCAGCTTTCATATGGAGGGGAGTTTCCTTGTCATCACCACTGCTCAGCTGTCACTCAAGAGAATGCTTTCCTGACTGCACTGCACCCTGTCATTCTCCAGCACATCATTTCATCTCTTTTTATTGCCTTTGGCATAATTTGCAATTTTTCTGTATAAGTCTTTGCTGTCTAAGATGTAAACTTTATGAGGGCAGGAATCCTTTCTTCACATAAAATCATGCTTGATTCATTGGAAATACTTAATAAAAATATTTTGAAAAATGAATGGAGGAATAAATTATTATTAATGGGAGTTTATGTTTACTGATTACTCTCTAAGAACCAAAGTGCTATGATTACATTATCATAATTAATCTATACTATCAGCCTGTAAGTATTAATTATCTCAGTTTTATAGCCAATAACACATGCAAGGCTTAGGGAAGAAGATAAATGGAGACCAACACACTCTGAGTCTAAATACTCAAAAGTTATAAACCAAGCTAATGAACTGTCACATAAAATACACTCTCTACTCTTACTGTAGCAATATAACTTCATAAAAACATGTCAGATGAGCCTTAAAATTCTGGAATTCCTCTGATTCCACACAGGAAAGACTGTCAAGGACTCCTGCCCTCCAGCCGACCTCCATCATCTCCCACCACAGGCTATGTCCCACCCTGCAAGGTACAGCATGTGTGCGGTCTGTGGACATCCCGGCTCGCATGTCTCAGCTCAGTCCATACCCATCAAACAACTATCCCTGGAGGATACTTTAGTCTTGTACTCTACCCACAGGAAGACAGGCTGAGGAGAGGTCTGTGCAGCTCCTGGAAGAGGGTACAAGGTGATCTGGGCAGAAGGTGCCAGGAATTCAAAGCATGTTCTAAAAGGGGAGACAGGCCTGAAGTAAGCACACCCCACTTGAAACACAAACTCTTCGTCTTGTGAAAAAAGTTATGGCCAAAGGAAGATCAGAGCTTTCCAGAGCAGGGACCCCTTTTACCAGAGTCTAAACGTAAAACCAAGTCTCAAAAGTTTGAGCCTCAAAAGAGTTGCAGAGCCTGATTTCTAACCCACACTTCTGATCTTTATCTTTACACCACAGGCAGACACTGACTGAATGTGTGTAAGGCAAGAAGTAACGCAATTCCAACTGTTTCAAGAATATAACTGAAGGAATTCCTAGAATAAAAGAGTGGTACAAAGGATGTGCAGGGGAGGTAGGCTTTAAAGCAAGCACCCACAGATGGTATCAAGTACATAGGGTTTGAAGTTTACATTGGGAAAGAGATCTCGCTGCCCCAGAAAGGGGAGAAATGGGAGAGAGGTTTACAGAAGAAAAGTGGTGAGGATATTTGATAAAATTAATAAAGAATAGCTTGTTTTATCCCAGTGAAGCAGAACCCAAGATCATCGGTTGAGAAAGAAGGGATTAGAATATGGTTGGAGTTTTAAGTATTGTTTTAAAACTTTTAAAATTATATAATGGGATGTGGATGAGGGTTTGGGAATTGGATTGCTGGATAATTTGGATTCTTTTTTGTTGCTCAATGTACCCTTTACTTGATCTATTTATGGGTGGAGAAGCAATTCAAAGTTCTAACACTATCATGCTTTTACAAGAGCATTTTATGTTCTTCTCCAGGGTTTGTAGAATTAAAAAAATTTTTTTTCATTTTTCAAAGTATTTATATTTTAGAAAACAATTAGAAAAGAAAAGGCATGTTTGTCGAGCCTGAAATCATGACTGATCACAGGTTAGATTTGTCAATGGATGAAATCCATGCAAACAAGAGTAGAACAGTCAACAGAGCATTACATACAAACTACATGAAATTAAGGTGCTTCCCCTTCCACACTTTACAGCATATGGTTCCAGAAAATGAGATGTTTCACCAAGCCCTTCAAACCTGGCCACAATATAAATTGGATTAATTGAGATTTTAACTAAAAGAAAAAAAGAAGAAAGGTAAACAGTCGTTTAAAGGAAAAGCACTGAGAATTGAATTGGCCCATATAATAGCCATTTGTACAAATAACTAGTTTCACAAAATTAACTGACATTCGCCTACAATTTTATCAACCTACTTTCAGGGTATGAATAATAATGGGATTTATTTTGCCATCTCAAAATTGGCCTCTGTAAATTCACAGTTCTAATTTATCTACCCTAATATCAAGGAGATTTAGTTGAAAGACACTTTAATGAGTGCTCTCTCTGCACTTGGTAGTTATTTACTACCATTTTAGCCTCTTCAGGGTTTGTGTGTACCCTGTAATTCTCGTGTACTGCAAAGCAAATATAGATTACCAAAAGGTTACCTCTCAGAATACTTAATAAAGCTAAAAAAGAGCAAAATAGAAACTCTATTTCAAATGCCAGACAATTGCACAACTATATTCAAGGAACATAGTCTACTGAGTTCCAAGAACCTCCAATTACTTCAGCAAGAGACACCAGCGGCAGGAGGGAAGGGATGAAAGGATTCCTGGGAGGGAGAGTCCAACAGGCAACTGCATGTGGAGGTCACGGGAAGGGTGGATTGTAAGTCCCAAGTGTTTAGCCCTGGTGACTTGGAGGACTGGCATGGCAAGGCTCAAGGAGTCAGGAAAGAATCAAAACACTGGTGGACGGGAGGAGACACACTCCACGTGAAAACATGGGAGGGAAAGAGAGACTCAAATGAGCAAGGGAAGATCAGTTGGTGGCATTCATATGAGCTGGCCTTTATTATCTCAGTGAAACGAGAGAATCAGCTCCAAGTGAGGGAACAGCTGTCGTGGGAAATGGGCTTGGGATACCAGAATAGATTCCTTTCTCCTGCCTAGCGAGCAAGGATGGCCTAGAATTACCATTCATAGCAGAAACTTGAGATCCCACAACTATAAACTAGGGTTTAAAACAAGATCTTTATTTTATAACAAATAGTACATTTTGCTAGCTAGAGTGAAGATTTTTAAGGAACTATAATAGTGAAATACTTGAGGGAACAAAAAGAAGACCAGCTTTACCCAAGCTGACAGCACCATTTCAAAGGCTAATGTACCATCCTTCCCAAAGGGCCCCCAATCCAAGAACACGAAAAACTACTGAGATTTTAAGCAAACCCTCACTCTTACCTGATTACTGAATTTGTTCAAGCTCTCCCACATTTCCAACAACTGAGAGAATGGTACAGCATCAGATATTATTGGTTGTCTATCCAAAGCCCATTAAACCTTCTTGGGTGTTTTCATGCAGAATTCTCCCCTCCAGAACCCTCCTACACTGCTATTAAGAATGGAAGTTCAGTCAACTACTGTGGAAAGCAATATGGAGGTTCCTCAAAAAACTAAAAATAGAAATACCATTTGACCTGGGAATTCCACTCCTAGGAATTTAACCAAAGAAAACAAGATTCCTGATTCAAAAAGACATAATGTACCCCGATATTTATTGCAGCACTATTTACAATAGCCAAGGTATGGAAGCAACTAAGTGTCCATCAGTAGATGAATAAAGAAGAGGTGGTACATATACACAATGCAATATTATTCAGCCATAAGAAGAAAACAAATCCTATCATTGGCAACAATATGGATGGAGCTAGAGAGTATTATGCTCAGTGAAACAAGACAGAGAAAGACAAGTACCAAATGATTTCACTCATTTGTGGAGTAAAAAAACAAAGCAAAAATGAAGGAACAGAACAGCAGCAGACTCACAGACTCCAAGAAGGTACTAGCAGTTACCAAGGGGGAGGGGTGGGGGAGGGTGGGTGGGGAGGGAGGGAGAAGGGGATTAAGGGGCATTATAACTAGCAAATACAATATAGGTAGGTCACAGGGAAGGCACATAAGATTGCTTCATAAGATTGTATATCAATGATACCTTTATTTTAAAAAAGTCAGGAAGGAATGTCATAAGCTGAAAAAAAAAATTAGCCCCTCCACTTTTCTTCCCTGGACATCCTGATGTTCAAATGTCACTCCTGGAAATATAAAATCATCCTGTGACCAGAAGCATACAAGCCAGAAAACAAAGCTGACTGGCTAGGGGTAGAAGGGAAAGACACAAAGGGTATCAGGCTCTATATTAGCCAACCTTGCAAACATCATACCTCGGACCTTCTTTTTATATAACACATTTTTTCTTGTATTTTATTTTAACTGTTTGCTTTTTGTTACTTGGAGCAAATCCCATTTTAACTGATTTAAGGAGGGACACAGGAGAGTTAAAGTCCTTATTCTCAGCTAGTTATCAATTTATCTCATTGTCCAATTGCCCTTTTTACAGAGCCCTGGTGTAAGTATTACAATGTATGCCCAATGACTGTTATATGCTTACCATAACTAGCTATGGCTGGCAACCTCCCTGAACACTTAACATTTGTGAAAGAACCCTCCAGATCATAAATATAAAGTCTACATATTGTGAAAAGAAGAGAGCCTTATACTAAAGTACAAAGAAAAGCCCTTTGAGGATACACAGATAAAAATCTTCATGAAGGAAGAATATGAAAATAGACTTATTTCAAAGCAGATCATCTCTAATGAGATTTAAGATCGCTATAATGTGCTTTAAACAGTAGGCAATGAAAACAGTATTTCATGTGGAATATATTCTCAGACTTAAAAATAGCACTTGCAAAACCTGCTTTATTTCATTAACAAACTGCTACCAGCCAAAGTCATCTGGAGCATCTTTAAAATGCTCTTGAAGAGTGACCCCTGAAATTATGATCCCCCAAAGCTTTCTTGTATAAGATGCCAACCAAAATTTCTGTTATATGGCTATACCAATTAAGTTAATGAGGAAATATCCCAACTCCAAGGAAAAATTACCAATGCTTAAGAAAAAGATATATACATTTTAAAGGTTCATTTACCTGTAAATACTATAAAACTGAAGTCTAAATTACACTGAAGATTTGATGTGATTGTACATTTTATCCTAAACATTAAGAAAAATATCAGAAGAGTTTTAATAAGCAAAGGGGGTATAAATATTGTATATTTACCACAAAGAATAAAGTTTGAAACTCCCTGTGTGGAATCTCAACCAGCAACCACATGCTGCTATTGTGCAAGCTAATCACAAAGCCTTTGAACAAAAATATCACACAAGCACACGCATTCTCCACGATCATTTTTTCATAACTTTTCAAGAATCCTATGCAGCTTTCCGTTTCATTTAAAGCAGAGGGAAAAATCTTTAAAGTACAGTTTAAACAATTAGATGAGAATTTTTCACTTTGAATATCCTTCCAAGAAATGTTCTAAAGACCTTCTCTTTAGGAAATCTTAGACATGACTGGTATTGCAAGTTGGAATCTATGTGATAGGGAAGAACCTCAGAAGGATAGTGATGCAAAGAAGTAGCACAAAAGAAATCAAGATAAGTGGGTCAAGAATTCTTGAAATCAATGAAGAGATGCCATCAAGTGGCTGAACAAAGAATTCTTCTTGAATTGGGGAATGGTTTCTCTCAGACATTGCCATCTGGTGGCCAAAACTAGGTATCACTTTAGATGGACAGAACTACAGAATGTGAATATTGGTCTTTCATATGTGGTCCCTAATTTAAGGCTTGGTAATTCTCCATTACCATTAACAGAATAAAACGCATTAACAAGCTTTATTATGTGACTAAGCGTAACGACAGATTCATAAAGAATATTAATACTGAAATACCACATGTTTAAGGCTATTACATCTGGATTAATAAGTGTTTAGGGAATTTTTTAAAATAAATTCAACTTGGGCAGGTATTTACAACTGTACATCACCTTGAAGCTATAATTTTTTTAAGTCAGTTCATGAAATTTTTACTTTTCCTTCCCATACCTATTGGCAGCCTACTGATAGGATCCCAAGTTTTTTTTATTGCTCTTGCTCTTGTGTTTTGTTTTGTTTTTATTTTTACCTGCAATAGACCTCGATTAATCCTTTCATTTCTATATTCCAAAAAAAACATGTCTTGAAAAATCTTTGTCAAACTTGGCACTGATCTAAGCTTTGGTTATGGTTATACAATAATAAGCAAAACAGACATTCATCCTGCCCTTAAGCAGCATATAATCTAATACAAGTGATAAACACTTGGAGATGTGTTTGTATATTCATTCAAAATATATGTATTGACTATACACTATTTCTTATACCTTGTTCAGGAATACATTAATGAAAAAAACAGACAAGGATTTCTACTCTCAAGAAGTGCTTTGGATGTAAAGGAGAAAGTGAACAAAGGAACCAGGGACCTTTTCTGTGGGCAAGTGACATTTAAGCTGTATGTGAAATGTGAGAAGGAGCCGGCAGAGGGAAAGGCAAGATGCAAAAGCAGAAGGAACAGAACTGAGGTGCATATGCAAAGGTCCTAATATGGAGGGAAAAGGCAGAATAGCTGAAGCATGGTGAATAAGGGGGACAGTGATATGACCTGAGGCCTGAAAGACAGGAGGGCGCAGCTCACTGCAGCATATTATAAGTCATGGAAAGGAGTTTGATTTTTAGTTTATGAGCAGTGAGAAACCAATTAAGGAATTGAATCACAGGAGTAATGACTTGATGTGTTTTGAAAAATATCAGTACAACTGCTGTTTGTCAAATAGATGTTGTTGGGTGGCTAGATGGATGTAAGTATGGGAGGACAAAACACGGTGTTCTCATATTTTTAGAGAAAGTTTCCTTTCACTGTTGTTTTCAAAGAGAAAGATGAATTTGGTGACAATCTACTGAAACCATACCACAGCTTTCTATCAGCTTCATTAATGCTAGTAGCTAACACTTTTGGACCTGCAAACAGTCCTGTTACATATTCTTGGGCTCAGGAAATCAGGAAGAGCAAGAACTGATGCTCATTTTGCCTCATTCATGACTTTTAATTCTTGACTTCCTTATCCAAACTCTCCTTTTACAGCACTAATCTTACCTTCTGCTAAATTAATCCAGTTCTTGTGTGTTCATTTTCCCTGTAAGACTATAGTTGCTTGAAAACAAATAGCGTCTTCTTCATTATTTGCAATCCCACAATACTGTGCTTTAAATTTGGCAAGTATACAATAGACACTTAACTAAAAAAAATGGAAGTATGATATTACACTAACATCATACCACAGAATTGTACTTTTCAAAATGAGAATCTTCACCTCTGCAAAGGAAAATTTGGATCCAAGCTAATTTATCTTGAGCTTATGTATTCTTTCAGGTCTTCTAACTATGGCCAATAAAGGTAGAATACATGATTGTCCATAAAATCTTCTGTTCAGCAATTCAGACAAGGGGAATACAGTATATTAGGGCAGCTAGGGTTTCTTGGGTACTTAAGGGACATTCTGGGCTCTGTTCATTTTCTCTAAAGCTATGACACCTGTTTACCTGATGTTGATTTTGTCTGCATGTTTCTAAACATGATAAATATGTGTGATATCAATCAGCTCTGTCCCAGGGCCTCCCCTCATCACAGCAGAGGGGTGCTGTGAAAGTCACTCAGCAGGAACAACTTCCTGCGGCATAAAATTACGCAATTTGGGGACTGGGGGTGGAGAGAGCAGGTTTTAGTAACTAAAATGAATGGCTTTTCTCCATCAATAGGGCTAGGAGGGACCTTATCTCCAAGGGAGTAGACCTCACACTGGAGAAACTACTCTGAAATAATGCAGAGATCCCTTTGCTTTCACATCTTCCCTGCATTCCTCGCACCAAATTTGATTCTGCCTCCTCTGGGCTCCCATGGCACCATGGACTTACCACTACAGATTTTTACTCAAACTCTATAGTGTAAGGATTACTTCCTACATCTGTCTTTCTTATTAAAATGTTGCAATTTCATAATTAAAATTATGAGATGTTGCTGAACAGCATGTAAATGAACAGGACAGCCACTTATAACAAATATATGGTCCAAAATGTCAATAATAGCCAAGGTTGAAATATCTACCATTAGGTTAAGGTTTCAATTACTCTTCACACCCATTAAAACAGAACAGCAGTCCCCAAATTTATCCTACTAGAAACTTTTTTGGTTTTATCCAAAGCCTTATTATCTACCAAAACAGTATTTTTAAGTGGTTGAATACAAAAGCACTTTAGCATTCTGGCCTTATATATCATTAGCTATTTGTAAAAGCTTTATATGTATATGGTATTAAAGTAAAATACAAAATGGAGACCAAACTTGAAAATTCCCTGAGGAGACAAAACTATTTTACTCATATGGCTAAGCAAAACCAAATCTAGCTTATTTCATGAACATAAGCAAAACTTATCTAGCTTATTTCATCAACATAAGCAAAATTTAATTTAGGTAATTTTTTGTAAATGCCTCTGACAATCATAAAAGAACCTTAAGTCATCTTCCTAAAATGGCAAAAGGTAATCACTTTTAACTAACTTCCTTCCTTCTGGAAGCTCCCATTGTAATAACCAATCACTGTAAAGGTTAAACAACCTTCTTGTTTTTACTTTATAAGCTATTTTGTAATGTGATGCCTCAGAGCTTCATACTGGTTTTGGGTTTGAAAGCTCCCAGATTGTGAATTCTTCCTATGTGCACAGTAAATGCTTACAGAACACTATTTTACTGATCTGGTTTTAATTTTTTAATTAAAAAATATTTTGGATTTTGACAATGGTAAGATCAAATCTCATGCAGCCGCCCAAGTGCAGAGGAGGTAGAACCAGAGCGACAAAACTGTCCCTCCTTACCTCTCCTTAAGATAAGGATGGCTGAAATGTCCCAGATATCAAAAGAAATCCCCTACCGCTCTCATAGATAGCCCCCAGTTCAGCAAAGCCACACCCAACGTGGATGATGACTTCTGTAGCCTTGGAGCTGTGCCCATCCCTGGGCCAGCAAGACTTAGTCACAAAAGCAGTGCACCGAAGTCCCTACAGCTACCGCCAATCCGTTGCTGGCCTGCTCTAAGCAAACACAGCCAGAATCTAGGGCTGTGACCATGTCTAAGTCATTGCCTCATGTCTAACCTATCCTGCTTCCATTAATGGTGGCGTTTTCTGTTATTTTTTAACTAATAATTTTGAAATGCTCATGTTCAAGAAAATGCTGAATGGCTAGTCAATATTTTGGGGTCTCCTGTGCTAAAAAACAAAAATAAGTGAAAATTACAGAAGAATGCTTTAGATTCCATTGCAAAGCTTTTACAAGATGGTGATCCACCATCACACCCACTAGTTGGCCAAGCATTCACCCGCCCTGACTACATTTATAAGCACCACCCACCTCTTCCTAAATCAGTCCTTGCTAGCTTCTCCAGGAATCTCTTCAAAAACAACCTACAACACAAAACATCAGTTAGTGTAAAGATAAATTAAATGGCATATGCTATATTTCAACTGAAAGTAGAGAGAGACAAAAGCTTAACAATATTATTTTGCCTGCTAATCTTAAAGTCTACTCTGGTTTATTTCTCTAGGCTTATTTGAACTGTGTTTTTAAAAAAGGGTAAAAACATATCTTTGCAACCAACAAAATGTAAACTTTTGGTTCTTGTGACCTTGGAAAAGTCTTTTATTTTGTTCCGGCACCATCTTCTTATGTATAATATTATAGGTTCTATATGCCCTTTTTATTTGTAAAAACTCCACAGTGTTATTCTGAGTAAATCCATTCACTGAATGGATGAATTCCCAATTCCCTTGGGATGAAGCCACCTCTGCTGTTTGCTTCTTATAGACAGAGAGCTGTTGCAAAATTATCTTGTTTTCAAAAATGAATGATCTACAGCCAACCAAGAGTGAGTAGTTAAATCAAAAGGACAAAAAAAACTCCACTTATTATTTCTCCTTTGATCTCTTTTCAAGATCCAAGATGTGACATATTCAATAATGATTTCAGCCCCTCTGAAGGCCATTCTGTTCCTTTTCTCCTTTATTAAGACACAGTGACCATAAAAGCAGAAAAGAGAGAAGGTTGGAAGTAACCTTCAAAGTTACAAATGCTTACCATTAAATCTGAGGACATATTTTTTGGTAGACAATAAAGTTGAACTGCAGGTGGTATTTCTGCTGATAATGTTTTCATGTTTATAGTTGCCATGTATTAATTACTTAACACAACCTTGCCTCTGTGATTTCATTATAATCCTAACTGACCTGCACTGAGGCTCTCTCCTCCGACAGCAGGATGTCCATTTACCTCTAGAGAAGCACTATTCCCTTTCTTACTGAGTACCAACTATGTGTCAGGTGCCAGAACACAGGACTAAAGAACACTGACCATTAAGAAATACCCCAATGGCACAGAAGGAGGAGCATATACAAGTATTTTACTTTAAACAAAATGTGATGAAAACTACAAGACAGGTAAGCACCAGGGAGTAAGGAGGAGGAAAAGATTGACTGCTTGGCTGGATCAGGGAAAAATTTACAAAGGTGTTGTTATTTGTACCCTGTTTTGAAGGATGAAGAGAAGTTTCCAAGGAGCCAAGGTAAGGGAAAACACTGCAGGTAGAGAGAGCAGTACACACAAGGAATGGCAGTATACATGGCGGCAGATCTCAGTGCAGTCTGACCGAAGCAGAACAAAAGGTATGTCTATAAGAACAGATGCGTGTGGGGGGCGAGCGTGACAGCAGGGGCTGACCACAGAGGCTCTTAGAAGGCATGTTAGAGACTTTGTGCTTTATCTACCTTAAAGGTTAATCCGATTTTTGAGGGTTTGATGAGGCAAATAAAACAGTATTTCACCAGGTGCATTCCACAACACCAGTCTGTTTGTGCTCTTCCAAAAAGAAAAAGGTTGGGTCAGTAAAATTTAGGAAAAATTCCACATTATAATACCCTCTTGGATAACCAAGGCTCTGATAAATCTGAAAATGGAGACTCTTAATTCACACATGACTTAACTCAGAATTTCTTAGATTTAACATTTTTAACATCCTGCAGGACGAGTGTTTGCTAAGCACTATGGGAAACATCTGGTGATGTAATTAGATCTGCACTTTAGAAGAGCCGCTTTAGAGTCATCTTCTAAAGGAATCTAGCAGACGGATTAGCGGGAACCAGGAAAGTGCTGGACTAGTATAATGAAGGTGGTGAGGCCTTCACACTATCCTTAATCCACCAAGAGCTGCTATCAGGTCTCTGCATGTATTGACTCATTTAATTCCTACCACAAGAGCATGAAGTGGGTGTTCTTACTAATTCACTTTATAAATTGGGAAACTGAATTGGCTCCGGAGCCTGAGCTCTTGACCCCCTGGTCATACCTTACTTGTACTTAACCAGAACGGTGACCTTTCCAGATCATGTTCCCACTGTCCCCGTGACTTCTACTTATTATATGAGCACAATCTATCCATCATCTGTATTTTGTACATTACTGAGAATAAGTTTCCTCTTATCTAGTATTTTCCTACTCAAAGATAAATAAGTGTTTTATATGATAATGATAAACTGGTATTTACCTTGTATGAAATTTTCAGTTTGAATATCTATCCCCCAGAGTAATGAGTTTTTTAATTAATATGTCAATACTTCAAAATATACCAACACATTAAATTAAGACCTTCCTGTGTGAGTGATGACCACCAGGCACCGTGGTAATTGCCTTACATGCATCATTGTATTTAATCTTCCCAACATCCACAGAATATTTTACAGATAAGCAATCTGAGATCCGAAGGGATAAAGCAATGTTCCCTGGTATCAGCATCCTGGGAGTTGTCCTCTAAAAAAATTATAGGCTACTTACTATTTTGGGGATCAGGATGGATTTATAAACTTAATTTCTTGGTCTAGTAATAGTTGAGTATCTGACCTCTTTAATTATATTCTTAAACTGCATGTGTAAGAACTTCAATGGCCTTAATGAAAGTTGGGAAAAACTAAAATTCACTGTATCCCACAAATTCACACTGACTACCATTATTTTTTCCCTTCTAAAAACTACTACAATCTAGATTTTACTTAACATTTTTCATTAGTATTCCCAAAATTAACATTTTTAATGGCTACATCTTATTTCACTTAGTTGTTATAGCTTAGTAAACTTTCCTCCAAAGACCTATCACAAGGACCACAATTTAAAAACACTTTTAAAAAGTTACAGTAACCAAAGTTGTACACATTTTTTTTCTTTCTTTTGGGTTAATTCTATCAAATTAAATTTTTAAAATAAGGAGGCAGACAGTACAATCAAAAGATTGTTTATTTTGCTTGAAATTTACTTCAAAGATCATAAGAAAGAGAAGTCCTGGAAGATGAGTCTTGTGAAGACTACCAGGCCTGTGACAATGTCTTCCATCTCTCAATTCTTGGCATTCATCACAGATCTCTATGGAGCCATCATTTAACTGCGTATGTTTGCAGCAACACACTCCTCAGGCTAAGTGACCTTGCCTTCTGTACCTTCTCTGTTCTTCACAGCTCTTAGACTGCTCTGTATAGAGAATGAAGGCTGTGTGTTGATTTTGCCATAAAATCACAGCAAGCCCAGAAATAAGGTGCTCACAAATAAAGGCCACAAAGCCAGTGAGGAAATAACCACCCCAGACCTCAAATACACAATGCTCTCACGTGTTCTATCTCATCCCTACCCCATGTTCTAGCCCACACAGTTAATGCCATTAATTTTGATACAAACATGAAGTTCTGAAATGACACAGAAGTTAGAAAGCCAAAGTGACAAAAGTGACCAGAGCTGAGAAGAAAACCGCATTGTGGGATAGTGAGTGCCTCTAGGAGTTGGAGAGGAGAATTCATACTGATGGGAGAGGGCTCCACCTCCCCTGCCTTCTCTACTGCCTGAAATACCCAGGAAACAAAAGTGATGTTTCCATCATCACATTAAGTGACACACAAGGAAGTCCCTAAATCAGCATAGGAACAGCCTCCTCAGAGGAAATTAACAGACCAGGTGTATAATACATGAGAGTGCACCATGTAGAGTCTCTATAAGCTTTATACACAGCCACTTATTTGATCCTTAAAAACCCCTATGGGTTGGGAACCACTATCACTCATTTTCAGATGAGGAAACTGCAGCTGGGGAAATTTGGTTGATTTGCTCAAGGCCCTTGAACAGAGTCTGAGTAAAAATTCAGTCAGGCACACTCCAGAGCTGCACACGCTCCTCACATCTGCGTGGCTTTCTGCAAGCTTCATTTCCGCCTTCCTTTCTTCCCACATCATAAAAGTATTCCACCTTCCATCTTCTTGGTCCCAAGGTATATTTAGAAAAATCTTTCAATGCCAAATTTTTTTTTTAATTCTTAGAATGGTGATTACATGTGGGTGTATCATTTCTCATTAATGCTGGAGAAAAGAATGTTTAAATCTTACCACAAGGTGTCTTAACAAAAAAATACATTTAATTTGGATGACAGCAAAGAAAGATATTTTTATAAGTATGAAACACCCACTCCGTTTTCTTAAATCCAAGTGGGGGGTTTTAATATTTTAATATGAATTAAGAGAAAAGATGAATCAGAACTTTTGTAACACAAAGAAAATACGTGAAGGTTAATAAAGCCATAGTCATATATTCCTCAAAAAAAATCTTACACACTTTTAAAATACCAAAATTATTTAGGGATTTTAATTTTCTTTGAGCATAATGATGAAATGTCCTATAGTAGTCAGATAGATTATTTGGGTCATCTCTCTGACATTAATTTAAATTTCTCATGTAGCTTATTACTCTTGTTTTCTCTCACATCCTTTAGAAGAATCATTTGGATAAAAGATGAAACTATTAATTAGTAAGACCGGTTTTTAAAAACCTTTGAAAAGGGTTACATTTTGGGATGTGTAAATGAATGTGTGTGCTAAGTAGCTATTGCTTTATCATCCCATCTGATTACATAGATCAAGTTAACCAAAGCTCAAGACATCCTTGAATCTGGTCTAACTTTATTTCCAGTGCTTCCTTACTCACACCTGTTTTCAAATATCTGTTTTCAAAAGATGTTCAAGCCTCCTTTAATTGCTTTCACTCTAGCATATGTAGCCTACAACTCTTCATAATGTTACAAGGGCTCCAGCATGACGGACAATTCTTGATTCTTAACAACAGCAAGCAACGTCTTCTATGTCTTCACATTTTGAATACACAGCCAACTCAACAGTTGGCCAGGTTATTTGACCATTTCTTGTTATGTCGTTTATCCCTCCCACTGTCTTCTCACTTCACCAGTGATTGACTATCCTCTCTCTCACCTACCTCTTTTTCCTCCCATACTCTTAAATTCAGGTGACCCACTCAATTGAAATCCAACACTGTCATAGCTACTCTCAACTGATGTCACATGTTGATTTCCCTTGGGGGATGAATAACCTATCTTTCCACTGCATGCCAACCAGCTTGCTGTGCTTGTCCCACCCTGCCTAGAGAAAAGGAATGGTGTCCATCACCATTTCCAACACCAAGAGTATCTGAGGCCAGGATACTCCTCAAACCCAAGGAGTCCACTGCAGCCCAAACCAGAATCCTACGATGTTTCTGCTCTCTCCTGGCTATTTTCATGTTTTTCATCCCTGCTTCATCCTTTCTTCCACTGCCCAGCTCTAGTGAGCCTAAGCTTGTCTGGGCAATTTATCTCATTTTATCCAGCCCTCAAGATTATGGGATTCTGGGCACTGAAACCTGGAAAATGTTTTAAAGTAAAAAAAATTGATGTTTATGAACACAGACTATTCTCATAATTTGTATATCATGAGGGAATGACAGAATATAGTACATGAGTCTTGATGCTCCAGCAAAACACAAAACCATGTTTTAATAGTTGGTACACACAATGCGTCACTCTATGTCTTTTTCTATTTTCTTTCTGTGCCTTTGTCCCTCTAGTAATTCTCTCTGGGAAACCTCTCCCTCCTATTATCTCTCCTCTTCCCTCTTTCTAACTCTTTCCATAAGTGGCAAAATGAACACAAAAGCATAAATAAAAATAGTGTTCTATGTTTTTATTAAGGAACAAAATTTTAATCCTTTGAATGCCATATCCTCTCCCTCCACCAAAAGAAGCCATGCCAAATGATAAAAGTTAATTTTAATTTCATGAGTCAAACTTAAAAAGCAAGAAAGCTGACCCTTTAAATCACTTACGGCAAATTCACAGAGTGCATCCGCTGGAGGAGCTAGCCCGTCGAGCTGGAGCACTAGATCACCATCCGCCATCCCCAGGTGCACCCACCCTCTCTGCCCCACCACCTTATCCTTTTAGACTCAAGTTAAACGTCACCTCCTCAGAAAAACCCTCTAAGAGCTCCAACTAAGTCGATACCCCCATCCACCATTATATGCTCTCACACCCCATGATATCACATTATGGCACTTATCAAAAACACGGTAAAGTGATTATTCTAGACTGGAAGCACCACGAGGGCAAGAGCTGCTTCTGTCTCACTCATCACGCTGTCCCTCCGACACCCAGCACAGCGGCTGCCGGTAGGGAGCACCCTGCCGACGGTTGTGGAATGAGTGAGTAAAGGGAATGAGTAAAAGGGTAAATAAGTGGGTGGTAATTGGCCCAGGGGCTCTGTACTGCAGCTCCTTCCTGGCTCCCTCCCACCCGCAGGCCACAGAGAGATCGGAAGTCCCAGGAAGGCTCTGTACTCAGACACTGTATCATCTCTGCCACTCCCCCTCCGAAGGACCTAAAACTCTGCAGCCCGCGCTGCACTTGACTTACCAAGACTCACTCTTTCAGTGTGATTATCAGTTACATTTACCTTTTAGAATGCCCAGAGATGCAAGTGGGCGTTTGTTTGTTGCCATATAATCTTAAAATGGACATGACAGAAGGTGAGTTTGTATCATTTTTGCTAATATTCCCAGTGGGTGATAAATGATGAGAACAAATCATCACATACATAAAATGAACCTCAGAACTGTCTGATTGTTGTTACCAGAGCTCTAGGGTGTGTGAGAAAAGACAGGGATTACTTTCAATCCCTTGAGATCAGTCACCCTGAAGTTGCTTCTTATCTTGAAGCTGTTGCATATTCTGATGAGCAAATGACACAGGAGCCAATTCACTGGGTGGTATTTCAGTGTTTCAAATAATGAAATATTTTAATATTATTTAAATAATGAAATATTATTTCAAATGGTTTGGGGCTGATTAGTAAGATAGACATTCACTGAGCCTATGATATATCAGACCATGAATCGAGTAATGTCATTAAACAATTATGGCACTTAGAACTAAATGCTCTAACAGAGATCTGAACATCCTAACATAGGTTTGTGGGGTGGCTGGAACTGCTTACAGGGATCAGAGGCGGCTTCTCAGGGGAAGGGATATTTGCACTGAGCTTTGAGAGAGAAATATAAATTCACGGAGAGAGGTAAGATTAGAGGACATTTCAGGCAGACCGAATGACACGTATAAAGGAGTAAAGATAGGAAAGTGTATGGTACACTTAGTGAGTAACAGCATAGGGTGTGGCACAGGTAGAGAGTGAACCAAGATATGGGTTTTGAATTCTACGATGCAAGTATATTTCCATTATTAGAAATACCATTAATAATGAAGGCACATCAAGTTTTGTAGATTCATATTCAAAGAGCTGCCAGGCTCTAAACAGCGCAAGTATTCCAGGTCTTCAGTAAAAAGAAAAAAATGCAAGCAGTGAAGAGACAAGAATGTCACATCAAACCATTAAACCTGGAAAAAAAAGGCTAATTTTGCATACTTGATCAGGATCAAAGACCATGAACATTTTTATGCACTACATTCTATTACCGCTGAAATGTTCTGAGGGGCATGGCCAACGTTTAAGGGATAAACTGAACACATTCCTACATTCCTTCTTCAAGTCAGTGAACCATGGCCAGACTCTCAGCACCTGCATGGAGGGACAGAGCAGAATAATATCATTTGAAACAAAAGGCTGCATTTTCTCTGGAAGTTGGAACCACCTTACAAAGGTCAAGATTCACCACTGGCTAGTGAGCTGGCAGGGTGGGGCATGAAGTCAAAAGGAGAATGCTTATTCTTTGTGTCTGAAGTGAATTTTCTAAAAATAAGTTAAAGCATGCCTTTCAACAGCATGAAAAAGGAACTGGAGAAGTTAGAGTGAATGACATGTTATCTGAAAAGTATCAGGGAGAAAACCCAACTTACTAAGCAGGAAACTAACTTGGCCCTTAAAACATTTATAAAATACCTCCTAGGTATATTTTTGCCTGAAATCCCTGTGGATTTTGGTTCCTTCAAATGGTCAGAGTCAAAAACAGAGACTCTTTTACGAGGGCAGAACAGGAGGCCAGGGTTGATTCAGAGCAGCTCACATTTCATGTATATATCCTTGGATCACTTTTGTTCTATTACTCAATAGAGTAAAATATTTGTGCATCTTTATATGAATTTTCACAATATGACCATCAAGGGTAAAAGCCAAGATTCTTAGTCTGACTCATTCTCTTTGATGTCAAAGTTTGTCAAGTCCAGTTCAGTTCTTAGAATTATACTTTTATTCAACATGCAGTCAGTTTTTGTTACTCCTCTGCTAAAACCTTCCAACAGGTTTTCCCCTTGCCTAGAATATATTCTAAACCTGTGTAAGGCACTGTGTGATCTGGCCTTTGCTCCGCACTCATCCTATAATATTCCTTTTTGCTCAATCTAGCTTTACGTCTGTTACCTGAAAACAAGTTTTCCCTGCCTCAGTGTCAGGCAAACTGCTGTACCTGGAGTGCCCTGCCTCCAAGTGTTCACCTAACAGACTCCTTCTAGTTATTCAGGCCTTGGTTATTCGGACAGTTATCCTGTCCCTTCCTGTGTCAGTGAGCTTCCAAGATACCCCCTGAAGCTCCTCACCACCCTCCTCCCACATGGCCACAGCATTCATCTGTGTGACCAACACAATAGAAGGAAGTGGTACCATGTGACTCCCAGGGCTAAGAGCTGCTCCACTTTGCACTCTTGGATCTTTTGCTTTGGAGGAACCAGCCAACACATTAGGAGAAGACTCATACAGCCCTTAAGGGAAGATCCACGTGAGAAGGAACTGAGATATCCTGCCAGCAATCGTTTGAGTGAGCCACCTTGGAAGCAGATTCTGCAGCCCTGGTTAAGCTTTCCAATGACTACAGTCCCAAACGGACCAGGAGCTAGAAGACTCAACTAGGCCATTAAGGAATTCCTGCATGACAAAATCCAAGTGACAGAATAAATGCTTGGGTTTTTTTTCTTTTTAAACTGTTAGGTTTGGGGTAATTTGTTATGCAGCAATAACTATTATACTTCTCATATAGGTCTCTGTGACACCCAATCTAAGTCAATTCTATCCCTGTCACATTTTATGAGATTATTTTATTTTTATTTCTAGTTCTCATCCACAGTTCTCTATCTTGGTTTTTTTG
Organism: Manis javanica; assembly: GCF_040802235.1. Lineage (NCBI taxonomy): Eukaryota > Metazoa > Chordata > Mammalia > Pholidota > Manidae > Manis > Manis javanica. Next base: position 68,673,525 of record NC_133157.1, read on the forward strand.
TTGTTGTTGTTTATTTTTGTTAATTGCTTGTCTCTCCCCACTAGAATGTAAGCTTCATGAAGGAAGTAACTTTGCCAGATTCATCAGTGTTTATGCCCAGAATTGGGTCATCTAGAATCAATGCTTAATATAAATACCAGCTGAAAGAATAACTTAACACTGCGAAATTTTGATTTCACTTATTTCTCCGAGGCATAAGAAAGGCTGGTTGATTAGATCCCTCTTCCAATGTATGCAGTGGCTCACCAGCTTCAGATTCCATGCAAGAGTAAGAAAGCATTTGTACCCAAAAAAGAAGAGGAGCCCAGGGCCTCAGGTATCCCTCAGGCAAAACTTTGTGTTCGGAACTGCAGAAAGGGTAAAGTTTTGTTTGTTTTGCTTTTTGAATGATAACAACTGTTCAGAGAAGATTTAAGGGTAGAGAATATGGAGATCTAGTAGAAATGTACATGATGTAGAGTTTTTTTTTGCTTTTTTTTTTTTAAGCAAGAACCAACTGGGGAAAACATTACAGGATCAGAGTTAAGGTAGAAGAGATGATCACCAGAAAAAAAGGAGAAAGAAAAACATAACAAGGTGGAAAAATAATTCAAATGCAATACAGGTAATCTGCTGGTTACTTGCAGAGTATCTCAAAGATATGCACCTGAGCTGCCCAAAGCAGTTTTAAGAGTAAAAGCAGGGAACACTGCTCAGTATCCAGCTACTTTGTGTTAAATAAACATACATTTTTAAAGTTCGACATAGGTACATGATTTAAGACTTCACAAGCATATAGGTGTAGCATATATAATCCATGACCAAAAGTAGGGATAAAATATCTACCCACATGAAACTGTTTTTCATGGGGTTTCTTGCAAAGATCCAGTGGGGGAAAACCAGATCTTTCCTTGGCTTCATTTCAGAAAGCCCTTTCAGCCCCTCTGGCTTAGGTCCATCTGTACAAAGTCACTGCAGCAGAAAGCATCTGTTTGATCACAGCTGTCAATAATGAAGCAACATGACACCCCCACCATCCTTGTATACTTGCAGTGCATTCTGGCATTTACAACTTTTCAATCAAAAGACATGAAAGAAAGGTGTGACCAGGACTATAAAGGGAGAGAAAAAGATAAAATCTCTTCATTCTCCATCTCTGGGGGGAAAAATGTGTGGCTCTTATCCTTCCTCTTGGGGAGAGCTATCAGTACCACTTAGTCCAGACCTGTTTTGCCAGCCAGACTGTCTGACACATACTCTGGGGTAACGGAGGGAATACCTTTTAATTCAAAACTGAGGAAAGTAAGAGCTGTGTTTCAAAGAGTCTGGGCCAAGGAAACCTACAAGTAGGAAACACTCGAGAGAGCATCCTATTCAAGTGTCTGGGTATGAAAGGAAAGTGATTTTCTTCTCATCTTTTTTTATTTCCAGTGATTAAGACATCATGAAAATAGAAGTGGTATAGAGAGAAACTAACACTTTTAAAAGGTGATTACAATTTCACACAGCTAGATTCTAAATGAGTTTTTTAAAAATTAAAAAAACAAGAATTTATACATTAATGTAAAGGGTATTAAAAAAATGAAAGTCAATTTGGCAATATACTACAGAAAGCCCAATAAGCCAGTATGTACTAAGCACTTTTCCTAGAGACATTCAAAGTATTTATATATTTGTGAACTTACGTATTAGCTCATTGATTAAGTTCTTCACTCGTTCTTACATTTATTCACTTGGTAAGTACTTAAGGAGTTTGGGAGAGACAAAGATGAAATATAGTCAGAGGTTTACAATCTATGATGCAAAGATAAAACACAGCTGCATCCCCAAGACCAGGTTCTCATTCCTGTGGAGCCTGATGCTGTGAAATGAGCCCATTTGTAATAGGAATCATATACATTATTTATACATTTTCATTTTATATATTTTTTCATTCTGTATGACCATATATTTATTGAACTGTTGTATTATTTATTCATAATTATGCTCTATGTTGAGAACTCAGATGTATGATTCTAGTAAGGCGAATCAGAAGCCAGGATCTAGAAATGCACATGAAATTAAAATAGAGAATTAAACATGCTTCAGTGCAATTTCTGTAACAATTTCACATGACCAGCATCCTGAAGTTGTAAGGTAAAATCAGAATTTGGCTTGTCCTCTATCCCCTTTGCCATCATAGGTATGTTCAGTGTCATAGACACAGTTCTTCTCCAGTGATTTCTAGAGCAACACCATAGTAACAGCACTGTGGTATTCACAAGAAACATGGTAATGTCACAAGAAAGAAAAAGATAGCCCTCGACACCTGACCTCTATCACCAATTTTGTTTTCCTGTCTACTCTTGGTATAACAACGGGGAGATCACATTGGCAGGCCAAACTAAGGTCAATAAGTGACAACTTGATAAGGTATCATTACGGTCTGTATTTTTCCATCAGGGTTCTCATTTAGGATGTCAATAAGGTTATATGTTAAGGTTATAACATCTGCAAGGAAGGCTTTATGTGATTCTCAGAACTTGGCAACATTTACTGTTAATCTACTCCCTGAAGTGCCATTTAAGCATGGTAGCCCAAAGTGGAATTCTTGGAGAAGATAGTGAATCTCTAAAAATCCTTCTGAGAAAAGCCTGGCTTACTCTGCCCTTACATGTCTGCTAGGCCTGATTAAATGCGTTTTCTAGGACAACCCAGAATGGCGTGTTACTAGCACCACAATATTCCAATTATATCCTACACACTGTTCCTCAGACTCTCCTTCCTGAGTTATCCTGTCTCTCAACAGTTATCCAGTGCCTGAAAATAACACAGGATATGGCCACCTCTTATCTCTCAGCAGTTAGTTAGAATTAGAACATATGAATAACATGTGCCCATGGATAAAGTCCATGCATTTCTTCATCTGCTCTCAGTGGTGTCTGTATGATGTTCACTCCCCCCACCCCTTAGTTCTGTGAGTCAGTCATCTCCCTTGTGTGTTAGTCCATCACTCTCCAGGCTGCTCCAGTGGCTCAGCCCACTTTCACTGCAACCAGGGTGTGCCAGACTGAGCCACTCCCAGGTTTCTTGTGTCTTGGTTTTGACTCCACAAGTGGATTTCAGGAAAACACATATCTACTCAACAGAAAACCTTCTTTACACTAGACCAGTCCTGATAATTCTGTTCTTATTGGGATGGACTGAGTGGTTTTACTGAAAGAAACATAAGACACACCAATTTCTTTTAGAATGAGACAGCAAGACAGTACTATTGTCCTGATTTTTACCCCCCATCAAGTATGCTTATCCAGTAAGACACTGGTGAAAGAGCACAGCAGATCCCTCATCCACTTATCAAAATACCTAAGGCACTCTGCAAGCACCCTGTCACCTTCCTTCCTCCAGGAAATGCTGCAAAGACTAGTTAATTTGCCACTGCCTTGATCTCTAATGCGGAGACTTTTTGCAAAAGAATTCCTTAAGAGATTGCCCAATGAGAGAGCCAGAAAATGCTCACATGAAACTCTGACAATGTTGCCTGCACTAGAAGAAGGATCATTTTCTTGAATCTACTCCCTATGTGGTGAGCCTGCACTTTCACCTACAAACTTCAGTATACAAGAAATATTTTATTTTTCTCTGACAGAAATCAGTCATTAATTAAAGCTCCTAATATGCTCAATGGCAGAAACCTAACTTTAAGGAACTATCCTTCCCTTCATTTCCAGTGACTTATCTCAATTCCTAGGAGCATATTTATATTAAGATGTGGTCCAGAGAGGATCCATATGATTCTCAATGTTGAAACACTGAAATTACCTCCTGAAATTACCTCCTTTGAGTCTGCAAAATGGATATGATGCCTGCTGTTGCCCATTCTATTCATCCTTGTTTTGGAGTTCCTGGACAAGACAGTAATGCAAGAAAAAAATAAAGGTATAAGGACTAGAAAAGAAAAAACAAAATTATCTTTATTCACCATGATATGATTATGTTGGTAGATGCATACATACATCTACATGTCATCTAAATGAATATAGATAAAGGAACCTGCTGATAAATATTATGACTATCAACAAATTAGCAAGATTATTAGATATAAAATCAGCACACAAAAATTATTTGGATTTCTATTCATAGGCAACAAAATTCAGAAACTGAACTTAAAAAAAAGCATTTCTATCAGTGTAAAATTCATATGCAAAATCTCTATGGTGAGTTGACAATACTCTATTGCAAGACAATTTAAATAATTTCATGTGTGGAAACACTGTGTTGGAATATTCAATATTGCAAAAATCTTATTTGATTACAAATTGACCTACAAATTGAGTTCCAATAAAAAGCCCAACTATGTTGTGTGTTTACATGTGAGTTTTGTATATGATGTCTGACAAACTATTCTAAAATACACAGGGAATTTCAACATCCCAATAATTGCCAACGTCCTAATGAGAAAGAGGAATAGTATCATGGGACTTGACTATCATATACTGAAATAATATGGTTTTATTTACTATACATATTAATAAAGATAGCCAGGTATGGAAGATGAGATTGACAAATGGAGCGACTAAACAAAAGAGCCCAGGAATAGAACCCTAACTGCACAGTCACAATATATATGACTGAATTTATAATGCCAATCAACAGAAAAAAGATGGGCTTTTTACAATACATTGTACTGGGGCAACTACATATGTGGGAAAAAATGTGACTATATATGTGGAAAAAAATTCCCTTCTCAACCATATATATATATAAATCAATTACTAATGAATTAAGCCCTGAAGTGTGGAAGATAAGATTTTAGAAACAACATAGGGGCTTTCTTTATAACCTTGGCTATAGAAAATTATTTCTTTACAATGCACAAAATGGGCAAATTATGAAAAGAAAAATTTGTAAAGGCAATTACATAAAAAATAAGAATTTCTATCCTCAAAAGCCATCATGGAATTAAAAATATAACCTATAAATTTGGAATAGACCTTGGCAACACAAACAATCAAGTGGTTACCATGTATCACATAAAAAGAAACTATGAATCAATAAGTCAAACAACATGATTGAAAAATGCAAAAAAAGGAATATGAATTTCATAAAGGAGAGGAAACACGTGACCCAAAAGCATATACCAATAACCTTTTTAGCAATCATGGAAATATAGATGAAAATCATGAGATACATATTAGAGTCTTTTTAATATTATAATGAAGAATACAGTGGGTTTTTTTTTCTTTTCATAGAACAAGTATAGATTGTTAGGCAGGAGGGAAAAAGTATATATGAAACTTTATATAATCAGGGATGAGGACAAACTCTCTAAGTCTGACCTCAAAGGCATAAACTGTTTACATTGAACTATATGTAACTGTCAGGGTTTTTTTTAACCACATTTGATGGGCAGAAGCAGCCACCGCCTATGGCTCAACCTGATATAAAGGAATAAACAGACAGATTTGACCAGAAGTAGGAACCTGGAAACATATGTGACAAAGGGTTAATGATCACATATTAACAAATCCATATACAACATATATAGAGGTCTTGCCTATCAACAAGAAGTCAAGCCTCAAAAGACACACAGATAAGAGACAAGAAGCAATGAACAAAGAAAATGTCAATGGCTGAGGAGCATAACCAGAAAAGGTCGATCTCGGTGATAATCTAATAAATGCAAGTTAAAGTTATAATAAGTACTTCATAAGTAAAAATAAGTTATATTACTTTTTGGTCATCAGATTGGCAAAGATTACATTCATTTCTCAAGTTCTCTCTTCACCAAATTTATCCTGCTCAGACACACACACACACACACACACACACACACAATGACCATTTACGCTCATTATTTTCTTCCAAATTGCTAAAGAATACCCCATAGTGGAAATGAAAAGAAGTAACTTAGTTTCTTTAAGAGATTGTCTTTTTCCACAAATATTTCCTTTGGCCCAGCTACAAAGCCCAAAATGTTCACAGGGGCAGAGGACCGAAACCCCTTCCTGTGACAGTATCAACAGCTGGAGTGATATCCACTGGGTGAAAAATATACTATGGAAAAAATATATAGTTACACAACAGAGCTCAAAGGTACATTGGCTTACTGAGGTTTACCAAGCATTAAATATTTGCCCATCTGGCACTTTTGAAAAATAAAGTATTTTTAAAAGAGAAACTAAATCTAGACTTAAAAGGAAACATTTTTCATTTAAGTGCAAATAACTGAAATTGTATCTCTTAACCACAAATGTTCGTTTGTAGCAAGGATCTCAGAAGGGTGTCAAGCCCTTGAGGAGGTCTGGTATAATATCGGGGATTGATAGGGACTCTCACATCCTAAGAAGACCATGGTGGGAAGAGTTGGAAGTGCTCATCCCCCCAGGATGCTTTTGGGAGAAGGGGGTTGAGGTGGTGGGGCTCAGTGTAGACAGGGAGAAATGATTTGGGAAGCAACGTAGATACATACTTTGTCAAAACTACCAACACCCAACATGGATGGAAATGATCTCCAGGTTCTGAAGATAGGGATGTGTTGGGGGCGGGGAAATGGAGTCAAATAAGGTGCTAACATCAGGTTTGGTTTAAGAAACAGATTCATGGCGTCCAGTACTCCAGTTTCAACACAATACCGTCGATCTTTGAAGGTGCTGGATTCTGTTCCCCTTGGCTAAGGGTCGCTGTGCACAGTGTTCTCATGGCCAGAAACACAACTGTCCACTCACACAAATACATATACAAATCGAGAAGTCAAAAGGCTGATTCCTTCCCATCTTCCAATCTCAGCTGAAATGCTGCCTTCTCAAGGAAGAATTCCCTGACCACTATACCTAAGTCATTTATCTTATGATTTTTTATATTTAATATCCTTCCTTCCTAGCACTCAGCAGATTCACGTGAGGAGTGTTTGCCTGACTTACAATATGGTCTCAATAACTATTTCCTGACATGACCAATGAAAACACTGAAGCCACACAGAGGCTGGGAGGAAAGCACACTCTAAAGCACAAGAACATTCCCAACACTGAAGTACCTGCAGAAGTGAAAATGGTAATTATACAGAGGTCCACTCACCCCAAGTGGTTGAGACTGTGGTACCATTTTTAAAACAAGACATATGCCAAAGCACTAGAAAGTCTGTGCATATTTATGTTTGAAACTTCAAGTCAAGTTGTGATTTTTATAAGTCTGTTGTTGGGAAACATCTGTTAGCACCATCTGTACAGGAATCCAAAATCAAAATTAACAGCATGCTCTTTCTTGTTTGAGGCTCAGCAGAACTTAACCATTGATAGATGTTCTGATGTAATATTATCACCCTACCCCAATATCCCCTGTGAAGTAACTTATTTCCTTACTTTGTGAAACATAACCAGATTCTCACTATGACTGATGTGATCAGAAACCTGTAGGTTAGTATCAGGTGTTCGTATCTAGGGAGACTGTGGGTGTATTCCCAGCTACCTAACTTGTGAGAACACCTGTCCCTATGCCCTATGGGCACTGCCAGATGGCCTCACACCTCACTGACCATTCTTTCTCAGTTTCACTTTCAGTCTATCTTTCCTCTTCTCTGATCCCCAACTTCCACATTCTAACCCCTCCTCTTTTAGCTATAATTCCTTTCCTGGAAATCATATCTACTCCTATACTTTTAATTACCATCACTGTTCAGAAGATTAAGATTCCAAGCTGAATGCATTTTCTATTAAACCAACTCTACGTGAGCAGTTATTGTCTTCTGATGTTTATGTTTCACAATCATGTCTATGTAACTTCTTTTTCAGTGCATTCATCTGTTGTAGGCACACTCATCATGGGTTTCCTCAGGGCCTTCTGGAAGGTGGGCAATATATCAGGCAGCCAGATTGGCTGGGTGTGAGCCTTGGTCTGCCACTTGCTGGCTAAGTAACAACAGGATGACCCTGGTTAGCACTATCATTACTCTACGTGGCAGGTGCTATCTGCAGGCCAACTTGCAAATTCCAACATTTTTAATTATAAGACTCATCTATTTCCATAGTTAGCAATAAATAAGTAAAACTCAATAAGCAGACCCCTAAAATACTTTTGATGTTAATGAGAACAGTTATTTCCTAACCTTCACTAACTTTGTACTTCACCATACTTGATTTTGTACATTAAAGACTAACATGCTTGCTATATGTCACTTAGTACAGGAAGTTCTGAGTTTAGCTGAGTAATAAAAGAATATTCATTCTGGGAAATACTATTAAAGCTAGCTAACTACTCCTAAAAAAGAAAGAATTGTGAATTAAGTCTGAATTTTGTATTGCATTTCAAAAGTGTAATTTTGTCCCAAATAACTTTTGTAGACTAAAAGACTGTAATTCCCCGAAGATTTTTTAAACTACATTCGCCATAATTTCAGTTTCATTTAAAATCAGCAAACCTAGAATCAGTAAACCAAATCAGAGGTGGGTCTACCTCGAAGTTCCTGAGGCTCAGGTAGGACAAGGGAGAAACACTTAGTTTGTGTTTGTATGTTTGATATTTGCAATGTAAGTTTGATATTGCAAGTAAGATATTTTGCACTAGCATCCTAAAAGGGCCCCTCAATTGTATAATCTTTAGGCCCCACTAAGCCCATACCTACTGAGGGTTAGAAACCAATTTTTCCAGACCTACTGTTCAAATTATCTGCAAACTTATCATCACCCACTAGAGGGCCCTAGTTACATTATGTAAAGAGAGTCTCTGTGCCTCTTGCTCTTGGTACTGCTTTTTATATACCCAGACAAGCAGGGAAACACTGAGCAGACAGTGTAACTCTCAGAGTTGAAAAGCTGCCTATTAGCTCCAACTGAGGCCATCAAGAGGCTGATGTGGCCTCTGTTCCACAGCTGCCAACCTTTTCCTTGGCAAACTCAGAGTGAAACAAGGCCCAGCATGTCCTCGCATTTAACAAAGTTGAATGAAAGGCCACTTCATCCCAGGGCTACTTAGACAAAAATCAAATAATGCCTACGCTGTTCGGTCCAAGCCACTCCAGGGCCCAGACATCATACAAGACTTTCTTTGCCGAGAACAAGAGCCAACACCACCAGCTCCCACACATATTTTGCTGGCTCATGCTGCTTTCTGCAGCTTAACTTCCTGGCTGGAGTTGGTCCCAATTTCAAAATCAACCCTCACAGAGGACTGTCACCTAGACTCACTTTGATAATCACCCTGCAGGGGCAAATTAACCCATTATGCCCCATAATTTCAAAACAGTAACAAATCCATGTTACAAAAACAGATTTAAATGCCACAGGACAGGATTGTTCATATCTTCTTATATATTTCCAAATCCTTATTTCTTCCAATGTTTATTTCTGCTAAGACAAAAAGCCATGTGACTGTCAGAAAAGAGTGGCCCTGTGGCTAATATTTCCAGAGACCTATGAGACACAAGATCAAAGACCTCCTATCTATGAGAAGGTTACAAGAAGGTTTAACAATGTCCCCTCAGATCATATGAATAGAAGGTATGGTAACCACTAAAATTCTGGGTCATCAGATCAGGGACAATTATTTGATAGCTCCCCAATCAACTTGTTGATAAATCATGATTAACAGTTCAGGGAACTCATATTAGACAACAGTAACTCAAATTAAGCTAAGCCAAGGGAGGGCATGTAATTTATTCAGATTTGCAATCTGTTTGTTGCAAGAGCCAGAATCTTGCTGTGATCTGCCCTTCATGTGTAAAGCTTACTTGGCAGAATCTGTCTTCTGATAGAGAGGGAAAATCTCTACCCAGAGAATCCAGCACATTAATACACGTATACTTTAATGCCTCGCTAATCAAACTAGCATTGTTGGTCATTTGAGCCCAGAGGAGTTGCTATGAGTGTGTAAGACTGGAACAGGAAGAGAGACATCCGTAGGCATCCACAGCTTAAGGAAAAGGAACAGCAACACATTTACAGGAGAAGAAACAAAATGAGATGGAAGTCAATGTGGTAAATACTATTCAATTTCACCTGGAATATTGCTAATAAAGACCACACATTAAATGATCTAGGCCTGGTCTGCTCTCAGATTCATCTAGTACCGCTTGTAACATACTATGTCCCCACTACACTGGCCTCCTTCCTGTTTTCAGAGCGCCAACTCTCTTACCCTACCGGGACTGTTCTCTTGTGACCTCCTGTGCCTGGCTTCTCTTCACTGTTTGATTCAAAGCTCAATTGTCTCCTCTTACAGAGACATTCCATGACCACACCAGCCACAGCAGTCCCTTCCATCACACATCTCTCATGGCTCCACAGCACTTACCACTATTTATAATCCTTCTTCATTTACTTGTTTATCTTCTTATCTCCCTTAAGCCAATGTACATTCCATGAGAGCAGGGCCTTATATCTCTTGTTCACTGATATGCATACCCCAGAGCCTAGTACTTACTTTTGGGTGATTTTTTTTTTTACGTGTTCAAAGAATATTTGTTAAATGAATGAATGAACAAACGAGGGGGACAAGACTATTCTAAAAAACTCAATAATATATATTGAACAATTAGTAAGAAAACCATATAAGGATACCCATCCTCTGGGGCTTACCATCTAATTAGAGAAATACAGTGTGTAAGAAAAATAACACCTGGATATACTGCACAAATGCCGAGAGGAAGAATTACAGGCATTGTGCGCAGCAGCAATGACTTGTGTTTCCTTCCTGAGTCTCAGGAATCGTAGAATGTATCAACATGCTTTGGTGGCTGCCTATCAAACAGATTTTTATACTGGCAATCACTGTAGGGCTGGCACACAAACTCTACATTATGTGGGGCATAGAAAAATCAATCTGGGTACAAAAAACCTACAAGTGCTTTTGGAAAGAGACAAGATGTTTTTTTTTTTACAAATGCTGACAACTTCAGAAAAAGTGGAAACATAACAAGTGTAGGTTCTCAGTTTGGAGGACAGGGAGGAAGTCCTTCAAAATTCAACTGCTAGACTTCAAAGTACGAAAAGGCTAAAATCTCAGGATCACAGAACATATTGTCATTTACTCATTAACAAGACCCAGCCTTACTCTAGCCGTGTACTGTTTATCCAATTGAATAAGCTCTTCTATTGTTCACAGCAGCTATATGAGACAGATACATTTATTACTTTCATTAAAGCCATTTAATAAATAAGAAACGGTAGTTAAGCAAGGTACCCAAAGTCACATGGGTAATAAGAGCTGGATTTTGAACTCCAGAAGCAGGCAGTGCAAATTTCTGAGAAATCCTTGACCAGTTTGCTCAGACTTTCACAGGTACTGCCAAAGGCAGGTACCGGTGAACCCTGCACTTCAACTTCCTAGAAGACAGAAGGCCTACATTAATGGTCTCCTTTCTGTCACAGCCTCTAATCCTGTTTGTTAAGGTGGCTTTTTCCTTGTTAGCAGATGGAAATGTTATAACATTTGCTGCTTGCTTAAAAGTGAAGGATTCCCCACCACACCACCCCCATTATTCCTTGCTCTAAATCCCTGATATTTTATTTAAATTATGACATTAAAAAAGGAGATGCCTTGGGAATATGAGAAATACAAGAACAACTTCTAAATCTGTAATGTGGTCTATAAGTATATGCTATACTCTGTAGAGCTAAAATTTTTCATTAGTACATTTAAAATTTACTGATACTATTTATCCACAGCATAAATGTTGCTTCATGTATATATGTACACAGATATACAGAGAGAAAACCACAGACAACAAAAGTAAGGCTCACCTGAATATGACAAGTTCTCTATATGACAAACACATTTGGCTTCCAATTGTATAGCAGACTAGTTTTAAATATAAAAACATACATACATATGCAGACACACTCACCCCCTCCTCCCTGTAACACAGAACTAAAAATGATAGATTTTTATAAAATGACGCAGTGCAGGGCCAAGCTGGCAGAGAAATAGAGAACTCCTTGGAGGACCGAAGTAACAGGAAAGGATGAATCTAGAGAGAAAACCAGCACTGAAGCCAGCACTGTCTCTCGAGTATCAGCCAATCCATTGTTACCCAGAGTGGGGTGATTTGAAGACTGAGTGAGCAGGAAATAGGAGAAAAAAGCTTAAGGCCCAAGTAGATGGAAGTCAGACAAAACACCCACATATATGAAGCTAGAATCGCTCAAGTGTTTGAACTAGAAAAATAAAACCTCCTGCAGGGGGGCAGTGAGCATCATGCCTTCTTGATCTTGACTCTAGCTGGGAATGGGAAAAAAACTTTTTCCTGAGGCTTCTAACCCCAAGCCCAATTCTGTTTTGGGAGAACAATTTATATAACCTGAAGTGGCTCAGAAATCCATAATGTACATATTTATTTTAATGAGGTACTGGATGGGTTGTGTCTGTAACGTCCCACACGAAACAAACTGAAATCCTAAGAACACACTGTAAGACTAGGTCCAAAAGAATTTCCACAGGTAAAGTTCTAAAGAACATAAACTCATAAGAAAAAAAAATTCACCAAACACATAAGGAAACAGGAAGCTACAGTCAGCAGAAAATGCAAACTGCAGGAGCAGACCTGCAAAACCCAGAAATATTTAGTATTTATAAATGCTTTAAAATGCAATAAATAAAAGATGATACTGAGTGTATATCAAAGGAAAAAGAGACCTTTTTTGTGGTCATCAAAAAATGACCACAAAGTCATAAAAAAAAGCAATAAAACCTCTAGTAGAAATCAGAACTTAATGAGTCTACCAGGAGATATGGCACAGCTGAGAAAAAATGTGTAAACTTAAAAGACAGATCTGAAGAAATTACTGTAGCATGGAGAGACAAATATAAAAGAGGCTAAAAGGCTTAGAGAAATTGCAACGCAGACCTATTCAAAGTTCACAAAAGGGACGAAAGACAAAATGGGGCAGAAGCAATATTTGAAGAGATAAAGACTTAATATTTCTAAGACACTGATTTATTGTGGGTAAAATTGCAATATTTCCAGAATCTCTTGCCTGGTTCTAGTGCATCTCTACGCAACAGGTGTTTCCAAGGGGTGGAGAGAAGTAGTCCATCTCTGTATCAGTGGGTAATTACAAGGGCAGGTGAGGGCTTATCTGGACCAGAGAGGTTGGGTGGGACCTCTTCTGCAGCTGGGTTGCAAGAGACACGAGAGAGCAGAAGTGGACTGCTTGTAAGAAATAAACAGGTTTCTCCCACTTTATTTCTCCCCTCAATTGATTTCAGTTTCAAAGGTATTTTACCCTGGGATTCCCCACCCACCCCCCCGCCATAGTTACATTTACACATTTAAGAAATACCAAGATATGAGCAAAGAGAAATCCATACTTAAATATATCACGGTGAAATTTCAGAAAGCCAAAAACAAAGAAAATATATTAAAAATAGTAAAAAAAAATATATCTATGAACCAGAACAATGTCAAATGATGATTTTTATTTCCAAAAATGGAAACCAGTATTTGGAAAAATCCTTGCAGAATTCTGAAAGAGAAAAGCTAACCAAGAATTACATGTCCAAGGGTGGAACAAAGATATTTTCAGATCAATAGAAACAAGAGTTTAGAATCAAGAGACTCTCTACAGTTGCCTTTCTTAATAGATGTACATTAGAAAAAAGAAAATGATCTCAAAAGGAGCATATAAGACTCAAGAAATTATGAAGTATGGAAATTAGCAAACATGAATGAAACTATATAGAATAAAATAATACCTATTTTATTTCTGTAGTTAAAATAATCAAGGTATAGCTAAAATCCAGTACAATTATATAAGTCAGGAAGACAATAATAAAAGTTAAATCATTCTGAAGATCCTTATATTATTTGGGAGGATGGTAAAATATGGATTAACATTAGACTGTGCTAAATTAAGTATGCATTTTTAATGTACTGAGTGTAAAAGAATAGGCACAGCATATATACACTATAAACTCATGATGGAGAATAATGAAATGAGGAAAAAATTCTCGAAGAAAGGCAAGCAAAAGAAATAAAAATAAAATAGGAAACACAGTATGTTAGAAATGAAAATAACCAGAAATATCCAATGTAAATGGACTAATCTCTCCATCTCCAATTAAAAACAAAGATAATCAGATTTAACTCAAAGATAAAATTCAAATACGTGCTTAAAAAAAAAGTTTAAGAAAAATTAAAAATTAAAGAAATACTTCTAAGTACCACATATACAAGATAAAATGTAATGAAAATAAAGAAGAAATGATTAAAACTCAAAAAAGTGTAATTAAAAATACAATACACCAAAACCTGTAAAGTGCATTTGGAAGGAAAAGTATGGAACGCATATACATATGCAAATACATGGATAAAATCATCTAAGGAATCAATTTAAGAGGGTGAAAAAAGAATCATTTTTTAAAAAGCTGGTAATGGAAAACAATGTAATTAAAAGCAGAAAGAGATTAAAGATGGCAGCATGAGAGGAGAGATGGAGGCTTCCTCCTAAAACTGGATACAATTAGAAAATTTAATTGGCACAACTAATAGAGAGAGAGCAACGGGAAAGAGGATGCTCAGACTGCACACACCTGGAGAAAAGAGCAGACCTCAGCGAACGGGGTAACATACCAGAGCTGTGGCTCCGCAGGACCGAGCCCCTCCCCTACCCCAGCTCACCTGCAGGAGAAAGAGAAATGGAGCAGGGAGGGAGTGGAAGGCTTGGGACTGATGAATACCTAGCTCCAGAGATCTGCACTGGGAGCACAAACCTACATTTCATGGTGCTTTCTTGAGACTCGCATGACTACTGGGTTGGAAAGTTAATACAGGCAGAGTTCCTGGGGAGACTGGGATTCTGGCCACTTGTGGAAAGCAGGGATTCATATCCGGCTGGTCTGGGACAAAAACTTAAACTGTGTGCCTGGCCCACTTTCTCAGGCACTGGAGACAGGCACAGCAGCCAGGAGGTGGGGAACAGCTCTTTCCTACCCCCAGTACCGCTCCCCTGAGACCCCTGACATTGCTTCAGGGGCTCAGCAGCTCCAGAATAGAGCTTCTGGACACTAGAGGGCGCCATATACAAACATTAAATGCCAAAGGAACCTTGTCCAGAGTAAAACTGTTAATACAACTCCCGAGAAAGATTTAAATGATATGGACCTCGTGACTCTTCCTGAAAGGGAGTTCAAAATAAAAATAATCAACATCCTAATGGAGGTACGGAAAGACATCCAAGAACTCAGGAATGAATTCAGGACAGTGATCCAATCGTTAAAGAACACCATGGAGGGTATTAAAAGCAGGTTGGATACAGTGGAGGAGACAATAAATGAAATAGAAACTAGAGAAGAGGAATACAAAGAAGCTGACGCACAGAGAGAAAAAAAAACCTCTAAAAATGAAAGAATATTGAGAGATCTGTTTGACCAATCCAAGCAGAACAATATTCACATTATAGGGATACCAGAAGAAGAAGAGAGAGAAAAAGGGATAGAAAGTGTCTTTGAAGAGGTAGTTGCTGAAAACTTCCCCAGTCTGGGGAAGGAGATAGTCTCTCAGGCCATGGAGATCCACAGATCCCCCTACACAAGGGACCCAAGGAAGACAACACCAAAACACATAGTAATTAAAATGGAAAAGATCAAGGATAAGGACAGACTGTTAAAAGCAGCCAGAGGCAGAAATAAGATCACATACAAAGGAAAGTCCATCAGACTAACAACAGACTTCTCAGCAGAAACCTTACAGGCCAGAAGGGAGTGTCATGATGTATTTAATTCCATGAAGCAGAAGGGCCTGGAACCAAGACTACTTTATCCAGCGAGATTATCATTTAAATTTGAAGGAGGGATTAAACAATTTCCAGATAAGCAAAAGCTGAGGGAGTTTACCTCCCACAAACCATTTCTGCAGTCTATTTTGGAGGGATGGCTATAGATGGAAGTGTTCCTAGGGTTGGATAGCTGTCACCAGAGGTAGTAAAGTCATGGTAGGAAGGGTGGAGCAGCTGATTGTGAGGCAAATGCAAAATTAAATTGACTATCCCCAAAGCCAAAGAAGGGATAGAGAAAAAGTAAAGAATTTGATACCTAATATATAAAGAATGAAGGAGGAAGAAAAAGGAGGGGAAATAGAAAAAAACCTTTAGATTGTGTTTGTAACAGCATACTAAGTGAGTTAAGTTAGACTCTTAGATAGTAAGGAAAGTAACCTGGAACCTTTGGTAACCACGAATCTAAAGCCAGAAATGGCAATAAGTACATACCTATCAATAATCACCTTAAATGTAAATGGAGTTAATGCACCAATCAAAAAACATAGAGTCACTGAATGTATTAAAAAACAAGACCCATCTATATGCTGCTTACAAGAGACTCACCTCAAACCCAAAGACATGCACAGACTAAAAGTCAAGGGATGGAAAAAAATATTTCATGCAAACAATAGTGAGAAAAAAGCAGGAGTTGCAGTACTAGTATCAGACAAAATAGACTCCAAAACAAAGAAAGTAACAAGAGATAAAGAAGGACATTACATAATGATAAAGGGCTCAGTCCAACAAGAGGATATAACCATTATAAATATATATGCACCCAATACAGGAGCACCAGCATATGTGAAACAAATACTAACAGAACTAAAGGAGGAAATAGACTGCAATGCATTCATTTTAGGAGACTTCAACACACCACTCACTCCAAAGGTCAGATCCACCAGGGAGAAAATAAGTAAGGACACAGAGCCACTGAACAACACACTAGAACAGATGGACCTACTAGACATCTATAAAACTCTACCCCCAAAAGCAACAGGATACACATTCTTCTCAAGTGCACATGGAACATTCTCCAGAATAGACCACATACTAGGCCATAAAAAGAGCCTCAGTAAATTCCAAAAGATTGAAATCCTACCAACCAACTTTTCAGACCACAAAGGTATAAAACTAGAAATAAATTGTACCAAGAAAGCAAAAAGGCTCACAAACACATAGAGGCTTAACAACATGCTTCTAAATAGTCAATGGATCAACAACCAAATTAAAATGGAGATCCAGCAATATATGGAAATAAATGACAACAACAACACAAAGCCCCAATTTCTGTGGGACACAGCAAAAGCAGTCTTAAGAGGAAAGTATATAGCAATCCAGGCATATTTAAAGAAGGAAGGACAAACCCAAATGAATAGTCTAATGTCACAGTTATCAAAATTGGAAAAAGAAGAACAAATGAGGCCTAAAGTCAGCAGAAAGAGGGACATAATAAAGATCAGAGAAGAAATAAATAAAATTGAGAAGAATAAAACAATAGAAAAAATCAATGAAACCAAGAGCTGGTTCTTTGAGAAAATAAACAAAATAGATAAGCCTTTAGCCAGACTTATTAAGAGAAAAAGAGAATCAACACACATCAACAGAATCAGAAATGAGAAACGAAACATCACGACAGACCCAACAGAAATACAAGGAATTATTAGAGACTACTATGAAAACCTATATGCTAAGAAGCTGGAAAACCTAGAAGAAATGGACAACTTCCTAGAAAAATACAACCTTCCAAGACTGACCAAGGAAGAAACACAAATATCTAAACAAACCAATTACCAGCAAAGAAATTGAAGTGGTAATCAAAAAAATACCCAAGAAAAAAACCCCTGGGCCAGATGGATTTACCTTGGAATTTTATCAGACATACAGAGAAGATATAATACCCATTCTCCTTAAAGTTTTCCAAAAAATAGAAGAGGAGGGAATACTCCCAAACTCATTCTATGAAGCCAACATCACCCTAATACCAAAACCAGGCAAAGACCCCACCAAAAAAGAAAATTACAGACCAATATCCCTGATGAATGTAGATGCAAAAATACTCAATAAAATATTAGCAAACCGAATTCAAAAATATATCAAAGGGATCATACACCATGACCAAGTGAGATTCATCCCAGGGATGCAAGGATGGTACAACATTCGAAAATCCATCAACATCATCCACATCATCAACAAAAAGAAAGACAAAAACCACATGATCATCTCCATAGATGCTGAAAAAGCATTCGACAAAATTCAACATCCATTCATGATAAAAACTCTCTGCAAAATGGGTATAGAGGGCAAGTACCTCAACATAATAAAGGCCATATATGATAAACCCATAGCCAACATTATACTGAACAGCGAGAAGCTGAAAGCTTTTCCTCTGAGATCAGGAACAAGACATGGATGCCCACTCTCCGCACTGTTATTTAACATAGTACTGGAGGTCCTAGCGATGGCAATTAGACAAAACAAAGAAATACAAGGAATCCAGATTGGTAAAGAAGTTAAACTGTCACTATTTGCAGATGACATGATATTGTACGTAAAAAATCCTAAAGACTCCACTCCAAAACTACTAGAACTGATATCAGAATACAGCAAAGTTGCAGGATACAAAATTAACACACAGAAATCTGTGGCTTTCCTATACACCAACAATGAATGAATAGAAAGAGAAATCAGGAAAACAATTCCATTCACGATAGCATCAAAAAGAATAAAATACCTAGGAATAAACCTAACCAAAGAGTGAAAGACCTACCCTGAAAACTGTAAGACACTCTTAACAGAAGTTAAAGAGGACACTAACAAATGGAAACTCATCCCATGCTCATGGCTAGGAAGAATTAATATCGTCAAAATGGCCATCCTGCCCAAAGCAATATACAGATTTGATGCAATTCCTATCAAATTACCAACAACATTCTTCAACAAACTGGAACAAATAGTTCAAAAATTCATATGGAAACACCAAGACCCCGAATAGCCAAAGCAATCCTGAGAAAGAAGAATAAAGTGGTGGGGATCTCATTCCCTAACTTCAAGCTCTACTACAAAGCCATAGTAATCAAGACAATTTGGTACTGGCACAAGGACAGAGCCACAGACCAGTGAACAGACTAGAGACTCCAGACATTAACCCAAACATATATGGCCAATTAATATTCGATAAAGGAGCCATGGACATACAATGGGGAAATGACAGTCTCTTCAACAGATGGTGCTGGCAGAACTGGACAGCTACATGTAAGAGAAGGAAACTGGATCACTGTCTAACCCCATACACAAAAGTAAATTCAAAATGGATCAAAGACCTGAATGTTAGTCATGAAACCATAAAACTCTTAGAAAAAAACATAGGCAAAAATCTCTTGGATGTGACATTAGTGACTTCTTCATGAATATATCTCCCCAGGCAAGGAAAACAAAAGCAAAAATGAACAAGTGGGACTATATCAAGCTGAAAAGCTTCTGTACAGCAAAGGACACCATCAATAGAACAAAAAGGTACCCTACAGTATGGGAGAATATTTTTGTAAATGACAGATCCAATAAAGACTTGACATCCAAAATATATAAAGAGCTCACGCTCCTGAACAAACAAAAAGCAAATAATCCAATTAAAAAATGGGCAGAGGAACTGAACAGACAGTTCTCCAAAGAAGAAATTCAGATGGCCAACAGACACATGAAAAGATGCTCCACACCGCTAATTATCAGAGAAATGCAAATTAAAACTACAATGAGCTATCACCTCACACCAGTAAGGATGGCTGCCATCGAAAAGACAAACAACAACAAATGTCGGCGAGGCTGTGGAGAAAGGGGAACCCTCCTACACTGATGGTGGGAATGTAAATTAGTTCAACCATTGTGGAAAGCAGTATGGAGGTTCATCAAAATGCTCAAAACAGACTTACCATTTGACCCAGGATTTCCACTTCTAGGAATTTACCCTAAGGATGCAGCACTCCAGGTTGAAAAAGACAGATGCACCCCTATGTTTATCGCAGCACTATTTACAATAGCCAAGAAATGGAAGCAACCTAAGTGTCCATCAGTAGATGAATGGATAAAGAAGATGTGGTACATATACACAATGGAATATTATTCAGCCATAAGGAGAAAACAAATCCTACCATTTGCAACAACATGGATGGAGCTAGAGGGTATTATGCTCAGTGAAATAAGCCAAGTGGAGAAAAACAAATACCAATTGATTTCACTCATCTGTGGAGTATAAGAACAAAAGAAAAACTGTAGGAATAAAACAGCAGCAGAATCATAGAACCCAAGAATGGACTAACAGTTACCAGAGGGAATGAGACTGGGGAGAATGGGAGGGTAGGGAGGGATAAGGGTGGGGAAGAAGAAAGGGGGTCTTATGATTAGCATGTATAATGTGGGGGTTGGGAGTAAGGGGAGGGCTTTGCAACACAGAGAAGACAAGTAGTGATTCTACAACATCATACTATGCTCATGGACAGTGACTGTAATGGGGTTTGTTGGGGGGACTTGGGGTACGGGAGAGCGTAGTAATCATAATGTTCTTCAAAAAAATATAAATAAATAAATAAATAAAGCAGAAAGAGAAAAAATGTAAAATAAAAGCTGAGAAGATTAGTGCAGTCAAAATCTTTGTTTTAAATGGGTAATAAAATCAAGTAACCTCTCTAAAAAAGGGTGATTTTACAAAAGGAAAGGCTCAAATAGAGTATTAGGAATAAAAGTGAAAAGAAAAGAACATTAGATATAACAAAAGTATAAAATTAAATATGAAAACAGTCTTAGAAATATGTGGATTATTAATATTGATTCAAGAACAGGTACAAAATTTGAATAACTCTAGTAACAGTTTTAAAAATTGGTTTTTAAAAACCTTCTTTCAACAAAACATCACACCCAGAGTATTTTGGAAGTTCTACAAATCCTCAAGGAATCAATAACCTCAGTACATTGTTGTTATTACTCTTAAGGAATAAAAAGCAGGAAAAACGGTCTCTAAATAATTTTAAGTCTAATCTTTGACCCAAAAACAAGACAAGCAGGTATCAGGAAAGAAAAATACTAGGCAAATGTTAATTTTATATATATATATATATATATATATATATATATATATATACACACACACACACACACACACACACACCAAAGTAAAGTATTTAATTAAAATAGCATGCAAACATAGCAATGCACAAAAAGAAATACATTATGACCACATTGTGTTTATCTCAAAAATGTTGAACATTAGAAACTAGAAATCTAGCTCATATTGACAGTTCAAAGGGAGAAAAATCCATACATTAATCTCCATTTATGTAGCAAAAGCATTCCATAAAACTCAGCATCATTTCACAATAAGATCTTTTTAAAACCTAGTTATCAAAGAACTTTTTTTTAATAATGAGAAAGTTATCTACAAAAAATTTAGAGCAAACATCTTATTCAGTGGTGAATTTACACCCAAAAACTGCCTACTATCACTTCTATTCAACACTATCTTTGATGTTGAAACAGTGCCACAAATTGAGAAAAGAAGATAATACATGAATGGCTTGTAAATGAAGAAATAAACTTCTATTATTTGTCAGTAGCAATAATCAGTAGAAAACTTCAGCATTTTCAAATTATTAAATAAAAGTACATTGCTTTTCAGTAGGATAAACTAGAAAATGCAATTTTAAAATCATTCATTTACAAATCCAATAAAAATAAGGTACCTAGTTATAAAATGCTACTATAAAGACATGCAAATCTTTAATGTAGAAAATACAAATTTTTATTGAAAGACCCTAAGGGACAACTAAATAAATGGAGAGATATACTGTGTTCATGGATAGAAATACCCAATATTGTAAAGATATCAACCCCTTCTCCCAAACTGATCTATACTGTCAATAAAATTTCAATACAAATTCCACTGGGATGTTTCATAGGATTTGACAGAGTGATTCTAAATATTTTCATGAAGGGGTAAAGGGTCAAGAAAAAGATTAAAAGATTTGCCCTATCAATTATTAAGACTTATAAAGCTAGAGCAATTGAAAAAACTATGGTATTGACCCAAGGACAGACAAATAGGCTAACGAAACAAGAGAGTAAGGGCTCAGGAAAAGACTCAGGCATCTATGGAGACTTCCGACATGGTAGGGCTGATATTGCACATATATTAGAAATGGATACATTTTTCAAGAAATTATGCTAGAATGATTATAAATCCACATAGAAAAACAATACAAATTTGATTTCTTTCTTGGAATGTATAAAAACATCTATTCAAGAACTTTAATGTGAGGAATTAAACACATTAAGGGATTTTGAAAAATGTAGATTATCCTTATGACATCAAGATGGAGAATGGTTTATGTACCAATTCAAAGAAAAAGGAAAATAATGATAAAATTCAATGAAAATTGACTCTTCAATAACATAGATTTTGACTGTATGGATCCAATTACATGTGGATCATTTTCAATAAATATAATAGAAAAGTTTTGAAGTATTGCAACAATTTGAAAACTCTTCTATCTAGCTTATTTTATCCTGAAAATACAGCATGTCACACATATAAAAATACAAAATATGTGTCAATCAACTGTTTATGGTATTGGTGAGGCTTCCAGTCAACAGTAAGCTACTAGTGGTAAAGTTTTGAGGGAATCAAAAGCTGTACATGGATTTTCGACTATGTAGGGGGGTTGATGCCCCAACCCACAAGTTGTTCAAGGGTTAACTGAATATTAAAATATGAAATTTCTATCAAGAGGAACCATGAATTGTCAACCAGAAACCCAGAAGATATTTGTTGTCATACGATAGACAAAATAGTATCTAGAGTATTTAAAAAGAACTCCTATAAATCAATAAGATAAATACAAACTACCCAATAGGAAAAAAAGTATGAACAATCCTTTACCAGCAAGAAAATGGGAATGCCAAATAAATATATGAAAAAATGCTCATTCTCTTTAGTAAGCAAAGAAATGCAAATTAAAATTTGAAGGAGATACCACTTCACACCTGTCGGACTGGCAAAACTTGAAAAGCCTGACAATCTTCCTAAGTTCAGGGGGATAAAAAGCCCCATGAATTTTCATGGACCAGTGGGGGAAAATGTCATCTGATACAATCACTTTGGAAAACAAGTTGGTATTGCATGGTATTTCATTATGAGAATATCCTGGACTGAGTAACACCAATTCTTAAAAAAACTTTGCACATGTGTACTAACAGGCACAAGGAATTGTCCATAACAACATTGTTCATAATAGCAAAAAACTGTAAACAATTCAAATATCCATCATCAAGATCATGGAGAAATAAATTGTTATTTATACACACAATGACATTCTGTACTAAAGTGAGCATAACTGAAATACAGTTATATTCATCAACATGGATGAATCTCAAACACAAAATGAGAAAGCAAGTCACCAACCAATACATGCATTAGGTTGCCATTTGTATGAAATGAAGAAAAACAGACAAAACTAAACTTACATAGAAAATAAAGAAAATACAAAGAGAAGCAAGGGAATGATTATTATCAAATTCAGATGCAATTGCCTCTAAGTGGAGGGGGACACACAGGGAATATCAATGGTATTGATCACATTCTATACTTATAACCTGGATGGTGAAAATGAAGATGTTCATTTAATTGTTATTCTTTAAATTTGCACATATTCCTATGACATACACTTTTGTATGCATGATACATCTCTTAGGACTTTTCAATGTGCACAATTGCATCAGTAATATAGGTACCTGAATATGAATTTTGCTAATTCATTATGCAAATAACATGAAGCTCAGAAGGGTAGAACAGGTGTTAGATATGAAAAATGAGAAATAAGGATGCTCCACATACTTCCAAAGCTTGGAAATAAAAGCTTAAATTTTACATTAGGGAGTTGAAGTCGACTGAGTATAATACTATAGAATGAGAACTCACACCAAATGTTGAATCTTAGAAGCGGTGGGGAGAAAAAAAAACATGATTAGCTATAAGAAAAAGGATTTTAAATAACTACAGAGGAGTAAATTAATTCTATCATGACTTCAAAATCTGTTGTGGTTTCCTTCTTTTTAGAAAAAGATAATTCATTCTTATGATATACCAAAACACATCAAATGTGTCTTAAAAGTTAAAAACTGACTAAATTCTACCATTGAATTTGTGGATATAATGAGAGAAATTCTGGGCCAAAGACCCTAAGATCCAGGCTTCAGTCCTGACTCTGTTTTTTTGTAGAGTCCAGATTTTGGGGGAGTCTCTTGAACTTTTTCTCAAGATCTCTGAAGTATCATCATAAGAAAATATGAAAGTGGCATTAAAAATAAGAAGAAATGCTGAAGACATATTCAGCAGCTTCCCTGTGCTAAGCACTGGAACTTGGCTGGTTTATGTATACTTTCTCTTTTAACCTTTGAAACAAGCTAGAGATGGGTACTATTAGGTCCTTAGGCAAAACTGCATTCATTCACTAAAAATTACATGGAAATAATATTATTTATCCAATTGCCTATGAGCAAGATTCACATGCAGCTTTAAAGTTTGGTAGGAAGGTGGAAACATGAACACATAAAAAATTCAGATAGCATAAGATGGGGGCTATTTTTACCCAGGGAGATGGAAGACTGTTTTTCTGAAAAGGTAACATCCCGCTCAGACCAGAATAAAGAGAAGGAACCAGGTTTATAAAGATCTGTAGAAGGAATATTGCAGGAAAAGGAACATCGAACACAAACAACCAAAGAGTAAACAAGCTGTGTGTGTTTGGCCAGGATGACCGAAACACTGTGAATGAAGCGTACAAGATGAGGGAAGCAGGTGGAGACACTGAAGGTCATGGTTAGATGCTTGGATTTTATTCAAATGCACTGGGGTCCCAGGAAAATTTTCTAGGTTTTAAATTAGCACTTAATGAAGGCTTTAAGTTAGCACTCCAGGTGCTACCAACGACAGCACCACGGGGACCACAGACCATTAGACGGTTATCACAAGATCCCAAGGGAGAGACGGTAGTGGCTCACCTGGGGAGGATAGCCACTAATCTCTCAAAAGAACTTGTTTTGGGATAGATTTGGAAGGGTATTTTGAAAGTAAAGGACAAAGAACTCACTAATAGGGCTCCTAAATTTGGGGCCTGAACTACAGGATGAAGGGTAATGCCATTTACCAAGGTGGGAACTGTGGAGAGAAGGTTTAAGGAGATGAAAATCAAACAATCCATGAATATGGGATGAGAATCTTCCCATTCCTTCTCAACATCTCCAGGAGAGAAGTGTAGGACTTCATTCAGTTATTGTCATCTTCGTCATCATTGTCGTCACGGCGATTGTAGTAATACTTGGTAAGAACTTACTATGTACCAGGCCCTGTTCCTGATCTGAACCCTGAGATGTATGTACTACCGACATGTCCACTTAATACTAGTGACAGAAAATGAAGCACTGAGTTTCTTAACTTGCCCCAGGTCCCAAGGCTAGTATGTGGCAGAAGGGTTTGAATTTTGAATCCAGGTAGTCTCATTACGTTATCTCTACTTTTGATGACTTGACTGCTCAATTTCAGGGTTCACTTGGTACACCAAGAACACAACTGACCCTAATCTATAATAAAAGATGAATGGATTCAGCAGACAGAGAACTACCAACTCCTTGGTCTCTTAAAGTTTTTGGAGATACAGCATCAAAATGTTGACAACTGCCATTTAGAAACACACTAGTCCAGGGCGGTCCGTCCTTGTTACATAAACGAACTTTGTCACACATACACAAAAAAAGTCCCTTTAGGAAACTGGGTCAAATAAATTGATCTTTATTGAATGATATCTTGAGTCTTTAATAAAACAATATATATTAAGAACCCCTAAAAGGAATACAGGATTATATTTGATTCAGAAATCCCTAAGGCTTCTTTTTTTTGCCTGCTTGTTTTGTATGACATCAGGAAGCATAATTCATAAACCCACTGGATCAGTCGAACAGATCAGGAAACTCGTACACTGAAATAAGTGACTTGCCTAAGCTCCAGGGGTAACATATGAGTTTACAGTTCTACTGACTGTAAAATCTGAACCCCCAAATTATCATGGAACAAGAATGACTTTAGAAATATGAGATGAAATATTTTTTTGCTTATCTAGATGAAATCAGGGTTCACAGTTTTAAGTTTGTTCAGCTGTAGTATAAGCTTAATATAGTACTTTAATCCCAAGACCATCACCTATTCCTTTCAGTTTTTAGTTCTGTTTCTCTCAACATTAGGAATTCAGAGACTAAACAGATGCCCCATCACTGTTTGGCTAGGGCCCAAGACCGAACTCCAGGTGGCTACACGGAAGAGCCATTCTACTGTCACCTCTACAGCCCCTCTCTACTTCCCTCCAGTGTAAAACAGGCCTCCTTCAGAGTACTTGCGTCATGAGGCAAATGTGCTTTCACCTGCAGAATAAATCTGAGTGTTTTTATAGAACCCTCCCTTTTAAGGAAAAAAAGACTCAAAAGAGCAGTATGGGGAAAAGAACCAATTGAAATTATAGCCCACACTGTCCTACTTTTCAACATAAGGCAAACAACTTGGTATTTTATTCTTTCCATTTCCATAAATGTAATACCAGATAAATCATTGTCCAAAGAAAAGTAGCAAATAAAAAAGACCCTAGTGGATTTGATTTCTTAATGTCCTCCTTGAACACAGAAAACATTGTTTCCACTCAAAACTAGTACTTCTTATTGCACACCTTCTGAATGATGAGAACCACTGATTTTGCTCACAGAGTAAAGCTGTTGAGATAGACCCAAGAAGTTCTCACTTTGCCACTAATTAGCTGAAATACCTTAAACAAGTCAACAAACACTAGAACTGTTAAGACTATTAGGGCTCTCAGATCCTAACTCTATATGTGTTTTGACTGAGATTATGTTAATTTTAAGAGCAAAACTCATGTGTTTACTCACCAAAAATTGAATACTTATCATGTGCCAGGCAGTATGCTAAGTGTCAGTACATGCTAATTTCACTTCAGCAACAACTCTCTTAATGTACTTCAGGTGCTAATACTATCCCAGTTTTATAAATGAGGAAATTGAAACCTAGAAATCTTACATGAATGGTAAGATTCCCTAAGATGACTTATTCTATAGGACTTTGGGTGCCATGGAGATGGAATTTTATTCTTGAGACCAGACACTTGCAAACTTTCTTTGCTAATAGCATTCTTAGTCTCCATATTTTTCTCACTGAGGTCAAAAAAACAAAAAACCCTAAACAGTCTTCTTTGTTAAGTAGTTATATGTATATACATATATGTATATATATATACACATATATATAAACAAGAGGTATTTATGTCCTAAAATCTTAGTGATCATTTGAAAAATAATATACATAAATGTAAAGAAAAACTAAGATTTGTATCATTCTTAAGTAGCCACATTATGTGCCAATGGGACATGTGTCATTGGGCAGTGTGTATCTTTAGACTTTGGAGTCAAATTGAACACCTTCACCTCCCCATCTTGTTTCACATTGTTTTTCATGTGACTTGCTTTTAGTCACAGCAACCATCAGAATCCCAGCTTTGTAAGATACGGCATCACTGAAAGGAATTGCAGTTAATCTAATGTTGAAACTCACTACCTCAAGCTGGAACAGAGGGTGTCAACAGATATGTTGTTTTTGTCTCCCCTAAACATTTAAAATATCCCATGGTACCCAGGTGAGTTTATTGCATTATCTAGGACTCCTTAGCACACAGCCCACAGCTCTAGTCGAGGAATCACAGAATGACTGAAAGCGGGAGAACATGGTTTAGATGCACATTCTAAAAAGTTACCCTGGCAACTGGTTGGAGAAAGGAGGCAAGTTCCAAGACTAGAGCAAAGGAAATAATTCAGAAATGGCTACAGCATTCCAAGAGTGAACTATGGGTGATATTAGCACTGAAAAGCTCTGACAACAGACTCTTTAATGAATTAGAGAAAAATGTTAAGAAAAAAGTCACTTGCCAGTATTCCTCAAAACTATCAAGGCCATCAAAAACAAGGAAAGTCTGAGAAACTCAGCCAAGAGGACCCTAAGGAAGGATGTTGACTGACTGTAATGTTATCCAAAATAGGACCCTAGAACAGAAAAAAGACATTAAGAAAAAACAAAGGAAATCTGGATAAAATATGGACTTCAGGTACTAATTTTTCAATATTGGTTCATTCCTTGTGACTGATGTACCAAACTGATATGATGTTAATAAAAGAGGAAAACAGCAAAAAAAAAAAAAAAAAAAAAAAAGAGTCACTCACAAAAATGCATTAGCAGAGCATACATAAGGGTAAGTGGTAAAGGGAAAAAGAGGACATGGGCTAAGGCTGTTTCACTGTATTCTTGTGAAATGTACATGACTTTCATTCATAGAAACCATTCCTGTTACACAATGGAACTTAACAGGGCTGGGGTAAACGGAAAATACAAAAGTGAACGTTTTAGTAAATGTATCATTGTTATATAAGATGTTACCTTTGGGGGAAGGTAGGTGAATGGTATATGGAAATTAATCTATCTTTACAAACTGGCTATAATTAAATCAGAATAAAAGCTTAGAAAATACAAAAGTAAAAAAGATAAAAAGAAAGAGGAAGGAAGGAAGAGGAAGGAAAAAGAATTAGAAATTGGAGGGAAGAAGAGAGAGAAAGAGAAAAAGGAAGGAAGGAAGACTGGAATAATGGAGAACTATTCCAGTCTGCCAGCTACATCATTGCTAAAGTATTACGTTTAGTGTGAAATGTGCCCCTCAGTTCTCAGAAACAGCAAAGAACACTCTCCATGTAGAAAGTTGGTGTTGGCAAACAAATAGCATCTGTATGTTATTTTTTCACTGGGTGACTAAGACTTCATACTTTCCCCTAAGTGGTCTTGCATATATTTATAAACAGAAACTTAAAGGAACATTTGTGAAAAAATATGAATACTGAAGAACTCCAGATAAGGGGGAGATGATCCGAGTTTAAATAGTCAGCGTCGTTCTAGGAAGAGGGGGTTCCCCGCCTGGAGCAAGTTCACTATGAATTCAGCTCCTGGTAATTGGTCAGGCATCCCCCAGTCACCAGAGACCCGTTCACAGAGTTCCTCCCAGTGTGAGGGGCGGAGAAGTGGAGAGCTTGGAGAGCAGAGAAGGGAGGCCTGAGGGAGAACTAGGAGAGAACGGTGGCTGGTGGACGGAAGCCACGGAGCCCGTTTCTAGGCGAGGATTAAGCCCTTGTTGGGGAGCAGGAGGTCAGCCAGGAGGGACTGAGGCCTACTGCCCCTCACACTGGGAGGAACTCTGTGGACGGGTCTGTAGTGACTGGGGGATGCCTGACCAATTACCAGGAGCTGAGGAGAAGAGAAAATGGGTGTTTCCTCTCCACCCCTCCTCTGGGCTGGTAATCCCACGACTGACCGGCTGCTCTGTCCCCAGTAAACATCCCACAGATGTGCAAACAGGCTGATATATATATATATATATATATATATATATATATATATATATATATATATATGTACACATTATATATTAAGGCCAGGCAGGAATCCTGGCCAGATATTTCCATTTTCTCCACAGTCAGAATGTAATGTAAGAAAGAGAGAAAATGGGATAAAAATCCACAAGAAGGGCATGTATACATGGGAAAGATTTGGTAGCAAAAGTCTTTCTAGGTATGTCTAATAAAATTAACTAGGCAGCTGTCTCATTTGCCTCCATGTGCTATTTCCCACATATAATAAGGAAATGGAACTTCTAATTGTAAGTAATCTCTCTCTGTGCTTGGCAGCTATAAAGAAGCAGGACATTGCTGATACTGTCCCTCATTTCATGGATCCTAAAGATAAAGGGAACTCTGTAATGCTGATATTTTTAATCATAAGGCAACCAAAGGAACAGTAACTTAAACAGTAACTTCATAAAAATCTAAATATATTCTCACTGGTGGTTGAAACACACTTTCAAAATGCAAGAAGCTGTGAGCTAGTTTTAATGGCACTATCATGGAAGCCGAGAACTGGGGTGCCTGCCTGTTAATGGGCTAGTCGGTTATTTAATTGGTTCTTCCTCCATTCGGTTGTAAAGCACATGCATTTGCTAGCTGACATAAGGCCTCTTAGTACCTTCCTAAGGATTCTATTTTGTCAAAACGTAGAATGAGGGTGTAAATGTAAGACTTACACATTTAACCCAAACTTACATTTAACCCTTTTCAACTGGACAGGTAAGTCAAAACAATTACCTGAATGATGACTATAGTGAAGCTTTTGTATATTTGTTTTTTATAAAGATGATATTGGTATAACATCTTAAATATAACTCTGAGTCAGGAATTTTCTCACACTTCCAAATTTAGAATCCTTCACTCAAAGTTGGCCTTTGTCATAAAAAAGTTCACTAAGAAAAATCGTGACAGTTTTTTTTCCAAAATCTGT
Source organism: Manis javanica (assembly GCF_040802235.1). Classification (NCBI taxonomy): domain Eukaryota; kingdom Metazoa; phylum Chordata; class Mammalia; order Pholidota; family Manidae; genus Manis; species Manis javanica. The sequence goes on from NC_133157.1 coordinate 68,703,702, forward strand.
AATTAATTCCTAGATGATACAGTTCAAAGATAATTTTTTTTTCTTATGAAATGGGGAAAAAAAGAAAAAAAAGAAGGTAAACCCACGATGCTCTAAAAGATGTCTGGGATTTCAAAGCTCTAGGATGATAACTGCTACTCAATCATATTCTCAGGACCAGACAGACCCCTGGTCAAGCCTTAAGTATTTAATAGCACCTTGAAATTCAATTCAATGTGATTAATACATATCCAATAGATAATATTTGTTAGATTCCATGCTACCAAACTGAGGATCCATGTTACCATGCTTTCATTCCATCACCATCGAATGAATATATGCAGGGCATTTCCTACATATCTAACATCTTAAAGTGCAAAAAAAACACATAGCAAAACAGTGCTCTCACAAACTGTCTCACGGTAACATGTGCCAAAGACATTTTAATTTAGTATTGACGTCTGATTACATGTGAGAGATCACATCTTATTAATCTTTGTCTTCTGAGTGAGCAGTATAACATCCTGCCCACAGGCACCCCAGTAATGTTCAGGCGACCCGAATGGTACTATGAGTCATTTTTCACATTGTGGATAGGACAAAGCATGAGAAGGGAAATCTTTCTATTTCTAAAATAATTTTCAAGAGGGGAAGCTGATGCTTTATGTGTTGATTACTGTTATTCCCAAATCCCAAGAGTCACTGAATTTGTGCCAAACTATTGTGCTCAACTATTCTCAAAATCACTTACACCCAGTTTCAAAGTCATACACGGAATCAATATATGAGTCAGACTAAATGTTTTATTTTATGGCAAAACATTATAAAAATACATTCCTTACCACTTTCTGATAATATGGCTAACTTTTTTCTATGAATGACTATCACTTAAAAATAGTACCTTATCCAAATGTCATTGTTGCTTAGCTGATGGAAACATTATAAAAAGTTGATTTTTATGCTTGACAAGGGGGTATAAAAATCTACTTTTTAACTCCAGCTTGGCAATATGCCAGTTGCTTCATTATAAAGTACTTCATAATTATAAGAATTACCCAACTAAGAGGGATGAAATAAAACATCGTATACATATGAGCTCTTGGTGTAGTACCTGGCATAGAGTAGATGCTTCATAAATATTAATTCCCTTTATGTTTCTGTGGAAACATGGATTCGTCCTCAAAGGGTTTTCTCAATAGCTAGAAAAATATGATCAATTATTCTCCCTACTAATTCTTCATTGAATGAACCTTATTGAAATAGTTTTTGTGTTTATTCCCCTCTTTATTCTGAGCCATTAGAGATAATTTGGGAATTATCTTTGGGAATAATAGAGCTTAGGGCGTAACAAACTCCAAACATCTATACAAAACAAAACAAAAAAATGTACAATTTAATGTTACAAATCAACTCCTACACAGTAAGCTTTTAAATTGCTCTCTCTGTAACTGTAGTTGTAAAAATCTACACAGTTAAAAAATAAACAGTAGTTATTTAAATCACAGGATAAAGGTCATTGTGGATACTCTATGTCTGGGATCACAGAAATTTGCCAATAAATATTAGTAAATATTTAATGCATCCTCATTAACCTACTACATCATGATCAACTTGAAAGGGCCAGACTATTTGTAGGGCTAACTAATTGATATGAAAGCCCAAAAACCACAAAAATATTCTATAGAACAGTATTTGACAAAACCACTATGTAGAATCTGTAACACATAAACTTACTTGAAGTAGTAATATCATATAATTCTGAAATGCTATTTTACATAATTTCATCTCTTTAATTCTTGCTAATCCTTAGTCCATACTCCTTTAAGTTGGGATAGCTCTTGGTTCAGGAGAATGGCAGAATCCAGTAGGGGGATAAATAATAAGTAATATTCTACTTTTGAATTCCAAAATAAACTCTTAATATCCATTTCAGAGACAAACTGGTAAGAGCAAAAGCTTTCATTTTCATTTGTAAGAGCCAGGCACTGTTGAGAGGATGGATATGTGAGGGCCAGAGAGTCAAACCTAGAAGATTTGGCACAGACTGATCAATGTCAGCTGCAGAATAAAGGGTTTTTCTTTTTTAACCAAAAAAGGTCAAAAACAAAACAAAACCCAACCTTCTACACAGTGCACTGCAGACTGAAGAGATTGTACAGGGAGAAGTCTAGCATTAGGCTCCTGCTCGTACCACTGAGAAACTCCAGAGAGATGATGGGAACCCTAAAAGTAGAGAGTGCTGGTCCCCTAGCTCACAGATGGGACTACAGGAGGAGACTATCTGGTGCCCATAGCGAAGATTTCAAAATAGATGTGTGAGGAGTTCCTGAACTTTGAGACCTGAGGTATCACCGACTCTGGAGAAACTAGCAGAGGCTGAGTAAATCCAGTTTCCTCATCCACCCGAGCTTGAGACCAGTGCACATGCTGAGCACTCCGTCCCTCCCACCTCACCACCCCTTTCCCAAGAAATGGAGAGGTAAAGGGGGCCAGTACAAAGTGGTCCTATACTCACTGCCTTACATAAAGACTGAATTATAAAAAGAAAATGAATTACTTTGAAAAAATAAGACAAAGCTTATTTTCCCCCACCATCAATAGAAATGAGTGCAATTACACAGAAAGTCAAATTTATCCACATTCTACAGTGTAAATTCTAACAGATTACAGCATTTTTCTAGATGTGAACTATTGAACATTTGGAGAATAGAAAAGCAGAAATACTCAATAAGAACCTTAAGATAGAGAAATAGAGAGTTGACAAGATATCAGAGTGGACTTAGGGGAAAGATGTAGGGGCCATCCTCATCCCTGCAGTCACAGCCCCATTCATATCTTGGTGTGTCAGTGTTTTTAAGTTTTTAGCTAATCAGTGAGAAGAGATGAGCACCCTGAAGGTGAGGGGAGAGGAAGGGTCAACCTTATAGCAGAAAATTAAGCACATACCTAGAGTTAGGCAAAATTAAATCTAAAAGCCTAGCTTGTTTCACTAGCTTATTAAACTATGCAGATACAGAAAATTAAATTCTATCATCAAAACCTCAAGATAAAAGATGGAATATAAAGGTTTTTATGCTATTTTAAGTGGGACTTTAACAGAAACACTTAGGAAAATAAACTACACTCTACATTCATTATATTGCAATGACTAATCCAGGTTTGTTTCTTTGAATTATAAAAAAAAAAACTGCTTTCGGATCTATTCAAAAATGTATATATAAACACACATGTGAACACTGAGACACACACATCTTGGGACTGACGGAGAAAATTCCTAACTTGAAACTACACACAAAACTGATGCAACAAATTGAGCTTCATGTACTTAGAGTAAACTGTCTAAGCACCTATACACATAGTTATATAATGATATTATATAGTTACACAGATACACTGTAGCTTTGTTAAATTAACATATCAAGCTAAGAGTAACTAGAGCTCCGAGGTGTGGTTTTGATTTCATGTGGACTTTTTCTTCCAAACTGGTGCCAGCCTTGCAAATCTGCTGCAGTCTGCTATGTGTGCCCATCTGCTTTGACGGAGGGTAAAGTTCCCAAACCCATTTTGTTCCATGTGATGAGAAGTCCGTTTTGCAAGGACTAGTTAAGCTATAAATAATCTCACAAGGCACAACACAGATGATAATCAGCCTGAAGATTTACAAACTTCAAAGAAATCCAACGTAGCTCTTATTGCAAAGGTAATCCTTTAATTAAATCAAATTCTGCTTTTAACTAAGTGTAAATGAAGTTTTCCCAAGACTTCACACTGAAAACTGACTAATCGACATATCATGCTACCATACACAATGGAAATACAGTACTAGAAATCAGGCCAGCAGTTGTACTTCTGCAAGTTATTTTTCAGAGCAGGGATCTGCCCTGCAATATTCTCTTGAGGCATACTTAATGTAATAATAAGTATAAAAATATATAATACATATAATAAATATTTTAAAAAATAAATGATTCATTTGGCTTGGGTAAATGTTGATTTTTATTTAAAATTATCTATTTTAGGATTCTAAGAGTTTCTTAGACACCCTCATCACCACAAAAAATAGCTCCCACTAACAGAGCCCTGTTTGGCAGGCCCCGTGCTGAGGACCTGGCCATCCTTACCTCATCTTATCGTATGGTATCCTTGTGAGACAGAGATTATTCCCCCACTTTACAGATGGGGAAACTGAGGCTGGGAGAGATAAATAATTTGTCCAAGCCAACTCAGCTAGTAATCAGAAAACAGATGTGTCTGCAAAGGTCTGGCTCTTTTTATCAGACTGGCAACGGAGGCATGACATGTGATACGGTGTAAAAGCCAATGTACATATACATTTTAAAAGGCTTAATTATAATTACAGTACAGTCACAGGACCACAGGAGGACCAAGAACCAAGATGTAACTAACATCATAACAACAGGAATTCTTAAGATTCACTGAGCTGGAGGATGATCTTTTGACATTTTGGTAAAAATAACCTTTCCAGTAATGGTAAGCCTCATACAATGACAACTGAATTCATCATACCAGGGAAGTATAATGCCAAAAACTGCCCACGAAGATCTAATTTATTTTAGGTCTGCTCATACTGTGGTTGCTATTTTTCTAATTTAAGGGTCTGGTAAATAAAATTACAGGAAAATATAGTAAAAAATATCAGCAACAATTGAGCTCTTTGAAGCTGACCAATGTACCTAGAAGTGGCTAAAGTGACAAATTTTGATACAAATATTATAACTTTGTTTATACAAAATTAAATTGCCATATACTCCAGCAGGCTTCAGTGTAACTAAAAGCACAACTCCCCAAAAAACTTCAGTTTGTAAAGAAAGGTTCACAGTGGATTTTAGGACTATTATTTAGCCTGCCAGGGATGCTGGAACTAATGAAGCAGCTAACAGCTGAGCTCAGAGAAAAGGCAACCTCTGGTAACAGCACCCATGCTCTGGAGTCACACGCTGTGATCACCTAGAACAGTGGTCCTCGAAGTACGGTCGCAGAACCAGCAGCATCACCTGGAAACTTGACAGAAATGCAAATTCTTAGATCCCTAGGCTAGAATTTAATCATAAATTCTAGGGGTGAGACACAGCAATCTCCAACAAGCTTTCCAGGTGATACTGATGCAGGCCAAGTGTTGAGAACCACCGTCCCGTTTAAGATTCATTCCAAATGGTACTAATACACATAAGTATCCCTCCCAGAAAACAATACAGAAAAAATATCTGGCTGAATATGCTAATGTGTTCCCTCAGTAATTCTGACCTCCAGACAGTTCAATTACTGAGTCCACGTCTGATAAATGGCAGCTCTAGTAACTAACAGCATAACAACAGGCAATCCTAAGCAGCTTTCAGGATGTGTGCCTCGTGATCCAACTACCCTAGAAAATCACATGAGATATATAAAGAAAAATGCAAAAGACAGACGGCAAACTTTCAACGAGATGATCCAAGCACATGTGTTTGGACTATATGAGGTATGGGCTCTCGGATTTACCAGTCATCATTCCTGCCAACATGCCAGAAAATTTGCAAGGGCAGGAATAGCTTCCCTTGATTGCTATGGAAAGCTTACAGGAAAAGGGTCTCACGTGGCTCCTAAAATTACCAGTTAATAGAACCCAAAGATTAGTGCTGGCCCTATGGAGAAATACCTTGTAATTTTTATTCAGCATTTATTTTATTCTAAGCAGCACTCTAACCAACACACTGAAAGAGAACCATTTCCCTCTAAGAGACAGAGAGTACAAAACAGGTCAGTGGGAAAATGAGAATTAAAGATCTAAGCCCCATAGGTCAGTCATGTGGTACCTGCAAAGCAGCACCACCTAGGAATGGGTTAGAAATGCTAGTTCTCAGGTCCCATTCCACGCCTACTGATCAGAAGCTCTGGGGGTAGGCCCAGCAATCAGTGTTCCAAATCCTCCAGGTGATTCTGATGGGCACCAAAGTTTGAGAACCACTACTCTAGACATACCACTCTGTTTTGCCCACCCAGCCAAATGAGAACATATTTTTTTCTCTGCAAATTATCCCTTTAAACCAACCCAGTGAAAAGGCGCATACGGCAGATTAAGTGAGCTATTTAGGCCACAAAGCTAACAGGAGGCAGATGTGGTTTCCACATCAACAGTCCACATATGTGTCAATGATATAAAGATCTGCTCCAAGGCCTCAGACACAACTAATGCGGGTTCATTTGTTACAAAAGTTGTCATGTTCCATCTAACCTTTTAAGCCCTGCCAGTGTCTATGGAACCTGACCCTCCCCTGGTAAGAGAAGATTTAATACTACTACTACTAACGGGGTCACTTAATAGGACCCTTTAATAATTGGGTCACTCATCATCAAATCTTTGCCCAATAATCTAACTCTGATCATGTGCCCTGACTCTACTACCTTGACCTTATTTTTGAGCCCAAGTATCCTTTGTAACTGAATCCCCACCCTATTTTACAGCCAGTGACTGAATTCTTTCTCAAATGATATGGTAAGGTCAGTTGATTATGGGGCCTCAATAAATTTATTTTAGACCAAAGAATAGGAACTGTCACTCTGCCAGCCAGATTTAGCCTGTGAGCAGAAAAAGCCACAGATGTTTTCTTTGGCTCATAATGTTGATGTACACTGAGTTTTAAAAAGTCAAATTAACTGTCAGTATTTAAATATTTAATGATTTTCACATGCAAATCTGAATCTGTCTTCATCTGAAATATCTGAAAATATGACAGTGATTGAGTCTGCATTTCCATGTGGTAAATAGGCCAAGGTGGAAGAGTAGTGACACTAATGTGCCTACAAACAGTAAATGTCCCTTATTATTACCCTAATGCTATATTTTCACAGAGTAAAGTAGAAAGTGAATTATTTCTTGTGCTGAGTTCCTATCAAAAGTGAGCAAATGAAAGATAGGCCCAATGGCCATGCATTTTAAGGTGCAGGAAAACTTCTCTCAAAGTATAAACTATTCCTACATGTTTACTATGTAAACAAAGTGTTTTCTGGAAAGAATGCTGCTGAAGACACTATTATGAAAAAACCTGGCTAGCTTCACTCATTTCATTACCTATCAGGGCCTTATAGATATGTTTATATGCAAACCTTATTTTATGAAATAACTCTCTTAAATCACTTGTATTTCATCACAGCACTAATTTTCAGCATTGGCTGCATATTGGTATCCCTTGAGGAGATGTAAAAATACTGATCTGATGCCTGGATCCACCCCCAGAGATTCTATTTTAATTGTTCGCTGTTATGGCCTGGATGTGAGGAATTTTCAAGCACTCTTAAGATGCTGCTAATGCGCAGTCAGGGGTGAGAATCATTCTACGAGGATACATGAGAAGGATATTTATTACACGTGAGCACACAGATTCTCGTTAGCAGTTGAAAGAGCTAGTGCTGCCCTACTTTCGCTCTTTCTTTAGGTCACAGTGCCTGGTGTTGACAGCTTTATCTTCTTGTAACCCAGATTCACCTTGCATGTGTACCAGAATTATTTCTTTTGGAAATTTCTTTATGCCCCCATGTTTTATTCCTGATTGGATGTTACTCTGCAATCTTCTCTAACTGCAAGAACATCTAAGAAAGGTGACTCGTACACTAAATGTTTACACTCCACATGTCCAGTTGGTAGTTTAATCCTCTTGTAGGGTTGCCACTAATAAAAAGGATGTTTGATCGCCATGCATGTACACAGTGTTTTAAGTGCGTAGTCTCTCCAGCACGAATGTGTGTGTGGGGGGGTGGGGGGGGGCGGGACATGGCCTTGCTTCGCTTCTTGCTGTTACCATAAGCTTATTTTGTTACAGTTTAGAAGGTGGGAAAGAAACATTTTGGCTGAGATCAAATCATAATCCAGCAGGCAATATTCTGCACCTAAAAGGAAATCCCTGCAGATGTGTTAATTTATCTATGGTAAGACCAGACCATCTCTCCCCTCTTACATAAATTCTTGCTAGCCATGCAGCAAACGACTTGGGTTGGCCTCCAGAACCTCCATTCAACAGGCACTGCACAGCACAGAATTCCTGTCAAAACTGAAGGAGGAACAACCCTATAAACATGTTGTTTTTTTCATTTTCTTCTCTCAGTAACAGTCACACAGTCAATATAAAGTTTCCCTTTATAGCCCAGTTTCATTTTTTTTCTAGGTAATTTGAGTAATTAACCAACCCCTTTCTTGAAATCTTTTTTTAAAAGTTGAAATACATACAGTAAAATGCACAAATCAATGTACAGCTTGATGAATGTTGACATATATACATTCATGTTTATTCTTTACATTAAAAATATAAAACATAAAATTCTTTATATTCTTTTTAAAAAATCAAATTTGGAAAAAATCAGGGTATATCGTATCTAAATTCACTATTCTAATATCTGAAAATCCTCTGTATATTTCTTTCCAAATACACGATTCAAAAAAACCTGAAGTATCTGTGTTAAGGATATTTCCATACTCCTCCTTATTGCATCATTTTTACTGTATATAAAATATTCCTTTAACATTTCTATGAAACATAATTTAACACTGCATATACTGTTCACTAGTCTGCTTCCACTTTATTAAAATGCTGCCTGTGCTAAACATTTTATCTATTTTTATTATTTTATATATTTTTATATCTATTTATATTTGTAAGTTTTACATAAACATACAAAGTTGTAAATATATATTTATGTGTAACACATAAATGTTTATATATAAAGGTACATATATTATCTCTTTAAAAGTTATATTTGCTCTTGATGTTTTTCAAGTTTTGAATTTCATTACCTAATTATTTTGGTTCTTTTATGTGCCTATCATTTAAAAATTTTTATTAAATCTATTGGTCTTTTTTCTTTCAGACTTCTAGCACTTTTAAATTTAGATTTTTACCTAAGAGCTATAAATATTTTATTTTACTTAACTTTTTTCCCTACATACATATTTATTGTAATTTAATTATTTGGAAATTACTGTGATAAATTGTAAAACATATGCATCTAAATAAATTTGACCACCAAAGTGCCAACCATTTATTTTAAACCATTTATTTATAGAGTCCATCTTTCTCTGCCTTCTTTTTTTTGGTGGGGGTGGGGGTGGGGGCTGTGTGTATTATAATTAGGTTTAATCAGTAGTTACCTATTTTCTAAGAACTAATGTATTTTCTTGGATACAGGTGTCATTATAAAGGTCAATTTTGGAGGCACTGACATTTATAAATTTTCTTTTCCCACGAGAAATACATCTATTTCTCCACTTTTGCTTTTTATTTTCTCAGTAGAATTTCATAAAAAATGCTCATATATTTTATTTCATATATATCTGCTGTTAGTATGAATTTATTTTTTTCATTATCATATCTAAATGAATATTTATAAGTAAGGCTTTTATTTATTTACCTTGTATTCATCTATCTACTTTACTGGAGCATTTCATCAAAAATTATTTCTAATAATTACAGTGAATTTTCCTGGTTATTATTATACTGATATTTTGGGGTCAATATTACATTATAGTTGTCAAAACACCCAAAACATTAAAAGTATTTAAGTATTCAAGTATGCTAAAATAATCATGACAAACACATGCATTTTATATAAGTATTTTTAGCTAGGCAAAAACATACATATTACTTTGGAATACATGTTAACTATGTGAACAAAGTATCCTTATGTCTATATTTTGAGTTGCTTTGTAAGTTTGTATTAATGTTTATTAAATGCCTTTTTCACATCTATTAACATAACCCTACCGGTTCCCACCAGTTTGCAATTTTGATCTCTTCCATTAATGACTTTATTAATATTGAATAAATTCTAGTATAAATCTGAGTTGTTTGAGCAGGCTTACTCTTTTACATATTAGTTAATCTGACTTTACTAGTTTAAATTTTTATGTCGCCAAAAATGACAGTAATTATATTTAAACATTAGTTTTATATGCTTGATGTTATTTCTCCTTAAAAATATTTTTATCTAAGACTTTCACTCGACTTCAGTAACTAAATGTTTAAGGTTTATATAAGTTTCAATATACTCTCTCTACCCCACAAAATATAAAAATAATTTATACTTATAGTCTATATGAAACCATTTATGATAATTAAGAAATTAAAAATTACTTGTTTTTATAGATTGTCTCTGCCTAAGTATAGAAGGTTATTTGAGATTTTCTCAGCATGAGTTCAGCAGAAGTAAGGGGAAGATTAAAAAGGTTGTTTACACATCTAATTTAAACATCAACTTGTGATTACTACATTTATTTGGTTTTATGAGCAATTCAGGCAGAATGTAGTTGTCATAACTATTTGATGATCAGTTATCACTTCATTAAAATGCCTATCCTAAAGGTAATATTTAATACCCTTAAACCTAATCATTTTCTTTTCCTGGGCCAATTGGAGATTGGTAGGACGTGTTCTCGATCGGATCTGAATGAAACTTATTTTACACTTCAGCAAGCAAAGTAATTGGGGGGCTTTGACATAAACACAACTACTGTGCTCTGTCATCGAAGCTCAATGGCAGACCATGAAACCACAGAAGCAGAAAAAACAAAGAAATGTTCATTGAAAGGACCAATGGTGCTTCTGATGAAAAATGACTCCCAGTCTTTAGGAACATAAGATTATGAAGCCAGTTCTAATGCACAGGGATGTTGCACTGGCATTAAATTTGCACCCTCCCTTAATGATATCATAGCATCAAAATGGATGGGACCTTAATCCCCTCTCAGAAGTTTCCACAGGGTAGGATCCTGCTCTTGTCTGGCCAGTATTTGAAGATACTGCTACATATTCCTAAGCATCATGAGAGCCACCTAAAGAAACAGGATTTAGGGCAAGAGACACAAACATCTCACCATCTAAAACTTAACTTTATTTATTCTATTTTTTTACTGATGCATAGTTGAAATACAATATTAAACTGGTTTCAAATACACAACATAGTGATTCAACAGTTTCCTACATTATTGAATGCTCACCCCAACTAGTGTAGTTACTATGAACCAACATAGAAAAAGGTTACAGAATTACTGATTATATTCTCTATGTTAATTTATATTATGATTATATTGGGATTTTGTGCTTCTTAATCCCTATTTAATCACCTATTTCACCCATCCACCCCAACCCTTCCCCCGTGGTAACAACCAGTCACTTCTCAGTGTCTATGTGTCTACTGCTGTGAAACTTACTTTTAATCTTTTAATGTCCATTGAAGAGTGCAGCTGCTCCAAATTTATTCCTTTTCAGTAGTCATATCAAACATTCTTGTCTATTGTCCATTTCTTTACAACTATAATAATAATTAGGACACCTATACTTTGAGGTGAGTTTCATAAATATTCCACTTTTATATTGTATCCATGGCAAAATTTCCATTTGTTTCATGGATATTCTTAGTATAAATAGGCCTAAAGTAATATAATAAATAAACATTTCTATCTTTTTCAAAATACAAATGTAATAGTTACATCTTTAATGCAATCACAATGGACATGTCTCAGTACAAATTGTTATGGGTGAAATCATTTCAATTACTTAGACATATGCAAAGGGTTCCAACCATCACTGTAACTACATATCACTCAAAAATAAAATGTACTTGGCAAAATCCACAACTGCATTTTTACAATGCTGAAATTGATCTTACAATTTTGTTATAATTCTAAAATAATGTACCCATAAGTAACACTACATTATTTAATAAACATTCCAGGGAAAAACAACTTGAATACTGAATTCATTGTTTTCATATTCTTACAATAATATATACTTCCCAGAAACTACATGCTGACATGTAAATTTATAACTGAAATGCAAACACATTCATTTTCATCAAAATACCATGAGAATATCATGGCAGAATTGACAAAAAGGGCAGCAGAAGAAAGATGCCCTCAACATGCTACAGAAATATATTTTTACTTCTAAGAGTGATTTGTGGGATTCAAAATTGAATGAATGATTTCTACTATCATTCTGTCCATAAATTGACTTATTAAAGACTTCATAGTAGAGAATAAACCTTTAGAAAGAAATTGCCATTCATAAAAGAAAGACTATAGTACACATTAAGGTAGATAGCAAAACTGCTAAACTACTGATATTTGTAAACCACCAAAATAAAATATAAAATTAAAATTCTGATCTTAGGTAACCTATCATCCAATATGTTACAGAGAAAGAAACAGCCAAAAGAATAAGAATCCTAAGTCAAGTGTGGCAATCTCTCCAATTCAATGAGGAAAGGATCAATACAATATAGCTATAATTCATTGTAACCTACCTTATAATATTTTCAGATAGAAGTCTTCCTCTAAAAAATAAACTAAGAGTCAACAGAATGAACCCATAGTAAAATGAAACACATCTGAACTATACCATAGTTTTGGAAATAAAAAACAGTATTTCATACAGGATGACAATGACAGTATGTTACAGTAACCTCATCTAGAGAAAGGAGTGGTAGGGTAAAAAATAAAATAAAATAAGGGGAGATCGGGAAACATCTCTGGTTATTATAATAAAAAAATCTCTGGAGGGGCAAAGGGTATATTATCAGGTTCTCCTAGCTGGAAAGAAATATCTGTTAATATTCAATCCCCATTGCTCTAATTTCATAGTCTCCAAGTTTCCTAACTGTAATTTGGCCACCAGAGTACATCTACTCACCCAAAGGGAGTGTCTCATACAGTTAACAGATCCAGTTACTGTACTAAATGTAGCTCCCACTATAAATTAATGAGTGGGCATCACAACTTAGAAATCAGTCTCTTGTGACTTTGGCTAATAAGAACCAATCTTTTAGGTTAGATCACTTCCAGCTGCCCAGACATGCTCTGAGGTTGCAAGCATAGGACAATATCCTGAATAACACCCTTTAACAAAATCAAAGTGCCAAGGCAGGCTCAAGCTGACACCGCTTTATGTATTTATCTTTACCAAAGAGCCAAATAAGGGATGAAATCGTTAAAAGTTTCTAATCTGATATTGATTTGTTAATTTCTCAGTCTGTTCCTCAACTGATTTTTATTCTTGAATAGAGTTTCCTACTACAAATTATTAGAAAGATAATTCTAGAATTGTGATGAACAAAAAACATGTTAGTTTTCTTTCCTCATCTTTTTCCTTACATATTTTATTGAGAATGACTTTAAGGAAAACACATACACAAGAAAGAAATATTATAGGTATCATTCTAATAATTTATCTCACGTATATTCTTGTAGAAATGAATAGTTTAAAACCTGTACAAAACAGCTGTAGTGAAACCAAATTGTCACTAAGAAGGTATGATTTTCTGTAAATTCATCTTTTTTAACACTAAGCTCTCTAGGACATTAAAACTAAATTTAACAGTAGAGCAACAGGTTCCACAAGAACACAATTATTTTGTAGAAAAATAGACATCACACTTAGGTAGAAAGAACTACCTCCTATTAGTTTTAAAAGTAGTATCTCTTCAAAACAGTGTGGTCTTGATGAAAGAATAGACACACAGATGAGTGGAACAGAATAAAATATCCAGAAATGGATTTGCATAAATATAGTTAACTGACCTTTGACAAAGGAGAAAATGTCAGCACAATGGAAAAAAGACTGTCTTCTCAACAAATCAACAAAAGGTGCCAAACCAACGGACATCCTCATGAAATAAAATTAATCTAGACACAGTTCTTGTATCTTAGACAAAAATTAATTCAATATGGATCACAGACCTAAAATGGACAACTGTAAAACTCCTAGAAAATAAGGTAGGATAGAATCTAGATTCTAGGATAGAATCTAGATGGTGGTGGTGGCCATTTAAATGCAATACCAATGGCAGGATCCATGAAAGAAAGATTGATTAGCTAGGCTTCATTGAAACTAATAAACTTCTGTTACATGAAATACGCCATCAAGAAATTAAGGCAAAAAACAGACAGGGTAATATTTTGCAAAATATATATTTCATAAAGGACAATTATCTAAAATATACCAAGAATTCTTAAGACTCAGCCATAAGAAATCAACCCAATTTAAAAATGGGCCAAAGATCTAAACAGATACCTCGTCAAAGATATATGTATAGATGACAAACAATCATATGAAAAGATGTTCCACATCATACGTCAACAGCAAATTGCAAATTAAAACAATGAGATACACACTATTAGAATGGCCAAAATCCCAAACATAGACAATGCCAAATGCTGATAAGGGTGTGGTACAACAGGAATTCTCATTCACTGCTGGTGGGGATGCAAAGTGGTATGGCCACTTTGGAAGACAGTTTGGCAGTTTCTTTAAAACAAATATACTCTTGAGCCACAATCCAGCAATTGTGCTCCTTGGTATTTACCCAAAGGAATTGAAAACATATCCACACAAAAACCTGCATACATGTATATCAGCTTTATTCATAACAACCAAAACTTGGAAGCAACCAAGATGACTTTCAGTAGGTGAATGGATAAATACACTGTGGTATATTCACATATGGTGATGGTAGATACATATCATTATATATCTGCCCAAATCTATGGAATATACAACACCAAGAGTGAACCCAAATGCAAACCATGGACTTTGGGTGATAATGGTTATGTCAATGTAAATTCATTGACTGTAACTAATGTACCACTCTGGTGGGCGATGTTGATAATAGGGGGAGTCTGTGCATGTATGGGGGTGGTAGGTATACAGGAAAATAGGGACCCTCTGTACTTTCTGTTCAATTTTTTGCTGTGAAACTGAAACTGCTCTTAAAAAGTCTATGTAAAAGAAATAAGACACTGGAATTTTTATAATAAGTATCATTATGAATTTGCATAATCAAAGTCATTGCTTACTGATATGGATACCCAAATCTAGGACTTCATAGCTTTCTAAAAAGGATGATCTGCTACTTGACAGCTGGTTCTTAATTTCTAGATAACCTGTGTCATTCTTTAGACAGAGTTAATCTTGTATCAAAGGAAATTACAAAAAGTAGAAAATAGCAAATCCATTAACAGGCTCTTCATATTCACCTCAGAATTATAAGTACCATGATTGTTTCCACAAGTAAATAAATTTTAGTGTCTAAACATGTGCCCATGTGATTTCTGACATGCCTTTTCTTGATTTATCAGTCAAGAAATTTGTGTTGCACAACTTTCTAATTATATTAGATATACAGCCTCTACCTGACTGCTAGTGGCTTTAATCTAAACAGAAGGCTCACTCCATCACTGAACTTGCAAAAATGATAAGTCCCATCTGGCCAGAAGGACCTTTTATTTCCTCACTGGTCACTTGAAAATACTCACAAAATCGCTTTCCTTTTTATCATGGAACCTTACTTGTTTTTCTGGTGGTAAATATTGGAAGAACATAATGAAGCAGAAAAAAAAAATCAGCAATAAACCAGAACTCCCCAGGCAACCACTGTTAACATTTTCACAGTTTTGCTTAGAATTTTTACGCATTTTCATAACTAAGAAAATATCATATGCCTGACTTCCTATCTTGTTTTTTTAAACCATTTTCCTATTGTCGGGCATTATGATGATGTAATGAACACCTTTTCACAGTAAAGCTTGCCTACATTTCAAGTACCTTTTTGGGTACTTTTCTAAATGATACCATATTGGCCTTAAAGATAACTCAAGTATACCTGTGATAAAGATACCATGAATATAATTATATTATTCTTTATCATATAAAAATATTACATAGATCTACACCATTTTTATCAAACATTTTTCCCCACATATTCCTACTGATCTTACTCCTTCATCACCTATGAGATTTTTTCCCCCTTTCAGTAGGCCTGGGTAAACTACTTTTATTCTCTAGTTTCAGCAACAATCCATATTATTGAAGATATTTTTTTAAATCAGGAAAAATGATTTTGGCTTCACATCCTGCCCTGCCAACTGCTGGTGAGTACAAGGAAGGGAGAAATAGGGGAGCAGAAGTCCTCAGAAATCCCATGCAAGTTGGTAAGACAGACAAGCTCTGTGCTGAAGTGCAGAGAGCATGGCTGTCCTCGTGGCCCACCTGCTCCCAGAGGAGATTCAAGACTTGGGGGTGAGGCCTTAGGTTAGAGGAGTGATTGGACCACACCACCAGAAGAACAAGAAAGCCTCCATGATTTGAAGGTTATTCTGATTTGGAGCCCCCAGAATGCTTTGGGGAACCCTATAAACCCCACAGTGTCAGAAGGTTCAAGGGACTTAACCTACTTTTCCTGTTAGGCGCCCAGTGCCTTCTGTTTGAGGAGAGGAAACAGGAAAATGGGTCTCAAGGTTCAGGAAGCAACATGGACACCATGAGAAGAGCACAGATTTGGAGTCAAATCTACATGAATTCAAGTCAGGCTATTTGCCTAGGTGTGTTTGACCTTGCACAAAATTCTTAGCACTCTAAGTATCAATTTTCTCTCTCGGATAATAACTCAAAAAGTTGTGACAATGTGTATAAAGTATGCAGCAGCATACCTGGTACATGGTAGGTATTTAATAAGCATAAATTCCTTTCCCTGCCTTCAGACCACCTCTACTTCCCTCAATCCTTCCCTTTTGTCCTCTAAACTCAAGGAAGAGTAAGATTAATGGGACTCTAGATTCTTTCCAGATTGTTCAATCCACTCCACGAGGTGGAATGAGAGAATTACATAAATAAGTATGGTGTTAATTTACAATCACGTGTGTTAACTTAAAAAATAAAAAGAATAATTTGATTATATAATTCAGCTATTTATTGTTTATAAAATCACTTGTTGGTTTTATAAAGATCAGTGTTAGGGGAAGGGAATTTTTTTCCAAATGCTATATATTTGAAACTGAGGAATTTCCCAGGATCTGCAACATTATTTTCCTGTCTGTCTCAATTTCCACTTTAATACACCTGTCACTGATTTTATAGCCTGAGCTTTAAATTTCAAACTACAATTAGTTTTAAGACCATCAAATACAGCTACACTTGTAGCTGTCTGTTAGATTCACCTGACTGGATATTAATTTTACCAAGCTCACTTATTAAAATCAATTTAAGT
Organism: Manis javanica; assembly: GCF_040802235.1. Lineage (NCBI taxonomy): Eukaryota > Metazoa > Chordata > Mammalia > Pholidota > Manidae > Manis > Manis javanica. The sequence continues at coordinate 68,720,709 of NC_133157.1, forward strand.
AACAAAAAAGTTTAAAAGGATTCTGTAAGAAATTAAAGACATTTAATTAACTAAAACAGGCTATTATCCAGTAATGCTTTAATTAGATTTTTAACGTAAAATCTGCCTTTCCTTATCAACTAAGTTTTGTGAAAACTAGAATTTTATTCTGCTAATGTTAAAGCTAAAACTAAATCTTGTCCTTCTGTTGCTGTTCATATGTGGTAATTTTATATGTTTAAGTCAAACACATCTTGATAAGACATTTGGTCTCCAGTTTATTTGGTCTATAGCTCTTGTCACTATTCTATGGATCCTAAATACACCCTAAGCAAAAATTTTGAGGCTCAAAACTATTAACCTATTTTACCGTAGTAGTTTTCAACTCATTTGCATTGACGTTTGCTATAGAACTTCAAGTACCTACATGATGGAGTTGCATCTGCTATCCAGATTGAGAAACAGATGACAAAACAGACCTATTAGTGTAATCAGTTATTTAAATATTGAATGAGCAAAGAGAATCATTCTTCATGTGCAAAGTGTGGCAACTGGTAACTAAAATGTACTATCCTGAAGCCAACTTTTTTTTCTGTTGATCATTTTCTTTTTCATTTGTTGATTCTTCTGAGGAAAATCATACTGACAGACCTTCACCAAAACATACCATTAATTCAATCTCCCCCTGCCCTTGTTTTTCTCCCTGTTTTTATATTTCACGCATATGGCAAACAGAATAATGGCTTCGCAAAGATGTCTGTGTCCTAATCCTTGGAAGCTAAGACTACGTTAGCCTATATTACAAGGGGGGCTTTCCAGGTATGATTAAAGGCAAGTACCTTAAGAAAGGAAGATTATCCTTCTGGGTCCTGGAATTACGCTGGTGGCTCCAACCTATTCATGTGAGTCCTTAAAAGAACCTTTCTGGCTGAGATAAGAGTCAGAAAGGTCACAGAGAGATGCAACCTTGCTATGTTTGAAGATAAAAGAAGGAGAACATGAGCCAAGGAATGTGGGGCAAACCTTTAGAAATTGGAAAGGACAAGGAAATGTATCACCTCCTTAGAGCTTCCAGAAGGAAGTACAGCCTTGTTGAAGCCTTGATGTTAGCCCAGAGAGACCTGCATCAGGCTTCTGACCTAAAGAACCCTGAACTGATACATTTTAATTGTTCTAAGCCACTAAAGTCGTTATGACAGCAACAGAAAACTGATACAACCACAAGACCTAATCTCATTTTAAAAGGAAAAAAAATATTATAGGCCAACTGAATACTAAGATTTTCAGAGGAGTAATGCCATCTACAACTCTACAGTATCACTTCTGCAGTTTTTTTCTAAGACAATTTATACATATTGAATCCTCAAGTTTTGCAGGCATGGCAGATTTTGAGGTTACAAATAAGCCATATTCCCTGTGCTACTTCTTGGTTTCTGTCATTCTGCTTTGCTGTCCCCCAGAAGACTTCAAGGATGCACACTTACAGCCAGAATATAATTCCAACTGGTCATACTGAGGTAGGGCAGGGATGGGGGACAAGCACCATGATTAACTTTTCCTGCCTATGATGAAAAATGTCAAGATATAAACAGTACAGTGAGAATAGGAGGGAATTCATCCTAAAGCTAAGACTCCTTTTAAAAAACCAGGGAGTTAGGAGGTGAGATTCCTAACATATTTTATGGTAATCAGCCAATAACCAACCCTATCTTAAGGCAGGGCAAGCAGTCCTAAATAATGTGTCCCCACTGCTTGAGGGTAACCACTACCATGGAGAAGAACAGGATCAAGAAATTCCTTGTGTTAGGTTTATCTTACAGAATATCTAGAGGACTGACTGGGGATAATGACATTGTGTCTCTTATTGGAGAAAGACACCATGAGACAACATGTCAAGGCTACACACCCCTCTTCTAGGCCCTTTGCCCCATTCTTGAAAGCCTTGAAAGACAGAATCCTAAGCCCTTAAGTGCACCTCCTCTCTCAGGTTACCTGCACTTCCCTTTCTTCACGTGTGTACTTCTTGCCTTAAATAAAGCCTTCTCACTGCTCAACTTACTGCATTTTGTCTCTGTGCTCTTCCAGTGGTAAGCATCTTTGTTATTTCACCATTTCATTCTATTTTCTAAACTTATGCACTAGTTTTCCCTCTCTGTTCTATTTCAGGAAAGTAAAGAAGGGCTTCTGAGATCTCTGATTTGGGCTTGCAAGTTTTCTTCACCTGGGTGACCCAGACAGAACTGTAGCTGTGTGATCATGCTCTTTAGTAGCCTGTCTGAAAACCTCCTTTCCTTGCCTTTGGGAAGTTCTCAAAACATAATCTCACTCCATCCAGCGCTCTGAGGCTCCCCCAAATCCTGGGGTGGTAGGGACTTAGTTCCCATGCCGAGCAGATTCAAGTGGACATTAGATGCCAAGTGACCCTGGCTCTAAGAGTTGGCAAGTGATATGTCCTATGCTGAGCAGGAGTTCAAGGAGCTTCCCTTTCCTTCCTCTGCTTTTCCTTGCTCTCTGCTGCCTACAAGGCAGCTGCCATTCCCTGCTACTACTGCTTTAATGAATCCCTTCCTTTCCTACACTTATCCAACCTGTTGAGAATTCTTTCTTGTTCAGAGTCAAGAACCCTTCCCTTGTCCAGGTTGAGGTTAACCTGGTGCCCAGACTCAGCTGCCTGGTGGCAATATTACATTTGCATTGTGGCATGTACATGAATGTCAAGATTAAAGAGTATAAAAATGAATTCATTAAAAAGATTAATCAATTCTTTCCAGTGAAAAAGAAATAAATATTTTGGCCAGAATGAGAACAATGTCTTATGAAGTAAAACATGATGATTGATATATAAAAAGAAATTTTGCTTTCTACAGGGTCAAGAAAATAGATTATTCAAAATACAGCATAGCAAAAAACCCCACCATTTTAATTCTATTTACATTTTTGAACCATTTACTCTCATTCATTCTTTCACCTAATGAAATTCTTTCATTAAGAAATATTCAAACTTGGTGGAGCCAAGATGGTGGCATGAGTAGAGCAGAGGAATTCTCCTCCCAAAACCACATGTATTTATGAAAATATAACAAAGACAACTCTTCCTAGAATAGAGACCAGAGGATACAGGACAACATCCAGACCACATCCACACCTGCAAGAACCCAGCGTCTCACAAAGGGGATAAGATACAAGCCCCAGCTTGGCCGGACCTGTGCACCCCTCCCCCCAGCTCCCAGCGGGAGGAGAGGAGTCGGAGCCAGGAAGGAGAGGGAGCCCAGGACTGCTGAACACCCAGCCCCGGCCATCCAGACCAGAGCGCACACAGTGCATGCGTGAGGTGCTGGATACTAGGGAAATAGGGCAACAAGACTGGTGAACGGGTCCCAGGGGCCAGTGCCCAAGGACAAAGAAAAGCGAGTGGCTTTTTTTTTAATTATTTATTTTATTTTTATTTATTTATTTATTTTTGGCAAGTGCTTTTTGGAAGTCTTAAAGGGACAGGGACCCCAAAACTGGACGGAAGCATCCTGGAACACTTAGTCCAGAGGCAAGGAATCTGGGTATCTCTGAGCACTCTAACCTCCTGGGCAGCAGGGAGCACGGAGGCCCCTCACAGAGATAAATACCCTCCCTGCCATTCCCCCTCCAACGTGGCTCCACCATTTTGGAGCAGCGGCCCCAGGCAGATAACGCCCATGGCAACAGCGGAGCTAAACTCCATAGCAGCCAGGCAGGAAACAGAAGCCCTGTCTGCACGTAGCTGCCCAGCACAAGCCACTAGAGGTCGCTGTTCTCCCAGGAGAGGAAGGCCACGAACAAACAAGAAGGGAAGTTCTTTCAGCCGTCACTCCTCCCAGCTCTGCAAACTATTTCTATCACCATGAAAAGGCAAAATTACAGGCAAACCAAGATCACAGAGACAACACCTGAGAAGGAGACAGACCTAACCAGTTTTCCTGAAAAAGAATTCAAAATAAAAATCATAAACAGGCTGATGGAGATGCAGAGAAATATGCAAGAGCTAAGGGATGAAGTCCAGAGGGAGATCACAGATGCCAGGAAGGAGATCACAGAAGTGAAACAAACCCTGGAAGGATTTATAAGCAGAATGGATAAGATGCAAGACGCCATTGATGGAATAGAAACCAGAGAACAGGAACGCATAGAAGCTGACATAGAGAGAGATAAGAGAATCTCCAGGAATGAAACAATATTAAGAGAACTGTGTGACCAATCCAAAAGGAACAATATCCATATTATAGGGGTACCAGAAGAAGAAGAGAGAGAAAAAGGGATAAAAAGTGTCTTTGAAGAAATAATTGCTGAAAACTTCCCCAAACTGGAGGAGGAAATAATTGAACAGACCACAGAAATTCAGAGAACTCCCAACAGAAAGGACCCAAGGAGGACGACACCAAGACACATAATAATCAAAAAGGCAAAGATCAAGGACAAGGAAAGAGTTTTAAAGGCAGCTAGAGAGAAAAAGATAACCTATAAAGGAAAACCCATCAGGCTATCATCAGACTTCTCGACAGAAACTTTACAGGCCAGAAGAGAATGGCATGATATATTTAATGCAATGAAACAGAAGGGCCTTGAACCAAGGATACTATATCCAGCACGACTATCATTTAAATATGAAGGAGGGATTAAACAGTTCCCAGACAAGCAAAAGCTGAGGGAATTTGCTTCCCACAAACCATCTCTACAGGGCATCTTATAGGGACTGCTCTAGATGGGAGCACTCCTAGAAAGAGCACAGAACAAAACACCCAACATATGAAGAAGGGAGGAGGAGGAATAAGAAGGGAGAGAAGAAAAGAATCTCCAGACAGTGTATATAACAGCTCAATAAGCAAGCTAAGTTAGGCAGTAATATACTAAAGAGGCTAACCTTGAACCTTTGGTAACCATAAATTTAAAGCCTGCAATGGTAATAAGTACATATCTTTCAATAGTCACCCTAAATGTAAGTGGACTGAATGCACCAATGAAAAGACACAGAGTAATGGAATGGATAAAAAAGCAAGACCCATCTATATGCTGCTTACAGGATACTCACCTCAAACCCAAAGACATGTACAGACTAAAAGTCAAGGGATGGAAAAACATATTTCAGGCAAACAACAAAGAGAAGAAAGCAGGGGTTGCAGTACTAATATCAGACAAAATAGACTACAAAACAAAGAAAGTAACAAGAGATAAAGAAGGACACTACATAATGATAAAGGGCTCAGTCCAACAAGAGGACATAACCATTCTAAATATATATGCACCCAACACAGGAGCACCAGCATATGTGAAACAAATACTAACAGAACTAAAGGGGGAAATAGACTGCAATGCATTCATTTTAGGAGACTTCAACACGCCACTCACCACAAAGGATAGACGCACTGGGCAGAAAATAAGTAAGGACCCGGAAGCACTGAACAACACAGTAGAGCAGATGGACCTAACAGACATCTATAGAACTCTACATCCAAAAGCAACAGGATATACATTCTTCTCAAGTGCATATGGAACATTCTCCAGAATAGACCTCATACTAGCCCACAAAAAGAGCCTCAGCAAAATCCAAAATATTGAAATTCTACCAAGCAATTTTTCAGACCACAAAGGTATAAAAGTAGAAATAAATTCTACAAAGAAAACAAAAAGGCTCACAAACACATGGAGGCTTAACAACATGCTACTAAATAATCAATGAATCAATGAACAAATCAAAATAGAGATCAAGGAATATATAGAAACAAATGACAACAACAACACTAAGCCTCAACTTTTGTGGGACGCAGCAAAAGCAGTCTTAAGAGGAAAGTATATAGCAATCCAGGCACACTTGAAGAAGGAAGAACAATACCAAATGAATAGTCTAACATCACAATTATTGAAACTGGAAAAAGAAGAACAAATGAGGCCTAAAGTCAGCAGAAGGAGGGACATAATAAAGATCAGAGAAGAAATAAACAAAATTGAAAAGAATAAAATAGCAAAAATCAACGAAACCAAGAGCTGGTTCTTTGAGAAAATAAACAAAATAAATAAGCCTCTAGCCAAACTTATTAAGAGAAAAAGGGAATCAACATAAATCAACAGTATCAGAAATGAGAACGGAAAAATCACGACAGACTCAACAGAAATACAAAGAATTATTAAAGACTACTATGAAAACCTATATGCCCACAAGCTGGAAAACCTAGAAGAAATGGACAACTTCCTAGAAAAATACAACCTTCCAACACTGACCAAGGAAGAAACACAAAAGTCAAACAAACCAATTACGAGCAAAGAAATTGAAACGGTAATCAAAAAACTACCCAAGAACAAAACCCCAGGACTGGATGGATTAACCTCAGAATTTTATCAGACACACAGAGAAGACATAATACCCATTCTCCTTAAAGTTTTCCAAAAAATAGAAGAGGAGGGAATACTCCCAAACTCATTCTATGAAGCCAACATCACCCTAATACCAAAACCAGGCAAACACCCGACCAAAAAAGAAAATTACAGACCAATATCCCTGATGAATGTAGATGCAAAAATACTCAATAAAATATTAGCAAACAGAATTCAGCAGCATATCAAAAGGATCATACACTGTGACCAAGTGGGATTCATCCCAGGGATGCAAAGATGGTACAACATTCGAAAATCCATCAACATCATCCACCACATCAACAAAAAAGAAAGACAAAAACCATATAATCATCTCCATAGATGCTGAAAAAGCATTTGAAAAAATTCAACATCCATTCATGATAAAAACTCTCCGCAAAATGGGTATAGAGGGCAAGTACCTAAACATAATAAAGGCCATATATCATAAACCCACAGCCAATATTATACTGAACAGCGAGAAGCTGAAAGCATTTCCTCTGAGATCGGGAACAAGACACAGATGCCCACCCTCCCCACTGTTATTTAACATAGTACTGGAGGTCCTAGCCACAGCAATCAGACAAAACAAAGAAATACAAGGAATCCAGATTGGTAAAGAAGTTAAACTGTCACTATTTGCAGAAGACATGATATTGTACATAAAAAACCCTAAAGACTCCACTCCAAAACTACTAGAACTGATATCGGAATACAACAAAGTTGCAGGATACAAAATTAACACACAGAAATCTGTGGCTCTCCTATATACTAACAATGAGCCAATAGAAAGAGAAATCAGGAAAACAACTCCATTCACAATTGCATCAAAAAGAATAAAATACCTAGGAATTAACCTAACCAAAGAAGTGAAAGACCTATACCCTGTAAACTACAAGTCACTCTTAAGAGAAATTAAAGGGGACACTAACAAATGGAAACTCATCCCATGCTCATGGCTAGGAAGAATTAATATCATCAAAATGGCCATTCTGCCCAAAGGAATATACAGATTTGATGCAATCCCTATCAAATTACCAGCAACATTCTTCAACAAACTGGAACAAATAGTTCAAAAATTCATATGGAAACACCAAAGACCCCGAATAGCCAAAGCAATCCTGAAAAAGAAGAATAAAGTAGGGGGGATCTCACTCCCCAACTTCAAGCTCTACTACAAAGCCATAGTAATCAAGACAATTTGGTACTGGCACAAGAACAGAGCCACAGACCAGTGGAACAGATTAGAGACTACAGACATTAACCCAAACATATATGGTCAATTAATACTTGATAAAGGAGCCATGGACATACAATGGGGAAATGACAGTCTCTTCAACAGATGGTGCTGGCAAAACTGGACAGCTACATGTAGGAGAATGAAACTGGACCATTGTCTAACCCCATACACAAAAGTAAATTCAAAATGGATCAAAGACCTGAATGTAAGTCATGAAACCATTAAACTCTTGGAAAAAGACATAGCCAAAAACCTCTTAGACATAAACATGAGTGACCTCTTCTTGAACATATCTCCCCGGGCAAGAAAAACAACAGCAAAAATGAACAAGTGGGACTATACTAAGCTGAAAAGCAAAAGACAAGCTTAGTACAGCAAAAGACACCACCAATAGAACAAAAAGGTACCCTACAGTATGGGAGAATATATTTGTAAATGACAGATCCGATAAAGGATTGACATCCAAAATATATAAAGAGCTCACACGACTCAACAAAAATCAAATAATCCAATTTAAAAATGGGCAGAGGAGCTGAACAGACATTTCTCCAGAGAAGAAATTCAGAGGGCCAACAGACACTTGAAAAGATGCTCCAAATCTCTAATTATCAGAGAAATGCAAATTAAAACCACAATGAGTATCACCTCACACCAGTAAGGATGGCTACCATCCAAAAGACAAACAACAACAAATGTTGGCGAGGTTGCAGAGAAAGGAGAACCCTCCTACACTGATGGTGGGAATGTAAATTAGTTCACCCATTGTGGAAAGCAGTATGGAAGTTCCTCAAAATGCTCAAAATAGACTTACCATTTGACCCAGAAATTCCACTCCTAGGAATTTACCCCAAGAATGCAGCACTCCAGGTTGAAAAAGACAGATGCACCCCTATGTTTATCGCAGCACTATTTACAATAGCCAAGAAATGGAAGCAACCTAAGTGTCCATTGGTAGATGAATGGATAAAGAAGATGTGGTATATATACACAATGGAATATTACTCAGCCATAAGAAGAAAACAAATCCTACCATTTGCAACAACATGGATGGAGCTAGAGGGTATTATGCTCAGTGAAATAAGCCAAGCAGAGAAAGAGAAATATCAAATGATTTCATTCATCTGTGGAGTATAAGAACAAAGGAAAAACTGAAGGAACAAAACAGCAGCAGAATCACAGAACCCAAGAATGGACTAACAGGTACCAAAGGGAAAGGGACTGGGGAGGATGGGTGAGTAGGGAGGGATAAGGGTGGGGAAGAAGAAAGGGGGTATTATGATTAGCATGCATAATGAGGGGGTGGGAGAAAGGGGAGGGCTGTACAACACAGAGAAGACAACTAGTGATTCTATAACATTTTGCTATGTTGATGGACAGTGACTGTAATGGGGTTTGTGGGGGGGACCTGGTATAGGGGAGAGCCTAGTAAACATAATATTCTCCATGTAAGTGTAGATTAAAGATAACAAAAAAAAGAAGAAAGAGAAGGGGGATTACTCCCTGATAGGATAAAACTAACTGTAAATCAACGATTAATGCATGCTTTAAATATCCTTAATTTTGATCACTTAAAGGGTGTCAGATGATCAGCTATAGAAGTACACTTTTCTGATAATACTCCTTTCTCTTAAAAAAAAAAGAAAAAAGAAAAAAAGCAGTTCCCGTGTGGTGATCTCCAATGAGTTCTACACAGTGGTATAAAGGGCATATCAAAGTGTGGGCAAAGTGTCTGTTTGTGTTTATATAGAGGATCAAAGCCTAATTTGGCTACCCAGAAAATGAACTAAGATACGATATGAAGAAGAACTTCCAACATCAGCACTCTCTGGAACAGACATACCGGTAGATGATCATCAAAAAACCTCAACAAAGATCCAGGCGATGCTGCAGTTGTAGCTGCATTCATCCCACCGATTCCTGGACTTGCCATTGGAATGAAGAAGGAGATATCTAAGCTGGCCTGTGCATACAGTAAAACAACAAATTTGACTGTATCTATACTGTTGGAACTCAACCAAGAATTAGGAGAAGTGCAAGTTGCAGCGCTCCAAAATCTTGCAACTATAGACTATCTACTGTTAAAAGAACATATGGGATGTGAATAGTTCCCAGGAATGTGCTGTTTTAATTTGTCTGATTTTTCTCAAACTATTCAAATTCAGTTAGACAATATCCATCATATCATTGATAAGTTTTCACAAATGCCTAGGGTACCTAACTGGTTTTCTTGGTTTCACTGGAGATGGCTGGTAATTGTAGGTCTGCTTTGGTTATATAGCTGTATTCCTATTATGTTAATGTGTGTATGCAATTTAATTAGTAGTTTAAAACCTATACATGCTTATGTTACTCTACAAGAAGATATGTCAAAGAAATAATCAATCTTCCCATGTTTTCTACTGTCTGCTACTTCTATAGCTTTTCTTCTTCCTTCCTAATTATAATCCTTAAGTAGAATTCGTGCCTCATATCGAAATTACCGAGTATCATAATTCTTCCAAGTGGTAAAGATACCTCAAGACAAATGCTGGGCATAGTAGCTACAGGGCATAAATCTGCAAAGAAGTAAAAAGCTAACCTTTTCAAACAATATGGCTTCTCTCTCACTTACCAACTTTACATTTCCCTGTATGGCCCCAGAATATGACTGGTTAGTCAGAGACAGGTAAGATTCCTCAAGGGAGGAACAACCTAAGACAGGCACATTCACAGGGGGGCCATCAGGTGAGAAATTGGGGATCAACAGAGGTGAGGCTTAGAACCTCACCCCCCCTGTTTTGAGAGAAATCTTCTGCATCCGTGGATGTTTTGTTGCCCTTGTCTAGCTTGGATTAATACTTAGTCTATAGGCACACACCTGATCATCTACATTTGCCCTCTTACAGCACTAAACTATGTTTTCTACCTTTATCTTGCATCTACCTACCACTTCAGCATTTTATTAAAAAAAAAAAAATAATAATAATAATAATAATAATAATAATAATAAGGGATAAATGTGGGATTCACATATAAATCAAGTATAAAAATCAAACGAATATTCATATTTGACCTGATTGTTTATAGCTCATAATGCGTGATCAAAATCGAAAGTTTCTGTGATGACTGCCCTTGCACTGTTCACCATATAAGAACTTACTCACTATGTAAGAATTTGTTCACCATGTAAGAACTTGCTCATTATGCTTCAGAAAATTGGAGACTGTTGAGAATTAGGCTTGGGGTTGATTAATGATTGTGCATTGAGTCCCCTATACAGAATTTTATTGTTGTTAACAACCATTTGATCAATAAATATGAGAGATGCCCTCTCAAAAAAAAAAAAAAAAAAGAAAATATTCAAAAGTTATCAAAAACAGCATTAATCATGTTCATTAAATGTTGACCCATCTATGACCAAATGTTTGAAACACAAACAAAAAAATGTATCTTGGAAAAATTGCATGCAGAATGTTTACCTTCAACATTTAAAATAGACTGGGAAGAAGTGAAGCTTTACCAGTAAAACCTATTAATAGAGATTTGGTGATACTTCAGAAACGTGTCTGATCATTACTGAATTCCAAGTCATTAAAAATTAGGCAAAATCAGAGGCTTATAATGAAACATTATGTAATAGAAGCTTAATTCCAAATGTAATCATATTCCATTGGTATATGGCTGTTTTTGACAACTAAAATGAAATTTTCTTTAAAATTCTAAAATTTTGACTTGTTATAAATTTACACAAGTCTTCCATGACTGATTGATAATAAGGTTTTATTGCATATAATTAAAGAACACCTGAATGGTAAGTAAAGTGTTTTATTTTTCAGTAACTGTTTTTACACCATATACAGCTCTCCTTCAATGAACATGTATGTTAATGTTTCAAAGCATCTTTCTCTCAATAGATAAGATTCTGAGAAGATAGTCTGTTAGATTGAAAGTTGTTGAAAAGTAGCAATCTGTACCATAACCAACTAGGCCCACTGCTAGGCACAGAAATAACTTTTATAAGATACATCGTCCTTTGCCTTAAGTCCCATCACTTCCAAAATTAGAGAATCATGGAAATTAAGAGCTGGAAAGGACATTAAAATTGATTTTTTTTTCTTCTTAAAGCACTTAGACTTTTTCTTAAACAACTGAAGTATAATTGAAGTAGAGTAAGCTTTATATTTTCAAATATACAATTTGATTAGTTTTAACATTTGAAACTGTTAGGTAGAAAAATAGACATGAGCATCAGGGGAAGGGGAAGATAAGGTTCAAGGAAAAACTGCTTCCCACTTGAAGACAATGAAGGCTTTTCAGGAAGATAACTTCCTTGCTTATGAGGGCAAACCGGTCCCAACCAGGTCCCAACACAGGCACAATCAAACAAAACTAAGAACTGCCCAAACTACACTTCCTCATAATCTCATTAAAATAAAACTGCAGTTCTGCTCCCCACGGGCTTTTCTGTGTGCATTTTGGCAAAAGACATGTCCACCAAGAGGAATGGGTGTGTAACTAGAGCTGTCAATCAAATGACCTTACCCTGTCAATCAGGGAGGCACCTTCCAGCTAGGAAAAGATAAACAGACCCTCCCCTAAGTCTGGAGCCTTTGTCTACCTTGAATCTGGCCAGCCCGCTCCTCCCTAAGAGTATATTCAAATAAAACTTTCACTCTGCTTTGCTATTGTGCCTCTGCCTTTCAGTTCTTTGTTTCAGTGGGGACAAGAACCAAGGAGAACACACTGAACCTTAACTCAGATTGCTACTCCCGCCATTAAGGTGTGCTAAGTAAAAACTCTCTGAGGCTTTAACTCCCTTTCAGGTCTTTCATCTGAATTCTTTCCTCCGAGAAGACAGGACAGGAACTGAAGAATTCTACAACTACCTCCTCGTAACAAAACCATCACCCCAATCAAAATAATGAACGTGACCTCTTAAGCTTTCCTTCTGCCCTGTGGTGATCCATCTATGCTCCCCATCTCTATCCCTCAGACCCTAAACCCCAGCAACCACAGAACTGCTTTGTTTTCCCCTATTATTTCTGAGTAGTATTCTTAAACTTGATTTTTTTGTCCATATACGGAACCCTCAGCTGACAAGATAGGAGCTGGGATTCATAGTTATCATTTTGGCCAAGTGTTACATGCACTTTGCAATATAATAGCATTAAATTAATATAATATTACTATTAAAAAGTGTTAACCTCCACCTGAGACACCCCACTACTCTGGCAACAAGCAAGTGGTCCTTAAGGGTCACCTAGGATGGTGCAAATTACTGCACGAAATGGAAAGAAAATTTTGAGAAGGGGAAAATCACAAACTCCCCTGTGCCATCATTGCTGGTCCCTGGGATGCCTGAAAAGAAGGACTTTCAAAATCTCAACATGAGAAGACTTCATATTTTATGCACTATGTTATTTTAAGGATTGTATTACTATAATTAGAACTATAAGCAAAAAGCAGTTAAAACACAACTTGCAATAAAGTTTCTAGAAGGATAGGGATTTGAGTAAGGGGTAGAGGTGTCTTCTCGACCACAGCCATTCAGAAGATACTCTATCTTCCCTAAAGTATAAAAGGTCTATTAAAACAGCAGTACTATATAGTAAAGCTATTTCTAGATTTATATTTCCTGCAATTCTGGTGCTGTAAACATATTTGTGAAGTATTTTTCTATGGTCTAATCCCTAAGTCATTGTTCACAAAACAGAATTTCTGCTTATTAGAAGAGTCTCCAAAAATGGATCAGACCAATATGAGTCCATGGGAAAATAAGAAAATACAATGTTGGTCAAAAACAAGAGAAGAAAAAATCTTCTTTTATCAATATCTTACACATTCTTGACCATTTACTTGTCTTTTCATTGCTCTGCCCGATAGAATCCAACCCTTGCTACTCTTCGTGTGTCCCCTGTTCAAGTTTCATTTCCGTCATCCCAGTGCATAATTGCTGAAGCTTTTCTCAGCTCAACAGCCCTCTTTTTTCTCTGACAATCTCTACCATTCCCATGCCTTTAATTGTCACCTATACACAATGACTCAGATTGTGTATCTCTAGCCCAGACCTTTCCTCATAGCTCTAGACATACATATTCATTCAGCTACCTGAAAAATCCTACTGAAAGTTCCAAAGCCATCTCAAAATCAACATGTCAAAAATAAAGTTTTATCTTTTCCCCAAACCAGATCCTCTTCCACAATCCTCTATCTCAGTGAGTGATTCATCTAGCTACTGCCACACAGGAACCATCCTTGACACTTCCCTCTGCCTCATCCCCTTCCTATATCTAAGTCATCATCAACTCTTACTGTCATTACCCTCTCAACACAATCTCTCTCTTGAATTGATCCCCTCATATCCATTTCCACTGATTTCATCCTAGTCCAAGTAGTCATCATGGACAACTGCAAGTAACACCCTTACCAATCAACCCATACCTTTCCAGCCTTCTCTATTTATTCCCTGCAAAGCAGCCAGGCGGATCTTTCTAAACACAAACCATCCCTTCTTGCTCATTATATTTGAAATTTGATCACCAAAAATTTTTATTCTACTTACTAAATAGCTCTTGAGTCTCTCCACCTTTCTTCAACCCCAATGACACTCAATTAGACCCTGACATATCCTATCTCTTGCCTAGATTGTATCAATCTTTTTGAAACTGGCCTTTCCATCCTGTCTCTACCTCTAATCTGTTTTATAAGTGCAGTCAAATTGATTATTCTAAAGATTCTCTCTTTCTCATGCTTTAACTAGTCAAAATCATACAAATAGATCAATAACATGTAACTATGAATATATATAAATATCACTTGCATCTTATGTGACACATTTCTATATGAGACCTCCCATTCCTAGAATATGTCATAAGATACAAGGAACACAAAAATAAACAGTTAAAATTTTATACATTTGTTAACAAGATGTATAGTGTACTATATACGTATTTCATTGACAAATGACAAGGAAAAGAACTTCCAGGTAAATACAATCTACTAGGCATGGAATATTAAAATTGCCTATGAGCTGCTGGGGCTATCACTTATAAAGAGGTAAGGTCTTTCTCAGAAAAATGTTTATTGAGCAGCTAGTATATGCCCATTGATTCGGTGAGCAACTTTTAGCATGTACAAAGGTGCAGGAAGTGGTCGTTACTCTCCAGGGACTCATAATATAGTAGAGGAGATGTGATTAATACATAAGAAAAAATTTAAAAGCATGCAATCAGAATGGTAACAGAACAAAAAAATGAGGTGAGGGAGAAAAGAGATGAATAGGCCCAGAGAGCTTTACAGGAAATAAACCAAAGTAGGAGAACTAAATGTTTAATAAGAAGTTGTAGATGAGGTAGCCTATAGGCTGGGCCAGGAGCTTTGAATTACAGAAATTTTAATCGAGTAATTTTTGGTTATATAGATAACTTGTTTTTTTTTGCGATGATGGTAAGGAATAGTGGTGTGCCATAATATTTAACCTAATTACAGATTCTGTTATATGTTGAGTAGTGGCCTTAACTCCCTAATATGTTAGATCACTAAAATCAGTTGTCATTCATTTGACCACAGGCCACTGAAGAGGTCAAAAAAGATCCCACTGGCATGTTAAATGAATGTTGGTCAGGAAATTCTGCATAGATAATTCACATATGAACAAACCATCCAATGAATCATCCAATCAGATGATGATACCACAGCCGTTGGGATAAAATAATTATTCAAAATATATCTCATAAGATTGCAATAAATTCTCTAAAATGAAAACTTATTAAGCATCTTCAGATATGTAACTAGCTATCCCACCTGACATATTACCCCATAAATGACACCCCAGCTAGTCATATTGCCTCAGGTTATAGCAGAATTAGACTGTGCTCCCAAGTTCTGTGTGAGTGAGCTGGTTACAAGGACAATGTCATGGACATTTTGGGACCATGGATGAGTCAGTTAGCATTTTTCTATTTTAAGAGGTTGATACAGATGATTAAAAAAAACATCAACTACATGAGATAGACATATAGACCAGGATTCCATGTAGAAGCACCACTTCAACTAGCTAAATTTTGGGTTGTTTTTTTGTTTTTGCTGATCTCAAAGTTCTGATACATTTTCAATATAAGTTGCACAGTTAAGCAATTCTCCCCAGATCTCATCATTTCCAAAGTAAAGATTAGATTTGTTTTTTTTTAAGGCAAGCCATAAATTAACTACCTTGACTTGATTAAAAAAATGGCCATTTCAAGTTAAAGGTTCAGCTAATAAAGTGTGGTTACTGACCAAAAAGATCAGCCACTTTCATTTACCTTTTTACAATATTTCTAAGTCTCTTTTTTTCCTTTGTAATAAAAAAGGTGATACATCCTAAGTCAAGATTAGATGCTCTGTTAAATATTTCAACATTTGGGAACACAAACAGTTCTATCTTTTCCTACAATATGGCTCAAGTTAATTTGTCCTGTTTCATATCCTACTAATTTAAACATAGTATGGTCTCAGTTCATCCTTCAGGGACGCCACTTAATTAGCCTCCACATCTTACAGCACAATTGGGGTAAAGTCCTTAAAATGGGCTGGAGTTAATGCAGTTCAGAAATAACAGTGGTCAAACACTTCAACTGCCCAGTACCATTAACACCACTAGTCCTTTCTTGCCGTAGAACCTAATAATATCACATGAAATATTTTATTTGATTCTCACATTATACTTTGAAGGAAGCAGTGGTACCATTTCTTCAGATGGCAAAATTTATCTGAATGTTATTCAAGCTTACTAAACTAATAAGGGCTTTACTAGACATGGTTCTTTGTCTGCATCCTTCCCACCCAAAACTGCTAAGTGAATCAGGCTCTGATATTTGACCCCAAACCAAACAACCATGAAACTGTCTTGACAGTCTGAACCAAGACAAAGACAGCTGTCAGTTGGATGTAGGCACTGGGAATGGAGTCCTATACTGCACTCCAAAGGTCCAAGAAACAACTTTGCTAAGCCATATCCAATATGAGCAAGTGAGAGAAACAGGTTAAGAAAATAAAATGAAGCTGACACACTAAGATTAGAGAGATGACGTGAGAGGAAGAACAAAGCCTAAAAGAGAAAGAAAGGGATCTCATGCCTTCCTAGTTCTAATCCCAATGTCTGGCTGCACTTCCTGCTCTTGGGTGACAATGAAATTGACTACTGGAGAATAACCATAAATCCCTTTGCTTAAGCTAGCCTGAGAAGGCTCTGCACGACCCAAAGTGCTAAGCAACAGTGGTAGATACCCAACTTAATTCTAATGCTCTGGATTTTAATCCCAGCGTCCTCTCTGTTGTGCCATAATTGTGAATTTTCTCTTCATTATGGAATTCAGTCATTTGATACTTACTGTATCATTATGTGCTTACCAGTATGACTTCCTATTCTCTCTCTCTAGAGAGAGATTATTGCTTGATTTATAAATAGGATTGTTATACAGAGAAATAATTGTGAATATAATAATTCATTAGGCAAGAATAAGTAGGAAAACTATAAAAATGAAAAGAGTTTTAGAAATCACATGTCTCTTGAGTAAGTGATCCAAAGTTATCAGTATTTTCTTTGACCTCGACCAAAAAACTAGGCTTTTCTCTACCACAAAATATTAAAACAGGTTTCCACATGACTGATGCCAATGGCAGCCAATTTCCACATTCAGAGCCAATGTGATAAGCAAGTCAAGACATGCTAGCTTGTCTTCAGGCACCAGTTTAATATCACATAGCATCTTTGAAGGGTGATGGCATATTTGTGACCTTTTTTCTCACACATGTTTGTTAAACGCCCCCAACAACCTGTGAAGAAAGTGTTCCTCCATTTCATAGGTGAAGAAATTGAGGCTGAGAGAGACCAAATGTCAAGTCCAAGGTCACAGAAATTATAAATTCTGAAGACTCTAAGAATTGAAGGGACCATCCTGTAACTTCAAATTGCTTTGCCCATAGATGAGAGGAAAGGATATATTCTCAAGAACTGTCTTTCACATAATAGGTAAATAAATTTGTTAGTGAACCTTAGGCAGAGAGAAAGAGTAGGTCAAGCAAAGATACAACCCCCCTTCTTTCCTCTCAAAGATGCTGGCCATGCCCACACACGCAAACACTGCTACAGGAGCTGCCGCATACTTCATTAAATGGAAATGGTATTTGAGGGTGATTTTTCACTGGGACTTTCCTTCTGCTTAGAACTATGTATTTTCGATTGCTAATCACAGCTGGATTCATCTAGAAACTTTATACATCTGTGGCAAGCCTGGGCAGAACCTAGGACTATCATTTCAGAAGATATTACTATAGAAGAAGTCCACTCTAAAAAACAGATTCCAGCCATGTGATAAGGAGTGCACTGTATCTGACATATACTTCTCCCAGTTCAATACTACTTGCCCATGTCAGGAAATATCTTAATTTCTCAGGTTTCAAAGTCTTAAAATATAGGCATTGAGCCTATCATATAATTGTTGGTCGAGTGTTTGATAACTGTGGGCAAGAGCACGTGTAGTGACTGAACAAACAAAGTGATGTTGTATCAGACAAAAACCATGACAAATTTATTGCAAATACATCAGTAGGAATCATGGAACATCAGACCTGGAGAAGAGCCAAGAAACCATTTCAAACAGTATTTCCACGTTACAGATGAGGACACTAAAGGTTTTCCCAAGTGACCAGCAGGTTAGCAATGCTTATCAAGTACTCTTTGGATTAATAATTACTTCTTTAGCTGAGTATGATCTCTTGGAAGGTAGGGAATATGTATTTCACTCATTTTTGTATTCATGGCACCGAACTGGCTCAGCATGAGTGTGCTCTAAGTGTTGATTGAATGAGTGAGGAACTCATAAAATGCAACTCAGACTTCTCAAGCATGAATTATAAATAGATGATTGCTGCTTTAATGCCATCTTTACTTGGCTGATACTGCCATTGGGGGCTCTTGATTGGCTTGCAAAGGAGACCAAGAATACTCTTTTGTGACAGGATAGATGAATAAGGGATCAGAGACAACTTTAGCCTCCTTTGGCACAGAAATACCATCTTATTCTCAGTAACTCTGAGCCCTAGTGATGAATGAGGGTCGCCTCTCACGACTTCCTCTGACTCAGAAGAGAAACAAGGCTCTTGAGCGCACACAGTGGGAGAAAGAGCTGCCCACACCCTCTTACTCCAGAGGCACAGATACTGGTCATGAATCCCCGGCATGATGAGAGCAGGCCTGTGTGTCTAGAAGGGACCGCATGGAACAGTCGACCACGTGCACTACTGGTGGGGCTGCTGCTCCTACAGAAAGTCTCCTCAGTTACAGATCCAGGGATTTATACTTAAAACTGGTCGTTAGGACAAGCTGTTTGGAGTTATGCTGCTTCTCCATCTTCCCTGGACCAAAGCATCTGCTTTCTTGTGGTTTTGAGGGTGAATGTCTTAGCTCTTATTAAAGAGATACTAAAGATTTGACAAATCAAGTTTGGATTTTGCTCAAATTATAAGGATCAAAAAATCCTTGAAAAGAAGTGAGCTACGGAGAGCAATGGACAGCCATGCCATGCCAGTACTTCTGGGGAGGCCTAAGAACCCAGCATGCTTCAGCAGGCTGATTGGTCAGCTACACTTTCTCCCCAGCTAATGTCATTCCTGCAGAGACATGGTAGCTTTCCAGGGATACAAACAGATTTTATCTGCAATATGAATCACACCGACAGCTTTTGAGACTAAATGCATGAGATAAATATGAATTATAAGATTAACACTACCACCAGATGGAACAACACAGAACAAATCACCTACCGCCTTTCCAAGCAAACCATACAATGAATGAACCAGTGTCTCACAAGGTTTAAATAACACAGTCTGGTGTTTAATTCTGGGTATCTGGAACAAAACACACTGTGCATAGGTTCCCTCAACCCATCTCTTCTCTCTCCAACGACCTCTGAATTCCCTTCAAAAGTGAGCTTTGCTTCTGAAACAATCTGCACATACCAGCATCTTACTGAGAGGTTCTATCAGTGTTTCAAAAATGCTATAATGTATTAATCATTATACTGCCTGCTTCCAAAAAAGGACGTCAGGGGAATTGTTTCATGTATGTCAGCAAGGTCTGTTTAACATTAAGTAGCACAACAGGAATGCAGCCCTTCGTACGGTCAGTTCTCCTGCCCTGATGCTGGCTGCTCCCCAGCTCTGCTGGGCTGGATTCATTTGGGAAATGATGAGCCTCTGGATATCAAAAAGAGTGGGAACGACTACAGATGGCATTAGCCAAAAGAAAGATGTTTTCCTGAGAAAAAAAAAACACCCAACTGACCAAAGTGAAGAAGCCATAGGGTCCCTAGATCCCGGCTACATTCTTCGACTTTACTCTCATCTTTGCGACATCCCTGGAAGCTCAGCCTGTCCCAGTCTGTCATTAGGGTGCCCTATTAGGATGCCTCATACTTCATCCTGGTCCTTTCCTTACCTTCTCCCCTCCCATCAGGTCATGAGGCATAATGGCCCAGAGCTCAACATGTGACTGAGGCGGGGGGTGGGGGTGGGTGGGGGTAAGGGGGTAATGCGAAATTTTGTGCCTCTTGAGAAAATGTTTAACTTAATAAAACCCAAGAACTAAAACTAAAGACTGCCTGTCACTCTGCTATTTAAGTGACTGCCGCTAGGTTTTGTGAAAACAGATTTGAACTCCTCCACAATTGCTACTGAAGCAGAATATGATCAAATCATCAAGGGGTTCAAGTTTAATTCCAGGGGTATTTGAAAGGCTACTAAAAAGTTAAAAGATATGTATCAAGTCTCCATAGTCAAGTAATAAATGTAAATTATCATCCAACATTTCTTTGACAGGACTGGGTAATTGATATAGACTGAAAAACTGCTGTTAATAAAAATATTCAAGCAGCCTACACAAATGTCCATTTTTTACTCTGTCTCCCAATTCTGAATAAAACTGTGGTGGAAATGATTCTGGAACACTGCTTCCTATCCCCTATCTACCCATAGCCCTGTAGCCTAGGGCGAACCATTTGAGGTCTTTTGGTAGATTTCTTCATCTCTCCGGTGGGCACAGCAATACCTGTTACAACACTATAGCTTGTCATAAACTCATATCTATGATAATGTTTTATATTTGGAAAGCAGCTTCATATACATCATTCAGTGGAGTTATTTTTGTTATGTTTCATGTTTTGCCTTACAGCATAGCTCTCAATGCTGTCACAGAAAGAAATGCATCCCTATCACCATGTCCCAGAAGCTACAACTTTCCATGCTTACGCATGGGTGCCATATGTGGAATGCCAGCCAAGTGTAACACTCAGTAGTAAGGACTAGCAAGTTTTGAAACTCATATCTGGTGCATATGGGCAAGGCAGTTAACCTCTCTGAGCCTCAGTTTACTTATCTGTAAAATCAACTGGATAAGACATGGAAGAAACTAGGTAAGGCGAGAAAAGCACCTGATACTAAAAACAAGTGTTAGATGCTATTTGTTATCTTGGGCTTTGCAGCACCTATGAAGAGTATCAGGAGCAAGAACCCCTGCAAAGCAATGTAGTTGCATCGACTGCCTTCATCACTCCCCATTCATGTGTTTACCCTGTCTCTTAAATTAGCATCTGGAGAGACATGGCAAGGTCTTATAATTTTTCATACCGTGTGCAGTATTTAATGTGATTCTGAGCATACCATAGACAATAAAATACAGTTTTAATTAAATGACAATTTTTAAATATTTCATTGGGTCAAGAAGAGTTGGGAATAGAGTGTCCCATAGCCAAATAGCTGAGCGGAGCCTTGGGGACACACCAAAAAGTTTGAAGCAGCCAAGATGTGGCTTCAGCTACAGGAGCTCTACTTTGTATCTTTTCTACATTGGAGATCTAAATGTAATTGCAGTTGGGTAAAAGGAGATGGGGAAGTTTAAAAGTGGTGCTGAAAACCATTTCCATGGATAATCTCAATTATATGCAACCATAAAGACAAATCTGTATGCACCTTAGGCATCTTGTATGAAACCACTTATTATCTCTAAATTCTACCAAAGTCTTCCTCTATATTCTTCATGCATTCTTTCTTCTGAGGAAAAGACATATGCATGACCCCAGAATCTGGGGGTGGGGGGGGTCCATCTCCCAAAACCAGTAAAAACACATTTGGCATTCTCAAGTTCTATTAAAGAAGCATTCCTGAGCACCTGCTATGTGCTGAGCAACCAATAACTCAAACACAAGTACCCATGAACCTTTGTACAAATAAATATAGAACATGTCTTGAAAGCCTCATATTCTGAGTGTTAATTTGAAGGGGTTGTGGGATGTAACTTGGCAGACCAGAAAAAAATGAGTGAGAAAAAAGGACCCAAATTTAGAAAGACAATAGAAGCTAACCACCCCAGAAATCACAGCCTGGTAGGAGTTGTAGCATCGTTCCCAACATAGCACCCAGAACACGTGCTCTTTATGCACAGCCCTGGTGCGGTGCACCCTTCACGCAGGCAACTCACAGGTCTGTCAGACCACACACAGGCACATCTCACTAACGTTGGCTGATCAGAGCCAGAATTACAGTCTGAATTTGTAAAAAAAAAAAAAAAAAAAACAACTAAACTGCAGAATTTTATGTTATGTAGTTTAATTACTTTAAAGAACACACAATAACATAAGCTAACAAAAGGTTTTCAGTCTATTGTGGGGCTACTTTCAGGAGAAAAACATGTTTCACCATCATTGTGTTAATTCCTACATAAACAGCGTTGTCAAAATTCAGTATCTTATACTAGTTAGTTGCACTACAAGAAGAATAATGAGTATTATTTATTGACCAACCACTTACAAGGTACTAACCTACTAATGATCACAATATGCCTGAAAGGTTAGAATTTATTATTGCCAATTTTCTACTTCTGAGGAAGTAAGTTCTCAGTATGGTATAGGGGAAAAAAGCACAGAATACTTTTCTGATTTCTACAGCTTCGAGAAGCAAGAACAAAAGTGATGGGCATCCCAAAGGCTAATGCTAAGGTGATTGCTGAAGGCTGCAGTGGAGACAAGGATGTACAGCAGAAGCATAAAGGAAGGAAGGATCCCAGCCCAACAACACTGGCCCATCCCAACAGACTAGAGGATGATGCCACCAGACAAGGGAGCAGGGTGCACGCTGTCGAGCACCCCACTATGATGTAGTCTTTGTGAATGACTCCCTGGAGGGATGCAGGACATGGCCTCTGAGGCCACGTGTCTGTCCTAAACAAAATGGTTGGAATCTGAGTACAAGGCAGCAGCTGAATAAGATTCACGGATACCAGGTAACGGTGAGGAAGACTCACACAGATGGTGGGCAAAACCTACAAAGTTCTCTACAGACAGAGGAGACCCAGTCTTTCCCAGCAGGGTCCCTGTAGCCTCAGGTATGGCAAGAACTGAAAGAGGTATAGACCTGGCCTACATAAGTCTCCATTTTCTTAAAGAAAAAAACAGAATTAGGAAAAAATCTATATCTTTAAATGGCTGAGGTATGTCTTCGGCAAGTTGCTTAAACTCCTAGGACCTCAGTTATTCACCTAAAAAATTAGGGGGCAAATTAGAACTCCAAAGTAATGGGTATAAGTTCATGTAATTTGATTTTCAGACTAGTAATAAATTGCTTGGAAGATTATTTCAAAAATAATCCTAAATGAGTGTTGATTATATCCCAAGCCAAATAATTCTGGATTAGGTAAAATTGCAGATGAAATTATACAACTTCATATAAAAAATGAATATCATACAACAGAAACTCATGAGTTCTTAAAATATCCATGTCTGAAACAAGAAACTGAGAAACTTTTCATTAATGTTCATATAAGATAAATTACCCACATATTTGTTTTGCCTCCTAAGTAGCAAATATCCTCAAGTTGATCTAGGTTGTAACATAGACTTATGATAAATATAACTATTATTTCATTTGCTAAAATTGTTACTGCATATTGCCATCCCAATTCTCTACTGAATTCTACACAGAGGGGGGAAAAAAAAACCTAACAAGAAGAGTCTCCAAAGGTACTAAGCATACTTTTTCCATTTATCATTTAAGTTCTATCCTAAAAATAGCAAAAATTTAACTAGAAAAACTAAAAATTTACATGGGTTATTGTATAGACATGGTGTTTATAAAATACACTCTCTGTAACATGAGATGGTCAGGGAATAGACTATCCTGGTAAATATGGTTGTCAAATGACATAATCGATACATCTGGATGACTGATAATCTCTTCGCCATGAAAACTATACTATACATATTCAAGTCTTAGATAATCAAAAAAGAAACTTCAGAACCTTGCTGTACCTCAGACTTTGTATTTTTAATATTTACAGCTATTATGAAAAGCAAGCTTATATTCTAACTGGATATTTTATGATTTGGGTTAGAAATAACAGAGCTTTTACTGGAATTATCTCTTGCTAAAGTCTCTTTAGCTAACCCAAAGGAAAATATAGCCCACATCACTGGTTTTCAAAGTTACTTATTTTTCTTCTTTAGCAGTGAAACCCTTTACTCAAGTGAATTCTTATACAGTGCAGCAATTGAGATAAAAGTGGCATTAATACAGTCCATGTTTTTAAAAATTCACTTATTATAAAGTCAATCATTGTTCTGATGAATGAAAAAATGTGAAATCAGGGGATATAAAGTTTTAGTGCTATACCTGCTTCATTACCAATTTACTCATGGGGTTCACCTTCAGTGTATAATTTCATGGATTTGCTTCATACCATTATGCATTCATGCTGAATTTTTTAGAATTTTTTTAAAAGACCAGTGCATGCCACAAGATTCTAATTAATAGCATATTTAGATTAGAAGAATTTAAAAGATATGTACAAAGCAGAAGCTTTGTCTGTGAGAACAAATTAAGCTTTGTTGGTTTCTAAGTGTGACAACATTTACAGAACACATTCTAGGTTTTCTTATACAGTTTTTAAATCATTGAAATGTTTATGCTATAAAGTCTATAATAAAGCTGGAACCAAAATTTGAAGAATTCCTAAAGAACTTCTGAGAAACCCAAAGGTATATGTTAACTAATCATATTAAATCTGGTCCTTCTCAAGTCTACTACTGGGACTCCATGTGGTTATATTGTCTCCATAGGGCGCTGAAGGAAAGAATTTGGAACCATGGCCCAAACATTTCTAGAAAAAAAGACAGTAACAATGACATTAAACAAGGGTCACAAAGTCAGTCACACACAGAATCCCAGCAGGGGACAGAAACAGGTTAAGGGGACCAGACAAGGTCAGCTCCTCATAGGAGCTGGTCAGAACTCGGCTGTAATGCATGGCTATGCCATGAAGACTCTGTATCAGTGAGCAACAGGTGAATTCTCAAATGGCTCCAAAGGTACTCGCACCCTTGGATAATCCCCTCCCCTGAAATGTAGACTGGACCTAGGGACTTGCTTTTAACGGAAGAAAACAGCAAAAGCATCAGGATGGCATTTCTAAGATCAGATTATGGAAGATTCTGACTCCAGCCTGCTAGCACTCTCCAGCTCTCCTCATTTTTGTTCTGATGAAACAAATTGCCATGTGACTGCATGGCCCTATGGAGAGGCCTATACGAAAAAGTTCAAGGGAGGCCTTTACCAGGACACCCTGAGGACGTGAATCCTTCCACCGACCTTCGACAGCTGGAAGAACCTCTCCAGTTGAATCTTACCATGGTGGCAGTCCCAGCAGACAGCTCAAGTCTGGACAGGACAGCAGCTTTGCAGCACATCCTGACCACAGTTCGAGGACCAGAGGACCCAGTAAGGCTGCACCTGCATTCCTGGCCCACAGATGTGAAGGTTAGCAAATAATGCTGCTTTAAACAATAGATAGCTAAAGCAGAGTGTCACCAGATTTTCCCATTTTTCCAAAGGAGCTAGACATCCAGATTCACGTATGTGACATCTCCTAACTTTTTAAAGTTTAAAGCAACTCATTAAATACATAAATGCGTAGCCACATCTGAAGGCTAAAGGGGGTTACAAATTTCCCGTTTCCCACTGACACACCAACAAGGGAATGCCAGACATGACCAAAAGTAAATGCACATTAATAAACGTACCATAAGGAAAAAGTGCTCTATAATAAAAGTAATTTTCTTCTTTTACATATAATGTATAAAAAGACCACAGAGACGGTCTATTAAAAGGTAAGAAGTGACTACTGCAACAGCTTTTGCAGTACGTTGACCTCCAAAGTAACAGCGCCGGCAAGCAAGAGCCTGAAGGGCATAGAGCGACCCTGTGCCTCGCTGAGGAAAAATAATTAAACACGGCAAAGGGGAATCCAAGAGGCTGAGAAGCGGAACGTCATCATCTACATTCATTGCGCAAACCTGCCGGGAGGAGCAGAGAGTAAGCCCCCAATGCCTGGGTTGGCTTCTCAGAGGGTTCTCGGGAGTGCTCAGAGAGCTGAAGACTCTGCTGAAGAGGAAGGAGGATATGAAGACACGGCAAAGGCAGACCAGGCCCGTGATGGAAGAGAAACGAAAGCATGCGTCCCTCCTAAGCGGAAACAAAAGGCAATTCAAGGATCCCAGCACCCCAAGAGGCCTCCAGCCTTTTTCTTCTTTTGGTCTGAGTATCGCCCAAAAATTAAAGGAGAACATCCCACCCTATCCATTGGTGACATTGCAAAGAAACTGGGAGATGCAGAATAACGGTGGTGCAGGTGGCCAGCAGCCTCATGGCAAGAAGGCCGCTAAGCTCAAGGAAAAATATGGAAAGGATACTGCTGCATACCAAGCTGAAGGAAAGCCTGATGCCTCAAAAATGGGAGTTGCAAGGCTGAAAAAGGCAAGAAAAAGAAGGAAGATGAGGAGGAGGAGGAAGATGAAGATGGTGATTTGAGTAAGTTGGTTCTAGAGCATTTATTTTCTTGTCTATAAAGCATTTAACCCCCTTGTACACAACTCCTAAAAACTGAAATGTAAGGCTGTGTATGATTGGTTTTTAAACTGTACAGTGTCTTTTTTTGTATAGTTATTAATGCACTACTGAACACGAGATAGGCCATAGCCCTGTCCGAGTGGTACTTTCAACAGCCACTAACCTCCTTGCAGGGTGCAGGGTGGGGGTTGTTAAGTTTAAAGCAGGTTCTTGTTCGTGCACAGCACAAACTGGTTTTACATAGAGAGATTAGTTATAGATGGTAGCTTTTTTCCAGTTATCTCTGATGCAGCTTTTAAGAAATAATTGTTCTGTTAACTGAATACCACTCTGTAATTGCAAAAAAAAAAAAAAGCTGCAGCTGTTTTGTTAACATTCTGAATGCTTCTAAGTAAATACAATTTTAAAGACAGAAGTGACTATTGCAAACAGGTGTGACAATCAGTAATAAGACTAGAGGGGAGAAAAATAACTCAACAGTCCACCAGCGAGAGACCTTGAATCAAAGCTCTAATATTAAATCTGCTTAACATCTTGCTCATGTGTTTCTACAGACTGGAAATAAGCAAGCAGCACAGTAAACCCAAGGGATTTTCCTTTTTAAATTTGAAAACCTATACTATGGTTAATATGAGATGCTAACTGCTAGGAAAAAGAGGCCTATTTCTAATACTGAAATTACTCAGGGATATAAATCATATTAAAATATTTTAAGACAAAATGCTTCTATAAATCTGTGCCACAGAATTATCATAACATCATCTGCTCTATTACAGAGGGTGGCTGATCCCGTTTTACTCCTTCTCAACATGTTATCTACACTTTTAGGAGAATGAATCCCAAATATGCATTTCTACCCTGCCATATCTTGAACTACAAGGCTTTATCTCAAATTGTATTTTCTTTTGGCTACCCTATTTCTTATTCAACAATCATCTCTCTCCCAAAATTGCCCCCATACACTCCATCATAGCCATTTTCATTCAGTTACCAAATCTGATTAAAGAAATATCATTGTACAATATCTAATCTAGTTGTCTTAAATATCATTTCTTTATATTTTTATAACAGTAACAGTGGTTCCTCATCAAGTCTATTTACTATGTTATTTTCTTCCATTCCTCTCTCTTTCCAACTATTTACCCATTGTTAATTTATGCTGCATATATACACCAATACTGAGCTCCTTAAAATATTACTCAATATCAGTTAATAATGATAGTGATAGGTTTTTGCACCACATTACAAAATGCAGTCACTGAATTTTTAACTGCCTTAATGGGATGAAATGAGCTAGGAGACATTAGGAAGGAGACTATGGATGACCAAAAATTATGGATAAAAGCAACTATAATTAACTTTAATGACCTGGAAGTATATTAATAAGTTTTCAGACATGAAACCCAGTCATGGCTCACTGGGGTCAGGTCTTTTCCTTGGCAAGATTTATTCTTTAGCAATAGATTGGTTATTACAGATTACAGTAAACCTAGACCCTCCCTCTGAAATCCTGGGGAGAAGTTAGGCAAATCAAACTCTATTAGATTACATTTTACTTCAGTATTATCAGAAGACTTACATAAAACCAATATTAAAAAATAATAGGCTGCTTCCTCTCTCTGGGGGCATCTATTTTCTCTTTCAGATAATAAAATCTCTTGCGTGGGCGCATGTCTCCTGAGTCATTCTGGGTAAGGAGGGTCACGGTGAGATACCCTTTCATTGGTGCCGTGACTCGGATGAGGTTCTCCCACTGACTCTGCTCCTCCTCCGGGAATCTGAGCTGCTTTGAAACCCTCACTGCCCGATCCTCCTCCATGGGATCACCCTCCATTTCCCCGGTTGCTCGTCTTCTCACCCAACACTGGCCTTCAATTTGTTACTCCTCCAGGGCTATCAAGGCCTTCTCATGAAGAATAATGAAACCAGCTAGATGACATCACGAATCATCTCAGGATGCCCACCCTTCCCTAACTCTACAGCAACGGCCTTGCCAACCCCAGAATCTGTGCCCCCTTCCAGCAGGAAGTAGCTAGAGAATGAGATTCTACACCCAGTTCCCCAGAGGCCCAATTAAGAAAAGAAAAAGATGGGAATGAAGGCAAATTCTGGCACACTAAGACCCCCACCCCTTAAGATCCAATCCCCACAGACCAGATGGTCGTCCACTCCTTAGGACCCAATCACCAACGCAGAACACACCCTATCCCTACTCCTTAAAAACGTGCTTCCTCACCCACGAGCTGCTGCTCCCTCCCTCTGGGGCCAGATAATAAAATCTCTTGTGTGGGAAAAACATAATAATAATAATAATACTTCATAAAGTAAGTAGCCATTTTTAAACTTAACCAGTAATTAAATTTTCATATACTGAGTATTAAATTATAACACACCTTTATAATCTTCCTGCTAATGTGACTCATACTAAATACTTTATAACTTGATAAAGCTGCATATGAAAGCATCTTCTCACCACTGATATGAAACAATTCTGAAGACAAATGCCAAAATTAAATTCACCATTTTTCCATTTGAAATAATATGTGAAATAAATCACAAATATTTTGCCCCTGGGACCAATAAACTGCACTATTTGAAAGAATAAACAATCTTTTTTAATGGATTTCCTTCTGATGAATTTACCATATTTTTTCCAAATATTCAAATTAATTTTATAAACATGAGGAATAATATCAAATAGAATCTATTAGAATATAATATTTAGCAACTAGTCTTAGGCTACAATATTAAATATCTTTAACTTTTTTAGAAGTGGGAAGATGTGATGCTTTTTGGTTGCAAACTCTGTATATAAATATCATTAAAAAACTGCAAATGAGTTTATCAAAGCCAGGAAAATCATCATGAAAACAGTGAGACTGATAAATCCAGGAGATTATTCAAAGTGGTTGCACCTCCAAACTACCAATAAGTTCATTAAAAAGTCAAACTGTTAAGTTATTACCATATCACCAGGTATCTTCTGGCAATCCAACTTTGAAAAGTACCCAGAAAATAATAAAACTTATTTCTCATACCTAAAAATTACCAATCCGATTGGTAGAGCAGTGTAGTAAAATCGAACATGAATCTACTTCAGAGTGAATTCTATTGGGATTAGTGTTGGTTCTGGACTTCTGGATCCAAGTAACAGTACAATCATCTCTACCAGACTATATTATATCCTGCCATTAACAAGAAATTCTAGGCAAAATTTTTAAATGCATTTGAAGTATTAGAAAATGACCAAAAGTATATAGGAACTGAAAGAATCCATCCCTTGAAAGAAGTAAATGATGTTGAATGAGATCCACATGTGTACAGCTATTCCTCTGAGATCATCCATTCTTTCCAGAGCAAGGGCTGGAACTCCAGCAGAAAAAGGTCATCTTAATGGACTGGGGAGTCAGATGTCAAGAGTGTGGAATTGCCAGAAAAACTACAAACCAAGGAAGAAACTCCCTGAGAGAAGGGAGCTACACAGTAGGGAGTCCCAAGATCTGCATAAAATGTTCTCTCCAAATGTTTGGTTGACTCCTAACTGCATATGTTCAAGGCAAGATTCCAAACAGCACAAGGAGAAACAACATACAGAAGGATCAAAGAGGGGACTAGAGAACTGGGCAGCTGCCCACTACACTGAGTCAGAGGGTACTGGTAAGCACCTCAGTCATTCCATTGAAGCTCTCAGTTTATTTGAGAACTAAAAATCTCATTCCATGACTCAGCAATGTTCCTTAAAGGCAAACTCTAACAGGACCGCTCCAGCAAAACCTGAAAGCAAGCCTCCAGAAGACTGAGGTGATCTGCCAGTAACTAAGTACCTGCTCAAGCAACATGCACCATGCTTCAGAGGGACATGGTAGAACCCGGTCTCCTCAGTGTGTCATGCACGGCACCCAGTATACCAGCAGAGACACATGAAAATATGATTCATGGTCGAGTGGAGAGAAATCAGTAGAAACAGATCCACTGACAAAGCGAGTTTTGGAATTATCACACGAGTTAAACAAAAAAAAACCTATGATCAATGTTAAGCTACAAGAAAAGATGGATTTATGAATAAAGAGATGGGGATTTCAGAAGAGATGAGAATTATAAAAGAACCCAGTAGAAATCCTAGACCTAGGGGAGGTGGGGAGATGATATCTGAAATTTAATATTTAATTAGTTGTGAAAATATTTTTGGCAAAATTCAACACCTATTTTTGATAAAACTCTTCATAAAGAGGAATGGGTAGGTACTTCCTTATGGACACCCACACACTCCCTTTACCTCATATGATGTAGAAATAGTACAAACATTCCTAGTAGGGTTAAAAACAAGCTAAGGACTCATATGCACTATTTCCACTACTCCATAACATTTTACTGGACTATTAGCCAATGTAATTAGACATGAGAAAGAAGAAATAAAACCACCTCTATTTACAGATAACATGATAATATATCAAGAAACATGAGAATTGATGATAAAACTAACTTAAATGATAAAAGACTTAGAGAAGGAAGCAGATTAGCATGAAAAAACAATATTCTTTATATAACAAGTTAAAAAATAAAATGGAAGAGAAAACTCAATTTATAATAACAATGAAGATGAATATTGAGAAATAAACTTAGCCAATTAACTTCACAACCTTTATGAAGTAAATTATAAAAATACCCTCAAGAAATAAATGGAGGATTTTGTAAGTGGAAAACATCCCTTATTATTGGTTTTAAAATCTTAATGTCAAGACATATATTTTCTCAAAGCTAATTTATAAATTTAATCTGCTCAACAAAAATCTTTTTTCCTGGAGCTAGACAATTTGATACTACACTTCAAGTGGAAAAATTGATATACATGAGTAACTAGGAAGACAGTGAAAATGAGCTCAGTGGAAACAGTGAAAATCTAGCTCTACCTGATATTTAAACATACTGCAAAGATTCCAAAATTAAAGAATTGTGGCTACTGGGTGTGAATAGACAGGTAAACTAGTAGATTAGGGTAGAAAGCCCTGAAACAGGCCTTAAAAGTTACAGAAGTTGAGCATATGACAAAGGTGACATCTCAAATCACTAGGGAACACACACTCTTAATAGTTTTGGAACAATTTTAGAGCCATTTGGAAAAAGATAACATGAGATCTACAGGATCCATTCCTCATACCACATAGTAGAATAAGGCCAAATACATGAGAGATCTTAATTTAAAAAATGAAACTGTAAATACAAGAAGGAAAAACAAGAGAGAATTCCTCTAAAACCTGAGTGTAGGCAAAGGCTCTCCAATTATGACTCAAAATCCATAATCAATAAAATTATAGATTGGTAACCTTGACTATAAGCAAATAAAACAATTTTCCTGGGAAAAAGAAAATTAGAAAATGAAGACTTCCCACAGACTGAGAGAAAATACTTACATGTCACATTTCTGATGAAGAGCATATATCTAGAATATGCAAAAGAACTCTCAGAATTCAACAATAAGCAAACAAACAAGGCAGCTTTTTTAAATGGGCATAGAGCTGATACTACACCTCTATTACAATGTCGAGCACTGGCGAAAGTATAGAACTGGAACTATAATGATAGGAATAGAAAATGGCATAGCCAGTTTGAAAGACAGTTCAGCCATTTCTTATAATGATATAAACCTTCCACAGGATGCAGTGATCCCACCCGTAGGTCTTTACACTCCAAAATATAAATGTATGGTCACATAAAAATCTGTACATGAAACTTCTTATAGCTGCTTTATTCAAAATCATCAAAAATTGGAAGCAACTCAGATGTCCTTTACCCACTGAACAGACAAACCATGGTACATCCATATAATGGTATATTATTCAGCAAATAAAGTAACAAACTACTGATGCACACAGTAACATAAATGAATCTTAAATGAATTAAGTGAAAGAAGCTAAATACAAAAGGATATGTTGCATGATTCCATTTTTATGATATTCTGTAAAAAGCAAAACTTACAGGTTCATACAACAAATAGTGGTTGCTAGAGGTTTAATATTGGGAGAAGGATTGATTATAAAGGGGCAGCAGGGAGAATTTGAGGTTGCAGGATAATGGAATAGCTCTTAATGAAACTGATAGTTGATGTATGACTCTATGCATAGACATAGACAAAACTCAGACATAATTTATGTCTATGAGTTATGACAAAACTCATAGAACTATACAACACCAAGAAATTTTTCCTGTATGTAAATAAAACAACAACAGGTTGTGGTAAAAGATGTAAGTCAGACTGTGACAAACAATCTAAATGTATTCAGATAAATCACATAACCACACTGAAGAGAATGGGGAATAAAACTGACCTATGTAACTTTGAAAACAGTGTTTTTTCTGGCTACTAAAAGGCTAAAGACAAAAAGTAGTCTGTACTCAAGTTGATAAGTGTGTTTCTCTAGGGGTATGGCTTAGCATTTCTGAAATTATGTGTGTGCTAGAGATGAAAAAATATGTAAATACATTGTAGATAATGAAAGTCAGATTTATCATTGTCAGAGGAAGAAATTACAAAGAACGAAAGAAAACAAGAATAAATCCAGGGTGCTGGACTACAGTCAGAGGGATCTGTATAAATATGGACTTGTGGTTTTGTAAAAAGTAGATGGATATAAATGTGTGGGAATTCATATTCTGATATAGATACATATATTTCTTAGCTCTATCTATTAAGGGGGACTAAATGCAGTTATACCTCACTAGCCAGAAGCAAACTTAGTAACCAGATTTTGGCTTCTAACTACCATTTTCCAATAAAAGAAACCAAAACTCCTGTATAAGTGGTGATTCCAAAGTAGAGAAGGAAAAAAGATACATAAGAAGCATATTGTAAGTGATTTTTTTTAAAAAAGGCATACAGAAAAATGCATTTATGTCAAAAGGGCACAGAAGCCAATGTGAAAGAGCTGCCCAAGGCCAAAGCTAGAATATCTTGAGGATTAAAGTAAATATTTGCAAAAATATACATCACAAGTCCATACTGAATAAATAAATAACTGAATAAAATGGAGAGAAGGGACAATCTTTTCTTACAGAAAGATTTCAGTTAAAATACATAGAAAAAATGAGGGTGAAAATGGTCATTGAATGACCACAGTAATAACTGCTGTAGGCAAAAATTCACTGATGGACACTGAAATCAGTGGAAAAGTTTAAGCAGAAACAGGATACTCATAAACTCTCAAAGTATCTTCCCCAAAATATTAATTACAACGCAACTAGTTTTCACAGAAACTGTTCTTCAATGACACAATTTCCAAACTTTTCATGACTCTGGTCAGTTACTGTAAGTCTAGTTCATCAATGTGACATTGAAAATGCAGATTCTGGAACTTCAAATAAGTCTTCCAATATTGTCTAACTAGTCCCTGAGTAGAATAGGCTGATTACCTCCTTTGTTTGTGGAATCATACTTCTGTTAATGTACCTTCAGTTCACATTGTTAGTTTCATTGGATAATTGAACCATTGACTTACATTGAGATCACTGTCATCTCAAACCCTTAAATCACATGAAATCTTGCCTAGTGTTTTATGTATTTGATGTATTTGACTAGCATTTTTTCACTGATTCTTTTAACTTTTCCATTCATCATTGTTCAATTTTATTTCATTGATTTACATTCCTCCTTCAAGTACATGAAATTACCAGTTCTCCCATTTAGTTATACATCATTTGCCAAGCTTTCTGTCATCCAATTTAATAAGCATTACCTTTAACCTTACAGCAGAAAGGTGTAAATGTGTCTTCTGATCAGGAATTTTAAAACATCAATTTTGGGATATGTTGAGAAAGGATGATAGTTCCATATATAGTCTGGTGGTTAGGCCATATTGACAGCATATCTATGATATCCATGCCCATGAGATAAACGTTTCTAAAACTTCCTAGAAATTAGACATTGTTAAAAACAAGGGCTTTTGTAAATTCAGAATTTGAGACTGCAAAAGCCAAGAGTGTGACAGGATCTGATTGGGTGAAGTTTTCTTATAATAAGTAGTTCTTTTAAAGGTAAATCTGCTGGGCTGCTGGGCTGCCCTGAAGAAATAAGTATGCAAATACTTTCCCATAGACAGCTACCAATTTACTTGGCCCCTTTAATAAACTCACTGGAACTAGAAAATATAGGGCTATGAAATACAACCAGAGTTTCAGATTTATTACAGCTAGCTGCCTACTGTCCACATAGAAGGTCATCATTAGTTCCAATTGTAAGCTTATACACACACTGTTCAAGCAGTAATTGGGTTCACACAAACAGATTTAGTTGTTATTGCAATGTTGTCTGCTTTTCTTTGATCTCCTTTCTGAAATAATGGTTATATACTTTAGATGATCACTGAAAATGGAAGGAGGCAGCTATAAATGGCAAAGACTGAACAATTTAAATTATATGCATGATAGTCAAAGAACTTGACATTTAGGTTGTTCCCAGTTTAAATGTATGTCAATAGGACAATAAATAAATAAAGCATAGTCTTATTAGGCAGTAAAATACTACAAAGCAATGAAAATGAATGAAATGATAGATCTTCAAAATACAGACTTGGAGGGAGAAAGCTGTAGATGTGTACAGGAAGCCATGATTTAAATAATGTTTTAAAATGTCCAAATTACTACATATTTTTAGGGTTATACTTACATAGAAAAATATTTTAAGTGTCTTAAATATTATCATTCTCTATGTAAGTGAATAACCATAAATTATGTAATTTGGACATTTTAAAACATTTATATTGAACATCAAGTTCAAAAACAGCATTATGGGGTGGAGGTGGATGATGAAAGGAAGAAATAAATGAAATTGGGGAGTTTAAGTGAATAGTGGATATACAAATGTTCATTATTCTTTACCTTTTTATATATTACAAGAGTTCCATAAGACAAAAGAAAAAATGATGATTTTTTGAAAGAAAACTGACATGAGAATTTCTCCCATGAGTACTTTGAAAATAACTCAAATATAACTAGTTTCTTCACTAGATTAAACAAGGAACTTTTTTCCTAGAAAGAATATAATAGAGATGTCACTGAGACCATCAAAAATAGTAATCCAGTTTATATTTCCTTAGGGTTATTGAGTGATAAAAATGGGATATGCTACTATAGCATTTGGCCCATGAATATAAAATATCTATAAATGTTGTCACAATAACAGACACTTGCCACATGGTTCACAAGCAGAACAGGGCATCTACTTAACTGAGTACTACTCATGCCATGACATAACTCCGCCACAAGTCTTTGAGAATACTCCCTAAAACATAATTTTTCAAACAAAGTAAATAGGTCCTGTTGTGTCACTTCAGCATCTCCTCCAACTTATCCTGCCCTGGCTCACCCAAGTCACTCCCACACTGTCCTCTGAAAGGTCCAGCCTTTGTCTCAGAGACATCCAACACCCACCCACCACCCAGAGCAGAAGGCTGCCTTGGGGGCTATAATTATTCACATCTAACCAGGTTCTTTTCTTGTCCTCTTCCAAAATGATTTAGAACCTCCAGGTGGGGCCTCAGAACCACCATGCCTGCACAGGGGATTCCAGGAGTCAAAACCACCTAAAATTCAGGGTTCACAAACCAGCTTGGCTATCAAACCACTTTGTCCATGATATTAATGCCCACATCCCAACCTAACCTGCCAAATCACAATCTCAAGCAGACAGGTCAGCAAAGGTCCAAAGTTTAAGCTGCCTTTGTTCTTCACACCTGTTTTCTCTGCTAGAAACACTCCCCTTTATGTAATTCCTTCTCCTGGTATTCATCCTTTAAGTAACATCTTGAATGTTCCTTCCTCTAGGATCACACATACACATGCATGTGCACACAAAATCATTGTTTGAAGCAAATTATGCTCTTTGTAGTAAATCCTTAACCTTGAGATAACCCTGGCACCAAAGTATCTTATTTCTAAGTAATGTTGTGTCACAATTACCAAGCGTCTGCTTGTGTCCTATATAAAATGCTCAAGTAGAAGGACTTAGTTTATATCTTAATCCCCATGTACACAAAAGCACCGACTCACTTCCTTCCATGACATCGCAGAGATAAGTAAGTATGCAGAGGCCTCAACCCCCTGAGACTCTGAGTATCCTTGTGGCTTACTTCCCAAATAGTATCTCTGTTATTCAAACATTCTTAGCAGGTTAGACTATTTGGCTTACAACAGGGGTCAAGTCTGTCTTCCTTCCTTGTGTGGCTAACCTTTCTTAAATTCTTAACTTCTGAAGAGAAGCTCCTCAGTTTCAGATTTCAAAGGGGAATGCAATCTTCACTGGTGCCCTTTGCCACATTCCCAAGTCTCTTCCTCTCAACCTCATGTCTAACTGTACTTCACGGTCCCTGTTGTGGGTTGAATTCATCCTCCAAAAAGATATATCCAAATCTGAATCCTTGGTACCTGTGAATGTGACTTCATTTGGAAAGGAGATCTTAGCTGGTCAGGATGAGGTCACACTGGACTAGAGTAGGCACTAATCCAATGACTGCAGCCCTTATTAGAAGATGGAAGTTTGGACACATCCCAGACCCACACAGGGTTGATCCTCATGGGAAGACAGAGGTGGAGGTTGGAGAGATCTGTCTACAAGCAAGAAATGCCAAGGATTATTGGCAACCACCAGGAGCTGGGAGAGAAGCATGCAAATGATTCTCACTCAGACCTTCAGAAGAGGCCAATGCTCCTAACACCTGAATTTCATACTTCTCAGATTCTCTCACAGATCTCACCTGGATCTGTGAGAGAATAAATCTCTGTTGTTGTAAGCCACCTAGTTTGCAGTAGTTTGTACGGCAGCCTTGGCAAACCAACACAGTCCCCTTATGGCCATTTGGGGCTACATGACTGTTTCTCTCCAACCAGCTACAAGAGGGTACATGGATTATTTACAGGCCAAAGCAATTCACTGCTGTTGTGAGACCTTCCAAACTCTCTATTCCTCTGGCTTGGGTCTCTAATAACCTACAACAGACACAAACACACAGCCTGAACTAGAACAAAACCTTTGTTGTTGCAACCCTCTGATATTTAGTGTAAGATAAATTCCTACCAAAATAAGCAGGCAACGAGAGGCAACAAAAGGCCAGGCAGTTTATTTGAGCGCAATCTCGGGC
Organism: Manis javanica; assembly: GCF_040802235.1. Taxonomy (NCBI): domain Eukaryota; kingdom Metazoa; phylum Chordata; class Mammalia; order Pholidota; family Manidae; genus Manis; species Manis javanica. The sequence goes on from NC_133157.1 coordinate 68,758,347, forward strand.
AAGGTTCACCAGTCTGCACAAACACAGGCTGGAGAAGTCGCACCCAGCAGGGCAGGCAGTGAGTTTTTAAAGAAGGTAGGGGGAGGCAGAGCGTAGATTTACAGCGGCGCAAGGACTGACTAGCCTAAGGCATGTCAGTGTCCGACGTGCTCATCCCTCCCTCTGGTGCTTCCAGCCTTATATTTAGGATTTTTTTTTTTTTAACAACAGTATAACACAGCCTATCCTGGTTTTTCCAGGGCCTAGAACAGTGATATCCGTTGAAAGAACAGAATACACTGGAAAAAAACAACATTAAGTCCAAGTGATCTAAATCATGACGCTTAGAAAAAAAAACACCTTCAGGTAAAATAAAATCAGCTAGTGGCTGACTAGGCTTCACTGCGTTTTCATTCCTGGAATTCCTAATTGTAAAATTTCAGGCAATAACCAGCAGGTGGGTGTCTCTACCACACTTGAAATCATGCCAAGTAGGTGACTATCCATTCAGCCAATGCAACTGCTACAGTGCCTGGGCCCAGAACATCATCTACTTTTTTTCTTTATTAAGGTATCACTGATAAACAATCTTTTGAAGGTTTCACATGAGCAACATTGTGGTTTCAACATTCACCCATATTATCAAGCCCCCACCCCTAGCCCATTGCAGTAACTGTCCATTAGCGTAGTAAGATGCTATAGAGCCATTACTTGTCTTCTCCGAGCATCATGTACTTTTAAATGAACTCTTTTTGTGAGGTCTGTGACCCAGGAAACTCCGAGGTTAATGTCACTGAACCGAAAAGATAGTAGAATAGGGAGGTTATGAGGAAGATGGGCTTGAATTCAAATCTCAGTTCCTTCCCACCTTTATTGGCACCTTCCTTCACTTGGCTGGGCCTCAGTTTTCACAGCTATAAAATGGAGATAATAGCTTCATTAGGTTGTTGCTCTGAACAATATAAATTTTTTGACATAGTAGCAAAACACCCAGAGACTGCTGCCATTTTCTGTTTATCATGCATATTTAGTTCTGAATCCTTCTTTCTCCCTTCTGTAGCCCAACGTGAGTCCCAAGGGGAGAAACTAGTGGAAGAGCAGGAACATATGATTAGACCAAATGGGGGACAAGAAAATTCTCCCAGAGCAGCACTTAGCAAAACATGACATTGATGGCATCCATTAAAACAAACCAGTGAAAATGGACAGGAGGATGTAATGAACAGAGCACCCACCAGCCTCCAGCAAGCTTCGGTACTGAGGGTAACCACAGTGTCAGGCCTGTGGGAAAATCATTTTTAAAAAATGAACATACTACTCAGTTAAAATTGATTTCTTCGACTCATTTCAAACACTGCAGCTCTACTTCCTGCTGCAGCGCCAACATTTCTGTGCAGACTGTTATTTCTAAAGACTCAGATGACACATGTAAAGGTTCAATTCCATGTCATTTATCTTTCATCGAAAGTGGTAATATTTCCTAAAAAGCATGTTCACATTCTGCAAGTGACATTAGCTCAAACATTGAGATGTGTAACTGGATGATAAACCAAAACTCAGGAATTCCAAATACTAGGATAAGCAGACAGGGTTTACCGTTCTGAAATTCATACCAATTCAACCATATACAAAGAGAGCGCTACCATCCCTCCACTTTGGCATGAATTTGCATCCATCAGTATTTTCTGGTCTAGTCTTTAACAACAGCATGCATGTGCCAGATGTTTTGCTGGAATTGGGAACACTGTCTGTGGTGATGTCACATGCCAAAGTATCTGGCCTTCTCTGAATTACAAACTGTGCCTCAGTTCACTAGGACTTGGCTCAAAGCAGGCCTAACTGCTTCTTACTCAAGTGGTATACTATCCTCGAAAGATAGGCATTAAAAAAAAATTATACAGAGAGATCCACAGTCAAATAACTATTCAATTATAATCTGTGATGAAGGAAACTAATTCCAGAAGCAGTTGGAAAGGAAAATGAAAGATAATATTCTCTGTTGCAAACAAGGTTCACTTTGCTGCAGTGGTCTAGATAATTTACATTTCTGTCCCAGATCTTAATGCAACAGGGCCTTGGGGAGTAGGAAAGTGCAGAAACAAGTGAACAAAATACTGGAAGTACAACATTTATTGTATTTTGAGAATATAATCTTCAACTGAGACAAGATAACAGGAATTTTATCTTCCGTAAATTTGATAAGCATGGGTTCAAATCACACTTTTGGCAAAGTAGTCTGAAAGTTCAGTAACTACCAGAACACTAATTTACTTTGTCATCAAACATTATCATTCCCAACAGTTTTTGTCATCATTTTCTCTGTTTCCTCTTGGCATTATCTGTAAAGAATTCACTCATTCGTAGGGCTTAATGAGGCCTAGGTCACAGGCTCCATCCCCACATGGATCTGTCAACTCTACATCACTTTTAAATGAGACTCTTAAGCCTTAGACAAGCTTTCAGAAAATGTATTTTCTCTATCAGGCAGGGCTAAGTAAGAAATACAACACAACCCATCACCAATCCTAGAGTCTACCCTAGGGACGGTGGGTTAGATTATAATCTCTCAAATCAAGGGCTCAAACTTGATATCCATTTGCTCAAGTTTGTTTTCTCCTTCAGATTAAATGGACCATAAACCTAAATGCTTTACACAGTCTACAAACAACCCATCTAATTATATTTCAAATTTCAAACCCCAAATTTAAAGGTACTGGAAAGGAAAGAATAGAAAATAGGGGAGAGGGAGAAGGTCAAGAAAGAGTAGAAAACAAGGCAAGGTGAAAGGAGAAGTCAGATGCTTATTTAGTAAATAGTATTGGGAAAAGTAGTTTCCTATATAGAGGAACATAAAATTAGATTGGATTTAACTTTTGAAGATGATATGTGGTATCAAAGACATAAATGTGGAAGGGTAGAAAAAGATAAAAACTGGAAGAAAATATAGAAAAATATATGTGAGACCTCAGGATCAGAAAGATTTCTTCAAATAGGTCTAGAAAGCACAAATCATTAAGTGAACATTCTAGATAAAGCATTATGGAAATCAAGTCAATTTGGAAATGGAGCCTGTAACACATATCATCAAAGGGATGAACAGGTATGACTTCTAATTCCCAAACTTTTTGCCAGCAGGAATTACACCTAAGGCCTTTTAAATTTTTCTAAAAATAATATATGACCTTTATGCATCAAAATAAATGCAAAAACCTTACTGACCATTTTGTTTAAGAATTTGGTCATACTTCTTTTGATGATACGGTGCCTCATCAAGCCTTGACACCAAAGCTAGTTGTCATCCATCTAAGTGTTAAGAACTTAGGTCAGGAGAGGATTAATTATAGAAATTAACTTCTTCTCCCCAGGAGAAAAATTAAGAAAAAGCAATCAATATGTAGAAGAAAGAAGAGGCATAGAGCTTGCATGTGAGGCAATGGATCTGTTAGAATTCACACATTCCATCTGGTTTTTTTGGTGCTGTATCTGTGATCAAGCATAGCTGAATCCATGAAGAAAGGAAATCTTGAATGGAAGTCACTAAAATCTGGACAGAAAATTCTGAAATGTGCCTAAGTAAATGCCTATTATTCAAAAATTAAATAATTTCAAACCCACTGCATCAATTTTTCAGTTAAATTGCTAGTAACAAATACTACAGTCAACCTCCCACCATTCTTATTACTCCAATGTTTTAAATTTTTTCCCTATGTTTTCTTCATTACTTTCTCCTGGGGCACATATATGCACCCAGATTTTAAGCTGTTCCTGGAACTGCACATTAAGCTGAAAGACTCATGATTTTGAGGACTGAGGCTAAAGGTAGGGGCACGCAGCCAGTATTTGACTCCCAAGCAGAATGCCAGGATGAGTTACGAATGTTGTTAAAAAATGTAATTAAGCATCGCCCTTGACTTCAGTCACAACACAAATGCCTATATCTTAATGATGTCAATCCATTTCAGAGCTCCTCATAGCTATTTCTACAAATGTTTCCTCCATAGAAGCCTTTGAATTTGGGAGCATTCAAGGTCCAACTTAATATCCTCAGCACTCACATACGAGCTCACACTGAGAAGAGAAATTATACTTCCTCTGTAAGAAACCTTCAAAGGGAAACAAACCTAACTTCAGATTCTGAATGCCTTTGTTTTAACTTTTAAATTCAAACATTGCATCAGTTGGTCTATTTTCTACGGGACACTTTATGAAGGATGTTTTCGTTGCTAAAGGCAAGTTTTTAATTTCCAAGTTGTCAATTTCTGTCTCTTTTCATTCATTTCCATGGCTAACAAGTTACTGCATATCTTACACTACGATCCTACCATAGGTATTTTTGAGAAATGAAAATCAAAGTGCTTAAAATATGTTTGTGATATTAAAAAAGCCTATCTTTCTTCCCTTGAAACCCAACTTTACACTGGCCATCTTAAGGCATCTGCGGGGCCTGACGAACAGCTGTTCAAATTTTGAAACAAGGCAGTACTCTGTGTTTCTACCAGAAAAATCACAATCTCAAATTAAGGAGCTTATACCGATAACTAATTGAGCGGTGAGGTAAAACTATCCCTTTGCCCTAAACAGAAGGTCCCTGAAAACAGGCTGAATGGTATGGATTTATATCTTGTTGAGCCATGCATGGTTTCACTTTTAATGACAAAGCTAAGAATGTCAGTAAGAAATGCAGAACTAAAGGGGCTGTACAGGAGGAGAATGGTTACAAATATTTGGAGTTCAATATGGCAACAGTATACCATGGTGCTTAGGATGTGGTTTCTGAAACAAGACCATCTGTGTTCAAACTCTGAGTGTCACATCCTGCCTGTGTGATTTAGTGTTTAAAATATTTCAATTCTCTGACTCAGTTGCTCCAATGATAAAATGGGGATAAGAAGAGGAGGCTTCCATAAAGTTGTAAAATTCAAATAATAGGATGATCTACATGGAGCATCACTACGACAAGATAAGATGCAGGACAGCAGAGATCTGGGGCTTTGCTTGTTGCTACATTCCAGCACCTAGAGCAGTACCTCAGCAGGAATTCTGGAGAAAGTATAAACAATGCTGGGGGCAAAGGGGCTGGCACATAGCTAGAATAATTGTTAGCTGCTATTTTCTTCAGTACCATTCTTATAGTTGTTCTAATTTTCATTTCCAGTTGCATGACCACAGCACTAATCTCTAAATTTCCATTGGTTTTTAGAAAGCACTATGAGAGTGGTCAATGTCCTGGCCCAAGAGTCAGAAGTCCAGTCCTAACTCAACCACAAAGTTATTTGACCTTAGACAAGTCTCTACCATTTTGGTAACCAAAGAGCTGACAGAATGGCATGATAAATATCATAGTTGTTATTAACATTTCTGAGTACAAAGAAAGTCCAGCAATGGATGAAAGTATTAAGAATTTCAAAAGAATATATTCATTTCAGTGAAATCAACTTTAAAATAAGTCAGATATTTCACTGTAAGGTGTTGGATTAGGTGTTATATTTGCGTGTAAAAAAGTAAGAAATTGCAGATAACATGATATTGTACATAAAAAACCCTAAAGACTCCACTGCAAAACTATTAGAACTAATATCAGAATTTAGCAAAGCTGCAGGATACAAAATTAACACACAGAAATCTGTAGCTTTCCTATACACTAACAATGAACTAATAGAAAGAGAAATCAGGAAAACAATTCCATTCACAATAGCATCAAAAAGAATAAAATACCTAGGAATAAACCTAACCAAGGAAGTGAAAGACCTATACCCTGAAAACTACAAGACACTAATGAGAGAAATTAAAGAGGTCACTAACAAATGGAAACTCATCCCATGCTCCTGGCTAGGAAGAATTAATATCGTCAAAATGGCCATCCTGCCCAAAGCAATATACAGATTCGATGCAATCCCTATCAAATTACCAACAGCATTCTTCAATGAACCGGAACAAATAGTTCAAAAATTCATATGGAACCGTCAAAAACCCTGAATAGCCAACGCAATCCTGAGAAGGAAGATAAAGTAGGGGGGATCTCACTTCCCAACTTCAAGTTCTACTACAAAGCTATAGTAATCAAGACAATTTGGTACTGGCACAAGAACAGAGCCACAGACCAGTGGAACAGAATAGAGACTCCAGACATTAACCCAAACATATATGGCCAATTAATATTCGATAAAGGAGCCATGGACATACAATGGGGAAATGACAGTCTCTTCAACAGATAGTGCTGGCAAAACTGGACAGCTACATGTAAGAGAAGAAAACTGGATCACTGTCTAACCCCATACACAAAAGTAAACTCCAAATGGATCAAAGACCTGAATTTAAGTCATGAAACCATAAAACTCTTAGAAAAAAACAGGCAAAAATCTCATGGACATAAACATGAGTGACTTCTTCATAAACATATCTCTCCGGGCAAGGGAAACAAAGGCAAAAATGAACAAGTGGGACTATATCAAGCTAAAAAGCTTCTGTACAGCAAAGGACACCATCAATAGAACAAAAAGGTATCCTACAGTATGGGAGAACATATTCATAAATGACAGATCCGATAAAGGGTTGACATCCAAAATATATAAAGAGCTCACACACCTCAACAAACAAAAAGCAAATAATCCAATTAAAAAATGGGCAGAGGAGCTGAATAGACAGTTCTCTAAAGAAGAAATCCAGATGGCCAACAGGCACATGAAAAAATGCTCCACATCGATAATCATCAGCGAAATACAAATTAAAACCACAATGAGATACCACCTCACACCAGTAAGGATCGCCATCATCGAAAAGACAAACAACAGCAAATGTTGGCGAGGTTGTGGAGAAAGGGGAACCCTCCTACACTGCTGGTGGGAATGTAAACTAGTTCAACCATTGTGGAAAGCAGTATGGAGGTTCCTCAGAATGCTCAAAATAGAAATACCATTTGACTCAGGAATTCCACTTCTAGGAATTTACCCCAAGAAAGCAGCACTCCAGTTTGAAAAAGACAGATGCACCCCTATGTTTATCACTGCACTATTTACAATAGCCAAGATATGGAAGCAACCTAAATGTCCATCAGTAGATGAATGGATAAAGAAGATGTGGTACATATACACAATGGAATATTACGCAGCCATAAGAAAAAAAACAGATCCTACCATTTGCAACAACATGGATGGAGCTAGAGGGTATTATGCTCAGTGAAATAAGCCAAGTGGAGAAGGACAAGTACCAAATGATTTCACTCATATGTGGAGTATAAGAACAAAGGAAAACTGAAGGAACAAAACAGCAGCAGAATCACAGAACCCAAGAATGGACTAATAGTTACCAAAGGGAAAGGGACTGGGGAGGATGGCTGGGAAGGGAGGCATAAGGGCAGGGAAAAAGAAAGAGGGCATTACGATTAGCATGTATAGTGCGTGGGGGACACGGGGAGGGCTGCGCAACACAGAGAAGACAAGTAGTGATTTTACAGCATCTTACTACACAGATGGACAGTGACTGTGAAGGGGAATGTGGGGGGGACTTGGTGAAGGGGGGAAACTAGTAAACATAATGTTCTTTCTGTAATCGTAGATTAATGATACCAAAATTTAAAAAAAAGAAATTTAGAAATTGAATGAGTCTGAGTTATATAATCTCTAACTTGAAAACCATAGTCCAAATAGTAAATAAAAAAGCTGCTCTCACAAGCTTACATGCTAGATGATTCCTAAATAAAACCATATCATGCCCCAACTTTTAGAGACTGTCTCTGATTTCATATCATTATAACATCATCTCTCTTTGAAATCAGATAAGACTGCCTATTTGTAGTTTTCTCTACAGTCAACTGAATTTTCCAAATTTAAAAGTTTTGCTAGCCAGAGCACAATGCAATATCATCATTTTTGTTAACTGTAGCAGTGAAATTTGTAGAAAAGTGCTCCAGAAAAAAAAAAATCAAGAAGGAAGATTGTCAAAATGTTGAAACTTGTGGAAGCTAGATGATAAATATGTAGGGGTTCATTATATCTCTCTTGTATATATTAGAGTTTTTTCATATTTTTAAAAATCAGATACTGAAAAATCTTAATATCATATAACTTTGAAATGTTCTTTGCATTTCCAAAAGCTAATAAATATACCAGGACATTAAATGTCCCTATGAGGTTTTGCAAGATGATAGCATGACAACAAATTTCTCTATCAATGATCTTCAGAAAAATGAAAGGGACAAGGTAGAGAGACAGATAAAACAAAAGGGGCGAGAAAAATTAATCCACAAATGTTACCTCCCTGAGGCCAAAGTGTTTATGGCAGGGGCTGGTTTGTGTACAGTCCTTGAAGCTGCCCTTAACTGACATGGCCACTGTTGCTTAGATGGTGGTACCTATAGGAGTTTCAAATATGAGGCACTTGCATGTGCCAAGCTGGCTGGAAGAGAGCACAAGCTTTCTTTCCTGCACGTGTGTGTGTCCACTCTCATTTCCAGACCACATGCCTATTGGTGGTGTCCCCAGGGCACCGCCACAGCAATGGAGAAACTTCTAGCATGTGAAAGTGGCTTTCATTGTTTCTAGTGCCTATGAATTATTCTGTATGAAATTCCTCTAGATTTTTTTCAAAGTCTACACTACATTTTCATCAAAAAGCTGGCTCAAACTGGATTTATTAGAGTTGGAAGACTAGTCATTTCTTCCTGATCAGTTTCAAATATATTTGAAAAAATAAAACCTTGCCATTTTTTTTTTACCTGAAGTCCAATGGAAGGAAGTGAGCAAAAAGATGAAAAAGATTAAAGAATCACAGAATGTTTGAGTTGAAGCCTCTTCATTTTGCAGGCAAGAGATCCAAGGCTCAGCTAGGGGACTGACTGACTGGCTTTAAGATCATCCCACTGGGATGGGGCCTCAGGCTGCTGACTCCCAGCTAGGGCTCTGTCACATTAATCATGCTCACTGATAGGGACGCACCACATATATCGGAAACTGAAAAATCTTAACTCTCATGTAACTTTGAAATGGCCTTTGCATTTCCAAAAACTAATAAATATGTCTGGACATTAAGTGTCCCTGTGATGTTTTGAGAGATGATAGCATAATAACAAATTTCTGGAGGCAGGGTTCCTCTATCCCCCATCAAGGTGTGTTCACATGACTTGAAGATTTCTCAGTGCAGAAGAGGAACAATCAATTACAAAAAACAATGCCCCTGGGAGGAGATGCATCTGTAGCCATTAACAGTCAGCCCCAAACAAAAGATATTGGCCTTGGGAAGGGCAGTAAATAGGAAATCTACGATGCTTACCTTCAGGGTTTTCTTCAAAATAGCAAGGAGAGTGATGGTACCAAATGCTGTGACTGTATCAGAGGCAAAATTGCCCGTTTGGCTATTTCCCCTGTGGCTGGTCTTGAACACAGTCCACTGTCTCTCCTCTCTGGCTAAAGCAAATTTCATGTACTCACATGCTCTAATAATATTAGAATTGAAATTAAAGTTTCGAACTACCCACATTCAGAGTGATCCTTTCTACTTAGTATTACTGCCAGTCTCTATGACTACAGGTATATAACTCCTGAACATAATAGATAACAATTCTTCTAACTTGTAATTAAATACATTTTCTTCTAGCATAATGAATTAGTCTAAAGTTTCAAATTAAATGGTACCTGTACCTACTAAAGAAGAGTGACTCGGGAAACACAGATTATGGCTCTCACTAGTGATTGCCATGAAATTTAGTCCAGAACTTGTAAAGATAATAATAACATAACCATCTTAGAAATTAAGCTTTGTAGGCACAGGTTTAGAAAAGCACACCAGCACTTCTCTGGGATTATTTAAGAATATATACAGTGATTCGTCCATTTAAAACAAGCAAACCAACTAAAAAAATAGCAAAATCATCTTCAGAGCAATACTTTGGCAACAAGAAGTATTGCGAATGCTGAGACTGAGAATTAGGAATGTTAATTTTATTCATTTTATTCACCTGTACTACTCCTGAGGGCCCATTCTGATAAAATTTTCATATGGTAAAATTCCCACATGTGGGTTCTGCTAGAACCCAACAAATTACTACTGGAGAGTTAAGAGTATGTGAAGAGAAACGCCTAGTTAAGCAAGAGAATTCCTGTTACTATGCCCAGGTTAATAACACCATTCTACCGTCACTTCCCAGTGTGATCACAGAACTCACTAGTTTTTGTCTCAAGTCCTGCCAACACTAGACAAATAAGCAGTCCACATGCCAACAGACCTGGTTGTGGTTTTTTCAAGTTCCAAACCAAATTGAGAGATTACCTCTGAACTCTTGCTATATTTCTAAGCATGTAGTATGTGCTTTATATTCATGATCTTAATTGACCCTGAAATAAGTCAGGTGGCAATATTTATTTTAATAATTACTATAGTTATTGTTGTAGAGATGGGGGAATAGAGATTTGGTGATATTAACTCATCCAAGCTAATATGTAGCGGAGCCTGAACTAACAACATAGGGTAACTCTGAAATGCCCAACCTCCACAATGACTGTCTCCCACACAGACATCCATACATACTGCTTGAATGTGACGGGCCATGGAAATGCTTCCTATCAATCTAGATTGAGAGGTTAAAGCAATAATCTTAGTTCCATCAATTCATTTTCTTCATCTTTTTTAAATAAAAGGAATAAAACATAGAACTCCAAGGGTATGCTCTGGAAAAATCACATAGTAGAGAAATACTCCAAAATGTTGGTGTAGGCTCTTATAACGAACATATGAAATTCACTTTGTTAAACTAAGTTAATTTGGATTTGCTACTAATTTTAAGAAAATTGCAATGATCATCTTATCTTTCCTGGCATGGGATAATTTGCTCCTGAAAAATTATGCATGGCATCAATACAGGAGAAAAATTCATCCCTCAATTCAAATTCCTTTCAATAGGCTAACTCGCTCACCCTATTGCAATTGTTTGGGATAGCTGGCTTTCAGATCCTGTTCAAGAGTCCTGAATAGCTAACAAAGTACCACTTAGACAGGGGCTACAGTATCCTGATACTTTATACCTCAATCTAAACCCTAGTTAGAGAAAACTGAAGGTTAATATAGTTAAGTTAAATGTGTAAGATACACAATAAAATAGTAGAAATGGGATTTGAACCCAAGCCCCCATCATTCCAATATCCTTCCATTTTCATATCACTATACTTCTCAATATGGTTTAATTATACATTAAGTTTCATTTTTTCAACTCAGTGAGTTACTTTTTGTTTGAAACAACTCCTCTGGCCCTAATCATCTACATAAAATACATTTGCCAGAATTAGAAGCTCATAAGCACAAAAAGTAAAGATTTCCTTTGTAAAACCTTTTGGTTAGCCAACTTATTCTCAACGCATCATGTCCCAGCTTATACTATACTTCCTCTGGGAATTCTTTCCTGCTCCGTGAACAGAAGGCCCCTGACACGTTCCCATAGCTCCCGTGTGCTCTGAAAACACATCACATCAGATTTAAGTGCTTGCTGAAACCCTGTCCCCACTGGTCTGTAAGTTCTGTGAGGGTAAATTCTGAACATGGCTTCAACCTCCACTGTATCCTCAAGCCCAGCATGCAATAAATGTACAAAAATATTTATGAAATAAGTGGATGAAATAATATGCTAAACTTGTGGCATTTCATTTGTCTTTTGAAAGCTGTTTTTATTTGTGAATACCAACCAGGAAAAAGAATAAAACTGAGAAAAAGATTCAGGGCTATCACACAATAGCATGATGTGACATCTCTATGCAAAGGAAAAAAATTATTTTTAAAGAATAAGCAGCAGAACATATGGAGTTTGACCAAAAAAATAAGCTTTAGACCCCCATGTACAAAGAGAGCTTTGTCATTCCTGGGATAGCCTTACTATGTCTCTTCACTATATTAGGATATATATGAATTCCAGAACAGTACTGAAAACTAATTTTTGAACCATTTAAGGAACTTGAACATTCAAAGACAATACGAGACACCTGCAGTCATCATCTGTCTCTGTGTAATTAAATGGGATATTCTTCTGGACATTTTCAACCACTAATTGGTTGGGGTAAAATGTGTGCATGAGATTACCTTAACAAAGTTGCCTTCTGCAGCGTCAGGGAGAAAGGCAGAGTTATTAGATTAAGTTCAGCTACTCTGTATGCTTATTGCAGAACCCAACTGGTTATTCCAAATGACTATAAAGGATTATAAATCCTCTTAGAGTTTAATGTGAGGTTCAGAGCTAAACTGGGACAAGGAAGTGATTCTAAAATCTTGACAAATACTAGGAGACAGGAGGTGGTAAAGATCCCAGAGATGAGACAATAAAAGAATAATTTATACCTACAGCCTCATAGTAGTATGTCTCATTAAATAAAATATTTTTTATCATCCTAGGTTACTGGTTATTGAGTCAGGGCACTGAAGGTGATGACAGGAGTCTACAATTAAGAAAACCAAGAATGTGAATCACTGAAGATTTACTTAGACACAGGGATACATCCCTTTTCTTTTTCACTGAATAATCACAGGAATGTCCATACACATTCACCACGGGGGAAAAGAATTTATTTTTCAGAAGGGAAATACGATAATAAGATTCAATCCTGTTTCTCACTAGAATCTGCTCATTTCAACAATGTGGACCTACAGACAAAAAAACAGACCTGGTGTTGGTGACACCAGATCAGAAAGGGAAAAAAGAAAAGGTACAGAAGGGAAATAAGCCTTAAGCAAGGGACTTAAGAGAACTCATGTCTCTTTAAGGTCATTGTAGGCAGCAGGCAGTGTAGACATGACAATGTAGACAACAGGCAAGGACCCTTCCTCCCCCTCTGTGCTATGACCCTGACTCCCTGGAATACATGAGCAAATGGAGTCTACTCAAGCATCCCACTAGTTTCTAATGAATTGCTTTTTATTTAAATCACACAATATCATATTTTTTTATGTTTTATGTTTTCCCACGAAGCAAACCCCAGGCCCTACAAAGGTCATAAGAATGATCTCTCCATTTTCAAAAATCACTCTTTTCCAATAACCAGATGACATATTGGACTAATCTTCATATTGCTTTTCTCAACCTAGAATAATATTCCTCTTCACATGATTTTACTGCAGACATTATCTTAGATTTTAAAAATTCCCCAGACATAAACACTAACTGGGCTAGCTGTATGGGGTAGAATAGATGACAAACTATGGATTATGGTTTCAGAGATTCTGAAGGGCGTGACTGAGCAAAGAACTGTCTCCGAGGAGCTCTTACAGCTTCGGCCGCTCATTTAATTAGGATCCCTCCTTGTTACATCGGGAGCGGGCAAAGTTGCAACAGGATGTAATGAGAGATGGAGCATTTGGAGCCAAAGAAGCCTGGATTCCGACCTGTTTCCACTACTTTCTAGCCAGTACTTTGAGCTCATTATTTAATTTTTCTGAGCTAGTTTTCTCAACTGTGGAAATGGACGTAATGCCAACTTCATTCTACAAGTACATACATAGCACCTATTGTTTAAATGTGGGGGATGCAGTGGAAACAAAACGAAGCTCATGCTCTCAAGGGGCTACCATGTTAGATAATGTGACAGAATATAACGAGTGGATGAACACCGGATATAATGCCAATGCGATGAATGACATGAAACAAAATGAAATAGAAAAAGGGGATAAAGAGGGATGAAGATGGGCGCACATTAGAGAGGAAGACCTCTTCAGTCACACTTCAGCTGAAGCAGGAATAAAATGAAGGGTAATGGCTGTTCAAAGAGCTTTTCAAAGACTGGCCATCATAAAAAAATTGATCAATAAAGGACCTACTGCAGTAAATGCTTAGCACCTAGTAAGCACTCAGACATGGTAGGTATCATAACAAAAAGTTGACTTCATTTCTTTTCTATCAAGGCCCAACTTAACTAAAATGCAAAAGTGTTATTACCTGTCTAGGAGTGCCTACCAGTACCTTACCATGGACAGCCTTATCCTCTGTTTCCTTGGAAAACAGAAGAAATGGAGTTAGCCTAAAAGGCATCACACTTTGTGATGGCACCAGGGGGAGAGCAGGGAAATGCATGGGGTCTGGGACACCAGAAGAGAGGGGCTATGTTAGGCCCTCAGCAGCCCTGCAGAAAGCCTGAAGTCTCAGGGCACAGGCATAAAGAGAAGTTGAGGTGGTAGAGGGAAGACAGAAGAAAATGTCTCACACCTAAGCACACCCATGTGACCAGTTTGCTTAGAACTTGACCTTGTAGAGCCATTCTAGTTTTATTTTAAGGACATGCATTCACTTGCTAACTTAAAATATTAACATCCCCAAGAAGGCATTCTCCTACTGATAATTTATTCCATACAACAGTGGGTTGTAAGAAGAGTTTCTATTTGGATGTTTAAAGTATGTTTTTTTATTATGTGAGAAATCTATAAAAAATGAATTCAGTAATTTCAATGCAGATTGCTCTCTAATAGAGATAATTTGGCAGTGTTGAGTCTGCACATTCAGAAATTTAAAAGGTCATTACAAATTCACATGGATTTCTTATAGATGCAGTTCTGCCAACTGAAAGAAGTTGAAGACTTTCCTAGGCAAATGAGCCTACTTAATTGGCTGTTTGAAAGTGCCAGGCAGACAGACAGCATTAACTTATATATGATGAATAGAATTAATAAGGAATTTCTTAGATTTTTTTTTAGAACCATCTTGTTCTAACAAGATGATAAACAAAACAAAAGGATCCTAAGAAAAATATTCAATGCAATTTCAGAATCAAATTTTCCTCCATAAACAATAGTAAAAAAATCTGGTGATATTAGTGATACATTACCTCTGGCTAAAAGCACAATTCAGAGGGATGTATATGAACAATCAAGAGATTGTTCCACACACAGGAAAGCATTTTGGCAAGTCCTGCATGGTAACAGCTGACATTCATGGAGTATGTGCCTCTGTCCCAGATGCTGAAGATAAGACCATTAATCCTCAGAACTGGATGAGAGAGATCTTATTATTTCTACTTTGGACACAGGGAAATGGAAATTGGTTGAAGTTCACCAGCTGTCTATAGTCCATACAGTAAAAGTTTATAAATGTAACATTTTTTGTTACATGTTATATACATGTAACATTTGTAACATGTGAAGTTGTTGGGTTTTTTTTTTTTAGTTCTTTTGATTAGGAATAAAGTCATGTGGCTGAAAAAGGATAGTGACAGGCAGAGAAGGAAAATCTGAGCATGAGTTACAGTTTTACCACTCTCTTCCAGATGTTTTCTGATCTAAAAAAGATCTAGGTCCAGGCTCACCAAAACCACCAAATAAGAGGATAAAGGCAAAAGTAGATCTAATGAAAGAACAAGGCATGAGGAATTAGCAAATTCCCCATGTTGCTAAATTACTGGGAGAAAATGCATCGGGAAGTTGGCACCTCTCTGGGGGAACACGTGCAGTTAGTGTCTACCCAGGTCTGGCGGATGGCCCATTTGTCATAGAATGCTCAGAGGTTGCTTTTTTTCTGTTTGATAATTTTCTCCTACTTCAGATGTCTTAAATATCTGGTCTTTCAACTTGCTTTTTTAGCATCTTCGTAAGTGTGTGTGTGCATGCGCACGTGCATCTGTAGATACATGTCAGGTTCATGGGCCAAAGAAATATCAGTAATCAGTGACAGACCTGCAACCATGGAAGAGAGGACCAAGCTTGCAGATGCGCCACAGTGATACAAAAATAAATTTTTTTCTTTGGCCAAATATGATGAGACTCCCGCCAGCACTATTCCCTCTGTAAGTACAATTGTAGAAGCTGATTTGGATCTTCAGATGACTTGTTTGATAGTTGCAGAGTTTATCCATTAGCTACTGCTACCCGGAAACTTTTACTGGCAACTGAGTGATTTGAAAATCCTCAGGCAGCTGGTCAAACTCTGGGCGTCAATTCCTACGTGAATCCCCGTAACAGCAAGGAAGCTTTTATCCCAAGGCCTTTAAGGAAAAAAATGTCCACCACTGAATTTTTCCTTTTTTATTTATTTATTAATTTTTTGTATGCTGCCCCTCCCAGTGAATGGAAAGCCCACTTAGAGAAGGAATTCTGTCTGGTTCAATCATGTTTTCCCAGCAGGGAGCAGAAGGGCTAGCATATAGTGACATGCTCTGAAAATGGTTGTTTGAACAAATGAGCGAATGAATAGGCCTGCAATAAAAGGAGAGGTTCTACTCTATGCACAGCCCCTGAAAGTCCATAAACTGAGTTAGAAAAAAAGAAAGGGGTGGTGGGGAGGAAAGGCGGAAGAGAAGATTTTATGACTAAAGTCCCATATCCACTCCAGGGTAATTCAGAAATACATGAATTTGTTTATTATTATGCAATGGTTTGTTCCAATAAGGCTTAGAGAAACAACCCAGAGGACTTTCCTAACACTTCCAATATGCCAGTAAATTCTGTGTGGTCCTGGAGTTTCCTGTTTAATAGCATTAATCAGATCACATACTGTTGTAGCCTACTACAGTGGGCAGTGTATTTACACTGCAGACAGCAGCTATGGTCTGAAGCAATCCCTCTGCCACAAAACACACACGTGGCCCTATGTACTTTAAACCACATTCTCGATTTAACTAGATTGCTTTTCCCTTCACTTTCCTTTTCTTTTTAAAAGGCAAAGATTATTTCAATAGCTCAATTTGCTAGTTTATATGTCAGCTTGTTAGTTAATAGGCTGTTTAGATAATGCCTGCTTGATCAGTCACTGAAAATGATCCAGTGGTAGCCAAAGATCATCTATATTATATTTATAAACACCCTCTTCTATATAAAGGTTTTTACATTTTAGTTTCATATCTGTAGATTTAGGTAGTGTGGACCAATATCCCACTGTCCTTTAAAACAGTGAAATAAGGTCATCAGACATAATTTTTTTTTTTACCCATTAATTTCTAGGAACTTAAATTTAAAGCTCCAAGAAAATTTAAAGCTAAAAGCAGCTTAAGAATCATGAGTTCAACTAACTGAAGCCACTTCATCATGCGGAAACCAAATCACCATAAAACAAAATTAAGTCATAATTGCTGGTCACACCAAACAGGTGCTTTGGAAAAAGGCACACAGGATAAGAGTCACAAGGTAACCTCATACCTCATACCTGCTAAGTCCAAGCTAACGTGTTTTTACTTCACTGGAGTTTCCCATTATTTTAAATTTTTTTCCACAGTTGTGCCCTCCTCAATGATCCATCTGGGCATATATCACAGCCTGCATAGGCAAGCCAGTAAGTCCCTTCAACAATTTGTAACAAAAACGCACACTCATTATTTCAAGCTGAGGAAAGAGAAAAAGGTGTACACCAGAAATTCTAGACAGATTCAGCTTAGCACTGTGTGCAAAATAAACATCATTTCCTTTACTCAAATGGTAACTTTAAAAAGTTCGAATTATCTCATACAATTAGCGCACTGGTTTTTTGAGAACATTCACAAACTCCTCACCAAAAACTGGAAAATGCACTACAACTATTATAAGAATATCCATATATCTGTTTTTAAAGTCTTACCACTTTACCCGGTTGGAGGCATCTTCTCATTTTTCTGCTAAACAATAAGGTTAATCTTCATTTTTAGGCACTGTGTGATTTATGTCAAAACATATGATACCAGATGAAGTCAAAATTTGACTATTACTCAAATAAGTTTGTTTTTTACTATCCAAATGTTAACATGGCATATTAATTCTACTGCCTCTTAAAAATTATTTAACCATCCTTTGATATGTAGAAACACAAAATCATGACTCACCAATTCTGTTATTATTGCTCCTGAAGTATTTAATATAACATTAATCATTTTGTCTTTTGGGACCAAAATTTTCTCTTAATTAGTAAAATGTGAATAGCAGCTTTAAGACTACATATCTATTTATTTCATCTACTTTTTCTAAGCCTCAAAGTATTGAAGAAACTCCTTTCTGCTCTCCTATAAATTGTCGTTGATTGGTACCCTAAGCAGAGTTCCAAATATTCACTAATTTCAATATCAGGCTAAAATGAACTTAATCTTCCATTCAGATGTGTATGAGTATAAAGGCTGTAAAACAATAAATTGAAATAGATAATGCTTAATATATAGTATTATTTAGAGTACTCTTGTTATAGCATCTCTAGCCTTATTATAGTTGCATGTAATGGTTTCAGTGATTCACTATTCTGAATTTTTTGAGTCACACCGAAGCTTACATGATAAAGTAATTGGGCTCTGGTTCATCAAAAGAATGAAATATTTTCCAACTGATCCATAAAAAACAACTAGACAAATACTAGAAAACAAGCTAGACAACTTGTAGTAGATAATGGTTTCAGATCAATCTACTCAATTTTGCAAAATAAAAATACCAAGTGAAAATGAAATGTCTGACAAATAGAAAATTCCCAAAATAAACACATAGGTCAAAAAAGGAATCACTTTTTTAATTGGAAATTTAAAAATTGGTAAATTGAATGATAAAAATAGGACATACTAAAACATGTAGGATACAGACAAAACATGCTGAGGAATACAGTCTTAATACATATATTGCAAAAGGTAAAATCAATAGCTAAAATTATAAACTATCCATTTTAAGAGCTTAGAGAGAGAACCACAAATTAACTCTCCTCTCAAAAAAAAAATACAAGGAGAAAATATGAAAAAAAAAGCACAGAACAAAGATGAATGAAATGGAAGACAAATGTAGGAGAAATTAACAATGAAATTTGTTTTTTTAAAGAATATAATTCAATCTTAGTAATTTTGATACAAGGACAAAAACAAAGTACCAATTCTAATACCAGGAATTTGAAAAGAGGTAGCACTCTATACATTTAAAAAATAGATGATATTATGAACTTTAAGCCAATGCACTTGAAAGTAAAAATAGGACACATTCTTTTTAAAAAATCAGAACATAATTGACACTGAGCAAAGTAGACAATCTACTAATGCTCTATCTAGGTGGGTAGTGACAGGGAACAGGATAGAAGGGCATCTCCGACTTGTTGGTGATGGTCAACTTCTTGATTGGGGTTATGGCTACATGGGTGTGTTCCCTGGTGAATATTCATCAGTTTCTATACTTACAGTTTGTGTGATTTCTGTACATATGTTATACTGCAATAAACGATTTCTCTTAAAAATTAAGTTATGTGTATAGATCCTTTCTGACAAGGCTACAATCTCTTTCCCCAGGCTCACAGATTTTAATTTCTAGTATTATATGGTAAGGGGGCAGGCATGATATTCCAAATTCTGTTAGAGAAGAAATGTGGGGAAAAATGAGCTTTTACATCTCATTATTTTAGTTTATGATTAAGAGAGATCAGACAAAATACAACACAGCTTTAAGAATTAAGACCAGGTCTTATAACTTATGATTTTTTCCCTGCAAGTGATTTACATAAAACCTTTTAGTAGAGTAAGATTTAAAATCTACAACACTGTGTTTCCTAATTATCAGTAAATGGCTATATTATAACTCAAGTAATTATCCAAGAGTCTTATATTTGTAGAATGTTTAAAATGATGTCTTAACCTTTCTCTTTCCTAGTCAGTATAATAGGAATATAAATGTTCTATTTTACCCACATTGTAAGAATAGGGAAATGCATAATAGGGTTCAATAACTGCTAACTATTTTATCATATCATCTTGATCATCAGAAACATAATTCCTTTCCTCCCAATTAAATGCATACTGCTAGGTTTTAGTCATCAAAAATAGGAAATATGATTTATATGCAATTCTAATTTAGCAACATACTAAGAAATACAAAAATTTGGAAATTTTGGAAAAAAGGAAATTCCATTTCTATTCACAAAGCCATGCTGAAGCATGGTTTAAAGTAAAATTTACATTTCAATTCAATATTTAAGTTACATTTGAAAGTTTTTCATTTTCATTTATATTACTGCAATTAAAACTCTCAAAGAATATAATCTAAAATTCAAAGGCCATAAAAGTTGCATAATAATAGCTACAAATTATCTTTTATCTACTATGTGCCATGATAGCATTTCTATCTTAGTACATACTGAAAAATGGCTCAGAAATTAAGGAATTTATACAAATGCATCAAGCAATAAATGGCAGAAAATCATCTTTTGGAGATGCCAGACCATGCTATACTGACTCATATGAATAAAACATTTAAACATACTATCCATTCATGAATAAGTCCTATGAACCAAAGATATTTTGGTAACAGACAATTATAATAAGTTATTATAATAAAAATATAAAATAGGCATTAAAACTTTCTAGGAAATTATCCTTTAACCTCAGATATTAACCACCATCTGAAGTAAATCATGAGTCATTTTACCAGAAGAATGGCTCAGTCATGTGAAGATTCTAAGCTTCTGTAAACCAAATCTGAAGTTTAAGCTTAATATGAAATACCACTATTGGCCCCATAAAATTGTTTGTATATTAATGGGGATTGTAGGGGGGACTTGTTGAAGGGGGGAGCCTAGTAAAAACAATCTTCTACATGTAGCTGTAGATTAGTGACAACAAAATTTAAAAAATTGTTTGTATTTTTTGTATTCAATAGCCATGATTTTGATATGATCCTTGACCAGAAACACCTTACCAGAAGGGCCATCTACAATAGATCACTATGTCCATCATTTGCATTATTAAAGAGTTTCTGTCTTTGATACATTATTCTGAGTGATTAGTTTGTATTTATGTAAACTTTTTATTGAAACATAACAGACATAAGTATATATGTATATACACACATAGAAAAATCTAGACTGTAAGTATATTAACTTGATGTCTTTTTATTAAACACACCAAAATAACCAACATCCATATGAATAGCAGCTAATATGAAAATAGGGCATTACTAGTCTGTTTTTAAAAATCCATTTAGGTACATCAGAAATTAATAACTATAGCTACCTTGATGGGAAATAAGACCATGTTTGTTTATTGTGTAATGCTTAATCTTTTTTTCAACTTGAGATAAATGTAAAACATCAAGTGGCACATTTATAAGAAAATAAAAATGCTTAATATCCTTATAGCACATGACAGAATGGATCTGCATTGTTCAAGTAGGTCTTTTACAGATATAAAATATTAAAGAGAATTACTTGGAACACTATATTAAATCATATCAATTTTTCTGGGACAAGAAAATGGTTGGTCAGCTTTGTGTAAGCATAAATTTCCACTGCTTTCACAATCCTTCAACATACTCAACTGACTAATATGTATGGATTCAAGAAGTACAAGCATTGATTTAGAACATCAGTGTCCAACCCATTCCCAGTATTAGAAATGACCCTAGTTTTTCTTCACTGTACAATAGGATTCTTGGTTATTTGCCCAGGGAAATCCTTCTAGTAAGAGATAGGCTGATTAAATGTCATGGATTTTCCCAGAGCTTAATACAGCTAGTCATGGCCATTCCAATCCAGAAAGATAATGCATACAAGGCACAAGCAGGAATGAACATATGAAATGGTCTTTAAACACTTTAGATTTTGTCCTGTATTGTGAGGAAGTTTCTGTACTTGTGATTTTGCAGTAGTACCTACGTAGAGGATGAGGAAGTCCAACTCTCAGTGCCCCAATTAAGAACAGAAAAGTTTACACTTGGTTTCATCTTTGTCAACCATTTCACTGCCTAGGAGGGAGGCAGGTCATCTTGACCCTAGAGAAGGAGTAACCAACTCAAGTCCACAGGGCTTGACCGCGAATCAGCCTCTCCAGTGCACCTCTCTTAAGGTAGAGGGATGTTCTCAGGGAAAGAAACTTAACCGGCACAGAGCTGAGAAACCAGTACAGTCAATATCTGCTTATTTAATAATACATCACATAGAAAATCAAAGTGGCTTTACTGGGAAAAACAAGACAAAACATTTTTCCTGAGTTTTGTCTCTTGAGTTTCTAAATCTTTCACTCACTACATCATAAATAAAGCCTGTTGAGGGACTTGGCACCTGAAAGGGAGGAGGCAGTCCACTCATCTTTGGCCAGGAAGACCTCTGAAGCAGTCCACATCTTGACTCAAGAATGTTTAAAACTCAATCAGGAAGAAGTTATGCAGTTTGCCCATGGGTCACAGGGAGTAGAGGATGGAAGAATGAAGAGCTGAAACTATCACAGTCTCTGAAGACTTCCGACATGATAATCCTTGTGCAAGTTGACAAGAAGCTAAGAATGTATTCATTCAGTTATTAAACTAAGTCCTTGAAACAAACTACCTCTTGCACCTAGGGGAAAGTGAGTTATAGACTAGAAATGAGCATTTAGTTCATTAAACTTTTGAAATGGTTACTTCTCTAACTTTCCGTAAGAACTGTTTAACAAAAAACAGGATCTACCTCATTCATAGGATTTACTGTGTGCCAACCTTTCCATTCATTATTTTATTTAAAGTTCACATTTTACAGATAAGGAAACTGAGGCCTTATATTAAGATCAAAATCACACTACTAGAAAATAGAAAATCCAATATTTGAATTCTTGTTTTTTGGTTCTAAGTACAATGGTATTTACAACTGAATCTAAACAATCAGAATAAAACAAAGCCTGTCCCCTGCATGTAAGGGTATATGAGAGAGAAAAGAAAGTACCTGGTAGACCCAGGAAAGGTACCAGATGGCCCCTCAAATGAGGGATATTCTGATTTTTCTTGTTTGGAAAGCTTAACAAAATAAAAATAAAAATAAAAATAAAACAACTTTAAAACAGCTAATGGTGCTTTTAGATCTATAAAGTCATAGTTCTTACATAGTTTTATCATTCATTGCTTTGAATGTCCTTTTGTCTTTGAGTGTAGATTCTTCTTTCTCAATTAATGATGCACACTTGAAAGGCCAAAACATGTTTTAAACTTCTTTTCCAATTTTACTCAGAAATGACCATATGCATTTTATTCATCAACCACTCACCAAGATAGTTTATATAATATCTTGGCTGAAAGCAGAATATAAACATTATCATAATGTCTGATAATCCTTTTCAGGTCCATGATACTGATCTTTAGAAAAGGGGATTGTATTATTTAACTTCTTTTATATAAACTCCAAATAATGTTGTATACTGTAGATGGATACTGAATAAACAATTATCAATAATGATGAAGTATAACAATATTAAAAGAGATTTTAGTCAGTGTCCTACATTAATATTCAATTTGTTTTTAATAGAGCATAAAAAGAATTCATTCTCTAACATTTTACATCACTACTAATGTAAACTAATATACACATATGTATGTGTACATGTATATGTGTACCATATTTTTATCAAGCTAGTTTTTACTCATGACATTTTGAAATGTGTGTCATTTCTGGTGGTGCTGGATATCTTCTGTTTGCCCCTCAAGACCCATTTTCCACCTTCTCCCTATTCTGTACCCTAGTAAATTGACCTGGAGGGACTTCATCCATTTTCTTCATTGTCTCCTGACTTCTGTTGGGTGCTACCAATAGGAGGTTGAGAAGGGTGGAGAGAGTGGTCAGGGTATTTACTCCCTCTGCTCTGGCTCTGTTAGATGGCTCCAAGTTAGCCATCTGTGTCTCTCTACAAAAGGCTTCAGCTCCTGTCAGGTGGCCTCCCCCACATCCACTCTGTCCAGGTTCTGGGACTGCCTCCTTCCTCTGTAGCCCCATTTAGCCCAATTGCTCCCAGCTAGTACCAGTCCTAAGTATACTATCTCTTTGTTGATTTCCCTAAACTCTGTTTATAGTTCTGTAGATTTTACATTTCCCTACTAACACAAACATAAATCTTACCAAGCAGGTCTCAAAATGATTACCCAAGCATCTGCCCATGAAACAAAAACAAAATGTGTTTGAAGTGTTTTAAACCTTAGGCCTAAGGCCAGCATTTATTTTTATGGTTGAGTCAATCCTTCAGAACACATTGTATATGCATCCCTAATTACGTACACAGCACACTAAATGCGCAGTCAGTCCATTTCCCTGGTGCTTACATTAAATTAGATTTCAAAACACAGCAATAAGGAAAACTCAGCAAAAGCTGTTACAAATGAAAGCATAGGAAAAACTTGAGAAGTAATTATTTTTCAGCTTTCTTCTATGACTGCTGTAATAAATCCTGTCTCTTTGATGCAACAGGATAAAGCTTTAATACATTATGCATTCTGGTGGTGGTTTTATGTTCAGAAACATCAGGAAATTTAAATAACCCTATAGTTATTTTTCACAGTTGGAGACACTGCTCCCTGAAATAAATGTTGAAAGAAGTAAATACATTTGAAAAATCTGCATTCTTTGGGTTATTTCAAACATGCTGCCAAAGAAATTATTTGTAAGTCAATAACCTCTTTTCTAACACAAATATTCACAAATGTTACTTTCTGAAAAATATTGGAACAAATGGAATCCCTTATTTTGACTATATATATATATATATATATACATATATATATATAATATATATATATACACTATATATATATATACATATATATATATCATATATACTATATATATATATATATATATATATATATATATACACATACATACATAGTAATTTGGCAAGGATTTTCTTCTAAATTAAACCAACAGACTTTTAAAACAAAATCTCATGAGCATATATTTCCCCATTCACATTGCTGTCATCATGGAGACCAATCTCTGACACACTTGATGGTGTAACCTACACGTCTTTCTAGCCCAAAAACTCCATTGTTGCCATGGAAACTGCCAGTCACTAGCCTTTCTAGTCCTCTATGCTCCCATAGATACCACTGAAATTTCAGCCATGATTTTCCTAACCTTAACAGCAAATTCCTAACAGCAAACTTAGGGCTGTCAGACAATTACATAAATAAAACAAAACAAAAAGCTCTTGGTATCTTGCATATAACAACTTATTTCAGTCATCAAATGTCATGCAACGAACCAGTAATAGGAATAATTTATTTTAATAGAATCCCACATGTGCCTTAAAACTATTCAGGAGCTCTCAAGATTCTAAACTGAAAGATTATTTCTATGTCATCTAGGAAAAGTCAATCAAAAAGGCATTAATTCAATTAATAAAAATCAAATGGACAGTAAGTTACCTAATGTAATGGACACTGAAGTCTATCCCTTTTGGCAAAATGTAATCAAGAAGTTACAAAACGTTAAATGTCCTGAGATAACTCACTGGGTACACAGGTATATTCTATTCCATTTTGGGAATGAAACTAAACTCCACACTTGATAAAAGGCAAAGACAAGGAAAAGATGTAAAAACTTTGAGCAGCACACAGGGGGTCCTAAATTTAGATTACAGAAGTTGTTCTTGAAGTCTCAGAGAATGGTTCCAGAATATGAGGATGGAATAATGTCTCCATATTTTTCAGTAGTATACTGAAAATACCAATCTAGAAAAGCAATTTTCCTGAAAAGTTATTTAATAACTAGAAAAAATAAAACTTAAATGTATATGAAACATGGTACCCAACGCGCTCTATAGGCACAGATCTAAAACTGGCAACCCACAAGGTAAAATGGATTTACAGAATTTATTAATTGGACTATCATGTTCTTGATTTGAATTAGTGACTCGCATTTAAAAATCAGGAGCTCACACACAGATTCAGAATTTCGGCTTCTTTTAAAATACTGGAATATTTGAAAAAGTGGAGTCTGCACGTCTACCCAGCCACCATCCAATTTACTCCAATCCCTGCCATCCCCAATCATGTTACTACCAGACTATGACACTCATTCAAATGGAGTCTATCTACAATAAAAACCTATACTGATATACTGACATTCACAGACCATCTGTTATTTTTTAAGTGCTTAAGAAGACATAGGAGAGGAAAAAAAAAGAAAAGAAATGGTGGTTGGTAGCATGTGGAAGTTAAAAAAGAACAGGACTAAGAATGACTGAGATTTCTGGGTTTGTTGGGGAAAAGGACAGAAAACAGAGCATACAGGAGGAGGATATATTCATAGAGGCTAAGGCAGCAGAAATAATGAGAAAAAAATATTAAAATGTTGACTTTGTAGTAACTGTGCAATATTGACATACAGATAGGCAACTGAATCTTGGAGGATGTATATATAACTAATTTTCATTAATTTCCATGCTGTTAGTAATGGTAATCCCTAGAAAATTAGTATTACATGATACTGTTCATTATGATACTAGATCATTCATTATATATTTGGCCTGTACTTTAAGCCATGGATAAGTACTCAAAATATTAATTTATAGCAGTAACTTTAATTTTCCAAACATGCATATTTCTGTGTATACTTGTAACACTATGTTGTAACATGCTTTTCCTATTATATACTGTGAATCATTTTGTGATTA
Source organism: Manis javanica (assembly GCF_040802235.1). NCBI lineage: Eukaryota > Metazoa > Chordata > Mammalia > Pholidota > Manidae > Manis > Manis javanica. The sequence goes on from NC_133157.1 coordinate 68,784,611, forward strand.
TGTTGCCATATCAAAAAACACATATTCATCTTCAGTCTCCAGTAACCTTTCCACTGCCAAATAATACTTGTGGACAGCTCCAGTTTGAAGAAGTTGAAAGGTTCTTTTCCTGTCTTCAGAGAAACCACAGTAATCAAAGGCTCATTAGAGATTCCTCTGCTGTCTGGAAAATGGAAAGCACCCATCTTACAGAAGCAGACAAGACAAAGAGCTGCCGGTTCTATAAAGATCCAGGAGGGAAAAAATCTTCCTTCAGGTTTGTCCTTTCATACTTTCTACAATCTCACACAGAAACACATATAAGCATATAAAGTTTAAGGGAAAATAAAAAGGTCAAAGAGCATCATCTTTAAGAAAGAAAAATAAAAGAGTACAAAATCTACTTATTCTGTCTGAGACAGTCAAGTCTGAGCTATGACAAAAACTTAAACTAAACACTGAAAAAAAATCTGCCACAAATCTCTCCCCCAAAATTTCAGAGCCTTGGAGTAGATGCATAGCATTTGCTACATAACTTGGCCTTCTAATATGGAATACAGGCAAGAAAGTCAATGATGGTAGGAAAAATCCCTTACAAACCATGTAAGTCATTTGATGCTAAGCAGAAATTAATCCATGCTCCTGCCAGGCCTACCTATTTCAGCCTAGAGAGTAGTTGACACAGTATATGAGGGCCTACATACACATTTTATTAGCCTCTAAATTCTGTTAACAGCTCTGCATATACCAGCCAAGGGAGACTTTAATTGTAAAGCTGAGTCATTTAGAACTCAAGAAAAAAGAATTTTTGTCTTCAATTTCCCTAATGTGAGTTCAGCGCCCCAGCAGAGATTACTTTAACAGTTTGAGGAAATGCACATTTACAGTCCAGAGCCCAGGGATCAACAGAGTCTACATTTTTCAGAAAAATCAAAATGAGAATTCTGGGGACTTAGACTAATGTGAATAGGTTTGGCCACTTGAAAAGTATCAGATCCTGCTGTAAGAATTACAGCAAAGCAACGGCAAAAAAGGGGAGAAGAACAAAATGTTACATGATAAAAATGACATAATCTCATCCCCGTATAAAATTCAGATAACCCATCTAGAAAACTTGTTTAATAAAACATTTTAGACCAAACAGCATTGGCAAAATACATACATATACAGATAGACACATACATACACATATATATATATATATTCACCTACATTCTTGATATGAGATGGATAGATAGAGCTCACTAGCACATGGAAGGTAAACTATAGGAACCAGTTTATTTAAAGGAAGAAAGGAAAGGACAGAGATGGAGAGAGGAAAGGGAGAAAGGAAATGTACTACATCAAGTTTGCTATGCCCAGAAACAAGGGAAATTTAAATAACTTTTTTCATCTGAGTCAACAAATGAATTTGGCTCCTGTAGTCTGAGCAGCACTTACATTTCTAGTTTTCCAAATTTCAGTGTCATCCACTTGCAAATCTTTAAATTCTGATTATTCTAAATGCAAAGCCCACATCTTTGGCTTGGCTAAATCAGAATTCTCCTTTCTGCCCACTCCATAAATAAGAATTAGTAGTTCCTCTTTGAGTTTATAGCTGAAAAATTACATTGAGATGCCCACCTAACATTCTTACTCCATCCTGATAGTTTATATGCAGAACCCTAGCTCTAGACATTTATTAGATGTGTAAGTCAGCCAGTCATTGATTCTGCCAATATCCATTAAATACTACACTATGATGGGCCAGGTACCATGCTTGACCTTGTCGTGATGGCAGCAAAACAGACCAACATGGTCACCATATTGGAGTTCTCAATCTAGCGAAGGATTAGATATTAAACACTTTAGTATGTGATTGCTTTTTCACTGCCATTGTGATGAGCACTACCAGGGCACAGAGAGATGTTCCCTCCTGAGTATGTGGAAGATTATAGTTCAAGCAAAGGGTAAGAAGACTTGGGGTTGGCTGAAGCAAAGGGAACAACAGTAGAATGACGAAGTAAAGGGGTTGACCCTGAGGCCTGAGATATCAGGCAGATCCAAAGGAGTAAATATGAATAAAAAAGCAAACATTCCCCATTGCCTTGATAATACAAATCACCTTCATTTGTTGTGGGCAACATTCTCTCTAAAGTCATCCCTGCCTGAACAAAGGGAGGGAAAATAAAATGTGCATCTCTTATGTACCAGGCACTATTCCTGGTTTCTTAACCTGTATTATTTTACTTGGTCCTCCCAACACACCCATGACAACTGTGTCATTACGATTATTCCTATGAGGCTAAAAAAGTGTAGTAATTTGTCCAGAACCAGAAATCAAGTTCAGATAACTGATTCCTTAATAATATCCAATTGCACCTATGTACTTCTATTCCTGGGAGAAAGAAATATTGGTAGAACATATAAAGTGATTTTCCTAATAGATTTTCTCAAAAAGAATAGTTGTTTTTCCTATTTTAAGTATAAGTTAATAATGGTTATTGTTCATATTCTCAGATTCAAATTAATTTTTAAAATTCTAATTTATAAATATAATGACCAAGCTTTATTAGATGTTACTGGCATTTCTCCACACAAAGGATGTTAAATAAATGAACTTCTACCCATACAATTAAAGTCTGTTTTAGGAAGTTTCAGAATTTTACAGATTAAAAAATCAAATTTGATTTTTTATTTTATGGTGAACCATTTGAAATTGTTAATATTCAACCATTTGGTCCAACAAAAGTAATTTATATAAGTCAACCTAATATTTGATGCTCTCATGCTGCATGTAAGGGATTCTTGTGGGCATGGAGAACTTATGAAACACTTGTAGCACCTTCACCTTGCTGAAGAAAAAAAAGATACAGTAGTTCAATATTTAAGCAAATTTCATCATCAAATCCAGGGATACTTTAAAGTAGTACATAATTTCCAACTGAAGGGCATAAAACAGTAAATTCAGAGACGGAAGATAATTTAAAGATAGAAATCATTTCCATGGGCTGGAGTGACTTGGGAAATCATTAAAGAAAAGTTCAGTAGTATTTAAATGAGCTCATTGGGATTACAAATTCAAATGTTGACAAGGGCCTGGGTAGGAACTAAAAAGAAAAGCCACTTAGGACTATGACAACAGAAATTAGAGGGACTGTGGTGAACTAAAGGATGTATGCCCCACATTCAGGCACTCTAATTTAAAAACAAACACTGTATCTGTAAAACAAAACATCTTCAGAAGTGAATCAGGAACTGAGACTGACAGTCTGCGAACTTCTCTGAGGGAGGAAATTAAGAGACAATACTAAAGGAAAAGGCAGAGGTATGGAGAAAGGGTGATCAAGGCACTTATCAGACAAGAACACATAGACGGATTCAGTTAGGACAAAGGGTGCATACAGGGAAATGGAAGGAGGTAAGCCCAGAAAAAGGTTGGACTGAAGTCTGGAAGGTTCTCAATGCAAAACTAACTGGATGACTTGAAGTTCCTCAAATGTGCCTTTGCATCAGTCTCTATTCATATTATTCTATTCTCAAAGCCTGTTGCCCTGTTTTTCCCCTTGTCCATATCTCATTCATTTCTTGAGATCTGGCTTTAACAAGCTGCCCTACCTCTTGGTTAGAGGGAACATCACCAGTCTCTCCTCTCAAACTCACCAGAACTTTCTACCTCTTCAGACTTATAACATCTTCTAACTTGCATTACAGTTAACTGTGTATATCTTGATTTTACTACTGAACAAGTTTCCTGAGACCAAATGACACCTAAATCACATTTGTATACTATACAGTACAGAGAATGGCATTTTAACAAATTAATGTATTATTCACTTGAAAGCACTTTACCTTTAGGAAATGGGGAACCCATTAGATGTTTTAGAGTACATGTGCAATGTAATCAAAGTAATGTTCTAGAAAGATATTTGGTAGGAATATAGAATATAAAAGAGAAACAAGAAATCCAGGTCACAAAATATTGGCCTGGATCACGGCAGTAGAAGTGGGAACTAAAAGGAAGGAGTCATTTGTTTTCTAGGAAGAATTAGAAGACACCATGGTTCTATAGGTCAGTGAGATGAAGATGTCAAAGATGACTGGACAGCTGAGTGTGGAGAAATTGGAATAATGTAGCAGTAAAAAAAATAAAAAAATAAAAAGAGACCAATTCAGGTCAAGGGAATAAGAAAAATGAATTCATACATTTGTTCAGGTTTCTATGGCAATAAGACAGTCAGGGAAAGCACAGACTTAAGCTTGAGAGAGAACACCTCTTTCTGGGTGTGTCATCAGATACTGAATGGTGTAGCATGGAGTGAAATGTTCCACATATTGAGAAAGAAATATCCATTCCCCTTCTCATGTCCCAGAACCTGGCCTGGGTTGAAAAGACTAAAATAGAAGAGCTAGTGATGGGGCAAGAAATGAAAAGAGGAATGCTGGTAAATGTTTCTTGAGGGTGCTTGTGCGGGAGAGCTGCAGTAGAACTTAACATAAGGATACAATACCAAACAGAAGGATAAAATACTGAAGGAAAACTGGGAAATCACCAGAGGCAATCTGGATATGTCCCAATTGTGCAGCAAGCCAGCAGTGCCCAGAGAAAGAGAGACTGAGTCTCTAGAATCTTTGAAAATGTGGCCTTCAAAGTTCTTCCCAAGTTACCCCTTCCAACTGCACACAGCCATTTCCATCAACAAACAGATTCTGGTCAATGGCCCAGAATAAACAAACTCTGGAAGCCTCAGGATGCAGAATAGTTGGCGACAGTCACCACACACTCATGTCATGAAGCTCCACTGAGACCAAGGGACAGAAATCTCAATAATACCATTAATTCTTCCCCAGACTTTTCCTATATTTGAGAGAAAGTTTATGCTAAGAAATAGGAGTTCATAATCCAAGGTCTATATTCCTTTTAGGGATCGACAGGTAGTCTTCAGTAGTCTGTACATTTTCCATGTATGTGCATACATGCCTTTTTCTGAGAGGAGATCCACTGATGTCCTTAGACCCTCAAAGAGATGTGAGATGCAAGAAACTAGAAACCATTGCTAAAAGATAAGAAAAACCGAGGATGCCTATTTGCCAAGATTCATTTAATGTGAGAAGTTTCACAGAACTGATCATTTTTAAAGTGTACAATTGACTCGAGCACTCATATTAAATATCCTGTTATTGTCATGTTTAAAAAATATGAAAGTACTTTAGTTAAACTCTTTAAGTGAAAAAAGCAAGAAACTAAATTGTATACATTGTATGATTTCAAGCACAGAAAATGTATTTTGGAAACAGTCACTCATTGAGGGGGCAATTTTCAATTTCTTTTTCAAAATGTTTGGTGGTTCTCCAAATTTTCTTATATGGGAATGTAATGCTATAGCATTGTTCATTAAGAATAATTTATAAGACACATGGAACCTACAGGTTTCTACAATTACATGTGAAGATATTTTCCCTGTGTGGGTATACCAGTCAGCCAAAAATAACATTCTCAGATTTTTTTCTGGACACACACCAATCTAAGAAAATTCTATTTTCTTGGTGCCCATGTTGCCCTCACATATCCTAGCCTTTTTGACTATGTCTGATCTGCCTATTTCAGATTTTCTCTAACACACAATAACATTTCTTCCGGAAAACTGAAAAACACCAATGTAGAAATTAAGATAAAATCCGACCTATCCTTTAAAAGCACTCATGTCTGCATTCTCCCCTAAAATATGCTACAGTGGCAATAAACTGCTACCTCCTGCTACTTGGAATCATAAACTCTGTGCCTGGGAGGCCAAAATCAGGACCACCCAAATGAGGATTGCATGTTCCCGCAGTGGTTGCAGTGAAGAGCAGTACAGCAGCCAAGCTAGTGTTTTGGACCCGTGCAGCGTATTTTGATTCACTGCTGTAACTGGGGGCTACTACTGTCATTTACTACCTAAGGGTTAGGGAGGCTAAAGATCCGGCAATGACCAGGGCAATCCCTAGAAATAAAGAGCTACACTGCCAAAATGCCAGTAGCATTTCTATTGAGAAACACTGAGTCTTTATTCTCTCCATCCTTTCCCCTTCTCCTGCAGGCCTCACGTGCAAATCCATCCACTCTATGAAACCTCCTCCAAACATTTCATTGCATCCCTTCTCTGCATTTCCATCTCTTGTACTCAGTTTAGTAGTTATACGGTTTCCTATAAGGATTTAATAGCTTCATATATAAACGCTTTGTCTTCCTCAGAACTGTGAGCTCCCAAGTCCATGGCCATCTAGGAAAATTCTGAGTATAATCATTTGGGAAAATGCCAAGCACTATCTCAATAAATCAGAATTGATTATATAGAAAAAGATAGTGCAAACACTTGAGATTTTCTAGGGAGAGCAATTTCTTTTAAGAAACAAGCTCATGTTAAGCTGCATAGTTAACTTCAGTGTAATTGACAGCAGCAGCCGAGTAACCATGCTCGGGCAATATCAGTACCAAAGCAGATCAAGCATCGTTAATTCTTTTCCTTTCAAACTTTTCTAGTTGCTAGCAAATTAATGAAAGCTTACTTCAACATTTTGATTCTACATCTTGACTAAGGTCTTAAAACTCTAGCTTAGTTCATTCATTATCAACATGATCAAAAGCACTTATTAGGTTCACGTACTGGGCAAGCTTTGTGCCAATTAAAACTGACCTAAGTTTGTCTTTTAGTAGTTTTCCATCAGAAAAACAAAAATGAGACAAGTAAAAGTTTGCTATGTGTGTAACTAAAGGATTTAATTTTATGGGGCCTAGGATGATGGGGGTCAGGGGGAGAAGCCTTGAAGCAAAAGATGGAAACAATGAAGAAATTACATGCTTGGGAAAAGGCAGGGGGGCTGCCTCCCTTTAAGCAGTGAAGAAAAAAGGTTTAGTAGGAGATAGAGTTATACAATTAATGGAGGTTTTGTTTTAGGAATTGACAATCTGAAAGCAGGGGCCCAATTTCTGTTGGGTGTGAATCTGGAGCATGAACAAGGGTAGGAGCAGGGACAAAAAAAAAATCAAAAGGAAATGTTCAGAAAAAAAAAAACCTAGAAAAGCTAAAATGGAAAAGAAATGAGAATAGGAAAAGTTAATAAAAACAAGAGGACTACTTTGAAGAATAATATGGGAAATTTGGTGGTCTTGATTTCATGACAAATGGAAAACAATTACAGACCGTAAAAGGAATTCAAGCAGGAAAGTGACAATTTTGTAAACTTTTTTCTTCTGGGTCATGTTATTTAAAAGTTAACACAGGTTTAGCAGGTATACATTTTCTATATTCAAGCTTATAAGCTTTATTTTTAATAATGATTTGAAAAAATATTCTTGATATGCACATGGTTATACACATGGATTAAGTCATGGTTATTAAAGCACATTTTTATTTAACAAATAACATTTAAGTCCAGAAAGTGACAGTTTGATTTTACACAACTTTAAAAGAATCACAATTTTCAGAAACTTTGATTTAATTTCCATATAGAGCAATGCTTTTTTTGCTATGAAATGGAACACGTTAAAATCTGAAGGCCATAGTTTTAGACTGTGATGAGTCTAAATTTTATATATGATGAGTCATAACATTATATTACACTCTTAACAGTTGAGAAATCCCAACTATAGGAGCATCTGCTCAAAAGAAAGATGTTTCTAAGAACCATGTCTAGGAAAAATGAATCTTTGCTTCATGATAAGCTTCACAGTATGTAAATTTAATTATACTCAGTACTCACTCGTGTAACTTTAATTTTCTCTTTTACCTTATAAATTCAAGGATATCTGCTTTGAAAAGGCTTTCTTTAACTTAGACTAGTGTTGAGCGAAAAGCTTTAGGATAATAGTAAAAACCCAGATTCCAGTCCCAGCTGCAACTTCGTATACTTTGAAGCTGTAAGTCACTACAAATGTAAAGTAATAAATAT